>NC_133723.1:4880276-5480276 GCF_048934315.1 Petromyzon marinus
TGTGTGTGTGTCTACGGCTGTGTGTATGTGTCTATGCCTGGGTGTGTGTGTGTGCCTGTGTGTGTGTCTACGCCTGTGTGTGTGTGTCTACGCCTGTGTGTGTGTGTCTACGCCTGGGTGTGTGTGTCTACGCCTGTGTGTGTGTCTACGGCTGTGTGTGTGTGTGTACGGCTGTGTGTGTGTGTGTCTATGCCTGGGTGTGTCTATGCCTGTGTGTGTTTGTGTGCCTTTGTGTAGTGTAGCGGTTAGCGCGCTGCGCTATGAACCTGTGTGTGTACGTGTGTGTGTACTCGTATGTACACGTGTGTACTCGTGTGTACGTGTGCATGTGCCTGTGTGTCTGTGTGTAGTGGGGAGCGGTGGTGTAGCGGTTAGCGCTACGCTGCGCTATGAACCCGGCGACCCGGGTTCGATTCCCGCTCACGGCCAACACCGGTGACGCTTATCTGAACCGGTCCTGGGACTCTCCTAGGTCGACTCAGCCTCAAATAAATACCTGATGCGATGTGTAAACATCGCCACTGGGGAGACAAAGGCGGCCGGGCGTGGCGTTGGCCACCCAACCCCCTCGTGTGCCGTTCCAGCCTTCATAGGTGCACGCTAACAGCACTTGCCCCTACAGTCTGCTAAGGCTACACGGGGGATCTTTGTCTTTGCCTCTGTGTGTGCCTGTGTGTGTGTGCACGCCTGTCTTAAATATTTGATCCACTCTCGCGTCTTCCCTAGGTCGAGTAATTGGAGTCTGCGTCTCTCCCTCTCGCTCTCTCTCCCTGTGGTAGCGTGGATTTTTCTCCGGGGTCCTCCGGATTTTCCCTCCACATTTACAATCGACGTCACCGCGCGTTCAGGGCGCTTGACTGCTGCTATAACTTTCCACACGGTGACGATGACGACGATGACGACGACGATGACGACGATGACGACGATGACGACGACGATGACGACGACGATGACGACGATGACGATGACGACGATGACGACGACGATGACGACGATGATGATGATGACGACGACGACGATGAGCCCACTCCGTTGAGCTGTCATTTGCGATGGCCCAGGGTCGCTTCTGGGAAAAAGCTCAGCATGAGCCTTACCTGGTGAAGTAAAAAAAAGAAACGAAATCGTTTTTTTAGTCGTGCGGTTGAGCGTTTGTACGGGCGCGGGGTTGTGCGGGGTTGCACAGGTTGCGCGAGTTGCGCGAGTTGCGCGAGTTGCGTGAGTTGCGCGAGTTGCGCGAGTTGCGTGAGTTGCGCGAGTTGCGCGAGTTGCGCGAGTTGCGTGAGTTGCGCGGGGTTGCGTGAGTTGCGCGAGTTGCGTGAGTTGCGCGAGTTGCGCGAGTTGCGTGAGTTGCGTGAGTTGCGTGAGTTGCGCGGGTTGCGTGAGTTGCGTGAGTTGCGTGAGTTGCGCGGGTTGCGTGAGTTGCGCGAGTTGCGCGAGTTGCGTGAGTTGCGTGAGTTGCGCGAGTTGCGTGAGTTGCGTGAGTTGCGCGAGTTGCGCGAGTTGCGTGAGTTGCGTGAGTTGCGTGAGTTGCGCGGGTTGCGTGAGTTGCGCGAGTTGCGCGAGTTGCGTGAGTTGCGTGAGTTGCGCCGTCTCTGTCCGCGGCAGACAACCGCCAGGGCTTCTGCTTCACGGAGGTTCTGCAGTCGCTGTGCCAGATGACGTCGAGCAGCCCGGCGCTCGTCACCAGGTCCCAGTGCTGCTGCTGCTCCGGCGGGCGGGGATGGGGCACCGGCTGTGATCTCTGCCCGCTGCCCGGCACGGCGCCCTTCCGCAAGCTGTGCCCGCACGGGCCGGGGTACACCACGGACGGGCACGGTGAGAGTGTCGGAGGGCGTGTGGGAGAGAGAGTGAGAGAGTGTAGGAGAGTAGGAGAGAGTGGGAGAGAGTAGGAGAGAGTAGGAGAGAGTGGGAGAGTGTAGGAGAGAGTGGGAGAGTGTAGGAGAGAGTAGGAGAGTGAGAGAGTAGGAGAGTGAGAGTGTAGGAGAGTGAGAGAGTAGGAGAGTGTAGGAGAGGGTAGGAGAGTGAGAGAGTAGGAGAGTGAGAGAGTAGGAGAGTGAGAGAGTAGGAGAGTAGGAGAGAGTGAGAGAGTAGGAGAGTGAGAGTGTAGGAGAGAGTAGGAGAGTGAGAGTGTAGGAGAGTGAGAGAGTAGGAGAGTGAGAGAGTGTGGGAGAGTGTAGGAGAGAGTAGGAGAGTGAGAGAGTAGGAGAGTGAGAGAGTAGGAGAGAGTGTAGGAGAGTGTAGGAGAGTGAGAGTAGGAGAGTGTGGGAGAGAGTAGGAGAGAGTGGGAGAGAGTAGGAGAGAGTGGGGAGAGAGTAGGAGAGAGTGGGAGAGAGTAGGAGAGAGTGGGAGAGAGTAGGAGAGAGTAGGAGAGTGGGAGAGTAGGAGAGAGTAGGAGAGAGTGGGAGAGAGTAGGAGAGAGTGGGAGAGAGTAGGAGAGAGTGGGAGAGAGTAGGAGAGTGGGAGAGTAGGAGAGAGTAGGAGAGAGTGGGAGAGAGTAGGAGAGAGTAGGAGAGAGTGGGAGAAAGTAGGAGAGTGTGGGAGAGAGTATGAGAGAGTGGGAGAGAGTAGGAGAGAGTAGGAGAGTGGCAGAGTAGGAGAGAGTAGGAGAGTGGGAGAGAGTAGGAGAGAGTAGGAGAGTGAGAGTGTAGGAGAGAGTAGGAGAGTGAGTAGGAGAGAGTAGGAGAGAGATAGGGAAGAGTAGGAGAGAGTAGGAGAGTGGGAGAGTAGGAGAGAGGTAGGAGAGTGGGAGAGTAGGAGAGAGTGTAAGAGAGAGTAGGAGAGAGTGGGAGAGAGTAGGAGAGTGAGAGAGTAGGAGAGTGAGAGAGTAGGAGAGTGTGGGAGAGAGTAGGAGAGTGAGAGAGTAGGAGAGTGAGAGTGTAGGAGAGTGTAGGAGAGAGTAGGAGAGTGAGAGAGTAGGAGAGAGTAGGAGAGAGTAGGAGAGAGTAGGAGAGTGAGAGTGTGTGTTGGACAGTATAGGAGTGTGTAGGGGTGCAAGAGTGGCGGTGCAGCGGTTAGCAAGCTGTTCCCACACGGACCGGGCTACACCAACAGAGTGGAGTCTGTTTTCACAGTGGGGCGGTGGCAGTGAGAGGGGTTCAGAGTGGGGGGGGGGGGGGTGACCACGCAGAAGTCACGTGGTTAACGGGAGGCTTGAGCCGGTTCAGACAGACAGCTTGACTCCCGCTCCCCCTCTCATTCAAGTTTCAAGTTTCATTTCATTCATTCTCTCCACCTCTCTCTCCCCTTCTCTCTCTCCCCTTCTCTCTCTCCACCTCTCTCTCTCTCCACCTCTCTCTCTCCACCTCTCTCTCTCTCCACCTCTCTCTCTCCACCTCTCTCTCTCTCCACCTCTCTCTCTCCACCTCTCTCTCTCTCCACCTCTCTCTCTCCACCTCTCTCTCTCCACCTCTCTCTCTCTCCACCTCTCCTCTCTCTCTCTCTCCCCTTCTCTCTCTCTCCACCTCTCTCTCTCTCCACCTCTCTCTCTCCACCTCTCTCTCTCTCCCCTTCTCTCTCTCCACCTCTCTCCACCTCTCTCCCTCCACCTCTTGGTGCGTCCACCCGTCATCATCACCACCCCGTGCCCCCCCCACCCCGTCCCCCCTCCCTCCAACCCGGTCGTCTGTGCGGCAGACATCAACGAGTGTGCGGTGCTGCCGAGCACGTGCGAGCACGGCACGTGCGTCAACTCGGAAGGCTCGCACCACTGCCTCTGCCGGCCGGGATACACCACAGACCTCTCCCGCACGGCCTGCGTTGGTACGCCCCGGGAGCGCACCCAACGTTCACTCCGCCTAGCACGCACCCAACACCCCCTAACTCGCTGTGTGAGTCGGTGGGTCTCTACGTGAGTCGGTGGGTCTCTGTGTGAGTCGGTGGGTCTCTGTGTGAGTCTGTGGGTCTCTACGTGAGTCTGTGGGTGTCTACGTGAGTCGGTGGGTCTCTGTGTGGTGAGTCTGTGGGTGTCTACGTGAGTCTGTGGGTCTCTACGTGAGTCTGTGGGTCTCTACGTGAGTCTGTGGGTCTCTGCGTGAGTCTATGGGTCTCTACATGAGTCTATGGGTCTCTACGTGAGTCTATGGGTCTCTGTGTGTGTCTGTGGGTCACTATGTGAGTCTACGGGTCTCTATGTGAGTCTGTGTGAGTATATGCGTCTCTATGTGAGTCTGTGGGTCTCTGTGTGAGTCTACGGGTCTCTATGTGAGTCTGTGGGTCTCTACGTGAGTATATGGGTCTCTGCATGAGTCTATGGGTCTCTGTGTGGGTCTGTGGGTCTCTACGTGAGTCTATGGGTCTCTGCGTGAGTCTGTGGGTCTCTGTGTCTGTCTGTGGGTCTCTATGCGAGTCTATGGGTCTCTATTTGAGTCTGTGGGTCTCTGTGTGAGTCTGTGGGTCTCTATGTCAGTCTGTGAGTCTCTATGCGAGTCTATGGGTCTCTGCGTGAGTCTGTGGGTCTCTGTGTGAGTCTGTGGGTCTCTATGTCAGTCTTTGGGTCTCTATGCGAGTCTGTGGGTCTCTGTGTGAGTCTGTGGGTCTCTGCATGAGGCTATGAGTCTCTGTGTGAGTCTATGGGTCTCTACGTGAGTCTGTGAGTCTCTGTGTGAGTCTATGGGTCTCTATGCGAGTCTGTGAGTCTCTGCGTGAGTCTATGGGTCTCTACGTGAGTCTATGGGTCTCTGTGTGAGTCTATGGGTCTCTACGTGAGTCTATGGGTCTCTATGTGAGTCTGTGGGTCTCTACGCGATTCTGTGGGTGTCTACGTGAGTCTGTGGGTCTCTACGTGAGTCTGTGGGTCTCTGCGTAAGTCTATGGGTCTCTGCGTGAGTCTATGGGTCTCTATGTGAGTCTGTGGGTCTCTACGTGAGTCTATGGGTCTCTGCGTGAGTCTATGGGTCTCTACATGAGTCTATGGATCTCTACGTGAGTCTATGGGTCTCTGCGTGAGTCTACGGGTCTCTACGTGAGTCTATGGGTCTCTGTGTGTGTCTGTGGGTCTCTATGTGAGTCTACGGGTCTCTATGTGAGTCTGTGTGAGTATATGGGTCTCTATGTGAGTCTGTGGGTCTCTGTGTGAGTCTACGGGTCTCTATGTGAGTCTGTGGGTCTCTACGTGAGTATATGGGTCTCTGCATGAGTCTATGGGTCTCTGTGTGGGTCTGTGGGTCTCTACGTGAGTCTATGGGTCTCTACGTGAGTCAACGGGTCTCTATGTGAGTCTGTGGGTCTCTACGTGAGTCTATGGGTCTCTGCGTGAGTCTATGGGTCTCTACATGAGTCTATGGATCTCTACGTGAGTCTATGGGTCTCTGCGTGAGTCTACGGGTCTCTACGTAAGTCTATGGGTCTCTGTGTGTGTCTGTGGGTCTCTATGTGAGTCTACGGGTCTCTATGTGAGTCTGTGTGAGTATATGGGTCTCTATGTGAGTCTGTGGGTCTCTGTGTGAGTCTACGGGTCTCTATGTGAGTCTGTGGGTCTCTACGTGAGTATATGGGTCTCTGCATGAGTCTATGGGTCTCTGTGTGGGTCTGTGGGTCTCTACGTGAGTCTATGGGTCTCTGCGTGAGTCTGTGGGTCTCTGTGTCAGTCTGTGGGTCTCTATGCGAGTCTATGGGTCTCTGTGTGAGTCTGTGGGTCTCTATGTCAGTCTGTGGGTCTCTATGCGAGTCTATGGGTCTCTGCGTGAGTCTGTGGGTCTCTGTGTGAGTCTGTGGGTCTCTATGTCAGTCTTTGGGTCTCTATGCGAGTCTGTGGGTCTCTGAGGGAGTCTATGGGTCTCTGCGTGAGTCTGTGGGTCTCTGTGTGAGTCTATGGGTCTCTGCGTGAGTATATGGGTCTCTGCATGAGGCTATGGGTCTCTGTGTGAGTCTATGGGTCTCTACTTGAGTCTATGGGTCTCTGCGTGAGTCTATGGGTCTCTGCGTGAGTCTATGGGTCTCTATGTGAGTCTGTGGGTCTCTGTGTGGGTCTATGGGTCTCTGTGTGAGTCTATGGGGGATCTCTACGTGAGTCTGTGGGTCTCTGTGTGGGTCTATGGGTCTCTGCGTGAGTCTATGGGTCTCTGTGTGAGTCTATGCGTCTCTGTGTGTCGTCTATGGGTCTCTGCGTGAGTCTATTGGTCTCTGCGTGAGTCTGTGGGTCTCTGCGTGAGTTTATGGGTCTCTATGTCAGTCTGTGGGTCTCTATGCGAGTCTATGGGTCTCTGCGTGAGTCTGTGGGTCTCTGTGTGAGTCTGTGGGTCTCTATGTCAGTCTTTGGGTCTCTATGTCAGTCTTTGGGTCTCTATGCGAGTCTGTGGGTCTCTGAGGGAGTCTATGGGTCTCTACGTGAGTGTGTGGGTCTCTACGTGAGTCTGTGGGTCTCTGTGTGAGTCTACGGGTCTCTACGTGAGTGTGTGGGTCTCTACGTGAGTCTGTGGGTCTCTGTGTGAGTCTATGGGTCTCTGTGTGAGTCACTGGCGACCGCGCTGAGACCGTGACCTCGCTGCGCCTGAGACAACTCGGCTCAAGCACGGGCACCGACGCCGACCGCTGTAACGACGCGGATGGCCATCGAACGTCGGTGATGTACACCCCCCCGCCCCCCCCGCCCCCCCCGCCCCCCCGCCCCCCCCGCCCCCCACAGACCTGGACGAGTGCGTCCAGGCTCCCAAGCCGTGCAACTTCATCTGCAGGAACACGGAGGGCAGCTTCCAGTGCGCCTGTCCCCGTGGATACGTCATGCAGGACGACGGCAAGACCTGCAAGGGTAAACGCGGGGAAGGGGGTGGCGGCGGGGGTTGGTGGATCACGACGGGATGGGAACGTGATGCTTGTGTGCGAGTAACGACGTGCGTGTGATGACGTGCGTGTGTGTGTGCGCGTGTGATGACGACGTGTGTGTGTGTGTGTTGGTGATGACGCGTGTGTGTGTGTTGGTGATGACGCGTGTGTGTGTGTGATGACGCGTGTGTGTGTGTGATGACGCGTGTGTGTGTGTGTGTGTGACGACGTGCGTGTGTGTGTGTGATGACGCGTGTGTGTGTGTGTGTGTGACGCGCGCGCGTGTGTGTGTGATGACGCGTGTGTGTGTGTGATGACGCGTGTGTGTGTGTGTGATGACGCGTGTGTGTGTGTGATGACGCGTGTGTGTGTGTGATGACGCGTGTGTGTGTGTGATGACGTGCGTGTGTGCGTGTGACGACGTGTGTGTGTGTGATGACGCGTGCGTGTGTGTGTGTGATGACGCGTGTGTGTGTGTGTGATGACGACGTGTGTGTGTGTGTGTGTGATGACGACGTGTGTGTGTGTGATGACGCGTGTGTGTGTGTGATGACGTGTGTGTGATGACGCGTGTGTGTGTGTGTGTGATGACGCGTGTGTGTGTGTGTGTGATGACGCGTGTGTGTGTGTGTGTGATGACGCGTGTGTGTGTGATGACGCGTGTGTGTGTGTGTGTGATGACGCGTGTGTGTGTGTGATGACGCGTGTGTGTGTGTGTGTGATGACGCGTGTGTGTGTGTGTGTGATGACGCGTGTGTGTGTGATGACGCGTGTGTGTGTGTGTGTGATGACGCGTGTGTGATGACGCGTGTGTGTGTGTGATGACGCGTGTGTGTGATGACGCGTGTGTGTGTGTGTGATGACGTGTGTGTGTGTGATGACGCGTGTGTGTGTGTGTGATGACGCGTGTGTGTGTGTGTGTGATGACGCGTGTGTGATGACGCGTGTGTGTGTGTGACGACGTGCGTGTGTGTGATGACGCGTGTGTGTGTGTGTGTGTGATGACGTGTGTGTGTGATGACGCGTGTGTGTGTGTGTGATGACGTGTGTGTGTGTGACGACGCGTGTGTGTGTGTGATGACGCGTGTGTGTGTGTGATGACGCGTGTGTGTGTGTGATGACGCGTGTGTGTGTGTGTGATGACGACGTGTGTGTGTGTGTGTGTGATGACGACGTGTGTGTGTGTGTGATGACGCGTGTGTGTGTGTGATGACGTGTGTGTGTGTGTGACGTGCAGACCTGGACGAGTGTTCCAGCAAGCAGCACAACTGCCAGTTCTTGTGCGTCAACACAGTGGGCGGCTTCACCTGCAAGTGCCCGTCAGGGTTCACTCAGCACCACACGGCCTGCATCGGTGAGCGGGCCCCTCAACACTCACCTGCTCACTGCTGCCGGACAGAGAGAGAGCGAGCGGGCGATGGAGTGAGCGAGCGGGTGATGGAGTGAGCGAGCGGGTGATGGAGTGAGTGAGCGAGCGATGGAGCGAGCGAGGGAGTGAGCGAGGGAGCGAGTGAGCGAGTGAGCGAGGGAGCGAGTGAGTGAGGGAGCGAGTGAGCGAGGGAGTGAGCGAGGGAGTGAGCGAGGGAGTGAGCGAGGGAGTGAGAGAGGGAGCGAGCGAGCGAGGGAGTGAGCGAGGGAGTGAGCGAGGGAGCGAGTGAGTGATGGAGCGAGTGAGAGAGGGAGCGAGTGATGGAGCGTGCGAGCGAGGGACTCGGGGAGTGAGGGAGCGAGCGAGGGAGTGAATGATGGAGCGAGCGATTGAAGGGCCGAGTGAGTGACTAAGGGAATCAGCGAGGGAGGGAGGGAATGAGTAAATGAGCGATTGAATGAGCGAGCGAGCGAGTGAGGGAGGGAGTGAATGAGGGAGTGTGTGTGTTCGGACAGGGTAACCTCCCCCCACCCCCCTCTCTCCCTGCACAGACAACAATGAGTGCGTGGGTCAGCCCGGCTTGTGTGGCTCTCAGGGCGTCTGCCAGAACACCCCGGGCAGCTTCGAGTGCGAGTGTCAGCGCGGGTTCAGCCTCGACGCGTCCGGACTCAACTGCGATGGTGCTCAATACCCACCTACTCACCCGCCCACCTACACACCTACTCACCCACCTACTCACCCACCTACTCACCCACCTACTCACCCACCTACTCACCCGCCTACTCACCGCCTAACCACCCACCTACTCACCCACCTACTAACCCACCTACTCACCCGCCTAACCACCCACCTACTCATCCACCTACTCACCCACCTACTCACCCACCTACTCACCCGCCTAACCACCCTCCTACCCACCTACTCACCCACCTACTCACCCACCTACTCACCCGCCTAACCACCCACCTACCCACCTACTCACCCACCTACTCACCCACCTACTCACCCACCTACTCACCCACCTACTCACCCGCCTAACCACACACCTACCCACCCATTTACCTAACTACCCACCCACCTAGTCGCCTTCCCACCTTCCCACCTACCCGCCCACCCACCCACCCAACTAACTAACCACCCACCTACCGACCCATCTACTCACCTACACACCCACCTACTCGCCTTCCCACCTACCTACATAGCTACCTACCTACCCAACTACCCATTTACCGACCCAACTCCCCACCTACTCGCCTACCAGCCTACCTTCCCACCTACCCGCCCACCTACCCACCCAACTAACCACCCACCCACCCAACTAACTAACCACCCACCTACCGACCCATCTACTCACCTACCCACCCACCTACTCGCCTTCCCACCTACCTACACAGCTACCTACCTAACTACCAATTCGCCCACCCAACGCCCCACTGAACCCCCTTCCACCCAACCCCCCCCCACCCACCTACCCCCCCCCCCCCCCCCCCCCCCCCACAGACGTGGACGAGTGCAGCGGGAGTCACCGCTGCCAGCACGGCTGCCAGAACATGGTGGGGGGTTACCGCTGCTCCTGCCCCGCTGGCTACATGCAGCACTACCAGTGGAACCAGTGCATCGGTGAGCGGGGGAGAGAGGGGGGGGAGGAGAGAGGGGGGGGGGAGAGAGGAGATAGGGGGAGGGGAGAGGGGAAGGATGAGAGAGGGGAAAGGGGGGAGGAGGGGAAGGGGGGGGGGGGAAGGATGAGAGAGGGGAAAGGGGGGAGGAGGGGAAGGGGGGAGGGGAAGGGGGAGGGGAAGGATGAGGAAGGGGAGCGGAGGGGATAGGAGCGGATGAGGGGAGATTGGGTGCATCTACCGGTCATCTCAGTCTCAGGACAGACCCAGACCTCCTGCACCTAGCCTGGCACAGTAAGGGGGGTACAGCTGGTGGTGCATCTACCGGTCATCTCAGTCTCGGGACAGACGCAGATCTCCTGCACCTAGCCTGGCACAGCAAGGGGGGTACAGCTGGTGATGCATCTACCGGTCATCACAGTCAGCAACCCCATGGCACCTGCTGGGTCTGTCCCGTGACCTCCTCCTGCACCTAGCCTGGCACAGTAGGGGGGGTACCGGTGGTGGTGCATCTACCGGTCATCTCAGTCAGCAACCCCATGGCACCTGCTGGGTCTGTCCCGTGACCTCCTCCTGCACCTAGCCTGGCACAGTAAGGGGGGTACAGTTGGCGGTGCATCTACCGGTCATCTCAGTCAGCCAACCCATGGCACCTGCTGGGTCTGTCCCGAGACCTCCTGCACCTAGCCTGGCACAGTAGGGGGGTACAGCTGGTGGTGCATCTACCGGTCATCTCAGTCAGCAACCCCATGGCACCTGCTGGGTCTGCCGGCAGCGAGCCTCCTACACTTCACGTGGCGGCCTCAAAGTGCACCTAGCCTGGCACAGGTGCCGTGGTGACATCACCGTCGCTTAGTGGCGAACGGCGGCTGTTGATGTTGGGTGGGGGGAGGGTGGGAGGAGGGTGGGGGGAGGGTGGGTGAGGGTGGGGGGAGGGTGGGGGGAGGATGGGAGGAGGGTGGGGGGAGGGTGGGGGAGGGTGGGGGAGGGTGGGTGAGGGTGGGAGGAGGGTGGGAGGAGGGTGGGGGGAGGGTGGGAGGAGGGTGGGAGGAGGGTGGGGGGAGGGTGGGAGGAAGGTGGGGGGAGGGTGGGTGGTTGGAGGGAGAAATACTCAACCTTACCCCCTCCCCCCCCACTATCAAATACTTGGCGAGTCCTCATCAGAGTGGCGTGACATTTGGAAACAATGTTGGGGGGGTGGGGGTGAGGGGGGCTAAGAGATTCGTAATTCCCCTCCCCCCACCCCTCCCCCTCCCCTCCCCAGACGAGAACGAGTGCGTGAACCCGCGCGTGTGTGGGCGTGCCTCGTGCTACAACACGCTGGGCAGCTTTAAGTGCGCGTGCCCCACGGGCTACAGCTACGAGTCCCCTGGCGGTGCCTGCCGTGACGTCAACGAGTGCACCTCGACGCTGAGCCCCTGCAGCCACGGTTGCTCCAACACTGAGGGTGGCTACCTGTGCGGCTGTCCGCCCGGCTACTACCGCGTCGGCCAGGGGTGAGAGCCCGCGTACACCCTGTGTGTGTACACGGGCGTGTACACCTGTGTGTACACACGCGTACACACACGGTGCATGTGGCACGCGTGCGATGATGGGGGCTGATGGTGAGGCGATGATGGGGGGATGGGACGATGATGACGATGATGACGATGATGATGTCGAGGACGAGGCCTTCCATAGGAGCTTTTGCTCGCCATCAGCTACGTGGGGGGCCTTTGTCACGGTGTCCGTGAGATCGTTTGGCTGCGTGTCTCACCCCACCCCACCACACCACACACCCACCCCCACACCCACACCCACCCACCACACACCCACCCACCCCCACACCCACCCACCACCCACCCACCCCACACCTACCCCACACCCACCCCACACCCACCCACCACACACCCACCCACCCCACACCCACCCACCCCACCCCACCCCACCACACCACACACCCACCCACCACACACCCACCCACCCACCACACACCCACCCAACCCCACACCCACCCAACCCCACACCCACCCACCACCAAACCACCCCACACCCACCCACCCACCCACCCCACACCTACCCCACACCCACCCCACACCCACCCACCACCCACCCACCCCACACCTACCCCACACCCACCCCACACCCACCCACCACACACCCACCCACCCCACACCCACCCACCCCACCCCACCACACCACACACCCACCCACCACACACCCACCCACCCCACACCCACCCACCCCACCCCACCACACCCCACACCCACCCACCCCACCCCACCACACCACACACCCACCCACCACACACCCACCCACCCACCACACACCCACCCAACCCCACACCCACCCAACCCCACACCCACCCACCACCAAACCACCCCACACCCACCCACCCACCCCACCCCACACCCACCCACCCCACCCCCACCCACCACACACCCACCCAACCACACACCCACCCACCACCCACCCACCCCACTCCCACCCCCCCACCCCACTCCCACCCACCACCCCCAGGCACTGCGTGTCAGGCATGGGTTTCACCAACGGCCAGGGCTTCGCGCTGGGTGACGACGGCGGTGACGGCGGTGACGGCGGCGGCGGCGGCGATGGTAACGAGCTGTCGCACGAGGGCTGCTACGACTGCAAGGTGAACGGCGTGCCCAAGGGTGGACGCTTCCGCCGCGGTGCCAACGGCACCGCCGGGGAGGAGACGGAGCGCGGGGACGACGACGTCGCCAGCCAGGTGAGGGTCGTCGTCGCCGCCGTCGTCGTCATCGTCGTCGTGAGTGTGGCCGTCGATGTTCCGATCGTCACCGTCTCGCCATTCGTCATCGGGATTGTCGTCGTCATCGTCATTGCGATCGTCGTCGTCGTCGTCACCGTGAGCCCACATCATCTTCGTCGTCGCCGTGCAGATCTGAGCCGCTGTCATGCCTTGCATGGCAACTCACTGCATGTGAGCGTGAGTGAGAGTTTGTGAGTGAGTGTGTGAGTAAGTGTGTGAGTTTGGATGGGTGCGAGGGGCCGGCTTACCCCTCCACCTTCAATTAATTACCACCAAACCACGATTTAAAAATGTAACTAAGCTTGAGGCATAGGCCCCCGGGGGGACAGGCGTCTATGGCGTCTCCTGGCCAAAACTCCATTTTGCGGAGCCAGGAGACTGAATCCTTACCCTCGGGGCTCCTCCAGAAACAACGAAAAACCACTACGGGTGGCCACGTGGAATGTTCGAACGCTCACTGCGGAGGAGAGGCTGCCACTCCTCTGTCCAGAGCTGGACCAGTACTGCCTGGATCTCTGTGGTATTCAGGAGGTCCGGTGGACCGGCTCTGGCTCCTGCCACCATGAGGGGTGGACAGTCCTCTCCTCGGGGCAGGAGACTGCCAAACAACAGGGAGTGGCTCTTCTTATAAACAAAAGAATGAAGGGGGCATGGGAGCATGGCAGAGAGGTGTGGGAAGCTGTAAGCCCCAGGCTACTTTTGGCTCGCCTTCCCATCAACCAGAGGCGAGTGGTGGTGGTCGTGGTTACTTATGCTCCCACCGAAGACGAACATCCATGGAGGGATGCAGGCAAGGCCGATTAGTTATATGCCTTATATGACCTCCTGTCACAGGTGCTGGCTAAAGTGGCCCCTCGTGATAGAGTCATCTTGTTGGGTGACTTCAATGCCCGAGTTGGTCATGATGCTGGCACCACAACAGCAGGAGGCTTCTAGATTTTTGTGCAGCCCATGGGCTTGTAATTACCAAAACGCTATTCCGGCATCAGCACATCCACACAACATCATGGATCCATGCCGGGTCCAAGCAAGAACATCTGATGGACTACATAGTGGCGGAACAGCAGATGCGGGCCCATGTCCTTGACACCAGGACCTACCGTGGAGCTGATCTGCCCACTGACCATCGACTTGTTATCTGTAGGATGTGTCTGCCATTCTTCCACTCCGGTAGTGGGTGTCCACTCAGGACCCCATTCAAACCCATAGTGGCATGGTCTTAGCTAGCTGATGAAAGTTGCAAGCGAGAGTTTCATCATCGCTTGTGGCTGGGGTTGGCATCGTCCCCCACTCCTCCTGATGTCGAGGGGAAATGGGCGAGGTTTAGGTCTGTGGCTCCATGCAGCTGCAATGGCTGCTTTGGGTACACGGTCCAGACCTCCCCAGAGACCCTGGCTGACAGAGGAGGTGCTCAGGCTGGCTGAGAAAAAGCGACAGGCCCACTCTCACCGTCTACAGCATCCCACGTCAGAGAATGAGGAGGCCTTCGCTCGGAGGTTCAGATCCGTGAGGCTCTGAACCTGCAGCGCCAAACCTATTACCATCATTAGGGGAAAGAACGGTGATCCAATCTCCGACGCCCAGGAACAGGTTTGCAGATTTGCTGAGCATTTATGTGAGGTCCTGGGGGAGGGGAAATCCCTCAGTCTGGAAAACATTATGGGACAAAGTGGGGATGACCCTGCTGAGGCTGTGGTGCCTCAAATATTGGAAGAAGTCACACCCTGTGAGTGGCTGGCTGAGGTGCCATCTGTTGAGGAAGTACTGAAGGCAATCCGGAGTCTGAGACCAGGAAAGGCACGGGGCAGAGATGATCTCCCAAGCGAAATGTTGAGTGAGGGTGGCGTTTATGCACAGACTGCCCTACATGATATCATAACAACAGTCTGGACCACTGGATGGGTTCCACAGGATTGAAAGGATGTCCTGGTGGTCCCCCTCTTTAAGAAGGGGGACCGCATAGACTGTAACAACTATAGGGGCATCTCACTCCTCAGTTTGCCAGGTATGCTGAGGAGAGGCTTGCGGAGCCCCAATGCAGTTTCAGCAAAGGGCAGTCCTGCACACATACCATATTTTCTGTCTGTCTACTACAGCAGAGGTGTAGGGAATTCCAATAAGACCTACATCTCTGCTTTATTGACCTGGTCAAGGCCTATCATACCATCAGTAGGCCTGGGCTCTGGGTTGTTCTTCGTTCTTTCAGAGTGTCTGACCCTCTGCTCACGATCATTAAGGACCTTTATGATGGTGAGCGGCCCCAGGTAAACTACGTGGCCGGGAGTCGGAGCCATTCTCTGTTCACCTAGGGGTGCGACAGGGATGTCCTCTGGCTCCCAAATTATTTAACATCTATTTCGACCACGTAGTTCATGAAGCCTTCAATAGCTGTACCGGAGGAATTTACATCTGGTACAGATAAAATGGGAGGATGATCGATGCCCAGGTGCAGTCAAGGGATGGCTCCCTGTTGCTCAACCACGTTATGTATGCCAATGATCTGGTAATTGCTGCTCACTCAGAGGAGGAGTTGGAGGCGCTGCTGCTGAACCTGGAGCTTGCCACTAAGATGTGGGGCCTTATCATCAGCCCCACGAAAACTAAAGCACCTGCCTGGGTATTTTGTACCATCGGACACTCCACCCCCCAACTCCCAGAGGCGAGTGGTGGTGGTCGTGGTTACTTATGCTCCCACCAAAGACGAACATCCATGGAGGGATGCAGGCAAGGCCGATTAGTTATATGCCTTATATGACCTCCTGTCACAGGTGCTGGCTAAAGTGGCCCCTCGTGATAGAGTCATCTTGTTGGGTGACTTCAATGCCCGAGTTGGTCATGATGCTGGCACCACAACAGCAGGAGGCTTCTAGATTTTTGTGCAGCCCATGGGCTTGTAATTACCAAAACGCTATTCCGGCATCAGCACATCCACACAACATCATGGATCCATGCCGGGTCCAAGCAAGAACATCTGATGGACTACATAGTGGCGGAACAGCAGATGCGGGCCCATGTCCTTGACACCAGGACCTACCGTGGAGCTGATCTGCCCACTGACCATCGACTTGTTATCTGTAGGATGTGTCTGCCATTCTTCCACTCCGGTGGTGGGTGTCCACTCAGGACCCCATTCAAACCCATAGTGGCATGGTCTTAGCTAGCTGATGAAAGTTGCAAGCGAGAGTTTCATCATCGCTTGTGGCTGGGGTTGGCATCGTCCCCCACTCCTCCTGATGTCGAGGGGAAATGGGCGAGGTTTAGGTCTGTGGCTCCATGCAGCTGCAATGGCTGCTTTGGGTACACGGTCCAGACCTCCCCAGAGACCCTGGCTGACAGAGGAGGTGCTCAGGCTGGCTGAGAAAAAGCGACAGGCCCACTCTCACCGTCTACAGCATCCCACGTCAGAGAATGAGGAGGCCTTCGCTCGGAGGTTCAGATCCGTGAGGCTCTGAACCTGCAGCGCCAAACCTATTACCATCATTAGGGGAAAGAACGGTGATCCAATCTCCGACGCCCAGGAACAGGTTTGCAGATTTGCTGAGCATTTATGTGAGGTCCTGGGGGAGGGGAAATCCCTCAGTCTGGAAAACATTATGGGACAAAGTGCCCTGCTGAGGCTGTGGTGCCTCAAATATTGGAAGAAGTCACACCCTGTGAGTGGCTGGCTGAGGTGCCATCTGTTGAGGAAGTACTGAAGGCAATCCGGAGTCTGAGACCAGGAAAGGCACGGGGCAGAGATGATCTCCCAAGCGAAATGTTGAGTGAGGGTGGCGTTTATGCACAGACTGCCCTACATGATATCATAACAACAGTCTGGACCACTGGATGGGTTCCACAGGATTGGAAGGATGCCCTGGTGGTCCCCCTCTTTAAGAAGGGGGACCGCATAGACTGTAACAACTATAGGGGCATCTCACTCCTCAGTTTGCCAGGCATGCTGAGGAGAGGCTTGCGGAGCCCCAATGCAGTTTCAGCAAAGGGCAGTCCTGCACACATGCCATATTTTCTGTCTGTCTACTACAGCAGAGGTGTAGGGAATTCCAATAAGACCTACATCTCTGCTTTATTGACCTGGTCAAGGCCTATCATACCATCAGTAGGCCTGGGCTCTGGGTTGTTCTTCGTTCTTTCAGAGTGTCTGACCCTCTGCTCACGATCATTAAGGACCTTTATGATGGTGAGCGGCCCCAGGTAAACTACGTGGCCGGGAGTCGGAGCCATTCTCTGTTCACCTAGGGGTGCGACAGGGATGTCCTCTGGCTCCCAAATTATTTAACATCTATTTCGACCACGTAGTTCATGAAGCCTTCAATAGCTGTACCGGAGGAATTTACATCTGGTACAGATAAAATGGGAGGATGATCGATGCCCAGGTGCAGTCAAGGGATGGCTCCCTGTTGCTCAACCACGTTATGTATGCCAATGATCTGGTAATTGCTGCTCACTCAGAGGAGGAGTTGGAGGCGCTGCTGCTGAACCTGGAGCTTGCCACTAAGATGTGGGGCCTTATCATCAGCCCCACGAAAACTAAAGCACCTGCCTGGGTATTTTGTACCATCGGACACTCCAGCCCCCAACTCCCATTTGGTGATAGGGCAGTTGTGGAGACAGTGGAAAGTTTCCCCTGCCTGGGCAGTGTGCTCATGACCGGCTCCGGTTTGACAGCAGAGGTCTCACTCCGAATCAGTCAAGCGGCATTATCTTATCATCGGTTGTGTAATGCTGTGTGGAAGCTACCTGGTCTGCCGCTCCGCACGAAGCTTCAGGTCTTCTCGGCCACAGTAATTTCTTCCCTTCTCTCTGCTTGCAAAACGTGGACCCCCATAATGGAAAATCTTCACCGGTTAGAAACATTTAGACTGGCCTGCCTATGATACATTGCGTGAGGAGCTCACAAATCCTTGAAAGATCTGGACAAAGTCTCATCAGTGAGCTCCTCCGCCAGGCAAGGCTGCGTTGGCTGAGTCATGGCGCCTGCATGTCCAGCCACCGCATGCCGAAACAGCTTTTGTTCGGCCGGATCGAGGGGGCTTAACGGGCGCGGCACGGGCTAGAGAAGAGATGGAGTGGTGTGGTACAGAAGGACGTGGAGCTGAGTGGACTTGCCGGTGACTGGTACCAGCGGTGTCAAGATCGGCCTCTGTGGAGGAGGCTCGTGAAGGACGCTACTGGGCAGTTGGAGGTAGTCGCCCTCCAACAACAACGGAGGGCGGAGGAGCGATGCTCACAACAACGAGCGGAGCGCCGGGTGGCTAAAGCACAGCAGGTTGGCACAGTAGGGAGCACAGGTGGTGCATCAGCCAGTCATCTCAGTCAGTCGACCCGTGGCACCTGGGTCTGCCCCGTGACCTCCTGCCAGCGGGCGTTCGACACTCCACGTGGCCTCAAGGTGCACATGGCCTGGCACAAGCGTCGTGGTGACGTCACCGTCACTTAGTGGCGAATGGCGGTTGTTGTTGTTGTTGAGTGTGAGAGTGAGTGTGTGAGAGTGTGTGAGTGAATGTGTGAGAGTGAGTGTGTGAGTGGAGTTAGTGGTGGGGGGTCAATCGTGGTTGTTTGGGGTCAATGGGGTTCAGAGGCAGCTTCATGACCACGATGAGTGCCTCTGAGCAGCGAGCCATGTCGCCTGTGTCCCCACCGCGTGTCCCCACGGCGTGTCCCCAGCCGAGCCTGGACACGGACCGTCCGATGAGGCTGCTGGTGCCACTCTCCAGCAAGCTCCGCGCCCGCAGCAACGGGGAGGACCGGCAGACGAAGAAGAGAAAGACGCAGGAAGCCGCCGCTACGGGCGAGGAGGAGGACAAGGAGGAAGAGGAGGAGGATGATGACATCACCATCCTCGCTCTCATACCCGCGCTCAAAACGCTGAGCGGCCACGTGCGCTACCGCATCCTCAGCGTCGCCCGGCCCGACGGCGCTCGGTCCGAGCCGTGCTTCGAAATCCGGCACGCCGGCGGAGTCTCCGGCGCCGCCGCCGCCGCCGACGACGCCGGGGCCTCCGCGGCGACGGCCGCCGGGCCGGCCCTGCTGCGGGTGGTGCGGAGGAGGGCCACCCCGGGGGATTATTCGCTGGTGATCGGCGGAACGCCGGCGTTTGAGCGCGGCGAGCTGCGGCGCCTGCGGGAGGAGAGGGACCGCGGTCGTGCCTCGGGGGAGGTGGGGCGGGCGCTCCGCCTGGAGCTCAGCGTGGAACTCACCAACTAGCGGCACGCGCGGGTGCATGTGTGTGCGTGTGTGTGCGCGTGGGCGAGTGCTTGTGTGTGCATGGGTGCGTGTGTGGGCGGGCGCACGTGTGGTTCCTGTCTTTAGCCGGCGGTACGTACAGAATGTTGGGGCAAGTGCTGTGTTGGCCAGTGTGCGTGAGTGTGAGTGCATGGGGTTTGTGGGTGCGTGTGTGTGTGTGTGTGTGGGGCAGTTGTGGAGAGAGTGGAGAGTTTCCCATACCTGGGCAGTGTGCTCATGAGCAGCTCCGGTGTGACAGCAGAGGTCTCACTCCGAATCAGTCGTGCGGCATTATCTTTTCATCGGTTGTGTAACGCTGTGTGGAAGCTACCTGGTCTATCGCTCCGCACTAAGCTTCAGGTCTTCTCGGCCACAGTCATTCCCTCCCTTCTCTACGCTTGCAAAACGTGGACCCCCCTAATGGAACACCTTTGCCGGTTAGAAACATTTCGGCTGGCCTGCCTACGATCAATCCTGGGCTTAACCAGGCTGGATTTTGTGAGGAGCCCACAAATCCTTGAAAGATCTGGACAAAGTCATGTAGCCAGCCACCGACCAGGCTAAGCTGGCGCAGCACGGGCTAGAGAAGAGATGGAGTGATGTGGTACAGGAGGACGTGGAGCTGAGTGGACTTACCGATGACTGGTACCAGCAGTGCCAAGATCGGCCTCTGTGGAGGAGGCTCGTGAAGGACGCTACCGGGAAGTTGGAGGCAGTTGCCCTCCAACAACAACACAGGGCGGAGGAGCGACGCTCACAACAACGAGCGGAGTGCCGGGTGGCTAAAGCACAGCAAGTTGGCACAGTAGGGGGCACAGGTGGTGCATCAGCCAGTCATCTCGGTCATCTAAGTCAGTCGACCCGTGGCACCTGCTGGGTCTGTCCCGTGACCAACTGCCAGCGGGCGTTCGACACTCCACGTGGCCTCAAGGTGCACATAGCCTGGCACAAGCGCCGTGGTGACGTCACCGCCACTTAGTGGCGAATGGCGGTTGTTGTTGAGGGTGTGAGTGTGTGGGTGAGAGTTTGTGAGTGTGAGGATATGTGTGTGTGGGTGCGAGTGTCTATTTGTGTAGATATCACCAGTGACGACCATCTGAACCGGTCCTGGGCCTCCCCTAGGTCGACTCAGCCTCAAAATGAGTACCTGGTAGGATGTGCTAACAACGCCACTGGGGAGACAAAGGCGGCCGGGCGTGGTGCTGGCTACCCACCCCCCTTCGCGTGCCGTGCCGGCCTTCGTTAGGTGCTGCTCGTGAACAGCGCTTGCCCCAACAGTCTGTTAAGGGGGGGGGGGGTCGTTGTGTTTGCGTGACGGAGAGCGGCGGTGCAGCGGTTAGCGCTCCGCGTGACTCCGAACCCGGCGACCCGAGTTCCATTCCCTCTCGCGGCCATCGCCGGTGGTGAATATCTGAACCGGTCATGTGCCTCCCCGAGGTCCCCTCAGCCGTAAATGAGTACTTGGTGCATCGTGTAAGCATCGGCACTGGGGAGACAAAGGCGGCCGGGGCACGGTGCCAGCAGCACCTCCTTCGCTCGCTCGCCAGCGCCGTCCTTCACAGAGGTGCTAACTCGACAGCACTTGCCCCCAGCAGCCTGCGTGGGCTATACGGGGGATCTTTGTTATCGTTGCTATTCGTGCGTGTCCTTGCGTGCATGCGTGCGTTCATTGGTACGTACTATTTTAGGTGTCTGTGTGTGTGTGTGCGGTGTGCGTACTCCGTCGGCCATGTATACGCATGCGTACGTACACAAGCGCGCGCGTACGTGATGTCATTGTGTCTTTGTGTGTATGCACACGCGCGCATCCGTAGACACGCGCGCACGTGTACACACATACACACACACACACGCACACACGCGCGCGTAGTGCAGTGCTATCTTGCCAGATGCGATCAAAACTCCTCTGAGGTGGTGTGACTGGCTGCGTAAGCGGCTCAAAGTCATTCCGGACGCACGAGCCTCCGTTACCACTTAGCCCGTTGCCGGGGTGGCCCCCGTGCCTAGCGACGGTTCTTTGTTGCTGTTCCACTGCAAGAGGCCGAGCCGTGCCACTTGACGTCACTCCCACCGATGCCTCGTGAGCCCCGCCCCAGCCCAGCTCTGCTTGGCCCCGAGCCAGATTGCGACGGGCGAGGTGGAGGGAGGGGGGGGGTGGGAGGTGGCGAGCGGCTATCAAGGCTTGGTTTCGGCACGGCTCGGCAAATGGCCTTGTGGAAAACCACCCCTATGGTGTGCTGGGCACCCTCCCGGCTCAGATTTGTCAGTGGGAAGAGAGAACAAAAAAAGAGAAAACAATGGGTGCACTTCACCGACGGAGATGTCGTTTCAATTTGAACACGTAGTCGCAGTATGCTTTCGCGAACAAAAATTATTCATAATGAAAGTTTTTTTTTGGGTTAGATCGTGTGAAAATGAATGTGTCATGAATCCCACCACCACCACCACCCGATAGAGCCAATCGGTAACGTTTGTCACGTAAACAATTTGGGCACAAGTCGCCCGATGAAGCTGCTGGTAGTTGTTGTAATCACCGGCGACACGACACGCTACTCAAATTGTTAACGTTGTGGGTTGACGCAACCGTTTAGTGCTGAGCAAGTAACTCATTGGCACGTTTTGTTTACGTGACAAGCCCTTACTCATTGTTTGTGTTGGGTGGTGGTGGTGGTGGGTTAACGACACCGTCATATTTACGAGATCTAACCCCGCAAAACAATGTTTTGTTATGAATAATATCGTTACAAGCGAGCGTTAGATAGCTCACAACTCTCCATCCTGTAGAGTACAATAGCCAGAGATAGTTCACTCACAACTCACTCATCCTGTAGAGTACAATAGTCAGAGATCACTCACAACTCTCATCCTGTAGAGTATAGCCAGAGATGGTTCATTCACAACTCTCATCCTGTAGAGTACAATAGTCAGAGATAGTTCACTCACAACTCTCATCCTGTAGACTACAATAGCCAGAGAGAGATCACTCACAACTCTCCATCCCGTAGAGTACAATAACCAGAGATAGTTCACTCACAACTCTCATCCTGTAGAGTACAATAGACAGAGATAGTTCACTCACAACTCTCATCCTGTAGAGTACAATAGACAGAGATAGTTCACTCACAACTCACTCATCCTGTAGAGTACAATAGTCAGAGATAGTTCACTCAACTCTCATCCTGTAGAGTACAATAGTCAGAGATAGTTCACTCACAACTCTCATCCTGTAGAGTACAATAACCAGAGATAGTTCACTCACAACTCTCATGCTGTAGAGTACAATAGTCAGAGATAGTTCACTCACAACTCTCTCATCCTGTAGAGTATAGCCAGAGATAGTTCACTCACAACTCTCATCCTGTAGAGTATAGCCAGAGATAGTTCACTCACAACTCTCATCCCGTAGAGTACAGTAGTCAGAGATCACTCACAACTCTCATCCTGTAGAGTACAATAGTCAGACAGACGGATACCCCTCACCGCCTATTCTCTCTCTCTCGATGATGATGATGGTGAGTTGGGAACGTTGTATCTTATTTCGTTTCTCTTTTCCAGCAGTCGCATCCCTTAGTAGACGGCAGGGTGTAGACGTGGGAACGGTTCTCCGGAAATACGAAACTATGCATGCTGGGAGCAGCAGAGGGCAGCGTTGTTACTCCACTGCCCACTCCTCCCCCTCCAAGTCTACGCTCCCTGCCCCACTGCCTTCACCAAGCCCCCGCTCGCGGTAGTGGGGGGGGGGGGCGGTCTTCATCCAGCAGTGGAGTGACTTGAACCCGAGCGCAAATCGGCGTCGCCCCCACGGCGTTTGGAGCGAGCCGGCGCGCCTCGCTCCCGGTCGCTTCCTCGTTGCGGCAAAATCGGCCGCTGCACGCACTGCACGCGCCCGATGATTGTTGGTGGAGCGCCGTCGGTCGCGCTGCACAGTTGGTTTGCTGGCTTAGGGGCTTCGTTTCTGCGCCGAATGGAGGGGGGGGGTTTGTTTGTTTGTTTGTGTTGTCACTCCCCACGTGTCGCTGCATAGACCGGAGTAGGTGGACACGTGACTAGCAGTCGTCATAGTAAGGGGGCGGCCACAGTGGCTAGGGAGATGTTACCTCCCTCGTCCCGGTACACAGGAGGTCGTGGGTTCGATCCCAAGTCCCTACGGCGCCTGCTGCTGCTGCTGTAGATTTGGAGTTTCGCGTCTCGCTCCCCGTGGCCGCGTGGATTCTCTCCGGGGGATTGGCCCGGGTTTTCCCTCCTCCACATTTCGAATCGACATCACTCGCGTTCCGAGACTAATCTGCCTGCTGCTATACACTTCCACGCGACGACGATGACGACGACGACGGTGACGACGGTGACGACGGTGACGACGGTGACGATGGTGACGACGATGGTGACGACGATGATGACGATGGTGACGATGACGATGATGACGATGATGACGACGACGATGATAATGACGACAATGACGACGACGACGATGATGACGATGATGACGATGATGACGACGACGATGACGACGATGATGATGACGACGATGACGGTGAATACGATGATGACGATGACGATGATGACAATGATGATGACGACAATGATGACGACGATGATGACGACGGTGACGACGACGATGACGACGACGATGACGACGATGATGACGATGACGATGACGAAGATAACGACGACGACGACGATGACGACGATGATCAGCCGCCACTTTCGTCGAGCAGCTATCATCTTCGACAGCCTGGTCGCTTCTGAAACAGGGGCCTACACTAGCAGCTGGGTCTGGGGTTCGCCGAGGAGAGCGAGCGGTGGGGGGTGCTTTTGATGCGCTGGATTCTTCTTCCGCGTGGCATGCAATGGTCTCAAACGTCACACGTCTCAAATATGGTGCTAGGTCAAAACAGACGAAAAAAAAATGTTGTATTTTATCGGGGGATGATGATTCCACGTGCCGGTGGTGCTCCGCTTTTATTCCGTTCGCTCATCGTAATCAACCCTTTGTAGGAGTTCGTGTTTTTTTAAAATTTTATATATGTGTCGAGAATATCCACCGAATGTGCTTTATTTTATAATATATATAAAACGACGGCGACGACGAGACTTTCGTGTTTTTGCAAGGGTTAGGGTGATTGGTATGATGATGATGATGATTAATAATATAATTGTTGTTGTTGATGCTCTCCCGTGACGTTGTGCCGCCCACTGCGTGTCGCTCCGCACCATAATGATGCCCGACGTTCCGCAACCCACGTGCTTGGGCAGGATAGAGAAGCCGTGGGGATGGGGGTGTGGGGAGGCAGGCTTCTTCAAAGGGGTCTGACGTGTGAAAGAAGATCCCCCACCATGTGCAGCAAAACGTCGGACATCAACCACGGTGACCTCATGTGGCGAGATGTGTTAACTACATCGCCTGGTACACAGGAGGTCGTGGGTTCGATCCCGACCCTGACGCCTGCTGCTGTATATTTGGAGTCTGCGTGTCTCTCTTATCATCATCACGGTGGCTAGGGAGATGTTAACTACATCGCCTGGTACACAGGAGGTCGTGGGTTCGATCCCGACCCTGACGCCTGCTGCTGTATATTTGGAGTCTGCGTGTCTCTCTCATCATCACGGTGGCTAGGGAGATGTTGACTACATCGCCTGGTACACAGGAGGTCGTGGGTTCGATCTTGACCCTGACGCCTGCTGCTACTGCTGTAGATTTAGAGTCTGCGTGTCTCTCTCTCTCATCATCATCACGGTGGCTAGGGAGATGTTAACTACATCGCCTGGTACACAGGAGGTCGAAGGGTTCGATCCTGACCCTGACGCCTGCTGCTGCTGCCGCTGTAGATTTTGAGTTTGCTCGTTTCTCTCTTTTTTTTTCCTCTGGCTCCTCCAGGTTTTTCCAACTCCTACGCAGTTAGCATCAACGTCACCAGCGCGTTTCGAGTTATTTGGCAGCTACTGCTGCTGCTGCTGCCGCTGTAAATTTCCGCACGACGAATGGTGTCGACGATGATGATGAACCCGCCGACGTTTCAGCTCCTCATTTGCGGTGGCCCCGGGTCGCTTCTGAAAAAGAGGCACGTGGGAGCTCAGTGGGACCTTGCCTGGTTCAAAGAAGAGAACGAAGATAGTTGGAAGTTAACACGTGGGGAGGCTTTCGCGACCAATATCATCCATAATAGCGGGGTTATTTTGGGGCGTTAGATCGCGTACATATATTAAATGTGTCGTTGAAACCCGCCACCACCCGACACAGCCAACGCGCAAGGGTTGTCACGTAAGCAGAACGTTGCCAATTCGTCACTAGCACGGCACGAATTGGCCACGTTCTGTTGACGTGACGACCCTTACTAGTTGGCTGTGTCGGGTGGTGGCGGGTTTTAACGACACATCTTTTACATTTTTACGCGATCTAACACCCCAAAAATGAAAACTCTCGTGGCAGTTAACAGTTTACTTTAACGGCTGAATAGCCCAACGACAGCCGTGGAGACGCGGCGCAGTGGAACGCTCCCTTCGCATTGCTGCTGCCACCATCGGCTGACGTCCACGTGCTAGTGGATGCACCCACGTGCTCGTCGATGCTTCCACGTGCTAGTGGATGCTTCCACGTGCTAATCGATATTTTCACGTGCTAGTGGATGCTTCCCCGTGCTAGTGGATGCTTCCACGTGCTAGTGGATGCTTCCCCGTGCTAGTGGATGCTTCCACGTGCTAGTGGATGCTTCCACGTGCTAGTGGATGCTTCCCCGTGCTAGTGGATGCTTCCACGTGCTAGTGGATACTTCCACGTGCAAGTCGATGCTTCCACGTGCTAGTCGATATTTTCACGTGCTAGTGGATGCTTCCACGTGCTAATCAATATTTTCACGTGCTAGTCGATGCTTCCCCGTGCTAGTGGATGCTTCCACGTGCTAGTCGATGCTTCCACGTGCTAGTGGATGCTTCCACGTGCTAATCGATATTTTCACGTGCTAGTCGATGCTTCCACGTGCTAGTGGATGCTTCCACGTGCTAGTGGATGCTTTCACGTGCTAATCGATATTTTCACGTGCTAGTCGATGCTTCCACGTGCTAGTGGATGCTTCCACGTGCTAGTGGATGCTTTCACGTGCTAATCGATATTTTGACGTGCTAGTCGATGCTTCCACGTGCTAGTGGATGCTTCCACGTGCTAATCGATATTTTCACGTGCTAGTCGATGCTTCCACGTGCTAGTGGATGCTTCCACGTGCTAATCGATATTTTCACGTGCTAGTCGATGCTTCCCCATGCTAGTCGATGCATCAATGTGCTAGTGGATGCTTGCCCGTCCTAGTCGATGCTTCCACGTGCGTGTCAATACATGACACTGGCACGCTGACATGATTGCCACTGCCACCTTCAGATGATCACCGCACGCTCGTTGCTCTCTTCACTTGAATAGTCCTCCTGGGGTGGAGGGGGGGGGGCGGTGGGGGTGGGGGGGTGATCGCTGTGTCCGCTGGCAAAAGGGGGAGCGGTGGGCAAACTGAGAGGCATGGTGCTCAACCGATAGAGCCCCCCTCCAGGGCAGAATTAGTGGGGGGGTAGAGGGAGGAGGGGAAGGGATTGGTGCGTGGGCGTGGGTGGGGGTGGGCACCTCTCAAAAATAAAATCCGAGTGAGATGCCGTCGCAGAGAGATCGAGATGCAGTGAGAGGTGAAAGATGCAGACGAGGGAGAGAGACGGACAGACGGGACACAGCAGTAATTGGCACGGCCGTGCTAGTGAACTCGCGTGTATTATGATGATTTTATTAATCTGGGGGTGGGGGGGGGCCCCTTAGCTTTATCTCTGACTTGTGCCCGCGTGCCCACCGCCACCACCACTCCTGGTGACGATTCGACGACGGTGATGACGACGACGACGAGGTGGAGACTGGCGAGCGACGAGGTTCCACTGGATTTAAAGCTGTCGTGACTGCAAGGATTCATCTTCTTTGGTTCTTTCGGTAAAGTCACCACGTAGAATGAGAATAAAATAAAGTGACAAAATAAAAATAAATTGATAAATAAATAGCGCCTTTGTCAAGGCGCTTTGTTTCTTTCTCACACAGCTTAAAGGTCGCGATCTGAGCGTGGCTTTTTTCACTCCAGCGCTGTCCTCCAGACAGTCTCGTCCCTTCACCTGATGAAGGCCGCTTGTGTTGTGGCCGAAACGTCGTGAGAATATTATTGTGTTATTTTATTTTATTATTTTATTCTCATTCTACATGACTTTACCGAAAGAACCAAAGAAGAGGTTCCACTGGTTTCCGCGTGCGCCTCACCCAATCCACGTGGGCCTGGTCCCACCCACGTGCGCCTCGCCCCACCCACGTGCTCCTGGCCCCACCCAAGTGGGCCTGGTCCCACCCACGTGCTCCTGGCCCCACCCAAGTGGGCCTGGTCCCACCCACGTGCGCCTCACCCCACCCACGTGCTCCTGGTCCCACCCACGTGCTCCTGGCCCCACCCACGTGCGCCTGGTCCCACCCACGTGCTCCTGGTCCCACCCACGTGCTCCTGGCCCCACCCACGTGCTCCTGGTCCCACCCACGTGCTCCTGGCCCCACCCACGTGCTCCTGGTCCCACCCACGTGCTCCTGGCCCCACCCACGTGCTCCTGGTCCCACCCACGTGCTCCTGGCCCCACCCACGTGCGCCTCACCCCACCCACGTGCTCCTGGTCCGACCCACGTGCTCCTGGTCCCACCCACGTGCTCCTGGTCCCACCCACGTGCTCCTGGCCCCACCCACGTGCTCCTGGTCCCACCCACGTGCTCCTGGCCCCACCCACGTGCGCCTCACCCCACCCACGTGCTCCTGGTCCCACCCACGTGCTCCTGGTCCCACCCACGTGCGCCCTAGCAGCGACCGCCGTCGTCGCCGCCGTCACTGGGAATGTTTCGTGTTACCCTCCACCACTCCCCCACCACCACCCCCCACGTCTCAAACTTCGGACTGTGGCTTGTTCGCGAGTTCCCACCAACATGTAAACGTTATTAAATAAAGAATTATAATGATGATGATGATAATAATAAAAACCAAAAATATTTTTAATCACACCGGCAAAACTTTGGTACCTGTGGTTTTGTTTCCTGTGAATGTTTGGAAGACGGTGGGGGGCATGTCGGGGGGGGGGTGTGTGTCGGGGGGGGGGGGGCGTGTCGAGGGCGTGGCTGGGGGCGTGGTTGGGGGCGTGGTTGGAGGCGTGTCGAGGGCGTGGCTGTGGGTGTGGCTGGGGGCGTGGTTGGGGGCGTGTCGGGGGGGCGTGTCGAGGGCGTGGCTGGGGGTGTGGTTGGGGGCGTGGTTGGGGGCGTGTCTGAGGGGGCGTGTCGAAGGCGTGGTTGTGGGCGTGGCTGGGGGCGTGGTTGTGGGCGTGGCTGGGGGCGTGGTTGTGGGCGCGGCTGGGGGCGTGGCTGGGGGGCGGGGCGGGAGGCTCTCTCGTTGCTGCCGTGCCGTCGGTTTGCAACTTGGCATATCCGCCCGCCCACTTCAACCCCCTAACCACTTAACGCAGCAGTGGCTCTTAGCCTGGGGGGTGCCACGGCACCAGACCTGTGTGGTGCGAGATGCCCTCTCTGGAGGGCGGCGAAGGGGGGGTGCGAGACATGACCAGATATATTTTTTTTCGAAAGGTAAATAATCGATAACACAAATTAAGCATGGAGCACGCAAATTACCACTTATTTTGTTTCATGAAACCAATATTTTATTTTTATTAACGTTGTACTTTTTTCGTTTTTACGATGGAGAATCAAAGGGGATGTCCAAAGGTTGCAGCAGAGGTTAAGAACCACTGTCTGAAACTTTTTCAACTCTACGATGGTGATTTTTTTTTTTGCCGGTTAACAAAATATGAAAAAGTAAGCACAAGTTTCACCCTTGCTGGCAATAAAAACAGGAGGTGTTTAGATGTTCAATAAAAACAGGAGGTGTTTAGATGTTCAATAAAAACAGGAGGTGTTTAGATGTTCAATAAAAACAGGAGGTGTTTAGATGTTCAATAAAAACAGGAGGTGTTTAGATGTTCAATAAAAACAGGAGGTGTTTAGATGTTCAATAAAAACAGGAGGTGTTTAGATGTTCAATAAAAACAGGAGGTGTTTAGATGTTCAATAAAAACAGGAGGTGTTTAGATGTTCAATAAAAACAGGAGGTGTTTAGATGTTCAATAAAAACAGGAGGTGTTTAGATGTTCAATAAAAACAGGAGGTGTTTAGATGTTCAATAAAAACAGGAGGTGTTTAGATGTTCAATAAAAACAGGAGGTGTTTAGATGTTCAATAAAAACAGGAGGTGTTTAGATGTTCAATAAAAACAGGAGGTGTTTAGATGTTCAAACGCCAAATAGACGAATCTTTTTGATTTAAAGCTTTCGTGACTGCGGTAATTCATATTCTTAGCTCTTTCGGTAAAGTCACGTTGAAGGGAAACAATAAAATAATAAAATATATATAACAATAAAAATTCTCACGACGTTTCGACCGTAACCCAAACGGTCGTCATCAGGTGTGACGACCGTTTGTGTTATGGTCGAAACGTCGTGAGAATTTTTATTGTTTTATATATATTATTATTTTATTGTTTCCCTTCAACGTGACTTTACCGAAAGAGCTAAGAATAAGACGAATCTTTGTTTGCATCTTCACCACAACCACTTGATTCCTTGCCAAAGTTATCTGGTTGGTATTTGAATATCCGAACACCAGTTTTACGACAATAGATTTCACCCTTTCTGCCAATGAAACAGGCGGTGTGCAGATGTTAATACACCAAACAGAATCCTTTCTCAAGGAATCCTGTCTGCAACACATTCTCCTGCGGAGGGAGCTGGTAGGAACGTTGGGTTGCTCGGTCAATGGCCAGGGTCAACAGCGGCACCACCACGTGGTGTATTCCGCAAATATGCCCGACTGTGAGGGCGGGCACAAGCCGGCGCGAGTAGGTTAAACGTTGAGTTTTATAAGGGCACCACGGGGTGACCAGCCTCTCCCCACCCAGCCACACCCCTCCCACCCTCCCCACCCAGCCCCTCCCTCCCCACCCTCCCCCCTCCACCCAGCCCCTCCCTCCCACCCTCTCCACCCAGCCCCTCCCCACCCTCCCCTCCCCACCCAGCCCCTCCCTCCCCACCCTCCCCCCTCCACCCAGCCCCTCCCTCCCCACCCTCTCCACCCAGCCCCTCCCCACCCTCCCCTTTACACCCAGCCCCTCCCTCCCCACCCAGCCCCTCCCCACCCTCCACCCAGCCCCTCCCTCCACACCCCGCCCCTCCCTCCCCACCCTCTCCACCCAGCCCCTCCCCACCCTCCCCTCTCCACCCAGCCCCACCCCTCCCATTTTTGGATGCACGACGGACGGACGGACACAATAATCCCCTGTGGGCTGGTGGTGTAGTAACCAGGGAGGTTCCTACACAGTATTAACCACACATATTCTGTGGTGAACATGCAAACAAAAAAACACGCTCTGAGAATGAATGCATTGTCTTTGAAACTGATTGGGTCCACACCAGAGACGGCTTTCTTTTGAGCCTCGTCTCAAAACGGTGTTAGACCCAGAGGACCGCCAAAAGGCGAACAGCACAAAGACAATGCCACTATCAGGGCATTTGCAGATCGGGGTGGAGCAGCTACAATAATGGGACGTTTAAAAAATGTTTCTGTTTGGTGTATTAACGTCTCAAACACCTCCTGTTGCATTGCCAGGAAGGGTGAAACCTCTTGTTATATTTTGATACTGGCAAGAAAGGTCCCACATATTGGAGTAGCTCATCTCCTATTGTATTGCCAGGAAGGGTGGAACCCGTACTTTCGGTAAAGTCACCGTAAGTGAAGATTAAAAAAAAGATAAAGTTAATGAAATCACGACGTTTCGGAGGCAACACAAGCTTCCGTCATCACGGGATAACTAGCACAGCAAAATTACTGTAATTTTGCTGTGCTGGTGTTGCCTCCGAAACGTCGTGATTTGATTAACTTTATCTTTTTTTTATTTTTACCTACGTGACTTTACCAAAAAAAAAACACAAAGAGTATGGATCATTGCAGTCACTGAAACTTCGAATCTAGGGTGAAACCTGTTGTTATTTTTCATTCTTTGATACTGGCAAAAAAAATGCATCCCATGATAAGAGTTGCTCACCCCCGAACTATAGATGCTCTGATAAAGGTGCATTATCCTTGTACTGTTCGCCTTCTGGCGTCGTTCCTCTGGTCTAACATTGGTGGTGAGACGAGGTCACTGTCTCTGGTACAGACCCAATCAGTTTAAAAAATAAAAAATAAACACAATGCATTCATTATCAGAGCAATCATCGTGATTTGAAGCTTTCGTGACTGCAGCAATCCATACTCTTTGGTTCTTTCGGTAAAGTCACGTGGGTATAAAACAAAATAAAATAAATCACGACGTTTCGGGCGCAACACAAGCGTCCGTCATCAGTTGGGACAACCACGCTTTTTCCCACCTGATGACGGACGCTTGTGTCGTGATTTATTTTGTTTTATACCCACGTGACTTTATCTGGGCACGTCTGTTTGCATGTTCGCCACAAGCAGATGTAGCTAATGCAGACTCGATTCCTTGCAAATGCATCCAGTTGGTGTTCGAACATCTTAACGGCCTATATTCTTGGTTCTTTCGGTAAAGTCACCACGTAGAAGGGAAACAATAAAATAATAAACATATAAAACAATAAAATTCTCACGAGGTTTCGACTGCAACACAAGCAAATCGTCATCAGGCGTGAAAACCACGGCAAGAAATTTTGAAAAAAGTGGCGGTTTTTTCTTTATTAACGTTAAGAAGAAAAAAACGCCACTTTAAATAAACGCCACTTTTTTCGAATTTGCATGCTGTGGTTTTCACAGCTGATGATGATTGCTTGTGTTGCAGTCAAAACGTCGTGAGAATTTAATTGTTTTATGTTTTTATTATTTTATTGTTTCCCTTTTACGTGACTTTACCGAAAGAACCAAGAATATGAATCCCTGCAGTCACGAAAGCTATCAAACAAAATCTTAACGCCTGTTTAATTGGCAGAGAGGGTAGAGATCTACTTTTATTTTTCATATTTCAACTATTTTTTTTATTTTACCAGGTAAGGCCCTACTGACCTGTATAGCTCTTTTTGCAGAAGTGAACGTGGCTATCACAAATCATAGCTCAACGAAGTGGGCTTATCATCATCATCGTGCGTAAATGCATAGCAGCAGCTAAATTACTCTATACGTGGTGATGTTGATTCTAAATGTGGAGGGGGAAACACCGCAAGTTCCAGAGAAAAATCCACGCGACCACGGAGAGAGAGACACCGCAAGCTCCAAATACACAGCAGCAGCAGGCATCAGGGTCGGAGTGGTACCCACGACCTCCTGTAGACCAGGCGAGGTAGTTAATATCTCCCTAGCCACCGTGATGATGATGAGAGAGGGATAAAACACACGACCTCCTGTATACCAGGCGAGGTAGTTAACATCTCCCTAGCCACCGTGATGATGATGAGAGAGGGATAGAACGCACGACCTCCTGTATACTAGGCGAGGTAGTTAACATCTCCCTAGCCACCGTGATGATGATGAGAGAGGGATAGAACCCACGACCTCCTGTATACCAGGCGAGGTAGTTAACATCTCCTAGCCACCGTGATGATGATGAGAGAAGGATAGAACGCACAACCTCCTGTATACCAGGCGAGGTAGTTAACATCTTCCTAGCCACCGTGATGATGATGAGAGAGGGATAGAACCCACGACCTCCTGTATACCAGGCGAGGTAGTTAACATATCCTAGCCACCGTGATGATGATGAGAGAGGGATAGAACCTACGACCTCCTGTAGACCAGGCGAGGTAGTTAACATCTCCTAACCACCGTGATGATGAGAGAAGGATAGAACCCACGACCTCCTGTAGACCAGGCGAGGTAGTTAACATCTCCCTAGCAACCGTGATGATGATGATGGGAGAGGGATAGATCCCACGACCTCCTGTACACCAGGCGAGGGAGTTTACATCTCCTAGCCACCGTGATGATGATGAGAGAGGGATAGAACGCACGACCTCCTGTATACCAGGCGAGGTAGTTAACATCTCCCTAGCCACCGTGATGATGATGAGAGATGGATAGAACCCACGACCTCCTTTATACCAGGCGAGGTAGTTAACATCTCCCTAGCCACCGTGATGATGATGAGAGAGGGATAGAATCCACGACCTCCTGTGTACCAGGCGAGGGAATTAACATCTCCTAGCCACCGTGATGATGATGAGAGAGGGATAGAACCCACGACCTCCTGTATACCAGGCGAGGGAGTGAACATCTCCCTAGCCACCGTGATGATGATGAAAGAGGGATAGAACGCACGACCTCCTGTAGACCAGGCGAGGTAGTTAACATCTCATAGCCACCGTGATGATGATGAGAGAGGGATAGAACCCACGACCTCCTGTATACCAGGCGAGGGAGTGAACATCTCCCTAGCCACCGTGATGATGATGAGAGAGGGATAGAACCCACGACCTCCTGTTTACCAGGCGAGGTAGTTAACATCTCCTAGCCACCGTGATGATGATGAGAGATGGATAGAACCCACGACCTCCTGTAAACCAGGCGAGGTAGTTAACATCTCCCTAGCCACCGTGATGATGATGAGAGAGGGATAGAACCCACGACCTCCTGTAGACCAGGCGAGGTAGTTAAAATCTACTAGACACCGTGATGATGATGAGAGAGGGATAGAACCCACGACCTCCTGTATACCAGGCGAGGTAGTTAACATCTCCTAGCCACCGTGATGATGATGAGAGAGGGATGGGACCCACGAAATCTTGTATACCAGGCGAGCGAGTTAACATCTCCCTAGCCACCGTGATGATGATGAGAGAGGGATGGAACCCACGACCTCCTGTATACCAGGCGAGGTAGTTAACATCTCCCTAGCCACCATGATGATGATGATGAGAGAGGGATAGAACCCACAACCTCCTGTAGACCAGGCGAAGGAGTTAACATCTCCCTAGCCACCGTGATGATGATGAGAGAGGGATGGAACCCACGACCTCCTGTAGACCAGGCGAGGTAGTTAGCATCTCCCTAGCCACCGTGATGATGATGAGAGAGGGATAGAACCCACGACCTCCTGTATACTAGGCGAGGCAGTTAACATCTCCCTAGCCACCGTGATGATGATGAGAGAGGGATAGAACCCACGACCTCCTGTATACCAGGCGAGGTAGTTAACATCTCCCTAGCCACCGTGATGATGATGAGAGAGGGATAGAACCCACGACCTCCTGTAGACCAGGCGAGGGAGTTAACATCTCCTAGCCGCCGTGATGATGATGAGAGAGGGACAAAACGCACGACCTCCTGTATACCAGGCGAGGGAGTTAACATCTCCCTAGCCACCGTGATGATGATGAGAGAAGGATAGAACGCACGACCTCCTCTAGACCAGGCGAGGTAGCTAACATCTCCCTAGCCACCGTGATGATGATGAAAAATGGATATAACACGCAACCTCCTGTATAGCAGGCGAGGTAGTTAACATCTCCCTAGCCACCGTTATGATGATGAGAGAGGGATAGAACGCACGAGCTCCTGTGTACAAGGCGATGGAGTTAACATCTCCCTAGCCACGTTTGTGGCCAGGCCGCTTCTGAAGAGGAAGCTAATGCCTCAGTGGACTTTACCTAGCAAAATTATAATAGTTTAGTTTAACTTGTATATTTCTTCGTGATTTGCTTATGTATACTATACTTTGCACACCCATTGTGTTTCATCTTTTTTAAATATTATTTATTGCTGTAACGTTCTGAGTCCCGTGGCCCTACTGGACGTCCGTGAAAACTGAACAACAAAAAACTTGATAGCTCGTCGAATTCCTCTTGCAGTCTGAACACAGATTCTGATTGTGAAGTGGGGAAAAAGTTGGCAACCAGAGAGAGAGAGAGAGAAGTATCGAGAGCCTGTGAAGCTTTCCATGGGTAAATAAGCTGAATGAATACTCTCTGGTTCTTTCGGTAAAGTCACGTATGATAAAAACATAATAATAATAATGAAAGAACACGACGTTTCGGTCGCAACACAAGCGTCCGCCATCAGGTGAGAAAGAATGAACTGCTGTTGTGGTTTGAAATATAAAGCCACAACGGCAGATCATTATTGCTCAACTGAAGACAGACCGAAACGTCGTGTTCTATTATTATTATTTTTTCTACCCACGTGACTTCACCGAAAGAATCATTAGAGTATGGATTTCTGCAGTCACTTAAGCTTCGAATAAGGCTGAATGAAGTGGGTGTCGCGGTGGTGAGATGTTAACTACCACGCCTGGTACGCAGGAGGTCGTTGGATCGATCACCGACCCTGACGCCTGCTGCTGCATATTTGGAATTTGCGGTGTCTCTCTCTCTCTCTTTCTCCCCTTGCTCGTGTGGATTTTTCATCTGGGTGAAGATGATGAGCCACTTCGTTGAGAGATCATTTGTTATGCAGTGAGGGAAAAAAAGGTATTTTATCCCCTGCTGATTTTGTACGTTTGCCCATTGACAAAGAAATGATCAGTCTATAATTTTAATGGTAGGTTTATTTGAACAGTGAGAGACAGAATAACAACAACAAAATGCAGAAAAACGCATGTCAGAAACGTTATAAATTGATTAGCATTTCAATGAGGGAAATAAGTATTTGACCCCTCTGCAAAACATGACTTAGTACTTGGTGGCAATACCCTTGTTGGCAATCACAGAGGTCAGACGTTTCTTGTAGTTGGCCACCAGGTTTGCACACATCTCAGGAGGGATTTTGTTTCACTCCTCTTTGCAGATCTTCTCCAAGTCATTAAGGTTCGAGGCTGACGTTTGGCAACTCGAACCTTCAGCTCCCTCCACAGATTTTCTATGGGGTTAAGGTCTGGAGACTGGCTAGGCCACTCCAGGACCTTAATGTGCTTCTTCTTGAGCCACTCCTTTGTTGCCATGGCCGTGATTTTGGGTCATTGTTATGCTGGAATACCCATCCACGACCCATGTTCAGTGCCCTGGCTGAGGGAAGGAGGTTCTCACCCAAGATTTGACGGTACTTGGCCCCATCCATCGTCCCTTTGATGCGGTGAAGTGGTCCTGTCCCCTTAGCAGAAAAACACCCCCAAAGCATAATGTTTCCACCTCCATGTTTGACGGTGGGGATGGTGTTCTTGGGATCATATGCAGCATTCCTCCTCCTCCTCCAAACACGGCGAGTTGAGTTGATGCCAAAGAGCTCCATTTTGTTCTCATCTGACCACAACACTTTCACCCAGTTGTCCTCTGAATCATTCAAATGTTCATTGGCAAACTTCAGACGGGCATGTATATGCGCTTTCTTGAGCAGGGGGACCTTGCGGGCGCTGCAGGATTTCAGTCCTTCACGGCGTAGTGTGTTACCAATTGTTTTCTTGGTGACTATGGTCCCAGCTGCATTGAGATCATTGACAAGATCCTCCCGTGTAGTTATGGGCTGATTCCTCACCGTTCTCATGATCATTGCACCTCCACGAGGTGAGATCTTGCATGGAGCCCCAGGCCGAGGGAGATTGACAGTTCTTTTGTGTTTCTTCCATTTGCGAATAATTGCACCAACTGTTGTCACCTTCTCACCAAGCTGCTTGGCAATGGTCTTGTAGCCCATTCCAGTCTTGTGTAGGTCTACAATCTTGTCCCTGACATCCTTGGAGAGCTCTTTGGTCTTGGCCATGGTGGAGAGTTTGGAATCTGATTGATTTATTGCTTCTGTGGACAGGTGTCTTTCATACAGGTAACAAGCTGAGATTAGGAGCACTCCCTTTAAGAGTGTCCTCCTAATCTCAGCTCGTTACCTGTATAAAAGACAAATGGGAGCCAGAAATCTTTCTGATTGAGAGGGGGTCAAATACTTATTTCCCTCATTAAAATGCAAATCCATTTATGACACTTTTGACATGCATTTTTCTGGATTTTTTTTGTTATTATTCTGTCTCTCACTGTTCAAATAAACCTACCATTAAAATTATAGACTGATGATTTATTTGTCAATGGGCAAACGTACAAAATCAGCAGGGGATCAAATACTTTTTTCCCTCACTGTAAGCTAGGGTCGCGTCTGAAAAAAACAGCTTATACAGCTCAGCGGAGCCTTACCCCATTAAATTTAAATTAGTTTAGTTTTTAATAATAGGGTTTTTCCCCTTTTTCTGGCAACAAAACTGAAACTTTTTAACGAGGATTCATGTTTCTGCATTAACCACAATACCTGCAGGCAAAATGCAAACAAAAACATACTATGATAATATATGATGCATTGAACTTGAAACTGATTGGTCCACACCAAGGGACGGCTTTCTTTTGAGCCTCGACCCAATTGGTGCTCGACCAGATGACCCCAAAAGGCGTACATTATATCATAGTATGTTTTTTGTTTGCATTTTGACTGCAGGTATTGTGGTTAATGCAGTAACATAAATCCTCGTCAAAAGGTTTCAGTTTTGTTGCCAGAAAAAAGGTGAAAAACCCTGTTATTATTACATTTTGGTACTGGCAAAGGAGGTCTAATGATGTAGATGCTCACCCCGGGCCCTCATTACTTTGACAGCGGCATTGTCTTTGAGCTGTGTGACGCCTTTTGGCGTCATCTGGTCGAGCACCAATTGGGTCGAGGCTCAAAAGAAAGCCGTCCCTTGGCGTGGACCAATCAGTTTCAAGGACAATGCATATATTATCATAGTATGTTTCTTTTGCATTTTGACTACAGGTATTGTGGTTAATGCAGACATGAATCCTTGTTAAAAGGTTTCAGTTTTGTTGCCAGAAAAAAGGGGAAAAACCCTGTTATTACATTTTGGTACTGGCAAAGGATGTCTAATGAAAATAGTTTCGTTTTTATTAAATAGTTCGTAGAATTATCAGCATCGTCGCCAAGAGTGGTTCCACTCCACTTCCCCACGCTGGTCCACAAGAGGGCATCACCCACCTCGTACACTAGAGGGCATCGCCGCCTCGTACAGGAGAGGGCATCACCCACCTCCTCCACAAGAGAGCATCACCCACCTCGTACACGAGAGGGCATCACCCACCTCCTCCACAAGAGGGCATCACCCACCTCGTACACGAGAGGGCATCACCCACCTCGTACACGAGAGGGCATCACCCACCTCGTACACGAGAGGGCATCACCCACCTCCTCCACAAGAGAGCATCACCCACCTCGTACACTAGAGGGCATCGCCGCCTCGTACACGAGAGGGCATCGCCGCCACGTCCAGTGACCGTCACCAACCCCCAACCTGCTTGGCTTTCATCAATGACTGACATTGAGACCAGTACACTCACATGGAAACCTAGAGTCTAAGAAAAATATCTATAGATTCATGTAGAGACCTATAGACCCATATAGAGACCTATAGACCCATATAGAGACCTATAGACCCATATAGAGACCTATAGACTCACATAGAGACCCATAGACTCACATAGAGACCTACAGACTCACATAGAGACCTATAGACTCACACAGAGACCCACTGACTCACATAGAGACCTGTAGACTCACATAGAGACCTATATACTCACATAGAGACACACTGACTCACATAGAGACCTGTAGACTCACAGAGAGACCCACTGACTCACATAGAGACCTGTAGACTCGCATAGAGACCCACTGACTCACATAGAGACCTGTAGACTCACATAGCGACCTATAGACTCACAGGGAGACCCACTGACTCACATAGAGACCCACTACTCACATAGAGACATGTAGACACACATAGAGACCTGTAGACTCGCATAGAGACCTATAGACTCACATAGAGACCTACAGACTCACATAGAGACCTATAGACTCACATAGAGACCTACAGACTCACATAGAGACCTATAGACTCACATAGAGACCTGTAGACTCACATAGAGACCTGTAGACTCACAGAGAGACCCACCGACTCACATAGAGACCTGTAGACTCACATAGAGACCTGTAGACTCACATAGAGACCTGTAGACTCACATAGAGACCCACAGACTCACATAGAGACCTACAGACTCACATAGAGACCCACTGACTCACATAGAGACCTGTAGACTCACATAGCGACCTATAGACTCACAGGGAGACCCACTGACTCACATAGAGACCCACTACTCACAGAGACCTGTAGACACACATAGAGACCAGTAGACTCGCATAGAGACCTACTGACTCACATAGAGACCTATAGACTCACAAAAAGACCTATAGACTCACGGAGACCTGTAGACTCACATAGAGACCCACCGACTCACATAGAGACCTATAGACTCGCATAGAGACCCACCGACTCACATAGAGACCTGTAGACTCACATAGAGGCCTGTAAGCTCACATAAAGACCCACCGACTCACATAGAGACCTGTAGACTCACATAGAGACCCACCGACTCACATAGAGACCTGTAGACTCACATAGAGACCTATAGACTCACAGAGAGTCCCACTGACTCACATAGAGACCCACTACTCACATAGAGACCTGTAGACTCACATAGAGACCTGTAGACTCGCATAGAGACCCACTGACTCACATAGAGACCTATAGACTCACATAGAGACCTGTAGGCTCACATAGAGACCTATAGACTCACATAGAGATCTGTAGACTCACATAGAGACCCATCGACTCACATAGAGACCTGTAGACTCACATAGAGACCCACCGACTCACAAAGCGACCTGTAGACTCACATAGAGACCTATAGACTCACAGAGAGCCCCACTGACTCACATAGAGACCCACTACTCACATAGAGACCTGTAGACTCACATAGAGACCCATAGACTCACGCAGAGACCCATAGACTCACACAGAGACCCACAGACTCACACAGAGACCCACAGACTCACACAGAGATCCATAGACTCACACAGAGACCCATACTCACATAGAGACCCATAGACTCACATAGAGGCCTGTAGACTCCCACAGAGACCCACCGACTCACATAGAGACCTGTAGACTCACAGAGACCTGTAGACTCACATAGAGGCCTGTATACTCCCACAGAGTCCCACCAACTCACATAGAGACCTGTAGACTCCCACAGAGACCCACCAACTCACATAGAGACCTGTAGACCCCCACAGAGACCCACCGACTCAAGTGTATGGGGTTGATGGTCTCAGCCCGGTCGCACAATGACCACACAAAAAACTCCGTGGCATTGAATTTGGTTTTACACTTTAATGTGGAAACAATTTCAAAATCTGACGATAACAAAAACACCGGTTTGACCGTTCACGCGACGGACGTTGCTTTCGCATCGACAGAGCGATGTGGGAAAGTTGCTCGCGACCATTCAACTCTCACGCGAAGAAGCAGGGATCTCAGTCGGAGCTAGTTCTGCGATATCCGCTTCTCCGTGAGCCGCCCTTCCAGCCTACGACGGCTTCTCCGCGTGGCCAGCACCACGCCCGGCCGCCTTTGTCTCCCCAGTGGCGATGTTTTAACGCACCGCACCAGGTACTCGTTTGAGGCTGAGTCGGCCGAGGGGAGGCCCAGGACCGGTTTGGATAATCGTCACTGGTGGTGTTGGCCGTGAGCAGGAATCGAACTCCGGTCAATTCCCGCTACGCCACTGTTCCCCACACCACACATACGCACAGGCTACCAGCAACACCACAGTTCACAATGTTCATTTTATTTCATTTTATTCCATTTACGCGCGTGCGCGTGCCCACAGTACAAAGTGTCACGTTAACCACCACGTGGATCAAAAAAAGCGTGGCGATGCAGCCCGCCCACCCCCGCCCACCGTGTCGCGGGCAATGCCGCGGTGGCAGAGGCGAGCCAGTGTCGATCCCGCACCGGAGGACGTGAGAGAGAGAGAGTGTGAGAGAGTGTAAGAGAGAGTGTAAGAGAGAGTGTAAGAGAGAGTGTAAGAGAAAGTGTAAGAGAGAGTGTGCGAGTGTAAGAGAGAGTGTAAGAGAGAGTGTAAGAGAGTGAGAGTGATAGAGAGAGTGTAAGAGAGAGAGTGTAAGAGAGTGAGAGTGATAGAGAGAGTGTAAGAGAGAGTGTGTAAGAGAGAGAGAGAGTGTAAGAGAGAGAGAGTGTAAGGGAGTGAGAGTGATAGAGAGAGTGTAAGAGAGAGTGTGTAAGAGAGAGAGAGAGAGAGTGTAAGAGAGAGAGAGAGTGTAAGAGAGTGAGTGAGAGTGTAAGAGAGAGAACGTGAGTGAGAGAGAGTGTGAGAGAGTGTAAGAGAGTGAGTGAGAGTGTGAGAGAGAGAGAGTGAGAGAGTGTAAGAGAGTGAATGAGAGAGAGTGTAAGAGAGAGTGAGAGGGTGTAAGAGAGAGTGTAAGAGAGAGTGAGACAGTGAGAGAGTGTAAGAGAGAGTGAGAGAGTGTAAGAGAGTGAGAGTGAGAGAGTGTAAGAGAGTGAGTGAGAGTGAGAGAGTGTAAGAGAGAGTGTAAGAGAGAGAGTGAGAGTGTAAGAGAGTGTAAGAGAGTGAGAGAGTGTAAAAGAGTGAGAGAGTGTAAGAGAGAGTGTAAGAGAGAGATTGTGTGTAAGAGAGTGTGTAAGAGAGTGTAAGAGAGAGTGTGTAAGAGAGAGAGAGATTGGTGTAACGGAGAGGGCGCGCTGAGCCAGCGGTCCACCGCTCCTCGGCACACGGAGCGCGCCGCTCTTGGTCCGCGATCGAAACCTTCGCCACCTCGTTCTCTCGCTCCCTCCAACTCCCCTCTCTCGCTCCTCTCTCGCTCCTCTCTCGCTCCTCTCTCGCTCCTCTCTCGCTCCTCTCTCGCTCCTCTCTCGCTTCTCTCTCGCTCCACTCTCGCTCCTCTCTCACACTCACTCCTCTCTCCCTCCCTCTCACTCATCTCTCACTCGCACTCTCGCTCTCTCTCTCACTCACTCCTCTCTCACACTCACTCCTCTCTCGCTCCCTCTCATACTCACTCCTCTCTCACTCTCACACTCACTCCTCTCTCGCTCTCTCACACACTCACTCCTCTCACACTCACTCCTCTCTCGCTCTCACTCATCTCTCACTCCTCTCTCCCTCTCTCTCACACTCACTCCTCTCTCACACTCACTCCTCTCTCACAATCTCTCCCTCTCACTCAGGTAGTGGTGCAGCCCCTGCAACTTGCTCCGCTCTAACGCTGGCGGAAGGAAGAGCGTCATCTCGCTACGAGGAGTTCTACAGTGACCCCCCCCCCACCACCACCACCACCACCACCCCCCACTAGACGGCGCTTGGCCTACTCTTCCACGCGGGCCAAGTATCGGGCCTCGAGTCGAACCAAGTCCTTGGAAAGTTGTGGGTTGGCCGCACCCACCACACCTGCCCCATCCGAAGCAGGCTGGGTGGGTGGGTGGAGGCGCCTGCCACTCCGGGAGGTTGAAGCGGGCCTACTCGGCCTGGCCGCAGCCTGGCGCTTTGGGAATATAAAAATCCAGCACGGCGGTGCCGCTGCAACGCCACTCTTCGCTTTGGGCGGCATTTGTTCATCGGAGGCGAACGAACGAACGGGAAGCAAACAAACAAGGGACAGTAACAACAACAACAACAACGTAAATACTGATTTAAATTAACCGGCGTGCCGGGGGGCCGCTTACAGCCGCCCCCCTTCAACCCCCGCGACGAATTCAGTGACGAGACCTCAGTGGGGGCATGGGGCAGCCGGCGTGCCCACCCCCACCCCCCGCCACTCACCCACACACTCACCTAGCCACCCACTCACTCACCTAGCCACCCACTCACTCACCCACTCACCTACCCACCCACCCACTCAGTCACCCACTCACCTAGCCACCCACTCACCCACCCACTCACCTAGCCACTCACCCACTCACCTAGCCACCCACCCACCTGGCCACCCACTCACCCACTCACCTAGCCACCCACCCACCCACCTAGCCACCCACTCACTCACCCACTCACCTAGCCACTCACCCACTCACCTAGCCACTCACTCACTCACCTAGCCACCCACCCACTCACCCACTCACCTAGCCACTCACCTAGCCACCCACCCACCTAGCCACCCACTCACCTAGCCACCCACTCACTCACCCACTCACCTAGCCACTCACCCACTCACCTAGCCACCCACTCACCCATCCACTCACCTAGCCACCCACTCACCTAGCCACCCACTCACCTAGCCACCCACTCACCTAGCCACCCACTCACCCATCCACTCACCTAGCCACCCACTCACCCATCCACTCACCTAGCCACCCACTCAACTAGCCACCCACCCACCTAGCCACCCACTCACCCATCCACTCACCTAGCCACCCACTCACCTACCCACCCACCCACCCACACTCTTGTAATCCAGCGAGCGCACCGACGAGAGGAAGCATGTCGCACGGTTCCCCTCGGGCGTCGACCTGGAGGAGGCCGCCCCCCCCGCCGCGGCCCTGCCGCCGCAGCGGCTACGGCGGGCGACAGAAGTTCGGCGGCCGCCGCCGCTGAGAGTCGGCGGCCACGGCGGAGGTCCGGCGGCACCGCCGTCGGGGAGGAAGACGGCGACGGCCGACGCGGCCGCGGTGACGGCGACAGAAATGCGAGTAAGCGACGGCGGCGCACCGCTCGTGTTGGGTCAGAGCGTCCGCACGGGCACCGGGTACAGCAGCGACATGTGCTCCGCCCCCTTGATGGGCAGCTTGCGGCTCGTGTAGAAGTGGATCACCTCGGGGATGGCGTCGAACGGGGGGCTGTTCTGCCCCAGGATGTACTTGCCCTCCTTGGTGCGCGTCAGCTTCATGTGCATGAAGCCCTGGCTGCTCCTGCCGGGGGGGGCGGGGGGGGGGCAGGGGGGGGGGGCAGGGGGGGGCGGTGTAGACATCGTCACTGGGGAGATGGGACGGTGCAGACGAGAATTGGTGTTGTCCACACCACCTTGTGGTGCCGCGGGGTGGGGCTAGGGAGATGTTAACTACCTCGCCTGGTACACAGGAGGTCGTGGGTTCTATCCCTCTCTCATCATCATCACGGTGGCTAGGGAGATGTTAATAACCTCGCCTGGTACACAGGAGGTCGTGGGTTACATCCCTCTCTCATCATCATCACGGTGGCTAGGGAGATGTTAACTACCTCGCCTGATCTACAGGAGGTCGTGGGTTCGATCCCAACCCCTGCTGCTGCTGTATATTTGGGGTTTGCGTCTCTCTCTCTCGTCGTCACGGTGGCTTGTAGATGTTACAGGGTGGCCCCCCATAAGTGTGGAATCAGAGGGGAAAATAACCAATTTTTGTTTTTGTTTTGGGTTTCTGCAGGAGGCCCAAAGACGTCTCTGAGCAAGGAAGAACGGCGTCCAGACAATTCTGCCCGTAGGAAATCGGGAGTCAGAAAGAGGTCGCCGTTCAAGTCAACGGACTGTAATCCAGACCGCGAGCCAATAACAGAAAGCTGTGTTTTCCCTACGATTCCTGACCTACGGTGGACACCCTGCAGATCGACGACCGGGGAAGGGAGGGGAGAGGCGGGGGAGGGGGGTAAAAAGAGAGGCTGGGAGGGAGAAAAACGTGAACCGAAACAAACGAATTCTCGTGAAGGAACGCAGAGGGGGTGCGTGCGACGTGGAAAACAGCAGGTGTCGTTAGGCAGAACGCGATATCGGGTTGCTCCAAACACGCGGGCTGGCCTCACGCTCTCTCTCTCTCTGTTCTCTCTCTGTCTCTCTCTGTCTCTCTCTGTCTCTCTCTGTCTCTCTCTGTCTCTCTCTGTCTCTCTCTGTCTCTCTCTGTCTCTCTCTGTCTCTCTCTGTCTCTCTCTGTCTCTCTCTGTCTCTCTCTGTCTCTCTCTGTCTCTCTCTGTCTCTCTCTGTCTCTCTCTGTCTCTCTCTGTCTCTCTCTGTCTCTCTCTGTCTCTCTCTGTCTCTCTCTGTCTCTCTCTGTCTCTCTCTGTCTCTCTCTGTCTCTCTCTGTCTCTCTCTGTCTCTCTCTGTCTCTCTCTGTCTCTCTCTGTCTCTCTCTGTCTCTCTCTGTCTCTCTCTGTCTCTCTCTGTCTCTCTCTGTCTCTCTCTGTCTCTCTCCGTCTCTCTCCGTCTCTCTCCGTCTCTCTCTCTCTGTCTCTCTCTCTGTCTCTCTCTCTGTCTCTCTCTACCGCTCTCTCTCTGTCTCTCTCTCTCTGTCTCTCTCTACCGCTCTCTCTACCGCTCTCTCTGTCTCTCTCTCTGTCTCTCTCTGTCTCTCTCTGTCTCTCTCCGTCTCTCTCTCTCCGTCTCTCTCTGTCTCTCTCTACCACTCTCACTCTCTGTCTCTCACACTCACTCTCCGTCTCTCTCTACTGCTCTCTCTGTCTCTCACTCTCACTTTCCTTCGATCTCGCCCGCGCCCACACCCTCTCCCACTCTCTCACTCCCTCCCGCTCTCTCTCCACTCTCAATGTCTCTCACTCTCTCACTCCCTCCCGCTCTCTCCCACTCTCTCACTCTTTCACTCTCTCCCACTCTCCCACTCCCTCCCACTCCCTCCCACTCCCTCCCACTCTCACTCCCTCCCGCTCTCTCACTCCCTCCCGCTCTCTCTCACACTCTCAATGTCTCCCAGTCTCACTCTCCCTCCCGCTCTCTCCCACTCTCTCTCTCACTCCCGCTCTCTCCCACACTCTCAATATCTCCCAGTCTCACTCGCCCCCCCCCCCCCCGTCTCTCCGATCGGTGGCATTCCGCTCGGATCGCGCAGCCGCTGCCGCTGCTGCTGCTCCTCCTCCTCAACCCTACGGCCGTGCGTCCTTTGGAGGAGAGCTTCACCAATCCGTTACGGGGGGGGGATGCGGGAGAGAGAGAATGAGCGGCGGGAGATGCGGAGTCGGCACCGCTGAGACAACCCTGGTTCCGATCCTTGCGTCAGCTGCAGCCCGCCGACTTATGCCGGATTTCTCCCAAATGTGCTGTGAGCTGACGGGGTCTCAGTGTGGCCCACCAACCCCCCCCCCCTCACCACACAGAGCACCCATAACACCTACCACACATACACACGCAGAGGGAGCGGTGGTGGTAGTGGTGGCTTGTTGTGGTGATGGTGGTGGTGACTTATTCTGGAAGTGGTGGTAGCGGTGGTGGCTGGTGGTGGCTTGTTGTGGTGGTGTGGTGGTAGTGGTGACTTATTCTGGAAGTGGTGGTAGTGGTGGTGGCTGGTGGTGGCTTGTTGTTGTGGTGGTGTGGTGGTGGTGACTTATTCTGGAAGTGGTGGTAGCGGTGGTGGCTGGTGGTGGCTTGTTGTTGTGGTGGTGTGGTGGTGGTGTGGTGACTTATTCTGGAAGTGGCGGTAGCGGTGGTGGCTGGTGGTGGCTTGTTGTGGTGGTGGTAGTGGTGGTGGTGTGGTGGTGGTGGTGGTAGTGGTGGTGGTGTGGTAGTGGTGGTGGTGGTAGTGGTGGTGGTAGTGGTGGTGGTGTGGTGGTGGTGGTAGCAGCGTGTGCCGAGGTTAAGAGCGTGCGTCCAGCCACAATGGGGCCGGTAATCGAACTCCCGGCGCTCGCAGCATGGAAGGTGGGGGGGGGGGGGGCTGGCGATGATGGGGGTCTGCGCCGGGGCAGGGAAACACAAAGAGTGAGATCCGCACGCCACATTAACCCCGGCCACACGCCACTGGGGGGGGTGGGAGGGCAGGGAGGGAGGGAGAGAGGGCAGGGAGGGAGGGCAGGGAGGGAGAGAGGGCAGGGAGGGAGGGCAGGGAGGGCAGGGCAGGGAGGGAGGGAGGGGAGGGAGGGAGAGAGGGAGGGAGGGGAGGGGGGGAGGGGAGGGAGGGAGGGAGGGAGGGAGGGGAGGGGGGGAGGGGAGGGGGGGAGGGGAGGGAAGGAGGGAGGGAGGGAGGAAGGGAGGGGAGGGAGGGAGGGAGGGAGGGAGGGGAGGGAGGGAGGGGAGGGAGGGAGGGAGGGAGGGGAGGAAGGGAGGGAGGGAGGGAGGGGAGGGAGGGAGGGGGAGGGCAGGGAGGGGAGGAAGGGAGGTCTTCCTTTTGTCGTACGGCTGCTGATGTCGATGCAGAGCCAACGACCACAATCTCACATTCAGGTGGTCACGTGCGAACAAGCGCGTGAAGTGTAATCATCATCGCTGTGATGTCTCCTTCGTGTTTGTGGATAGGGGCGCTGCGTCGTTACACGTTGTACCACGCTCTGTTCTGGATGACCACAGTCGCACACCACTACCGGAGAGAGGGGGGATAGAGAGAGAGGGAAGGGGTAAGAAGGAGGAGAGCGTGAAACATTTTGTGAAATCTTTCATTTAAAAGCAAAGCATTGGAAAAAAACCCCTAAATGATGAACGAAGCAAAGTGCCGACTACACCGAGCGTCTTCTTGTTTCCTCTGATCGTAAACAACAAAAAAAAGGGAGATACAAATATAGAGAGGAGTCGGGAGAGATAAACTGAAAGAGGGAGAGAGAGAGAGAGAAACAGCAGAGAGTTGGTGAGTGTGGGAGAGACTGAGCGAGAGAGAGGAGAGGAAAGAGGGAGCACAGAGAGAGAGCGAGATATTTGGAGAGTGTGGGAGAGAGAGGGAGGAGGAGGAGGAGAAAGGGAGAGGTAACGAGAGCAACGAGAGAAGAGCCCCAAGTTCAACAGCGGTGCGACGGGCTGGACGCGCGGGGTGCGAGGCTACGTCTCTACCGCGGTCGTTCTACGGAGAGCCTCGGGGGCCCCTGCCACAGCAATGTGGAATCTTCCACCGCTTGGCCTCCCGCAGGGCCGCTGAACCAGCGGCTCGAAGAGGAAACCGCTCGCGAGTTCCACGCAGGTTCCGGCACCCATCGCCGGCGTCTTACAAAATAGATTAAAAATCTTCTCCTGTCTCGCCTCTCCTCGTCGCATCCCTCCGCCCCCTCCTCCCTTCAGGCGCTCTCCCCCTCCGCCACCCACCCCGAACTCGAAACAAGACGTGCTCGGCTCTCGTTACGAGTGGAGGGGGTTTTTAATTTTTCCCCCCAGGCGACGCAACTGCTGCCCGCACTTGCGAGGGCGGCCTAGCGGCATGCGGGGGGGGGGGGGTGGGGGCTACAACGGGGCGACGCCAAGCGGCCGGCAACAAGCGGCACCGTTGGAAAGCGGTGCCGCTTGTTGGGGAGGTAGGGGACAGTTGGGTTGGTTTCGATTGCATTGGGCGCAGGATGTTTGGTCGCGAGACGACGACGATGATGACGATGACGATGACGATTTCGAGGACGATGTTGAAGATGACGGGGGGAGGGAATTCCGGAGGGGAGCGGTGCGAAGGGACGAGCAGATTCTTTGGATCTTTCGGCGAAGTCACGTACACAGACTGGGCCGCCATCGTTTCGACGGTCGCGTCCGCCGAGAGAGACGGAGTCCGACCCGAGGCCCCCTGGGTTCACGAGGCCACCGCGCTACGACAGCTTCCTACACCCCCAAGCCGTGGCCCAACCAGGAACCGGCATCGCGGCGGTCACCCCCCACGCCCCCCCCCCCCCCGGGCGGTTCCAGCGGAAGCCAAACAGAGAGGAGCTGTGGGGGGAGGGTGGGGGGGGGGTCGAGGTAGGAGAGGTGAAGCTGTGGCGGATTTCCTCTTCTGGAGACAGAGAGAGACAGAGAGAGAGAGACAGAGAGAGAGAGAGACAGAGAGACACAGAGAGACAGAGAGAGAGCGACAAACAGAGAGAGACGGAGAGAGACAGCGACAGAAACAGACAGACAGAGAGTGACAAACAGAAAGAGACAGAGACAGAGAGAGCGACAGAGACAGACAGAGAGAGACAAACAGAGAGAGACAGAGCGACAGAGAGAGAGCGACAGAGACAGACAGACAGAGAGCGACACAGAGACAGAGACACACAGAGAGACAGAAACAGAGAGAGACAGCTGGTGTCCCCACAGGCGCAGGCGAGGTTCAGGGCGCGAGGTTCAGGGCGCGAGGTTCAGGGCGCGAGGTTCAGAGGGCGAGGTTCAGAGGGCGAGGTTCAGAGGGCGAGGTTCAGAGGGCGAGGTTCAGAGGGCGAGGTTCAGAGGGCGAGGTTCAGAGGGCGAGGTTCAGAGGGCGAGGTTCAGAGGGCGAGGTTCAGAGGGCGAGGTTCAGAGGGCGAGGTTCAGAGGGCGAGGTTCAGAGGGCGAGGTTCAGAGGGCGAGGTTCAGAGGGCGAGGTTCAGAGGGCGAGGTTCAGATGGCGAGGTTCAGAGGGCGAGGTTCAGAGGGCGCGAGGTTCAGAGGGCGAGGTTCAGAGGGCGAGGTTCAGAGGGCGAGGTTCAGGGCGCGAGGTTCAGGGCGCGAGGTTCAGAGGGCGAGGTTCAGAGGGCGAGGGCTGCCGTTGAAATGCGGGACGGGGATGGAGAGAGAGGGGCGGGGCCATTGCATTCTGGGAGCTCCGGAGCGGCCCTCTCACGGTGGCTCCTCCGGTAGCGAGCGACGACGTTGCGTGCCAGCAAATCGCAGGCAGCACAATCAGAATATTTATTTGTACTGAAAGGAATCCGATGAGCTATGAAGCTCTTTTTCACACATGTCCCGTACCTTGTGTGTGTGTGTGTGTGCATATACTGAACTTCTTTTCGCACCGTACGTAGCCAACCGTGCTAATAGGCGCTGGGGGTGGAAAGGTCAACAAACTAAACACGAAGAAATGAGTTTGTCAATCTAGATGCATCTGAAGGCGTCGCGCGATGCGGTGGCCACCGCCTTGGCTCATTGGTTAGCCAACACCAGCCCATGCGCCAGCCAGCAAAACTTTTTGCATGGCATAGTATCACACCTTTGTGAATGCATACTTGAGCTGCATCATCACTACTGTTGTTATTATTGTTATTGCAGCTGTTGTGTTAGCCGGCGGTCCAGCACGGGCTAACGGAGAGCTCCCTCTGGGTTTGTTTAGCGGCAAGGGATGGGGAAAGGCGGGCAACGTGGCTGGGGGGACGAGCGTCAGTGCGGGAGCGAGAGAGAGGGAGAGTTAGCGAGAGAGTGAGTGAGAGAGCAAGCGATAGCAAGAGACAGAGAGAGACAGTGAGGGAGAGAGAGTTAGCTGGGGAGAGAGCGAGTGAGAGACGGGTAGAGAGAGAGAGACAGTGAGCGAGAGAGAGAGATAGATAGAGAGTGAGGGAGAGTTAGCGAGAGTGAGAGAGCAAGAGATAGCAAGAGACAGAGAGAGACGGAGAGAGACAGTGAGCGAGAGAGAGTTAGCTGGGGAGAGAGCGAGTGAGAGACGGGGAGCGAGAGAGAGAGAGATAGTGAGCGAGAGAGAGAGATAGATAGAGAGTGAGGGAGAGTTAGCGAGAGTGAGAGAGCAAGAGATAGCAAGAGACAGAGAGAGACGGAGAGAGACAGTGAGCGAGAGAGAGCTAGCTCGGGAGAGAGCGAGTGAGAGACAGGGAGCGAGAGGGAGAGTTAGCGAGAGAGTGAGAGATCAAGAGATAGCAAGATATAGCAAGAGAGACAGAGAGAGAGACAGTGAGCGAGAGAGAGATAGATAGAGAGTGAGGGAGAGTTAGCGAGAGAGAGTGAGACAGCAAGAGAGAGCAAGAGACAGAGAGAGACAGAGAGAGAGAGACAGTGAGCGAGAGAGAGTTAGCTGGGGAGAGAGCGAGTGAGAGACGGGGAGCGACAGAGAGAGAGACAGTGAGCGAGAGAGAGATAGATAGAGAGTGAGGGAGAGTTAGCGAGAGAGAGAGAGTGAGCTGGAGAGTTAGGTGGAGAGAGTGAGCAAGACAGAGTTAGGTGGAGAGAGAGAGCTGGAGAGAGAGAGCGAGCGAGCGAGAGAACGAGAGAGAGAGGGAGCCCCCCCCCCCACTTTGCGGGCCGAGCGATCCATCACGGTGGACGCCGCGATGGCGCTCGTGGTGAGCGCCTTCTGTCGGCAGCGCCGGGAACAATGGCCGAGCCCTCGGCTTCCTTCCTTCCGCCCGCCAGGCCGGCCGACCGCTCGGTGAACCCCGGTGTGTGTACGGTGTGTGTGTGTATGTATTGTGTGTGTGTATGTGTGTGTACGGTATGTGTGTGTATGGTGTGTGTGTGTATATGGTGTGTGTGTACGGTGTGTGTGTATTGTGTGTGTGTGTGTATGTATGGTGTGTGTGTGTGTGTGTACAATGTGTGTGTGTATGGTGTGTGTGTGTATATATGGTGTGTGTGTGTGGTGTGTGTGTGTATTTTGTGTGTGTGTATGTGTGTACGGTGTGTGTGTGTGTATGTATTGTGTGTGTGTATGGTGTGTGTGTATTGTGTGTGTGTATTGTGTGTGTGTGTGTGTACGGTGTGTGTGTGTGTACGGTATGTGTGTGTGTATGTATTGTGTGTGTGTGTACGGTGTGTGTGTATGTGTGTGTATTGTGTGTGTGTGGTGTGTGTGTGTGTATGTATTGTGTGTGTGTGTGTGTACGGTGTGTGTGTGTGTGTACAATGTGTGTGTGTACGTGTGTGTGTATTGTGTGTGTGTATGTACGGTATGTGTGTGTATGGTGTGTGTGTGTATGTACGGTGTGTGTGTGTATTGTGTGTACAATGTGTGTGTATGGTGTGTGTGTGTATTGTGTGGGTGGTGTGTGTGTGTATGGTGTGTGTGTGTATTGTGTGTGTGTACACATGTGTGTGTGTGTACGGTGTGTGTGTGTACGGTGTGTGTGTGTGTACGGTGTGTGTGTGTATTGTGTGTGTGTGTGCGTACGGTGTGTGTGTATGGTGTGTGTGTGTATGTGTGTGTGTGTGTACGGTGTGTGTGTGTGTATGTGTGTATGGTGTGTGTGTATGGTGTGTGTGTGTGTATTGTGTGTGTGTGTGTACGGTGTGTGTATGTGTGTATGGTGTGTGTATGGTGTGTGTATGGTGTGTGTGTGTACGGTATGTGTGTGTGTATGTGTGTGTATTGTGTGTGTGTGTGTATTGTGTGTGTGTGTACAATGTGTGTGTGTACAATGTGTGTGTATGGTGTGTGTGTGTGTACGGTGTGTGTGTATTGTGTGTGTGTGTGTATTGTGTGTGTACGGTGTGTGTGTGTGTGTATGGTGTGTGTGTGTGTGTATGGTGTGTGTGTGTATTGTGTGTGTACAATGTGTGTGTGTGTACGGTATGTGTGTGTGTGTGTGTGGTGTGTGTGTGTGTGTATGGTGTGTGTGTGTGTATGGTGTGTGTGTGTGTATTGTGTGTGTGTGTATGGTATGTGTGTGTGTATGGTGTGTGTGTGTGTGTATTGTGTGTGTGTGTAGGTGTGTATGGTGTGTGTGTTTGTGTGTGTGTATATGGTGTGTGTGTAAATGTGTGTGTGTGTGTGTACGGTGTGTGTGTTGTACGGTGTGTGTGTGTACGGTGTGTGTGTGTACGGTGTGTGTGTGTACAATGTGTGTGTGTATTGTGTGTGTGTGTACGGTGTGTGTGTGTACGGTGTGTGTGTGTACAATGTGTGTGTGTGTACGGTGTGTGTGTGTACGGTGTGTGTGTGTACGGTGTGTGTGTGTACAATGTGTGTGTGTGTGTACAATGTGTGTGTGTGTACGTGTGTGTGTGTACAATGTGTGTGTGTACAATGTGTGTGTGTACAATGTGTGTGTGTACAATGTGTGTGTGTACGGTGTGTGTGTACGGTGTGTGTGTGTGTACAATGAGTGTGTGTACGGTGTGTGTGTACAATGTGTGTGTGTACAATGTGTGTGTGTACAATGTGTGTGTGTACAATGTGTGTGTGTACAATGTGTGTGTGTACAATGTGTGTGTGTACGGTGTGTGTGTACAATGTGTGTGGGTACAATGTGTGTGTGTGTGTGTACAATGTGTGTGTGTGTACAATGGTGTGTGTGTGTACAATGTGTGTGTGTGTACAATGTGTGTGTGTGTACAATGTGTGTGTGTACAATGTGTGTGTGTACAATGTGTGTGTGTACGGTGTGTGTGTACAATGTGTGTGTGTACGGTGTGTGTGTGTGTGTGTACGGTGTGTGTGTGTGTGTGTACGGTGTGTGTGTGTGTACGGTGTGTGTGTGTACAATGTGTGTGTGTGCAATGTGTGTGTGTGCAATGTGTGTGTGTACGGTGTGTGTGTGTGTGTACGGTGTGTGTGTACAATGTGTGTGTACGGTGTGTGTGTGTGTGTGTGTACGTGTGTGTGTGTATGTGTGTGTGTGTGTGTGTGTACGGTGTGTGTGTGTACGGTGTGTGTGTGTGTACGGTGTGTGTGTGTGTACGGTGTGTGTACGGTGTGTGTGTGTGTGTACGGTGTGTGTGTACGGTGTGTGTGTACGGTGTGTGTGTGTACGGTGTGTATGTGTGTACGGTGTGTGTGCGTACGGTGTATGTGTGTACGGTGTGTGTGTGCGTACGGTGTGTGTGTACGGTGTGTGTGTGTGTGTGTACAGTGTGTGTGTGTGTGTACGGTGTGTGTACGGTGTGTGTGTGTGTACGGTGTGTGTGTGTGTACGGTGTGTGTGTGTACGGTGTGTGTGTGTGTACGGTGTGTGTGTGTGTGTATGTACGGTGTGTGTGTACGGTGTGTGTGTACGGTGTGTGTGTATGTACGGGCTATGTGTACGGTGTGTGTACGGTGTGTGTGTACGGTGTGTGTGTACGGTGTGTGTGTACGGTGTGTGTGTACGGTGTGTGTGTACGGTGTGTGTGTGTACGGTGTGTGTGTGTACGGTGTGTGTGTGTACATGTGTGTGTGTGTACGTGTGTGTGTGTGTGTACGGTGTGTGTGTGTGTGTATGGTGTGTGTGTGTGTGTATGGTGTGTATGTGTGTACGGTGTGTGTGTGTGTACGGTGTGTGTGTGTGTACGGTGTGTGTGTGTGTACGGTGTGTGTGTGTGTATGGTGTGTGTATGTGTACGGTGTGTGTGTGTGTGTACCGTCTATTGGTCTCTGTGTGAGTCTACGGGTCTCTGTGTGAGTCGACAACGCGTGAGAACGATGTGTGGGTGAGAGAGAGCGAGGAACTGACTTGAGAGAGTAAGGGAGGACTGACTTGAGAGAGAGAGACTGACTTGAGGGAGAGAGAGACTGACTTGAGAGAGAGACTGACTTGAGAGAGAGAGAGAGACTGACTTGAGAGAGAGAGACTGACTTGAGAGAGAGAGAGACTGACTTGAGAGAGAGAGAGACTGACTTGAGAGAGAGAGAGACTGACTTGAGAGAGAGAGAGACTGACTTGAGAGAGAGACTGACTTGAGGGAGAGACTGACTTGAGGGAGAGACTGACTTGAGAGAGAGAGAGACTGACTTGAAAGAGAGAGAGACTGACTTGAGAGAGAGAGAGAGAGACTGACTTGAGAGAGAGAGACTGACTTGAGAGAGAGAGACTGACTTGAGAGAGAGAGAGACTGACTTGAGAGAGAGAGAGAGACTGACTTGAGAGAGAGAGAGACTGACCTGAGAGAGAGAGAGACTGACTTGAGAGAGAGAGAGACTGACTTGAGAGAGAGAGACTGACTTGAAAGAGAGACTGACTTGAGGGAGAGAGAGAGACTGACTTGAGGGAGAGAGAGAGACTGACTTGAGAGAGAGAGAGAGACTGACTTGAGGGAGAGAGAGACTGACTTGAGAGAGAGAGGGAGACTGACTTGAGAGAGAGAGACTGACTTGAGAGAGACAGAGACTGACTTGAGAGAGAGACTGACTTGAGAGAGAGAGGGAGACTGACTTGAGGGAGAGGGAGACTGACTTGAGGGAGAGGGACTGACTTGAGAGAGAGGGACTGACTTGAGAGAGAGAGGGAGACTGACTTGAGAGAGAGAGACTGACTTGAGAGAGAGACTGACTTGAGAGAGACTGACTTGAGAGAGAGACTGACTTGAGAGAGACTGACTTGAGAGAGAGAGACTGACTTGAGAGAGAGAGAGACTGACTTGAGAGAGAGAGAGACTGACTTGAGAGAGACTGACTTGAGAGAGAGAGACTGACTTGAGAGAGAGAGGGAGACTGACTTGAGGGAGAGAGACTGACTTGAGAGAGAGAGGGAGACTGACTTGAGGGAGAGGGAGACTGACTTGAGAGAGAGACTGACTTGAGAGAGAGAGGGAGACTGACTTGAGGGAGAGGGACTGACTTGAGAGAGAGAGAGACTGACTTGAGAGAGAGAGGGAGACTGACTTGAGGGAGAGGGACTGACTTGAGAGAGAGAGGGAGACTGACTTGAGGGAGAGGGAGACTGACTTGAGAGAGAGACTGACTTGAGAGAGAGAGGGACTGACTTGAGAGAGAGAGAGACTGACTTGAGAGAGAGAGACTGACTTGAGAGAGAGAGACTGACTTGAGAGAGAGAGAGACTGACTTGAGGGAGAGGGACTGACTTGAGAGAGAGGACTGACTTGAGAGAGAGAGAGACTGACTTGAGAGAGAGAGAGACTGACTTGAGAGAGAAACTGACTTGAGAGAGAGAGGGAGACTGACTTGAGAGAGAGAGGGAGACTGACTTGAGGGAGAGGGACTGACTTGAGAGAGAGAGGGAGACTGACTTGAGAGAGAGGGACTGACTTGAGAGAGAGAGGGAGACTGACTTGAGAGAGACTGACTTGAGAGAGAGAGAGACTGACTTGAGAGAGACTGACTTGAGAGAGACTGACTTGAGAGAGAGAGACTGACTTGAGAGAGAGAGGGAGACTGACTTGAGGGAGAGAGGGAGACTGACTTGAGAGAGAGAGGGAGACTGACTTGAGAGAGAGGGACTGACTTGAGAGAGAGAGGGAGACTGACTTGAGAGAGAGGGAGACTGACTTGAGAGAGAGACTGACTGAGAGAGAGAGAGAGACTGACTTGAGAGAAAGAGAGACTGACTTGAGAGAGAGAGAGACTGACTTGAGAGAGAGAGACTGACTTGAGAGAGAGAGGGAGACTGACTTGAGGGAGAGAGGGAGACTGACTTGAGAGAGAGAGGGAGACTGACTTGAGAGAGAGGGACTGACTTGAGAGAGAGAGGGAGACTGACTTGAGAGAGAGGGAGACTGACTTGAGAGAGAGACTGACTTGAGAGAGAGAGAGAGACTGACTTGAGAGAAAGAGAGACTGACTTGAGAGAGAGAGGGAGACTGACTTGAGAGAGAGAGACTGACTTGAGAGAGAAGAGAGACTGACTTGAGAGAGACTGACTTGAGAGAGACTGACTTGAGAGAGACTGACTTGAGAGAGAGAGACTGACTTGAGAGAGAGAGGGAGACTGACTTGAGAGAGAGAGACTGACTTGAGAGAGAGAGGGAGAGACTGACTTGAGGGAGAGGGAGACTGACTTGAGAGAGAGAGGGAGACTGACTTGAGAGAGAGAGAGACTGACTTGAGAGAGAGAGGGAGACTGACTTGAGAGAGAGAGACTGACTTGAGAGAGAGAGGGAGAGACTGACTTGAGGAGAGGGAGACTGACTTGAGAGAGAGAGGGAGACTGACTTGAGAGAGAGACTGACTTGAGAGAGAGAGGGAGACTGACTTGAGGGAGAGAGACTGACTTGAGAGAGAGAGGGAGACTGACTTGAGGGAGAGAGACTGACTTGAGGGAGAGAGAGAGACTGACTTGAGAGAGAGAGAGGGACTGACTTGAGGAGAGAGGGAGACTGACTTGAGAGAGAGAGAGACTGACTTGAGAGAGAGAGACTGACTTGAGAGAGAGACTGACTTGAGAGAGAGGGAGACTGACTTGAGAGAGAGAGAGGGAGACTGACTTGAGGGAGAGGAGTACTCGTTCTTGCTCGTCTCGCTGTTGCGCACCAGGTAGCTTGACTCCTTGCACAGCCTTAGGAGGTTCTCGGCGTCCACGCGGCGATGGCGCCGTGGTACCAGCTGGGGGGAGGGGGGGCAGGGAGGGAGGGGGGAAGGCAGGGAGGGAGGGAGGGCAGGGAGGGAGGGAGGGCAGGGAGGGAGGGCAGGCAGGGAGGGAGGGCAGGCAGGGAGGGAGGGAGGGCAGGCAGGTCCCCCGGTAAGAGAGGGACGACTCGACTGTGTGTTTATGTTACCAGGTAGTGCCCACACCGATCTACAAACAGCTCTCGTTCAACAGCGACCTGGCTCCCGCAGCTGGTGGGAACATCGCCCCTGGGTAGAGGCCAAAGGCAGCCGGGGGGTCTTTGTGTGTCCAGGCCACGCGGGGGTGGGCAGGGGGGGGTCTTTGTGTGTCCAGGCCACGCGGGGGTGGGCAGGGGGGGGGTCTTTGTGTGTCCAGGCCACACGTGGGGGCAGGGGGGGTCTTTGTGTGTCCAGGCCACGCGGGGGTGGGCAGGGGGGGGGGTCTTAGTCTGTGCGCGTGGCGTGCGGGGGTCGGGGGGAGGGGCGACGTACACTTGCTTGTCGAGCGGCAGGCCGGGGTCGATCTTCTCCCCGATGGGGCCGTAGTGCTCGGGGCTCATCCGCACGCCGGCGCCCTTCAGATGGCGCGGGTGGCACAGGAGGCGCTCCTCACCGCCGACGGGCGTCGCCCCCGTCGCCATCGCCGCCGCCGCCGCCGAGACGCCAACGCCGGGCGCCGCTCGGCCGTCCCCTCCGTCCAGCTGAACTGGGGGGTGGGGGGGTGGTGGGGGGTGGTGGGGGGGGTGGTGGGGGGGGGGTGGTGGGGGGGGGCGGCAGCGGCCGATGCAGCGGGCAGCGACTCGTCAGCCTCCCGCATTCCGGCCGCTCGCGCCGATTCGCTCACTTGTCCGCGCAGGAGCCGCCTGCTGCACACCTACGTAGAACGCCCTTCACGCCACGCTGGGGAGATGTTAACTACCTCGCCTGGTACGCAGGAGGTCGTGGGTTCGATCCCACCCCCTGACGCCTGCTGCTGCTGCTGCTGTATATTTGGAGTTTGAGTCTCTCTCTCTCGCTCGCTCTCCCCGTGGTCGCGCGGATTTTTCCCGGGGTCCCTCCGGTCTTTCCCTGCACACTGAGGATCATGCGCTTGAGAGTATTTGGTTGCTGTACATAACCGCGCGATGATAAGCCCAATTCGTCGAGCCGTCACTTTACTGGCCTGGTCGCTACGTAGCTCAGTAGGCCTTCGGGTTTTTTTTTACATCGTAAGATGTTTTGATTTAAAGCTTTCGTGACTGCAGTAATTCATATTCTTAGTTCTTTCGGTAAAGTCACGTTGAAGGGAAACAACAAAATAATTAAAAATATATAATAAAACACACCTGAAGACAACCGTTTGTGTTATGGTCGAAACGTCGTGAGAATTTTTATTGTTTTATATATATTTTATTATTTTGTTGTTTCCCTTCAACGTGGTGACTTTACCGAAAGAACTAAGAATATCGTGAGATGTTTTGTGGGCCCAATTAGTGACGGAGTCGTGTTCACAATTCACGTGGGGAGCACTAAAGCGGAGCACCAATAGGAAAACCCCAAGCCTCGTGCAAGGGGGCAACGCTCTATACCCCACCCCCCACCCCACCCCGTCAAGACTAAATAAACAGATGGTGATTGGCCCGCGCTTTGCCGTACCCCGCTTTCTCCTGGCGAGACAGGGTATGGCTACTCCTCGACACCCACGGGAAGGGAGTTTCGCGACATCTCTGCGTGATCCACCAACCCCTTGCTGCTGCTGCTGCTGACTCCACAGTGCACGACCACAGGCAGCCACGTGTAACGTAGCCACCAGCACCACCATCATCACCACCACCACCATCCGGCTAATTATTTAAATGGTAAATAGGAGACAGCCGTCCTGTTCACGCTACTCCTCGACTGGGAGCGCTCGTGCCAGGCTAGGTGCACTTCAGTGGCACCCAGCCACCCCCACTCAAGGCAAGATGAAAATCGAAGGCACGCACGAAACAAAACAGATCCATGCAGAACTGCAAGCATCTATTTGTCTTTCTCTCGACAAACAAAAATGCGGCTCTCAAGACAGAAACCAGTCGGGCAGATTGGCGAAAAACGCACACACACACGCACACACGCACACACACGCACACACACGCACGCACACACACGCACGCACGCACGCATACACACACGCACACACACATACGCGCACACACACACACGCACGCATACACACACTGTCGCCGGGCATCGCGAACCGGGCCTCACGAGCGCCGCCAACGAGGAGGCAATCCCCCCTCCCCCCCCATCGCCGGCCACCCCCCCTCAACCCCCCCTCCCACCCCGCCACGTTAACTCACCTTGCAGGGCCTTGCTGAGCGGGCCTCGCTTCCACTCCCAGGGCTCCTCGTACTCGTCGGGGGGCCTCTCGTCACCCTGGGGCAAGCGGCTGTCCCTGGCGGCCGCGTGGGCCGCACCTCCTCCGGCCACCGCGGGCCCCCCGCCCTCGTCGCCTCCGCTCTGTTCCGGCAACGTCGCCGCGCCGGTCGCTCTTGAGCCGGCGGTGCCGGCGGCGGTGCCGGCGGCGGCGGCGGCCGCCCGTGCCGAGAAGGGCGCGGCTCCCCCGTTCTCGCGAGGCTCGTAGGGGTTGTCGTAGAGCGGGGGGCCGCCACCGCCCCCCTAATTCTCTGGTCCTTCAGAGACTGCTTGCGGATTTCTGTTGGGGTTGGTGGTGGAGGGGAGGGGGCGGGGGGAGGGGGGGCGGAGATGATTGCAGGGGGAGGGGGGCAACGCGGATGTCACGTGTGTCGTAGCCGAGCGGCGAGCGCTGCCAACCCCGGCAAAACCGAGTTCGGTTCCCGCTCGCAGCCAAAATCTGAACCGTGCCTGGAATACTCCGCCATCCACTCGGTCTGACACGAGTATCCGGTGTAGCGGTGCGCAACCATCAACATTGGGGGAGACAAAGGCGGCCGGGCGTGGTACTGGCCACCCACCCCCTCGTGCGCCCCGCCGGTCTTCATAGGTGCTGAACACTTGCCCCAACAGTCTGTTAAAGTTATGCAGGGGATCTTGATATTTGTTGTCCGGCGTTTCGCTCCCCCTACCCACACCACTCCCCCCACCCACACCGCTCTCCCACCCACACCGCTCCCTCCACCCACACCGCTCCCCCACCCACACCGCTCTCCCACCCACACCGCTCTCCCACCCACCCCACTCCCTCACCCACACCGCTCACCCACCCACACCGCTCTCCCACCCACACCGCTCCCCCACCCACACCGCTCTCCCACCCACACCGCTCTCCCACCCACCCCACTCCCTCACCCACACCGCTCACCCACCCACACCGCTCTCCCACCCACACCGCTCCCTCACCCACACCGCTCTCCCACCCACACCGCTCTCCCACCCACACCGCTCCCTCACCCACACCGCTCTCCCACCCACACCGCTCCCTCACCCACACCGCTCTCCCACCCACACCGCTCACCCACCCACACCGCTCCCTCACCCACACCGCTCTCCCACCCACACCGCTCCCTCACCCACACCGCTCTCCCACCCACCACTATCCCACCCTCAGGGCACCAACCTCGTCCCCCACATGGCCACACCCCCACTCCCCGCGTGTGTGGGCAGGCCCTCACTCCCAGCCCGAGTCTAGAGAGAGTCCAGGGGGGAAGGGAGTTTCACGACATCTGTGCCTGATCCACCAACCCCTTCCCTGGTGCTGCTGCTGCTGCCTCCACAGCGCTGCATCACAGGCAGCCACGTGTGGCAATGCTGCCACCACCCACCATCACCAAAACCATCACCGCTGGCACTGCCACCACTACGACCGCCACCACCACCACCACCGCCGCCATCGTCGCCACCACTGCTGTCACCACCACCGTCACCACGAACCCTGAACTCAGTGACCGAGCTGGTATTTGCGGCGTCAAATTACTTTCTCCGGTGGGGAGGACCGGGCTGTGACTTCCCCGCGGAGAGCGCCGATAGCGACGTGGTGAGGTCACACCTCGGCGAGCTTACGGCAGCGCGGAGAACGATAGTTTTTATTTATTTTTCTGGCAGGGTGGGGGAAAGATTACAAAAAAAAAAGTGTAATTTGCCGAGCGGTCCGAAGGTTGCGGTTTTTGGTTTTCACTCGGCGAGCGGTGAACGGAAATGATTTCAACCGAAAATAATTTCGCAACCAAGGTTCACTTCACACGCAGAGGCGGGCTATCGTGACCGATATCATTCACAATCGTGGTTCTTGGGTGACATCACGGAAATCTCAAGGTGGCGTTAAGCCCACAGCCAATGATTTCAATCACAAATAATCAGTCTCTCAGTTGAACTTTTGTTGTTGTTGTTGCTGCTGCTGCTGCTGCGATGGCGTGCGCATGGCAAGATGCCACCACGGCGGTGGCGGAGATATAACGCCGAACTAAAAGCGAAATTATTTTAATTTTACCTGGTAAGGCTCATTTGAGCTGCTATACAGCTCTTTTTCAGAAGCGACCTGGCCACAAATGATAGCGCAACGAAGTGGCTCATCATCATGACACGGAAATGTATGGCAGTCGAGTAACTCGAAACGCGTGGTGATGTTGATTCTAAGTGCGGAGTGGATAAACCGGAGGACCCCGGAGAAAAATCCACGGGAGAGAGAGAGACACGCAAACTTCAAATATACAGCAGCAGGCGTCAGGGTCGGAGACCGAACCCGTGACCTCCTGTGTAACAGGCGAGGTAGTTAACATTCCATAGCCACCGTGATGATGATGATGAGAGAGAGAGACACGCAAACTCCAAATATACAGCAGCAGGCGTCAGGGTCGGAGATCGAACCCACGACCTCCTGTGTACCCGGCGAGGTAGTCAACATCTCCTAGCCGCTGCGGCGCCCTTTATAGTGTGGCAGCAGTGCCAGACGAGCGATCCAGAGGGTTCCATCTCCTCGCCACAGCGCCTGGCCCTGTCCACCCAGCAGCAGCAGCAGCGTGTTCGTAAAGTCAGTCTACGACCAGCAGGTCTCGTGCGGTGGGGTAAAGTGCGGGGGTGCTCCCCCCCCCCGCCCCCCGTTCTGCCGACAGTGGCGCGAGGGAGGAACTTGCAGGGCCGCACCTTTACCCTTCCTCCCCGAGTTATCTATTGAGGGCAGCCTTCGCTGGGCCCCAGGAATGCTTTTTTGGTGGGAGTCCACAACGCACAAGGCCGTGGCTGTCTCCGAGTCCCGTATCAGGGTGCAGGGGGGGGTGGTGCACAAGGACACAGAGTGCCGTGATAAGATGGCCGTGCAGTGGTGGGACGGCCGAGGAGAGACGAGACAGCCGCGGAGCTACGGAACGGCCGCCGAGTGGCGGGACGGCCGTGCGGTGAGACGGCCGCGGCCCAGCGTACCGGCCATGAGCCTCTGTGCCTCGTAGGGCTCCATGTAGCCGTCGTTGTCCGGGCCGGGACGCTCCTCCCCCGTGGTGGTGGTGGCGGCCGCGGCCGCGGCGGCGGCGGCGGCGGTGGCGGTGGAGCGTGCTGACGACCCCCGCGGGGCATCGTTACGGGTCGGCGTAGTCGTCCACAATCGCAAACTACGCACACACGGGCACACGCACGGGCACACACGGGCACACGCAGACACACACACGGGCACACGCAGACACACACACGGGCACACGCAGACACACACACGGGCACACGCACGGGCACACGCAGACACACGCAGACACACGCACGGGCACACGCACGGGCACACGCAGACACACACACGGGCACACGCAGACACACACACGGGCACACACACGGGCACACACACGGGCACACGCAGACACACACACGGGCACACGCACGGGCACACGCAGACACACGCACGGGCACACGCAGACACACGCACGGGCACACGCAGACACACGCACGGGCACACGCACGCACACATGCAGACGCACGCACGGACACACGCAGACACACGCAGACACACGCACGCACGGACACACGCACGGGCACACGCACGCACAGACACACGCAGACACACGCACGCACAGACACACGCAGACACACGCACGCACGGACACACGCACGGGCACACGCACGCACAGACACACGCAGACACACGCACGCACGGACACACGCACGGGCACACGCACAGACACACGCAGACACACGCACGGACACACGCAGACACACAGACACACACACGCAGACACACGGGACAATATGAAAACACAGATAAGGGTCCCCCGTATATCCTTCAACAGACTGCAGGGGCGAGTGCTGTTGGCGAGCACCCATTAAGGCCAGGACGGCACACGAGTTGGGTGGGAGGCCAGCCCCACACCCGGCCGCCTTTGTCTCCCTAGTGGGGATGTTCACACACCGCACCAGGTGCTCATTTGAGGCCGAATTGACTTGGGGAGAGGCCCAGGACCGGTTCATATATACTTCAATTTTGGCCGTGAGCGGGAATCAAACAGGTGGTAGTGCGGTGCGCTAACCATTGCGCCACCACTCCCCTGGATACATACACGCGCACAAGGACAAACACACACGTACACACAGGATAGATGACACAAAGCAGACTGTGTAAACACAAGGAGGTGGGGGAGGAGACGACATGCACGGGTGATGCAAAGACAAAGCCACCCCCCCCCCATGTAGCCTTGAACAGGCAGTCAAGTGTGCAAAGCGTTCAAAGTAAACTAAAAAAAAACTTGTTTTTATTTTACCAGTTGAGGCCACAAATGATAGTTCAACGAAGTGGCGTATCATCATCATCACCACCACGTGGAAATGTATAGCAGCAGCAGCAGCCGAATATTCTCTAAACGCGTGGTGATGTTGATTCTAAATGCGGAGGGGATAAACCGGAGGACGCCGGAGAAAAATCCACGGGGAGAGAGACACGCAGACTCCAAATACACAGCAGCAGGCTTCAAGGTCGGGATGGAAACCACAACCTCCTGCATACCAGGCGAGGTGGGTAACATCTCCTAGCCACCGTGATGATGATGAGAGAGAGAGACACCGCAAACTCCAAATATACAGCAGCAGGCTTCAGGGTCGAGATTGAACTCACGACCTCCTGCGTACCAGGCGAGGTAGTTAACATCTCCCTAGCCACCGTATAGATGATGATGATGAGAGAGAGACACGCAAACTCTAAATCTGCAGCAGCAGGCTTCAGGGTCGTGATTGAACTCACGACCTCCTGCATACCAGGCGAGGTAGTCAACATCTCCTAGCCACCGTGATGATGATGAGAGAGAGAGACACCGCAAACTTCAAATATACAGCAGCAGGCTTCAGGGTCAGGATTGAACTCACGACCTCCTGCATACCAGGCGAGGTAGTTAACATCTCCTAGCCACCGTGATGATGATGAGAGAGAGAGAGACACCGCAAACTTCAAATATACAGCAGCAGGCTTCAGGGTCAGGATTGAACTCACGACCTCCTGCGTACCAGGCGAGGTAGTTAACATCTCCCTAGCCAGCGTGATGATGATGAGAGACACCGCAAACTCCAAATATACAGCAGCAGCAGCAGGCGTCAGGGTCGTGATTGAACTCACGACCTCCTGCGTACCAGGCGAGGTAGTTAACATCTCCCTAGCCACCGTGATGATGATGAGAGAGAGAGAGACACCGCAAACTCCAAATATACAGCAGCAGCAGGCGTCAGGGTCGTGATTGAACTCACGACCTCCTGCATACCAGGCGAGGTAGTCAACATCTCGCCGGGCAGCGAACCGCAGCAAGAGCAATCGGCGCGCCCATCAACGCTGCCACTCGGCACGGGTTTGCTTGGTTTGGCTGCGTCGGGTGGTGGAGGGTTACCACGACACGATGTTGCTCCAATCACTGGGCGGTGGCCCAAACGACGCAACATAAATGACCGATAACAGACCAACAAAAGTTTCCCAAGCTTCGTTCCCGCGAGTCGTTTCCGACAAGGGGGATTTGGCCCGGGCTAGGGCCGATTGCGAGCCAGTGCTGCTGTGGTTATTCTCGTTCGATGAACACGTAGGGCTTTCGCGGTCATCATTATCCATAAACGAGGGTTTGTTTGTTTTTTTTTGGGGGGGGGGAGGAGGGGGTCAGATCGCGTTCAATATAAATGTGCCGTTGAAGCCGCCACCACCACCACCACCACCACCGCGCGGCCAGCTGGCAAGGTCTCGTCGCGTAAAACCGAACGTGCCAATGAGTTTACTGGTTCAGCACGAGCCGCTAGCCGGTTGCGTGTTGGAGAGCAAGCCCACCGCAATTGACGCCCGCTACATTTACAATTCGAGTAGCGTGGCGTTTCGCCGGTAATCACAACAACAACAAACAACAACAACAAGAAGAACCAGCAGCAGGTTTCCTGGCCGTCACGCCGATGGAGCAGTTGGCTCTCAATTGGCAACCAACTTTCGCCCCGTTCCGCTGACGTGGCGAGCCTCGCTGAAGCCGCCTGCCGTCGCGTGCGGGAGGCGGTGGTTTAACGTCGCACGTTCGCGCGACCTCACCCCGACCCGTTCTGGATTTGAAGCTTTCGTGACTGCAAGGATCCATAACTCTTTGTTGGTATCTATTCGGCAAAGTCACGTTTTTGCCTACGTGACTTTGCCGAACAGAACCAAAGAGTATCACCCCGGCCAGGTTGCGGCCGTGACGTTTGCGACGGATGCGCCCGTTTCACCGGGGAGCGCCTCGCCGCCGGGGGGGGGCGGGGGGCGGGGGGGAGTCCCCCCCCCCCCCCCCCCGTGACTCGTTTTCAGGAGGGTCCTGCCAAGTTTTCTGGGTCGGGCGAGCGGCGCGGGCGGGGGTTGGGGGCGATGATTGATGATCGCCACCGGCGTGCGTCATCCCAACGGGGGGGTGAGGGGAGGCGGTGGGGTGACTAGCGGTCGTCCTTTCTCGCTTTCGCACGCTCGGCCGAGCGGAGAGGGCCTGCCGCTCTTGCCGCAAACTGCCGGCGAGGCGGCCCAGTGTTGAACCTTCAACAAAGCGTCGTGGGGGGGGGGGGGGGGAGGCGGGTGGCGTTGGCGCGTCGCAAGTTTTGTTTTTGTTTTCGCCCGTGGCCACGTTCGCTTCTGAAAATCTCGTAGCTCAGTGAGCTCGAGCTGGTAAAAAAAAAAAATAGTTCAGCTTGATTTTTCTTATTGTTAACCTTTTGCTATAATTTGCGCTACCGTGGTTTTTTTTTATTGTTCGTCGGATTCTTCATGCAGTGTAAATAATAAACATTATGATCCTGATTCACAAGAACAAAAAGCATTATTGTTATTATTATTAACCAGGACGACCCGAACCAAGAAACCTCAGCAAAGAGCGGCAAACGCATCACTGGCTCTGTGCAAATAGAGAGGCTAAAAGGGGCATGCCCAGGCATAGCCTCTCTCTCACTTTCACCCACTCTCTCACTTTCACCCTCTCTCTCACTTTCACCCTGCCTCTCACTCTCTCTCACTCTCACCCTGCCTCTCACCCTGCCTCTCACCCTGCCTCTCACCCTGCCTCTCACCCTCACCCTGCCTCTCTCTCTCCCTCTCACTCTCACCTGCCTCTCACCCTCACTCTCTCTCACCCTCTCTCACTCTCACCCTCTCTCACTCTCACCCTCTCTCACTCTCACCCTCTCTCACTCTCAACCCTCTCTCACCCTCTCTCTCACCCTCTCTCACCCTCTCAATTCAGGAATACCAGAATACAAAAACTTACAGCCTGTAACAGACTGTAGGGGCAAGTGCTGTTAGCGAGTAGCATCTATGAAGGCCGGCACGGCACACGCGGGGGCGAGTTGCCAACACCACGCCCGGCCGCCTTTGTCTCCCTAGTGGCGATGTTTACACACCGCACCAGGTACTCATTTGAGGCCGAGTCTACCTAGGGGAGGCCCAGGACCGGTTCAGATAATCGTCAGCGGTGTTGGCCGTGAGCAGGAATTGAACCCGGGTCGCCGGGTTCGTAACGCAGCGTAGCGCCAACCGCGACACCACAAGACTCCCAGAATGCTCGCAAACAAGCACACCATTACACACACTCGCACGTATCTAGTATTTCCGTGTGTCCGTTACTTCGGGCGGAGCCATGGTCACTTTCCAAAACGACGAGAGATCTACTGGCCGCCGTGCGACGCCAAGTGCCCCCCCAATCGATCAAGGCGTCCAAATAAACAATCGTCACCTCAACTCCGGTCATCGTTGCAGCAGCAGCGGCGACTTTTTGGCTGGGCCATCGAACAAAGACGGTCATCGCGTGCTTTCAGATGCGCTTCCGCGGCCGTCTGGAACGCTCTTCCTTCCGATATTACGAAGCCACTGTGGAGCTGGGGCACTATTAAATCATCATCATCATCATCGTTTAGATCCGGGGTGGGGAACCTTTTTTTCTGCCAAGGGCCATTTGGATATTTATATAACATCATTCGCGGGCCACTCAAAATTATCAACTTAAAAATGTGCCTCTTGTATTTGGTCAAACATTTCATTAACTCGCCCCTAATGCAACGGCTGGAACCGCTCCTCTTTGGCGAGGCGTGTGACGATGCTAGCCGGCATTGACGATGTTGCTGCTACTCGCAACTTGCTTTCCAGGTTTGCTCCCCTAGATTTATTCAATTTCGAGTCACGCCTGCGGGCGGTTGCCTTGGCACGGCCAGAGACCCAAATGATCTGGCGGTGCCGGACGTTCCCCAGCCCTGGTCAAGAGATTGACAAACTCCTTTCTCGAGAACTGCTTGCCGTTGTTGTTGTGTTCAGTTTGTTGTCATTCCCCACACCTCTGACAAACGCGGGGATGGCTACGTGCGGTGCGAAAGAAGTTCAACGTACAAACATACATGTGACGGCGTATATATATGTGTGTGTGCGTGTGTGTGCGCGCGTTTGTTACGTTTTTCGGAATTCACCGACAATGTGGTAAAAACGGCACGCTAAGTGGCGCCGTAAAACTAGAGGCGTGCCGGAAGGAAGGCAAAGGAGCAGCCCTGAAATTGCCCTGCAACTGCCCCGCGCAACTGCCCCGCGCAACTGCCCCCACAACGGGCGTCTCCTCCTCCTTCTCTTGAGGTGGCCTTTTAGAGAGCTCCCCCCCCCAGCCCCCCTCTTAATTCCTCGGCGGTCCTTTGGCCTACTCTTCCACGCGAAGCCAAGCGTCGTGGAAAGAGGCGAGGAGGCAAGGCCACCCTTCACCCACCGGACACACGGGGGATCAGCCGCCGCTGATCGGCCAGCTGTGGTTTGGATTCACGCCGCTGCTGTGTGGACAGAGGCAGTGGTGGGGGGTGTGGGGGGTGGGGGGGGTGTGGGGGTGGGTTCAAGGGGGGGGTGGATGTAAGAAACGGGGCCCCCCCCCCCCCCCCCCATCGTTTCGACGGCCGCGTTGACCGGCAGATGGAGTCGAACCCGCGAGCTCCGGATCGCGGCGAGTCACCACGGCGAGAAAAACCACACGCCGCGGTCACGTGCCGCGGTCACGTGCCGTGGTCACGTGACCGCGAGGGGCGCACCTACGCAGCCCCCACCTTGCGTCTCGGCCCCGCCACCACCCACCCCACCCAGCTCTCTATGCCAACGCGTGCCAACGAGTTGTTGTTGTTGTGGTGGTGGTAAAGGAGCGGCGACGGAGGACTTCCAAACACCCACGCCGCACCCGGAGCGCGCGGGACGGCCGACCGACGGCGGGTCGATCGAGCACGTGGGTGTGTCGACGGGTCTCTGTGCGAGTCTACGGGTCTCTGTATGAGTCTACGGGGTCACTGTGTGAGTCTACTGGTCTCTGTGCGAGTCTACGGGTCTCTGTGTGAGTCTACGGGGTCACTGTGTGAGTCTACGGGTCTCTGTGTGAGTCTACGGGTCTCTGTGCGAGTCTACGGTCTCTGTGCGAGTCCACGGGTCTCTGTGTGAGTCGACGGGTCTCTGTGCGAGTCTATGGGTCTCTGTGTGAGTCTACGGGTCTCTGTGTGTGTTGACGGGGTTTCTGTGCGAGTCCATGGGTCTCTGTGCGAGTCTACGGGTCTCTGTGTGAGTCTACAGGTCTCTGTGCGAGTCTACGGGTCTCTGTGTGAGTCTACGGGTCTCTGTGCGAGTCCACGGGTCTCTGTGTGAGTCTACGGGTCTCTGTGTGAGTCTACGGGTCTCTGTGCGAGTCCATGGGTCTCTGTGCGAGTCTACGGGTCTCTGTGCGAGTCTATGGGTCTCTGTGCGAGTCTACGGGTCTCTGTGCGAGTCCATGGGTCTCTGTGCGAGTCCACGGGTCTCTGTGTGAGTCTATGGGTCTCTGTGCGAGTCCACGGGTCTCTGTGTGAGTCTATGGGTCTCTGTGCGAGTCTACGGGTCTCTGTGCGAGTCCATGGGTCTCTGTGCGAGTCTACGGGTCTCTGTGTGAGTCTACAGGTCTCTGTGCGAGTCTACGGGGTCTCTGTGTGAGTCTACGGGTCTCTGTGCGAGTCCACGGGTCTCTGTGTGAGTCTACGGGTCTCTGTGTGAGTCTACAGGTCTCTGTGCGAGTCTACGGGTCTCTGTGCGAGTCTACGGGTCTCTGTGCGAGTCTACGGGTCTCTGTGTGAGTCTACGGGTCTCTGTGCGAGTCCACGGGTCTCTGTGCGAGTCTACGTGTCTCTGTGCGAGTCTACGGGTCTCTGTGCGAGTCTACGGGTCTCTGTGTGAGTCTACGGGTCTCTGTGTGAGTCTACGGGTCTCTGTGCGAGTCCACGGGTCTCTGTGTGAGTCGACGGGTCTCTGTGCGAGTCTACGGGTCTCTGTGTGAGTCTACGGGTCTCTGTGCGAGTCTACGGGTCTCTGTGTGAGTCTACGGGTCTCTGTGTGAGTCTACGGGTCTCTGTGTGAGTCTACGGGTCTCTGTGTGTGTCGACGGGTCTCTGTGCGAGTCTACGGGTCTCTGTGTGAGTCTACGGGTCTCTGTGTGTGTCGACGGGTCTCTGTGCGAGTCTATGGGTCTCTGTGCGAGTCGACGGTCTCTGTGCGAGTCTACGGGTCTCTGTGCGAGTCTACGGGTCTCTGTGAGTCTATGGGTCTCTGTGTGAGTCTACGGGTCTCTGTGCGAGTCTACGGGTCTCTGTGCGAGTCTACGGGTCTCTGTGCGAGTCTACGGGTCTCTGTGGGAGTCCACGGGTCTCTGTGTGAGTCTACGGGTCTCTGTGGGAGTCTACGGGTCTCTGTGGGAGTCTACGGGTCTCTGTGCGAGTCCACGGGTCTCTGTGCGAGTCTGTGGGTCTCTGTGCGAGTCCACGGGTCTCTGTGGGAGTCTACGGGTCTCTGTGTGAGTCTGTGGGTCTCTGTGCGAGTCCACGGGTCTCTGTGGGAGTCTACGGGTCTCTGTGTGAGTCCACGGGTCTCTGTGGGAGTCTACGGGTCTCTGTGCGAGTCTACGGGTCTCTATGAGAGTCCACGGGTCTCTATGAGAGTCCATGGGTCTCTGTGCGAGTCCATGGGTCTCTGTGCGAGTCCATGGGTCTCTGTGCGAGTCCATGGGTCTCTGTGCGAGTCTACGGGTCTCTGTACGAGTCCATGGGTCTCTGTGCGAGTCTACAGGTCTCTGTGCGAGTCTACGGGTCTCTGTGTGAGTCCACGGGTCTCTGTGTGAGTCTATGGGTTTCTATGCAAGTCTACGGGTCTCTGTGCGAGTCTGTGGGTCTCTGCGCGAGCCTATGGCTATCCGGTGTAATCGTTTAAACCGGGAAATCGAACCCAGGCTCTCAAGTGTTGCCTGCTCGGTGTCTCCGACACGGCCATCGTGAGCCCCCCCCCCCGCCCAACCCTCACTCCCCCAAGCCACCTGCCCCCCCACCAACCCCCAAGTCCATTGTTTCCAAAATCTGGGGGGGGGGGGGAGGGGGGACCCCCACATCCACCCTTCCCCCCTGGGAGTCCCAAACTGGGGACCCTCTCGTCCTGGCACGGGGCACGGGGATGCGCAGGAACCGTTTAGAGAATAAAAATAAAACGACGGAGGTGACGCACGGTGGCACGTGGTGGCGTACTGGGCGGCCGGCAACGGCAAGGCCCGGGGCCGCCCGCTTTTGTAGTATCCCGGTGGCGATGTTGAGACAGCCGCGCGCCGGCTACTCATTTGAGGCCGAGTCGACCTAGGGGAGGCCGAAGGCCGGTTCAGATAATCGTCACCGGCGTTGGCCATCGGCGGGCTCGTAGCACGGCAGCTCTCAAAACAAAGACAAAGATCCCCCGTACAGCCTGTAACAGACTGTTGGGGCAAGTGCTGTTAGCGAGCATCTAGGACGGCCGGCACTGCACACGAGGGGGAGGGGTGGGTGGCCAGCACCACGCCCGGCCGCCTTTGTCTCCCCAGCGGCGATGTTTTTACACACCGCAACCAGGTACTCACTTAAGGCTGAGTCGACCTAGGGGAGGCCCACAACCGGACCGCTCCCAGCGCACGCACCCACGCAGACGCACGCACACAGACACACACAGATGCATAACAGACACACACAGACGCATAACAGACACACACAGACACACAAAGACGCACACAGACACACAAAGACGCACACAGACGCACACAGACGCACAGAGACACACAGACACACAAAGACACACACAGACACACACAGATGCACACAGATGCACACAGATGCACACAGACGCACAAAGACGCACAGAGACGCACACAGACACACAGACGCACACAGACACACAGAGACACACACAGCCGCACACAGACACACAGACACACACAGACACACACAGAAGCACAGAGACGCACACAGACGCACAGAGACGCACACAGACACACAGACGCACACAGACACACACAGCCGCACACAGACACACAAAGACACACACAGAAGCACAGAGACGCACACAGACGCACAGAGACGCACACAGACGCACACAGACGCACACACAGACGCACACAGACACACACAGACACACACACAGAGACACACACAGAGACACACACACACAGACACACACAGACACACACAGACACACACACACAGACACACACAGACACACACACACAGACACACACAGAGACACACACAGACACACACGCGACCACAGCGAGAGACATCACAGATCACTGTGCCAGAGGGGAGGGGAGGGGGGTAACCCCGTGATCGCAGCTGGGAATTTGTGGGGGCTCCGCGAGTCACCCCGAGCGACCCCAGCAAACCCCACCACCAACACCACCCCATGGCCCCCCCCCCAGCTCCACTATCCCCCAATGAACCCCCCCCCACGTCACGTGACACCGCCTGGCTGGCTCCTGGATCAAAGACAAAGGGAAATTGAGAATGGGCGCTGCTCCCCTGTCATGAAGAGAGAGGGGGGGGGGGGACCCGCCCCCGCCCGCGCCCGCCATTATATAAAAAAAAACCACAGAAATAAAATTAAAAAAAATTAAATCCATCGCAATTTTTGGTTTCATGCAGCGATGTAAATATAAATCTACACCGCGCGAGAGCGCAGTGGCACAAACGATGCTCGTGGTGGGCCTCGCGGCAGACGAGGTGGCCCGGGTTCGATTCCCACCCACGGCGTTCCGTCTCTTCGCCCAGCGTCCTACCGAGCGCGGGGTCTGCAAGCGCGGGAGAATGCGCGCGTGTGTGCGACCGCGGTCGACTTCAATAGGTGCTCGCTAACAGCACTTGCCCCGGCAGTCTGCTGAAGGCTACGCGGGGGATCTGTGCCTTTTGCGGGGAGCGGCGGGGGCAGCGGTTGGCAGCGCTCCGCTGCGATCCCCCGGCGACCCCGGGGGGGAGTTTGATTCCCGCTCACGGCCAACACCGGTGACGAGTGCCTGAACCGGTCCCGGGCCTCCTCGCCTAGGTCGACTCAGCCTCAAATGAGCGCCTGGTGCGGTGTGTGTGTGTGTAAACATCGCCACTGGGGATACAAAGGTGGCCGGGAAGTGGTGCTCGCCACCCACCCCCCTCGTGTGCCGTGCGGGCCTTGGTAGGCGTTCACTAACAGCACTTGCCCCAACAGTCTGCTGAGGCTACACGGGGCAACTTTGTCTTGTGTGTGAGTAGGGGGGGGAGCGGAGGTGCAGCGGTTAGCGCGCTGCACTGCGAAGTCGGCGACCAGAGTTCGATTCCCACTCACGGGCACCAACACCGGTGACGATTGTCTGAACGGTCCTTGGCCTGCCTGAGATCAACTCAGCCTCAAATGAGTACCTGGTGCGGTGTGTGTGTAAACATCGTCACTAGGGAGACAAAGGCGGCCGGGCGTGGGGCTGGCCACCCACCCCCTCGTGTGCCGTTAGCTAACAGCACTTGCCCCTACATTCTGTTGAAGGCTATATGGGGGATCTTTCTTTATGTGTGCGAGTGCGTGGAGTTTGTATGTGCTCCCCCTGTTCTGCAGCGTGTAAGTGTAGTGTGAGGGTGTGTAAGCGTGGTGTGATGGTGTGTGTGGTGTGAATGTGTGTGAGTGTGGTGTCAAGGTGTGTAAGTGTGGTGTGAATGTGTGTAAGTGTGGTGTGAGGGTGTGTAAGTGTGGTGTGAGGGTGTGTAAGTGTGGTGTGTAAGTGTGGTGTGTAAGTGTGTAAGTGTGGTGTGAGGGTGTGTAAGTGTGATGTGTAAGTGTGGTGTGAGGGTGTGTGAGTGTGGTGTGAGGGTGTGTAAGTGTGGTGTGAGGGTGTGTAAGTGTGGTGTGAGGGTGTGTAAGTGTGGTGTGAGGGTGTGTAAGCGTGGTGTGAGGGTGTGTGAGTGTGGTGTGAGGGTGTGTGAGTGTGGTGTGAGGGTGTGTAAGTGTGGTGTGAGGGTGTGTAAGCGTGGTGTGAGGGTGTGTGAGTGTGGTGTGAGGGTGTGTAAGTGTGGTGTGAGGGTGTGTAAGCGTGGTGTGAGGGTAAGCGTGGTGTGAGTGTGTGAGAGAGTGTGCGAGTGTGTGTGAGAGTGTGCGAGTGTGTGTGAGAGTGTGCGAGTGTGTGTGAGAGTGTGCGAGTGTGTGTGAGAGTGTGCGAGTGTGTGTGAGAGTGTGCGAGTGTGTGTGAGAGTGTGCGAGTGTGTGTGAGAGTGTGCGAGTGTGTGTGAGAGTGTGCGAGTGTGTGTGAGAGTGTGCGAGTGTGTGAGAGTGTGCGAGTGTGTGTGAGAGAGTGCAAGTGTGTGTGAGAGAGTGTGCGAGTGTGTGTGAGAGTGTGCGAGTGTGTGTGAGAGTGTGCGAGTGTGTGAGAGTGTGCGAGTGTGTGTGAGAGTGTGCGAGTGTGTGAGAGGGTGTGCGAGTGTGTGAGAGGGTGTGCGAGTGTGTGAGAGAGTGTGCGAGTGTGTGAGAGAGTGTGCGAGTGTGTGAGAGAGTGTGCGAGTGTGTGAGAGAGTGTGCGAGTGTGTGAGAGAGTGTGCGAGTGTGTGAGAGAGAGTGCGAGTGTGTGAGAGAGTGTGCGAGTGTGTGAGAGAGTGTGCGAGTGTGTGTGAGAGTGTGCGAGTGTGTGAGAGAGTGTGCGAGTGTGTGAGAGAGAGTGCGAGTGTTTTTTAGAGTGTGCGAGTGTGTGTGAGAGTGTGCGAGTGTGTGTGAGAGAGAGTGCGAGTGTGTGTGAGAGTGTGCGAGTGTGTGAGAGAGTGTGCGAGTGTGTGAGAGAGAGTGTGCGAGTGTGTGTGAGAGAGTGTGCGAGTGTGTGTGAGAGTGTGCGAGTGTGTGTGAGAGTGTGCGAGTGTGTGTGAGAGTGTGCGAGTGTGTGTGAGAGAGTGTGCGAGTGTGTGTGAGAGTGTGCGAGTGTGTGAGAGAGTGTGCGAGTGTGTGAGAGAGTGTGCGAGTGTGTGTGAGAGAGTGTGCGAGTGTGTGAGAGAGTGCGAGTGTGTGTGAGAGTGTGCGAGTGTGTGAGAGAGTGTGCGAGTGTGTGAGAGAGTGTGCGAGTGTGTGTGAGAGTGTGCGAGTGTGTGAGAGTGTGCGAGTGTGTGAGAGAGAGTGCGAGTGTGTGAGAGAGTGTGCGAGTGTGTGAGAGGGTGTGCGAGTGTGTGTGAGAGTGTGCGAGTCTGAGTGTACATGAGCGAGGGTGGCTGTAAAGTGCACATAGCCTGGCACAAGCACCGTGGTGACGGCACCGCCACTTAGCGGCGAATGGCGGCTGTTGTTGTTGCTGTTGTTGTTGCGAGCGCGGGTTTTTGTGTTTTCGCTTGTTGTCCTTCCCCCGCACCTCCGATTAGCACGGCTGGCTACGTACGGTGCTAAAGAAGTTCAACATCCTTATATACGGGGTCTAGCGAGTGGAGTTTGTCCGTCCTCTCTCTCGCTCTCCCTCCTGTATCCTCCGGGCTCCACAGTTTTTTTTTTCCCATCGCTTAACAGCAACAACACAGCCCACCACAAAATGTGCATGGAATTGACCCAAACGTCTCCGAATGCTAACAAAAAAAATTTAAACCACACCGCAAATTGACTCAATTGGGATCGCGCACGCACCCAGCAATCACCCCTCACTCCAACTCGGACAACGCTTGCCAGGACCCTCGGGAAAGAGTCTTGAGAACCCGCTAGAATCACAACTCGGTTTATGTGAGTCCGTGGGTCTCCACACGAGTCTCTACGTGAGTTTGTGGGTCTCCACACGAGTCTCTACGTGAGTCTGTGGGTCTCCACACGAGTCTCTACGTGAGCCTGTGGGTCTCCACACGAGTCTCTACGTGAGTCTGTGGGTCTCCACACGAGTTTCTACGTGAGTCTGTGGGTCTCCACACGAGTCTCTACGTGAGTTTGTGGGTCTCCACACGAGTCTCTACGTGAGTCTGTGGGTCTCCACACGAGTCTCTACGTGAGTCTGTGAGTCTCCACACGAGTCTCTACGTGAGTCTGTGGGTCTCCACACGAGTCTCTACGTGAGTCTGTGGGTCTCCACACGAGTCTCTACGTGAGTCTGTGGGTCTCCACGCGAGTCTCTACGTGAGTCTGTGGGTCTCCACACGAGTCTCTACGTGAGTCTGTGGGTCTCCACATGAGTCTCCACCTTGAGTCTGTGGGTCTCCACACGAGTCTCTACGTGAGTCTGTGGGTCTCCACACGAGTCTCTACGCGAGTCTGTGGGTCTCCACACGAGTCTCTACGTGAGTCTGTGGGTCTCCACACGAGTCTCTACGTGAGTCTGTGGGTCTCCACACGAGTCTCTACGTGAGTCCGTGGGTCTCCACACGAGTCTCTACGTGAGTCTGTGAGTCTCCACGCGAGTCTCCAAGTGAGTCTGTGGGTCTCCACACGAGTCTGTACGTGAGTCTGTACGTGGGTCTCCACATGAGTCTCCACCTTGAGTCTGTGGATCTCCACACGAGTCTCTACGTGAGTCTGTGGGTCTCCACACGAGTCTCTACGTGAGTTTGTGGGTCTCCACACGAGTCTCTACGTGAGTTTGTGGGTCTCCACACGAGTCTCCACGTGAGTCTGTGGGTCTCCATGCGAGTCTCTACGTGAGTCTGTGGGTCTCCACACGAGTCTCTACGTGAGTCTGTGGGTCTCCACACGAGTCTCCACGTGAGTCTGTGGGTCTCCATGCGAGTCTCTACGTGAGTCTGTGGGTCTCCACACGAGTCTGTACGTGAGTCTGTGGGTCTCCACATGAGTCTCCACCTTGAGTCTGTGGGTCTCCACACGAGTCTCTACGTGAGTCTGTGGGTCTCCACACGAGTCTCTACGCGAGTCTGTGGGTCTCCACACGAGTCTCTACGTGAGTCTGTGGGTCTCCACACGAGTCTCTACGTGAGTCTGTACGTGGGTCTCCACACGAGTCTCTACGCGAGTCTGTGGGTCTCCACACGAGTCTCTACGTGAGTCTGTGGGTCTCCACATGAGTCTCCACCTTGAGTCTGTGGGTCTCCACACGAGTCTCTACGTGAGTCTGTGGGTCTCCACACGAGTCTCTACGTGAGTCCGTGGGTCTCCACACGAGTCTCTACGTGAGTCTGTGAGTCTCCACGCGAGTCTCCAAGTGAGTCTGTGGGTCTCCACACGAGTCTGTACGTGAGTCTGTACGTGGGTCTCCACATGAGTCTCCACCTTGAGTCTGTGGATCTCCACACGAGTCTCTACGTGAGTCTGCGGGTCTCCACACGAGTCTCTACGTGAGTCTGTGGGTCTCCACACGAGTCTCCACGTGAGTCTGTGGGTCTCCACACGAGTCTCTACGTGAGTCTGTGGGTCTCCACACGAGTCTCTACGTGAGTCTGTGGGTCTCCACACGAGTCTCTACGTGAGTCTGTGGGTCTCCACACGAGTCTCCACCTTGAGTCTGTGGGTCTCCACACGAGTCTCTACGTGAGTCTGTGGGTCTCCACACGAGTCTCTACGTGAGTCTGTGGGTCTCCACACGAGTCTCCACGTGAGTCTGTGGGTCTCCACACGAGTCTCTACGTGAGTCTGTGGGTCTCCACACGAGTCTCCACGTGAGTCTGTGGGTCTCCACCCGAGTCCCCACACGAGTCTCCACGTGAGTCCCCACGCACGAGAGTCATTGGGAGACGCGGTGCGACCAGTGCTGCTTTTTGGCGTTCGCAACGCCGATTCCAAGCAAGGCCTCCTAGCGGTTCCGGCTGTTCCCGAGTCCCTGCCGCCCACCCCCCTACCCCCCCCCCCCCTCTTGCTGCGTCAATGTGTTTTTAAAAGTCGTGGAATTCCGCTGGTAATTGGTCCCGCGGGCAGCAGTAGGTCGGCGAACAGCTGGTTGCAGCCCCGACAGGCGTGTTACGATGTGGCGGGCTGTCACTCTCCCTTTTGGCAGTCCTCGTTCAACGAACGCTTTCAAAACCAAACCAAAAAGACACTTTTGCCGGTCGTTTATAAATACACGTCTAGCTTTACTAGCTGGCTTCGCCCGAAACTTGGATTCTTGTCTTGGATTAATAGACGGCCTACGCGGAGGCTGGCGGGGGGGGGGGGATGCGTGACGTCAGCAGGCACACTGCGTGACGCTGCCGCATGCGGGTGACATCACAGATGTGACGTCACCGCTCACTTGCCGTGCAAAATATTTCCATGATTGCGCACCCCCCCGCCCCCAAAAATACAAAAGTCTATTTTTATAATTTTTGCGTTGTGTACAGTCTGTAAGCTACCCACATGCCAAATTTCAAGTTTGTTGCATGTCGGGAAGTATGCTAAACATTTCGAACACACACATTCACAAATTTCCCTTTCATATATTTAAATATTAATATACGTGTGTGTGCGCGCGCGTGATTGAGTGTACATCGGCATGGTGGCGTGTAGCGTGGCGTCGTATCGACGAGGCTCTGTGATAGCAACCCACTGCTCTACGGGACGTCCGGTAACAACAAAAAATTCAACATCGCTCCAACCGCTGCACTACCACAAAACAAACACAAAGATCCCCCGTACAGCCTGTAACAGACTGTTGGGGCAAGTGCTGTTAGCGAGCATCGAGGACGGCCGGCACGGCACACGAGGGGGGGTGGGGTTGGGTGGTTGGCACAACGCCCGACCGCCTTTGTCTCCCGAGCGGCGATGTTTTTACACACCGCAACCAGGTACTCACTTGAGGCTGAGTCGACCTAGGGGAGGCCCAGGACCGGGGTCTGTAGCGCAGGGCTCTGGCGGCTGCAGCACCCCTCCACACTAGCGCTCCACTTGCCGATAGCAGAAACAAAATCAAAGGTTCCCCACCCCCCGTGTAGCCTCAGCAGACTGTTGGGTCAAGTGCTGCGAGCGATAATAATCACACACGGACAAAGATCCCCTGTATAGCCTCCGCAGACTGTTGGGTCAAGTGCTGCGAGCAATAATAATCACACAAAGATCCCCTGTATAGCCTCCCCAGATTGTTGGGTCAAGTGCTGCGAGCGATAATAATCACACAGACAAAGATCCCTTGTATAGCCTCAGCAGACTGTTGGGTCAAGTGCTGCGAGCGATAATAATCACACACAATGATCCCCTGTATAACCTCAGCAGACTGTTGGGTCAAGTGCTGCGAGCGATAATAATCACACACAGACAAAGATCCCCTGCATAGCCTCAGCAGACTGTTGGGTCAAGTGCTGCGAGCGATAATAATCACACACAGACAAAGATCCCCTGTATAGCCTCAGCAGACTGTTGCGTCAAGTGCTGCGAGCGATAATAAACACACAGACAAAGATCCCCTGTATAGCCTCAGCAGACTGTTGGGTCAAGTGCTGCGAGCGATAACATTTACACACAGACAAAGATCCCCTGTATAGCCTCAGCAGACTGTTGGGTCAAGTTCTGCGAGCGATAATAATCACACACAGACAAAGATCTCCTGTATAGCCTCAGCAGACTGTTGGGTCAAGTGCTGCGAGCGATAATAATCACACACAGACAAAGATCTCCTGTATAGCCTCAGCAGACTGTTGGGTCAAGTGCTGCGAGCGATAATAAACACACAGACAAAGATCCCCTGTATAGCCTCAGCAGACTGTTGGGTCAAGTGCTGCGAGCGATAATAATCACACACAGACAAAGATCCCCTGTATAGCCTCAGCAGACTGTTGGGTCAAGTGCTGCGAGCGATAATAATCACACACAGACAAAGATCCCCTGTATAGCCTCAGCAGACCGTTGGGTCAAGTGCTGCGAGCGATAAAAATCACACAGACAAAGATCCCCTGTATAGCCTCAGCAGACTGTTGGGTCAAGTGCTGCGAGCGATAATAATCACACACAGACAAAGATCCCCTGTATAGCCTCAGCAGACCGTTGGGTCAAGTGCTGCGAGCGATAAAAATCACACACAGACAAAGATCCCCTGTATAGCCTCAGCAGACTGTTGGGTCAAGTGCTGCGAGCGATAAAAATCACACACAGACAAAGATCCCCTGTATAGCCTCAGCAGACCGTTGGGTCAAGTGCTGCGAGCGATAAAAATCACACAGACAAAGATCCCCTGTATAGCCTCAGCAGACTGTTGGGTCAAGTGCTGCGAGCGATAATAATCACACACAGACAAAGATCCCCTGTATAGCCTCAGCAGACCGTTGGGTCAAGTGCTGCGAGCGATAAAAATCACACACAGACAAAGATCCCCTGTATAGCCTCAGCAGACTGTTGGGTCAAGTGCTGCGAGCGATAAAAATCACACACAGACAAAGATCCCCTGTATAACCTCAGCAGACTGTTGGGTCAAGTGCTGCGAGCGATAATGATCACACACAGACAAAGATCCCCTGTATAGCCTGAGCAGACTGTTGGGTCAAGTGCTGCGAGCGATAACAATCACACACAGACAAAGATCCCCTGTATAGCCTCAGCAGACTGTTGGGTCAAGTGCTGCGAGCGATAAAAATCACACACAGACAAAGATCCCCTGTATAACCTCAGCAGACTGTTGGGTCAAGTGCTGCGAGCGATAAAAATCACACACAGACAAAGATCCCCTGTATAACCTCAGCAGACTGTTGGGTCAAGTGCTGCGAGCGATAATGATCACACACAGACAAAGATCCCCTGTATAGCCTCAGCAGACTGTTGGGTCAAGTGCTGCGAGCGATAATAATCACACACACACGCACACAAAGCGACACACAAAGAGCAGTACCCTGGAGAGCGGTGAGCTCTTTGATATCGGTATCACAGAAACGCACGCACACGCGAGAGCACGTGCGTGCACACAACAAAGATAAATATCCCCCGTATAGCCTGTAACAGACTGTTGGGGCAAGTGCTGTTTGCGAGTAGCGCCCAGGAAGGCCGACAATGTGGCACACGAGGGCGTGGATGTAACCAGAACCTCGCTCGGCCGCCTTTGTCTCCCCAGTGGCGATGTTTACTACACACCGCACCGGTTACTCGTTTGAGGCCGAACGAACCTAGGGGAGGCCCAGGACCGGTTCAGATAATCGTCACTGTTGGTGTTGGCCGTGAGCGGGTATCGAACCCGGGTCGCCAGGTTCGTAGTGCAGCGTAGCGCTAACCACTACACTATCGTACGCGCGCACACACACACACGCAGACGGACACACACACACACAAGCGCGCGCCCACACATCCGCACACACACACCCGCACCCACCCACACACACCCGCACCCACCCACACACACCCGCACCCACACACACACACCCGCACCCACACACACACACCCGCACCCACACACACACACCCGCACACACACACACCCACCCACCCGCACACGCGCACACACCCGCACCCACACACACACACCGCACCCACCCACACACCCACACACACACACCCACCTACACACACACACCTACACACACCCCCACCCACACACACACACACCCCCACCCACACACGAGGGAGAAAGCGGAGCGGTTCCGCAGGGGCGTGACGGACGGATTAGAATCGGATTAGAATCGGATTAGAATCGATGTCGACTTGCAAGAGGACCGCGGCCGACAGAGACACGGAACTAATTTCGCGGGCCCAGGGCTGCGGTTTTTTGTTTGTTACCAAATCCGGCAAGGGCTGCGGCTGCGGCTGCGGCGGCGGCTGCGGCTGCGGCGGCTGCGGCGGCGTCTGGCACGAAACGACGGACGCGGAGGAAAGCCGACCGCCGAGTAAAATCGCACTTTGATGTGTTCATTCCGAGAGCGACGCACGCGCTCGCCAAGACTCCTCCCCGTTGGCTCCGGTGATGCGGCTCCCGCTTCGTCCTCATGATGATGATCGTCACGCTGATTCTGAGGGTTTCTATTATTTCCCAAGCAACTGTTGAGACCCGCGGCGGAAGCACGGGGTGGGGGGAGCGGAGTCAAGGGCGTAACGCGCGGGAGAGAAAAGCGACGGGAACGGGAGAGGCGAGGGAGAGGAGGAGCGGAGGAGGAGGAGGAGCGGAGGAGGAGGAGCGGAGGAACAGGAGGAGAGACGAGAGGGTGCAGGAGAGAGGGTGCAAGAGAGGGTGCAGGAGAGGGTGCATGAGAGGGTGCATGAGAGGGTGCAGGAGAGAGGGTGCATGAGAGAGGGTGCATGAGAGGGTGCAGGAGAGAGGGTGCAGGAGAGGGTGCATGAGAGGGTGCAGGAGAGAGGGTGCAAGAGAGGGTGCAGGAGAGGAGAGGGTGCATGAGAGGGTGCAGGAGAGAGGGTGCAGGAGAGAGGAGGGTGCATGAGAGGGTGCAAGAGAGGGTGCAAGAGAGGGTGCAGGAGAGAGGGTGCAGGAGAGGAGAGGGTGCATGAGAGGGTGCATGAGAGGGTGCATGAGAGGGTGCAGGAGAGGAGAGGGTGCATGAGAGGGTGCATGAGAGGGTGCAGGAGAGGAGAGGGTGCATGAGAGGGTGCATGAGAGGGTGCAGGAGAGAGGGTGCATGAGAGGGTGCAGGAGAGAGGGTGCAGGAGAGAGGGTGCAGGAGAAGAGAGGGTTGCTGGCGATATAATAATAATCTTTAATTTCTGCAGCGCCTTTCATATTGAAGAAACTGAAAGCGTTGTCAATTAAAAAAAAGTTTTAACTGCACTTCACAAGTGTCGATACAATCTCAGCGAGATGGACAGCCGATAAGAGCAATGTCAATAACTACGCCCGAAATCCCAACACCCCTGAACACAGTCGCGCAAAAAGGAAGCGCGCGTGGCTTTTTCCCTGGCCCGCGTACGATCGGATATTCCACTCATTCCGAATCCGATTTCGTTCATTCGTTCGTGATCATTCGACCGAGTTTTGTCAGCACGCTACCGGATGAAGGCCTCCCCCCCCCCCCCGCCAAGCCGCGTCTGTTCTGGGTTGTTGTTTGACCATACTTCGCCACGACGGTCAGTGTGGGTTTCATTCTTCATAAGAGGTTTTTTTTTTCTTTTTTTCTTGTGGGTTAGATCGCGTTAAGTATCAATGCCTGTGTCGTAAAACCCTCCGCCACCCGACACAGCCAGGAAGGTTTGTCACGTGACAAACTTTACAATTGTAAAATGGCACGTTTTGTTCACGTGACAAAGCTCACCGGCTGTGTCGTGTGGCGGAGGGCTTGCGACACAACATCTACACTCAACGCCGTCTAACCCAAAAACCTTCAATTGCGAATAATGTTGTTCGTGAAGGTTAAAAACTGGGTTGCAGTCATTCATGGAATGTGGAATTTCCACCACTGGAGGCCCCCCCACCCCACCGCCGCCGCCGCCAAAGCACAGGGCTGTGAACAGGAAAGAAATCGCCAACGCCTCGAGGTGGACTCGCTTGAGTAGCAGCAGCAGCACCAGCAGCCAGGCGGAGCAAGCAAGAGGAAGCGACTGTGAACTCTCGCTTATCACGAACGCGGTCGGAGGGGAATCACCTCTCCGCTGCGTTACCTTCCGTCAAAATTTCCCTTCGCCCCCCCCCCCCCCCCACACGGCCCCCAAGACTCTCTCGTAAAACCCGGCGAGTCATCTCCCCATCGCCACGCGAGGTTTTCTGGAGGGCCCCTCTTATCGCGACCGTCGCAGCAGAGATAAAAGGTTGAGGTTTTTGTTTTTGTTCCTCCCCGCGCGCGTGCTATTCGCGTCGCCGTTTGTGCAGATTGTTGTCTCACGATCGCGGGGGCGGGGGGTAAACCGCAGACAGGTTAAATGAAACTAGTTTATTTTTACCGGGTAAGGCCCACTGAGCTACGTGGCGCTTTCTCAGGAGCAACCTGGCCACAAACGATAGCTCAACGAAGCGGTTTACCATCATCACGTGGAATTTTACGGCAGGCGAATACTCTTTAAACGCTTGACGTCGCTTCTAAATGTGGAGGGGGGGGGACCGGATAGAACCAGAGGGAAATCCACGCGACCACGGGGAGAGAGAGACGCGCAAACTTCCAACGTACAGCAGGCGTCAAGAGTTGGGATCGAACCCATGGCCTCCTGCATACCAGGCGAGGGAGTTAACATCTCATAGCCACCGGGTTCGAGAGAAAAGGCAACAGCAGCAGTCAGACGGTGCCGACGCTACCGACAATTTCCCAAACTCTGCGGTCCTCCGCATATCGAGATGTTTTCAGACGAATACCCCCCACCCCCCCCCCCGAGTGCGAGGGGGAAACGCTCTATGCCGAAGAGGAAGGGGGCTCTGCTACGTTTCACAGCCGCAGCGTGCGGGAAGTTTCGCTGCGGGTGGCAACGTTTGCTGCTGCTGTGACCTGGCAGGCGACGACGACAAATTGTATTTTCGATTTAAAGCTTTCGTGACTGCAGGGATTCATATTCTTGGTTCTTTCGGTAAAGTCACCACGTAGAAGGGGAAACAATAAAATAATAAAAATATAAAACAATAAAATTCTCACGACGTTTCGACTGCAACACAAGCAATCATCATCAGGTGTGAAAAACCACAGCAAGAAAATTTTAAAGAAAAAAAACCCGCCACTTTTTCAAATTTTCTTGCTGTGGTTTTCACACCTGATGATGATTGCTTGCGTTGCAGTCGAAACGTCGTGATAATTGTATCGCTTTATATTTTCATCATTGTATTGTTTCCCCTTCTACATGGTGACTTTACCGAGAGAACCAAGAATACAATTGTACGAGTAAACTCTAAAACTATTATCAATCAATCAGTCATTATTTTACGTGCCAACATCGCCCTCAATAAAGCGGGCATCGGTGCAACGTGACGGCCGGAAGGGGACGGGGGCGGGAGGGCACGCGGCAAGAGCGATGAGGCGAAGAGCGCCCTCAGCGGTCGACACAGACCCGGCAAAGTATATTGCAATAAAGCGCACCAGTAAACTTTCAGATTATTACAGGTGGGCCGTCTGCGAGTTTCCAGCGAGGCGCCCCAACACCTCCAACGCGCTCGAATCAGACGACGCGTCGTCGTAGCAGCAGCAGCAGCAGAAGAAGCAGCAGTATAGCACGATCACGGTTAGCACGCACAGACCCCGCGGTATTACCCGGGACGGCCTGGCGGATTCGAACCGCGAACCATCCTGCAAAGACGCTTTCAAAAACGCTACGGCCGCTTCGAAACGTCACCCCCCCCCTCCACCACCCCAGGCCCCCCTCCCCCAAAATCCGCTACCCCGAAGAGATGACGACGATGGACCTCGTCACGCTCCAGACACGAGCCACGCTCTTGTAGGAAGAGCCGCGCGCGGAGAACGGCATCGGCGGTTTTGCAATCGCGCTAAGTCGGAAAGGGCAACGGCAAAGCTAATGTGTGTGGGGAAAAAAAAATCGACGGGCGTTTGTGGATTTATTAATTTTTTTCACTCGCGTTTGCGGGGCGGCGGCGGCGGTGGGGGTGGGGGGGGTGGTGACTCAGATGTGGCTTTTTGTTCTTCCACGGCCGGAACCAGCCGATTAGACCTTGGGGTAAAACGAAAGTTGGGAGCGGTGGGCGCAGCGGTGAGGGCCGTCGCCACGTGAACCCGGCGATCCGGTCTCCATAACGACGGAGCTGGTAAAAAAACTCCAGGGGGCCTTGGCTGGCTGAAAGTCACGGCCCGTCCTCCTGCGGCACGTGGCGATGGTGGTGGTGGTGGCGGTGGTGGTGGTGGTGGTCGTTGCGTTCTCCCGAAAAGAACACCGCGTTATGGACACGAAATGCCGTTAATACAGATAATAGACCGAAGCGCGTGGGGCAGCATCTAGAAGCATCCAGCAGCATCCCAAAGCGATGCTACCACGCCGAGGGAGCCGCACGAACGTTTGTATTCGTACTCGCGCTGCGACGTAGTTCCGTTCGCCGGGTGGCGTTGCATCCGATTCTTCATCCGCGCCATTAAGAAAGTGCGTTCCCAAGCACATTCGCCGCGTCGTGCATCCAACGCGCGTTATGAAACCGCGCGGCGCCATGGAAGGACAGGCTGCGGTTCAAGTCTTACCACCGACCACGGCTAATGTCAGCGGGGACAGCCAAAGCCCCATCACCCACCCTTCACCAATCCACACTGACCGGCGTGGTGAAGCACGGTCAAACAACACCCAGAACTAGACGCGGCTTGGGGGGGGGGGGGCCTTCATCCGGCAGCGGGCTGACGAAGGGGCTCTCTGTATGAAATAGCTCGCTCGAATGATCGCGAACGAAAGAACGAAAACGGACTCGGAATGAGTGAATAACCGATTGTACGCAGGCAGGCCAGGAAAAGCTATGCGTACGCGCCAAACATGTAATCGCCTTCCAGCGTGCGACCGCGTTCAGAGGCGTTGAACCTGCGGGTGCCTGTCTCAGTGCAAGCTGCTGACATTTTAACGACTTCGCTTTGTGTACACAGGAGGTCGCGGGTTCCATCCGGACGCCCCGACGCCTCTTGTATTCATGGAGCCTGCATGTCTCTCGTCCCGTGGTCGAGTTAATTTTTCTCTGGGTCCTCCGGTTTTACCCTCCACGCATTGAGAATCAACGCGCGCTTAAGAGTCTTTTGACTGCGATAGATTTCCACGTGACGATAAGCCACTTTCATTGGGATGTCATTTGTGGCCAGGTCGCTTCTGTAACAGGCTGTCGGGGCAGGTGCTGTTAAGCGAGCAGCACCTATTAAGGCCGGCACGGCACGCGAGGGATGCGGGTGGCCAGCACCACGCCAGGCCGTCTTTGTCTCCCCAGTGACGATGTTTACTACACCACCGCACCAGGTACTCGTTTGAGGCCGAGTCGACCTAGGGGAGGCCCGGGAATCGGTGCAGATAACCGTCGCTGGCGTTGGCCGTGAGCGCGAATCGAAGCCGGGCCGCCGGGTTCGTAGCGCAGCAGCGCGCTAACCGCGACACCACCGCTCCCCCCACGTTTACGCACGGACACACACACGGACACACACACGGGCACACACACGGGCAGTTCTAACTCATGAATGCTCCCCAATCGTAGCTGGAAGGCGTTAAATCAACCGCTGTTCGTCGACGTGGAACAACACTCAAGGGAGAGGAAGGGTGGACGGGGTGATTTCGCAACGAAAGTAAAAAGTCGCGTTCATCCGGAGACCCGGTTACGGTTCCACAAAAATATTCGGGCACGCATGCACACGCGCGCACACACACCCATAACCCCACGTGGGCCATTCACTATATATATATTTTTTTACCAGGTAAGACACCCCACTGAGTTGCTATGTAGTATGGCTCTTTATCAGAAGCAAACTGGGACCATCACAAATGATAGTCCAACGAAGTGGGCTCATCATAATCATCATCACCGTCGTCACCACGTGGGAATTGATAGCAGCAGCCAACTTCAGCAATGTGTTCTTGCTGTGGTTGTTTCCGCCTGATGAAGGTTGTTTGTGTTGCGATCGAAACGTCGTGATTTGTTTCATTTCTAAGGACGTGGCTTTACCGAAAGAACCAAAGAGTGAACAGCCAAATACTCGGAACGCGTGACGTCGATTCTAAACGTGGAGAAAAAAAAACGGATGACCCGCAGAAAAATCCACGTTTACCACGGGGGGGGGGGGGGGGGGGACAAACTCCGGATAAACCCAGGTAAGGCCCCAGTTCTGATAAAACACACACACAGACAAAGATGCCCTGTGTAATAATTATGGGGGGGGGGAGGGGGTTTCCCGTTTTGGCAATAATGGATCTCTCTGTGAGTCTATGGGTCTATGTGTGAGTCTATGGGTCTCTCTGAGTCCATGGTTCTCTCTGTGAGTCTATGGGTCTCTCTGTGAGTCTATGGTCTCTCTGTGAGTCTATGGGTCTCTGTGTGAGTCTCTCTGTGGGTCTATGGGTCTCTGTGAGTCCATGGGTCTGTGTGTCAGTCTATGGGTCTCTCTGTAGGTCTATGGGTCTCTGTGTGAGTCTATGGGTCTCTGTGTGAGTCTATGGGTCTCTCTGTGAGTCTATGGGTCTGTGTGTCAGTCTATGGGTCTGTGTGTCAGTCTATGGGTCTGTGTGTCAGTCTATGGGTCTCTCTGTGAGTCTATGGGTCTCTCTGTGAGTCTACGGGTCTCTGTATGAGTCTATGGGTCTGTGTGTCAGTGTATTGGTCTCTCTGTGAGTCTATGGGTATCTGTGTGAGTCTATGTGTCTCTGTGTGAGTCTATGGGTCTGTGTCAGTCTATGGGTCTCTGTATGAGTCTATGGGTCTGTGTCAGTCGTTGGGTCTCTCTGTGAGTCCATGGGTCTCTGTGAGAGTCTATGGGTCTCTCTGTGAGTCCATGGGTCTCTCTGTGAGTTCATAGGTCTCTCTGTGAGTCCATAGGTCTTTCTGTAAGTTTATGGGTCTCTCTCCACGGGTCTCTGAGTCATTGGGTCTCTGAGTATTTGAGTCTCTATGAGTCCATGGGTCTCTGTGAGTCCATGGGTCTCTGTGAGTCCATGGGTCTCTCTGCAAGTCTATGGGTCTCTGTATTAGCCAATGGGTCTCCTGAATGGTGAGGCTATGGGTGTCTTGTCTGAGTATATGGATATCTGTGAGTGTAGGGAATGCGAGTATGGGTCCCCATAAGTCAGTGGGTCCCTATGCGAGTCAGTGTGGCTCTATGCGAGTCTATGGGGCTCTGTATGAGTCTCAATGTGAGTATAATTGTCTGTGAGTCTATGGGTCTCTGTGTGTGTCTATGGGTCTCTCTGTGAGTCTATGGGTCTCTCTGTGAGTCTATGGGTCTCTCTGTGAGTCTATGGGTCTCTCTGTGAGTCTATGGGTCTCTCTGTGAGTCTATGGGTCTCTCTGTGAGTCTATGGGTCTCTTTGTGAGTCTATGGGTCTCTCTGTGAGTCTATGGGTCTCTCTGTGAGTCTATGGGTCTCTATGTGAGTCTATGGGGCTCTGTATGAGTCTCAATGTGAGTATAATGGGCTGTGAGTATATGGTTATGTATCTGTGGGTCTCTGTGCGAGTCTATGGGTCTCTGTGCGAGTCTATGGGTCTGTGTGCGTCTATGAGTCTCTGTGTGTGTCTATGGGTTTCTCTGTGAGTCTATGGGTCTCTGTGCGAGTCTATGGGTCTCTGTGTGAGTCTATGGTTCTCTGTGTGCGTCTATGGGTCTCTGTGTGAGTCTATGGGTCTCTGTGTGAGTCTATGGGTCTGCGTGTGAGTCTATGGGTCTCTATGTGAGTCTATGGGTCTCTATGTGAGTCCATGGGTCTCTATGTGAGTCCATGGGTCTCTGTTTGAGTCCATGGGTCTCTGTTTGAGTCCATGGGTCTGTGTGTGTCAGTCTATGGGTTTGCACCCACAACCTGCTTCTATGCTTCGGCTAGGTCGACTCAGCCCTTGAATGAGTACCTGGTGTGGTGTGTAAAAATAACATCGGCATTGGGGAGACAAAGGCGGCCGGGCACTTGACCCTGACCAGCCCGTGTAAGCTACGCAGGGCACATTCATGTGGGACCTTTGCTGTGCCAGCATACAAAATTATAAATAAGAACGTTTCGTTTGACCCTTTCTGGCAATGAAACAGGAGGCGTTTAGTTGTTCACACACCAAATAGGGACCTTTTACAAGGCATAAAGTCTGCATTGGCCATTAGCCGTACTTGTTGCAGAACGTGCAAATAAACTTTTGACGCCTTGTAAAAGGTCTCTATTTGGTGTGTGAACAACTAAACGCCTCCTGTTTCATTGCCAGAAAGGGTCAAACGAAATGTTCTTATGTATCATCATTTTGGATGCTGGCACAGAAAAGGTCCCACATGAATGTGCCCTGCGTAGCTTACACGGGCTGGCCAGGGTCAAGTGCCCGGCCGCCTTTGTCTCCCCAATGCCGATGTTATTATTACACACCACACCAGGTACTCATTCAAGGGCTGAGTCGACCTAGCCGAAGCATAGAAGCAAGTTGTGGGTGCAAACCCATAGACTGACACACAGACCCATGGACTCAAACAGAGACCCATGGACTCACATAGAGACCCATAGACTCACATAGAGACCCATAGACTCACACAGAGACCCATAGACTCACAGAGACCCATAGACTCACAGAGACCCATAGACTTAGAGATCAATAGACTCACACAGAGACCCATAGACGCACACAGAGACCCATACACTCACACAGAGACTATTGTCAATGAGAACACGTGGTGTGCATTTGAGTCATTCCTTCACATAAAGTCCTGGTCACAAAAGCAAAGTTTGTGGGGAATAATAATAGCCATTTTCTATACTTATGAGGCATAAACAATTATAAAGTAACACTTACTACCCAGGTACAAAAATCGTGTTACAAAGTGAATTATCACCTTGACTAGAAGCTCATAGAAGTCACTCATCGTTCTTGCTTACCGCCTCTTGACAAACGCGTGGTAGTGGTGATGATGATGATGACACTACTGACAATAATGAATTCTGATGATGACTAAACTTGATGCTCCTGCTGCTGCTGATGATGATGTTGATGATGATTCAATCACTCTCTCGCTTAGTCAAAGTCACGAATACAACTTTGTCCGGCAAGCGATGCGACTGAAGGTATTTATTCTGATTTGTGATTATTACGCTGATGAAAATGATGACGCTTGTTATGGCGATGCTGCTCATGCTGATTCTAATAGCATAATAAGTCCCATAGCTGCCAATCCCTTATCAGTGGCCTACCTTATTACAGACCCATTCAGACCTATATGGTCACCCAGTGCCACTTAAAAATCTCAACGTTCATCCTACAAAGTCACCATCACAAGGGAGAAACACAGACAATCGCCACTAGTACACTCACCACTACTACACTCACCACTAGTACACTCACCACTACTACACTCACCACTAGTACACTCACCACTACACTCACCACACCACTAGTACACTCACCACTACACTCACCACTAGTACTCACTACACACACCACTAGTACACACACCACCACTACACTCACCACTAGTACTCACTACACACACCACTAGTACACACACCACCACTACACTCACCACTAGTACACTCACCACTACACTCACTAGTACACTCACCACTAGTACACTCACCACTAGTACACTCACCACTAGTACACTCACCACTAGTACACTCACCACTACACACCGGTCAACCCAATCATCAGTGCTCGTATTCTGTACAAGAATACCAACTAAACCGTATGGGTTGACAGCTATTAAGAGTCCATGCCATCGTAAGTCTGTGTGATGTTGTTCCACCACGTCTGACAGGCCGCCCCAGATGTAAAACTATAAATGCAATCGTGCTGCTGATTGTGATCACGGTTACTGTGATGAATTAGAACGATTAAGTTATGCAATGTCCGCGTGGGGCACACCACACGTTTTAAGAACGACGCAGGAGGGGTATCCCTCCACAAATCTCGAAACGTCGGAACTCGGATCGTTAAATATTTGTGGCTTTGCTCTCCAACAACGAACGTGTTCGTGCTGGACTAGTGACGAATTGGCAACGTTCTGTTTACGTGACAACAACAACCCCCCACCCCCCCTTGCTAATTTGGGTGTGTCGGGTGGTGGCGGGGTTTTACGACACACACATTTAAAAAATATATATATTTACGCGATCTAACCCCAAATAAAACCTCGATTATGGATGGTACAAAGATTCAGAATGTTGACGACCTTACAACTGGTGGCGGGTGTTGTTACCTCGATTACAACGCGGTTGATGATGGATCTATGATGATATTGTTACTATGATGATGATGTTACTATGATGATGTTTCGATTTAAAGCTTTCGTGACTGCAATGATTCATCTTTGGTTCTTTCGGTAAAGTCACGTAGAATGATAATAAAATAATATGATGATGTTACTATGATGATGATGATGATGTTACTATAATGATGATGTTACTATAATGATGTTACTATGATGATGATGTTACTCTGATAATGTTACCATGATGATGTTACCATGATGATGTTACCATGATGATAATGATGTCACCATGATGATGATGTTACCTTGTCTCCCTTGACTCCAACAGCTCCTCCACCCTTGCCCTGCTCGTCCGTCGCTGCTTTGCCCACACCTCCACCACCACCTCCACCACCTCCATCCCTGGGTCCCACAGCGGAATTCGCCTTCTCGGTGACTTCCACCTTAATCAGCCTCTGCCTGGGACTCAGGTACTTGGCCTCAGCTGGCTGGGGACACTTGCCCCCCTCGATACCACCACCACCTCCACCAACACCACCACCACCTCCACCACCACCACCAACACCACCTCCACCACCATCATCATCTTGCTCTTCGCTGTCACACACAGCCTTCAGACGCTCAAGTGCCGAGGCTCCAGGAGGAGGGTAGAACGACTGATGTTGTTGATGATGCTGATGATGTTGATGGTGGTGGTGGTGGTCTACACTAGGGGAGGATGACGACGAGGATGACGATGACGACGCCGCCGCCGCTGCTGCTGCTGCTGTTGATGGTGGTGGTGGTTGTTGTTGTTGTGGTGGTGGTGGTGCCGCAGACGAGAAGGAGGAGGTGGTGGTGTTGTTGGTGGCGTTGTTTGATGTCGGCAAATGCGGTGGTTGCACGCTCCGGTCCGTGCTAAGTTCGACGCAGTGCTGCTGTTGCTGTTGTTGCTTCTGCTGTTGTTGTTGCTGGTGCTGCGTCTGCTGTTGTTGTTGCTGTTGAATCTGCGGTGGCTTTTTAATGCTGGCCACGTGCACTCGGACGCTGCCACCAGAAGAATCGCCCTGTAGATCAGACTGATGCTGCTGCTGCTGATGATTATTCTGCTGCTGCTGGTGATGTTGTTCGGGTTTGGGCTGACGGCAGTCGCTCTTCCTGCTTCCCAGCACGAACCCGAACCGCTCTCTGAACCACCTCGCCATCTTCCACTCGCAGCCTCCTCCTCCGCTCCAGAGCTTGGCGGTGATGGTGGTGGTGAGGGTGGTGGTGGTGGTGAGGGTGGTGGTGGTGAGGGTTGTGGTGGCGAGGGTTGTGGTGGTGGTGAGGGCGGTGGTGAGGGTGGTGGTGGTGAGGGTGGTGGTGGTGAGGGTGGTGGTGGTAGTGAGGGTTGTGGTGGTGGTGAGGGTGGTGGTGGTGGTGAGGGTTGTGGTGGTGGTGAGGGTGGTGGTGGTAGTGAGGGTTGTGGTGGTGGTGAGGGTTGTGTTGGCGAGGGTTGTGGTGGTGAGGGTGGTGGTGGTAGTGAGGGTTGTGGTGGTGGTGAGGGTGGTGGTGAGGGTTGTGGTGGTGGTGAGGGTTGTGGTGGTGGTGAGGGTTGTGGTGGTGGTGGTGAGGGTGGTGGTGAGGGTGAGGGTGGTGGTGGTGAGGGTTGTGGTGGTGGTGAGGGTTGTGGTGGTGGTGAGGGTGGTGGTGAGGGTTGTGGTGGTGGTGAGGGTGGTGGTGAGGGTTGTGGTGGTGGTGGTGGTGAGGGTTGTGGTGGTGGTGAGGGTTGTGGTGGTGGTGAGGGTGGTGGTGAGGGTTGTGGTGGTGGTGAGGGTGGTGGTGAGGGTGATGTGGCGCTACCACTCAACGCTGTCTCCTGCTGCTGTCCCCCGTGTCAGCTGTCGTCTCCTTTGTCTCTCTCCTCGTGGTCGCTGCTGTCCCCAAGTCCCCCTTGCTGTGCCCTCCTGTTGCTGCTGTGTCTCTCTGCTGTAGCTGTGTCTCTACTGTAGCTGTCTCTCTCTGCTGTAGCTGTGTCTCTCTGCTGTAGCTGTCTCTGCTGTAGCTGTGTCTCTCTGCTGTAGCTCTGTCTCTCTACTGTAGCTGTGTCTCTCTGCTGTAGCTGTGTCTCTGCTGTAGCTGTGTCTCTCTGCTGTAGCTGTGTCTCTCTGCTGTTGCAGCTGTGTCTCTCTGCTGTAGCAGCTGTCTCTCTAACCACCCCTCCCCCCTTCTCTCCACTATGGGTGTTGTAGCTGTGTCTCTCTGCTGTAGCTGTGTCTCTCTGCTGTAGCTGTGTCTCTCTGCTGTAGCTGTGTCTCTCTGCTGTAGCAGCTGTCTCCAATCTCTGTTTATCTCTCTCCCCACTCTTATCTGCTGTAGTCGCTGTCTCGCCCTCTCTCTCTCTCTCCGTGTCTCTCTCCCCGCTCTCGCTTTTGTATCAGCTGCCTCTCCCCGCTCTCTCTCTCTCCCTCCTCTTCCTGTCTCTCTCAGATGCTCTCTCTCCCTTGTCTCTCTCTGTATCTCACAGCTGATGTCTCTCTGTTTCTCTCTGTCTCTGTGTGTCTCTCTGTGTCTGTGTGTGTGTCTCTGTGTGCGTGTCTCTGTCTCTCTCTCTATCTCACAGCTGATGTCTCTCTGTTTCTCTCTTCCAGCTACTCTCTCTCTGTCTCTGTGTCTGTCTCTGTTTATCTCACAGCTGCTGTCTCTCTCTTTGCGTCTTTGTCTCTGTGTCTGTCTGTGTCTGTCTCTGTGTCTCTCTCCCAGCTGCTGTCTCTCTGTCTCTGTTTGTGTGTCTTTCTGTGTCTCTGTGTGTGTCTCTGTGTGTGTCTCTGTGTGTGTCTGTCTCTCTCTGTCTCTGTGTGTCTCTCTCTGTCTCTCTCTGTGTCTCTGTCTCTCTCTGTGTCTCTGTCTCTCTCTGTCTCTCTCTCTGAGTCTCTGTGTCTCTCTCTGTGTCTCTCTAAGTCTCTGTGAGTCTCTGTGTCTTCTCCCAGCTGCTGTCTCTCTCGGCTCTCCTCCCCGCTGCACGCCGGGAAATCAAACAACACGGAAAACCCGCCCCTACTGCGCATGCGCACACCGGGTGGGGAATAGGGGGGGGGGCCTAGCGATGCGAACGCTTCCCATTGGTCAAGGTAAGCGCGAGACGCGACGCGTCAGCCAATCAAAGAGGCCGTACGATTGCACAATCTCCCCCCTTGCCCCCACCCCCACCCCTCTCGTCACCCCCCCCCCACCCCCGGCGGGGCACGTGACCAAAAGGGACATTCCTGTATTTAAAGGGACAACGTGATTCATTAAAGGGCGTGTCGATTTACCGATTCATCGCCGATGTATCGACTCCCATAACGATCCATGTATAGTTAACGGAATATAACCAGCAATTAAATTCATTTAATTTGTTTAGTACGTTGAGCATTGCGTGTAATTGAATCACAGTGATTACTAACATCGAAAGCGAACGCAAGGAAAGGAATGGATTTTTTATTCGCGTTGAAGCTCTGGATCGATACACTTTAATAGAATCGTGGATGATGTGATGAATCAGCACATTCTCAAGTGAAGCTTCGCGATTTGGAATTGCGTTTAGATTCAGGAATCAACTGCCATTGGCCCTTGAATGGCGAGTAATGTACTCCATAATCGCACAGGGATTAATCGTAAACGTTCGATTCAGGCACAAACGACTCGACGCATGTGGATTGAGTCACGAGCGTGGTGATCGCCTTAATAGGATGGCGGTGGGAACGTCTTCATCCAGCTGTGGATACGCCACAGCTGACGATTATTAATCGATACATCTCTGCAATTGACGCTTCCACTGCTGGATGAAAAGCCTTCCCAACGCCCTGAGAGTCACGGGGGGGATGATTGACCATACTTCACCACGCTGGTCAACGCGAGTTTGGGCGAGCGGCGGTTCAGATAACCACCCGCCGCTGATGCGAGCCCGGGGTTCGTAGTGCAGCGTGCACGACCACAGACAAAGGTCCCCCGTGTAGCCTTGCAAGTGTGCTGTTAGCGAGCACCTATTAAGGCCGACACGTGGGAGACATCAACAACACACCACCGCACCGGCCACTGAAATCGCTCAAGGCTGAGTCGACCCAAGGCGGAGGACCAGGAGAGGTTCACATTCACAAAATCACTCCCCCCCCCCCCCCCCCACTGACGATGCTGCCGGCATTCGTGACGCTAAGTGGCCACTAACCACTGCGCCACCGCTCCCCACACGCACTACGACAGCTACGTCACCGAGCCGACGTCACAAAGGCGCTTGTGCCAAGCTAGGTGCACCCACACAAAGGCAAAACAAAGATCCCCCGTGTGGCTTTTTAACGGACTGTCGGGGACAAGGGCTGTGAATCAATCGAGCAGCGCCAATGAAAGCGGGAACGGCACACCGAGGAGGTGTGGGTGGCCAGCACCACGCCCGGCTGTCTTTGGGGCCGCCCATAAATGACGTCACGCGATTTGGGATGATTTTTGATCCCCCCCCCCCTCTCTCGTCACACGGCGTCACAAAAAGTCAGACCCCCCCTCCCCTCAAATATGACGTCACAAAGCTCTGCCCTCCCCCCCCCGAAAACCATATTTCCATTTTGAAAATAAAACATGCTTCAAATCGCTTTAAACTATTGTCATTGTAGTGCGTATTTAATGTGGCCCTGTTATAACAATTAGTGTGGTTATTACAATTCTATATTTATTTAAAGTTGCGCATTTTGATGTGACGTCATATTTCTCAAACTCACCCCCCCCTCGTCACATCGTCACAAATGTCTGACCCCCGCCCCCTACGTGCGTGACGTCATTTATGGACGGCCTCTTTGTTTCCTCAGTGACGATGTTTACACACCGCACCAGGTACTCATTTCAGGCTGAGCCGACCTAGGGGAGGCCCAGGTCCGGTTCTGAGAAATCGTCACGGCTGTTGGCCCTGGGAATCGAACCCGGATCGCCGGGTTGACTGCGACACGTTCCGAGTCTGGCTTAGTGGATGCGTCAGACAGGAGGGGCACCACGTGGGTTGGCACGTGTTGTCTGTGTGTGCGTCAACTTTGAGCGTGGCCGGAAATCATCCCAGTGACCCAACATTATTGGCATGTTTACTGGGAGCGGCCCAACGTTATTGGCATGTTTACTGGGAGTGACCCAACGTTATTGGCATGTTTACTGGGAGTGGCCCAACGTTATTGGCATGTTTACTGGGAGTGGCCCAACGTTATTGGCATGTTTACTGGGAGTGGCCCAACGTTATTGGCATGTTTACTGGGAGTGGCCCAACATTATTGGCATGTTTACTGGGCGTGGCCCAACGTTATTGGCATGTTTACTGGGAGTGGCCCAACGTTATTGGCATGTTTACTGGGAGTGGCCCAACGTTATTGGCATGTTTACTGGGAGTGGCCCAACGTTATTGGCATGTTTACTGGGAGTGGCCCAACGTTATTGGCATGTTTACTGGGAGTGGTCCAACATTATTGGCATGTTTACTGGGAGTGGCCCAACGTTATTGGCATGTTTACTGGGAGTGGCCCAACATTATTGGCATGTTTACTGGGATGGGCCAACGTTGGCATGTTTACTGGGATGGGCCAAGGTTGGCATGTGTACTGAGATAACCCAACAGCCCTTGTCGCTGATAACTTTAGTAACGTTCGCTGGAGTCTCAAGCCTCGTGTGTAAGGAGAGTCCTGCCACGTGTTCGCTGTCGCGGAGTGATGCTGCTGCTGCTGCGTTATCTCAATTGCGTGATTCGCAGGTAGCTTTTTTTGTTTGTTCAGCACGGAAATGATTTGGCCAGTACCAGTTCTACCGGGTGTGTAGGTTTAGCAATGGCAGGAAACTCGAGAAGCCGGAGCAACAACAAAAAAACCCCACGAAGGACAGAGGGAGAGCGAACTTCACAAACTCCACTCGACATCAATCGCCGTTCTGCCACTCAGCGGCGGTGACGTCACCACGGTGCCTGTGCCACAGTAACGTGCGGTGAGGTCATTGGCTGGGGGGCGTGGCCTCACGGGGGCGTGGCCTCACGGGGGGCGTGGCTTCACTGAGGGAGGCGTGTCCTCACTGTCTAACGCCCCCCTCAGTGAGGCAGATGTGGTAGCTGCCTCCCCTGGTGCGTTTTCATTGCAGTTTCATGACGAGACCAGCGAGCCTAAATATCTTTATACACACGCGTGAAATAAGTAACCTGGATTATGGAAGGCGAGGACATGAAATGAAGGGGTCTACAAACATGACATTGGTGACATACTGAGATAGTAACAGGCACGCGCTTATTGCCCACGCTCCATACAGTTACTGAGGGGTTGCGCAATCACAGGGGAGGCTGAGCTCGTCGCTGCCTCACCTCTCGTCTCTTCCTGCATTTGCAGCGGAGCTCCGCAAATTTGTCGATTTTGACGATAAAAATTATTGTAATCGTACAGAAATTACATTCAGAACACAGATCAGTGGAAAAATCTTAATCTTTATTTCATTTGATTATTCGTTTTTTTTTTACTTTTCGTAACAGTTATTTTCATTGGAGTATGACAGGCGCGGCTCTGCCTCCCCTGCCTTCCCTGACCGCACGTCCCTGCTGTGCCAGGCCAGGTGCACCTCGAGACCGCGTGAAGTGTCGACGGAGACTCGCTGGCAGGAGGTCACAGCACAAACGCCAAAGACAAAAACATTGCCTGCGCCCTATAGCTTCCACGGACTGTTAGGGTGAGCGCTGTCAGCGAGCGCCTATTAAGGCCGTGCGGCTACACGAGGGGGGTGAGTGGGTGGGTTGTTGTTGTTGTTGTTGTGGGAGGGCGACTGCCTCCAACTGTTTTCAGTTTCATTCATTTGGTATAGCCCTGTGAGCCATTCGGCTCTTGAATCGGGTGCAACCGCAACAAACAAATAACAAAAACATGAACAAGAAAACATCTTAAAGTGACTACGCGCAAACAGAAAAATCCAGGAGAAAACAGCAAAAGTCTTCCAGAAAAAGCACCGTACACCAACGCTGTGCAAAAATCCCAGTGGGATGCAAGTCAAACAACAACCACAAGACAATTTTCGATTTAAAGCTTTCGTGACTGCAGGGATTCATATTCTTGGTTCTTTCGGTAAAGTCACGTAGAATGGAAATAATAAAATAATAAAAATAAAACATAATCTAATAAAATTCTCACGACGTTTCGGCCACAACGCAAGCAGCCGTCCTCAGGTGAAAAACAGCTGTAGGACGCTGTCTTTCCAACAGCTCTGTTTTTCACCTGAGGACGGCTGCTTGCGTTGTGGCCGAAACGTCGTGAGAATTTTATTTGATCTCGTTTTATTTTATTTTTATTTTATAATTTCCATTCTACGTGATTTTACCGAAAGAACCAAGAATATGAATCACAAAGACAACTTAGATTAAAGCCATCAGTCTAACTCCGCACTACAACAAACAAACATGGCCAAACCCCCCAAAAAACGTTTTTGAAATCACCACGCCTTTCCTCCGCAGAGGCCCCGATCCTGACGCCGTTGTTTCACGGGGCACCCGCGGCCCAACTAATGACACGGCCACCTTCACTGGTGACACTTTTTGTGCGAGGTGTTTCCTCGCACAAATGTCTCGGGCGGCCCCTGGTGGTTCTAACTCTTTTGCGTTTCGTAACGTGGGAGGATCCAACGATGGAATTTTAACCTGACTTTGTGTGTTTGTTAAGGACCACCGTCGGTATCACGTCGGTGTCTGTGAACCCAGGGCGGTTGCCCTACGTGGTTAAAGTCCCATGGAGTGTGCGACATCCACGCGGTTGGTTTGCTGAACTCGGGCGCCGCGGTGGCTATGAGATGTTAACTGCCTCGCCTGGTACACAGGAGGTCGTGGGTTCGATCCTGACGCCTGCTGCTGTATATTTTGAGTTTGCGTGTCTCTCTCTCTCATCATCATCAAGGTGGCTAGGAAATGTTAACTACCTCGCCTGGTACACAGGAGGTCGTGGGTTCGATCCTGACGCCTGCTGTATATTTTGAGTTTGCGTGTCTCTCTCTCATCATCATCACGGTGGCTAGGAAATGTTAACTATCTCGCTTGGTACACAGGAGGTCGTGGGTTTGATCCTGACGCCTGCTGCTGTATATTTTGAGTTTGCGTGTCTCTCTCTCCATGGTCGCGTGGATTTTTCCTCCGGGTCCTCCGGGTCTTACCTCCACATTTAAAAACATGCATTGATTCTAGATTTAAAGCTTTCGTGACCTACGTGACTTTACCGAATAGAACCAAAGAAAACATGCATTGAGATGATTTAGATTATAATCTTGGTTCTTTCGGTAAAGTCACGTAGAAGGGAAACAATAAAATAATACAACAAATAAACAATACAATGCTCACGACGTTTCGACTTGACTTTACCCAAAGAACCAAGATTATGAATTCCTGCAGTCACGAAAGCTTTAAATTCAAAATGATTTAGGTAATTTTGGTGCTATAAATGTTCAAGTGATGGGCGACTTTGTTGAGCTATCATTTGTGGCCAGGTTGCTTCTGAAAGTAATGTAATACCTCCGTGGGCTGTGCCGGGTTGGATGGGGGGTGGGTTCGTTTTATTTGTCTTTGTTTGGGTGATTCGTTTATTTTTCTTGTAAGTTCCACTGCTGTCGTGTTTTTGCTGTTGTTGTTGTTGTGACGCTCTTACCCGCCCCTACTGGACATCTGTGAAAAAGAGCCTTTGTAGCGTATCGGATTCCTCCAGTATATTAAAAAAAACAATATTGTGATTGTAAGTTGTAAAGCAACAACAACAACCTCAATTTCACATTCTAAACCAAGCTACTTTTTATTTTTATACCAGGTAAGGTCGACTGAGCTTTATAGCTCTTTTTTTCGGGAAGCGACCTGTCCCGCTGACGTTTTATTTCAAGGAAGTGGAATTATCGTCACCACCATGTGAGAATGTATCGCAGCCCAAGGCCGTAGCCATGGAACCAACATTGGGGGGCACCAAATCTTCCAGGGGGTCTGGGGGTCTCCAACCCAGAAAAAAATATATCTACATTTGAATACTCGTTTCCTATTCTTGGTTCTTTCGGTAAAGTCACCACGTAGAAGGGAACCAATAAAATAATAAAAATTTAAAGCAATAAAATTCTCGCAACGTTTCGACTGCAACACAAGCAATCATCATCATCATCAGGTGTGAAAACCACGACAAGAAAATTTGAAAAAAAGTGACGGGTTTTTTTTAACGTCAGCACCACGGAGAGCGATTTGACAGTTTGTTCAGATGGACGAGTCCATCTATGTTCGGAAAAAGGACTTTACACAAAGAACCAAGAATATGAATCCCTGCAGTCACGAAAGCTTTAAACAAAAATATTGTTTTATATTGTTTTATATTTTTAGTATTTTATTGTTTCCCTTCGACGTGACTTTACCGAAAGAACCAAGAATATTAATTCCTGCAGTCACGAAAGCTTTAAACAAAAATATTGTTTTATATTGTTTTATAATTTTATTATTTTATTGTTTCCCTTCTACGTGACTTTACCGAAAGAACCAAGAATATTAATCCCTGCAGTCACGAAAGCTTTTAATAAAAATATTGTTTTGTATTGTTTTATATTTTTTTTTTATTGTTTCCCTTCTATGTGACTTTACCGAAATAACCAAGAATATGAATCCCTGCAGTCACGAAAGCTTTGAATCAAAAACTCATTTCCTGCCTAAAATATTAATAAAATTCACTTACACCTGGGATGGACTTTTTATTTATTTTTTCTTTCAATAATATCAAATAGTAAATTTTTGATTTAAAGCTTTCGTGATTGCAGTAATTCATATTCTTAGCTCTTTCGGTAAAGTCACGTTGAAGGGAAACAATAAAATAATAAAATACATATATAACAATAAAAATTCTCACGACGTTTCGTGAGAATCTCACGACGTTTCGAAACGTCGTGAGAATTTTTATTGTTTATATATATTTTATTATTTTATTGTTTCCCTTCAACGTGACTTTACCGAAAGAGCTAAGAATATAATATCGAATAGTGTTATTGTATTTACATTGCTCTGTTTTTACTTTTGTACCATTTCTTGTTTCATTGTATGTAATGGCAGAGATTATGGCAACCATAACCACAATACTCTTTGTGATTTATTTTATTCTATACCCACGTGACTTTAGCGAAAGAACCAAAGTGTACGGATTCCTGCAGTCACGAAAGCTTCAAATCAAAATCATAACCACAATCATATGAACAGAAATCTATGCATTGATTTATATGAAGAAAAGTCCGGATAACGTGGCCACGGTTTATCAAATTGTTACTTTTATTTACATAACATAGCAATTATTTTCTTTTATAGCAATATATTGGGGGGGGGGACATTTTGACCATATTTGAATATTGGGGGGGGGGGGTGTGTCCCCCCAATATTTGTCTCCGCCAATATTTCTTATAATTACGGCCTTGTCGCAGCCAAATAACTCTAAACGCGTGATGTTGACTGAATGCCGAGGGAAAAAACCCGGAGGGCGCTGAGAGAAATCCACGCAAACCACGGGGAGAGGGAGAGAGAGAGACGCAAACTCCAAGCTTACAGGCGTCAGGGTCGGGATGGAATCCCACGACCTCATGTACACCAGGCGAGGTCGTTAACATCTCGTTCCCGTAGCAACCACAATCAGGTGGTCAAGCCTAGACCACCGCGTCAGGAGCAAGCGGAGTAACAGTGGAGCATCATCATCATCGTCGTCATCATCGTCGTCATCATCATCGTCTTCATCGTCATCATCATTGTCGTCATCATTATCATCGTCATCATCATCATCGTCGTCATCGTCGTCATCATCGTCGTCGTCATCATCATCGTCATCATCGCCGCGATGTCTCCTCCTCGTATTTGTGGGTCGCGGCATCGCGTCGCTTGCGCGTTGCACGACGTTCTGCGCTGGACGAGCCACACTCGCGCACCGCTGCTCCTGAGTGTTTTCGGTTTTAATTCGTCCACTGGTGCATCGCCAGCTGTCCGCTGCTGCTGCCGTGGTTCGCGCAAGCGGCTCAGGGTGGGCCACAAGCATCTCCCGTGGAAGTTCAAACCCCAAGGGGGTCCCTCTGCGTTGACTCGTTCACACGAACGAGGAGACGGCGGCGGCGGCTGCTGTTGGTTCGTGAGTTCTTTGAAGCTCCGCTCGGCCCTCTCCAAACTTCGTCGGCGCGGCCCTCGCTCTGCTGAGTGATGAACGTCAACAATTCTGGCTGTCGCCTGGTGATGCTGGTTGTGGTTGTCGTTGTGATTACCGGCGAAACGTCACGGTCCTCGAATTGTAAATGCTGTAGTGGGTTTAGTCTCCAACACACCAGCGTGATGTATTAGTAACGAATTGGCCACGTTTTGTTTACGTGACAAACCTTACTAATTGGCTGTGTCGGGTGGTGGGGGGTTTAAGGACATATTTACGCGATCTAATAGACACAAATTAAACTCTAGACTCACGTAGAGACCCACAGACTAACATAGAGACCCATAGTCTTACACAGAGAACCATAGACACACAGAGACACATAGACTCACGCAGAGACCCATATACTCACACATGGGCCATAGACTCACACAGAAAACCATAGACTTACACAGAGACCCATAGACTTACACAGAGACCATAGACTCACACAGAGACCATAGACTCACAGCGAGGCCCATAGACTCACACAGAGACCCATAGACTCATACAGAGACACAGAGACTCACGCAGAGACCCATAGACTCATACAGAGACATATAGACTCACACAGAGACGCATAGACTAACACAATGACACATAGACTCACACAGAGACCCATAGACTCACACAGAGACCCACAGACTCACACAGAGACCCATAGACTCACACACAGACTCATAGACTTACACAGAGACTCATAGACTTACACAGAGACTCATAGACTTACACAGAGACCCATAGACTCGATAGATATTTAATTAAAAAATAACACGATATGAGCGCAAAGTATGAAGGTAAACAAACCCAGTGCCGGACTCAGCTAGTGCGGGGCCTGTAGCAAACGGCATAAAGGGGCCTTAATTAAATAAAAAAACACGTAAACATTAAAACACACAAATTCTTAACTTGCACAATAAAGCGATTGTATTTTTTCATTTGCCATACAGCCAGATAATACGACAAATCGCGAACCTCAAACACCCAATCTTTCGTAAAAGTCGAAGGCGGTATAGTACTATAGTAATAGAACAAGTGCAGAATCACTGAACCGAAATTGATAGTTTGAAAGCATTTGGTGCGGGGCCCTTGAAAGTGCGGGGTCCGTAGCTACTACTACACGTGTAGCTACTACTACTACACGTGTAGCTACTACTACATATGTAGCTACTTTTGCGACTAGGATAATCTGGCACTGCATATATTTTGCACGGCTAGTGAGCTGTGACGTCAGATCTGTCATGTCACCCGCATGCGGAAGCGTCACGCAGTGTGCCTTGTGACGTCACGCATTCCCTCCACGAGTAAAGTGCCATACAAAATGTGTTGCAGGTCTAAGGCGTTCTTCGCGCGGCACTGCTTTATTATTTGAGTCGTTTACTGCCGCACGCACCCTGAGAGTTGTGTGTGTCTGCAGCAAGCGCGTGTATGCGTACCTATGGACGCGCGTGTGTGTGTGTCTGTGTGTGTGTGTCTGTGTGTGTGGCTAGAGATGCCCTGGTGGTCCCCCTCTTTAAGAAGGGGGACCGCACAGACTGTAACAACTACAGGGGCATCTCACTCCTCAGTGTGCCGGGAAAGGTCCTGGCAAGGATTATTCAACATCGCCTTGCCAGGTAGCACGCTGGGGAGAGGCTTGCGGAGCCCCAATGCGGTTTCAGGAAAGGGCGGTCCTGCACAGATGCCATATTTTCTGTCCGTCTGCTACAGCAGAGGTGTAGGGAATTCCAACAAGACCTACATCTCTGCTTTATTGACCTGGTCAAGGCCTATGATACCATCAGTATCATAGGCGACAGGGATGTCCTCTGGCTCCCACATTATTTAACATCTATTTTGACCACGTAGTTCGTGAAGGCTTCAATAGCTGTACCGGGGGAATCTCCATATGGCACAGATATAATGGGAGGCTGATCGATGCCCGGGTGCGGTCAAGGGATGGCACCCTATTGCTCAACCACGTTATGTATGCCGATGATTTGGTAATAGCTGCTCATTCAGAGGAGGAGTTGGAGACGCTGCTGCTGAGACTGGAGCGTGCTACTAATAGATGGGGCCTTACCATCAGCCCCACCAAAACTAAGCACCTGCCTGGGTATTTTGTACCATCGGACACTCCACCCCCACAACTCCAAATCGGTGATGGGGCAGTTGTGGAGAGAGTGGAGAGTTTCCCATACCTGGGCAGTGTGCTTATGACTGGCTCCAGTTTAACAGCAGAGGTCTCACTCCGAATCAGTCGAGCGGCAATATCTTTTCATCGGTTGCGTAACGCTGTGTGGAAGCTACCTGGTCTGTCGCTCCGCACTAAGCTTCAGGTCTTCTCGGCCACGGTCATTCCCTCCCTTCTCTACGCTTGCGAAACGTGGACCCCACTAATGGAACATCTTCGCCGGTTAGAAACATTTAGGCTGGCCTGCCAACGATCCATCCTGGGTTTAACCAGACTGGATTGTGTGAGGAGCTCACAAATCCTTGAAAGATCTGGGCAAGGTCCCATCGGTGAGATCCTCCGGCAGGCAAGGCTGCGATGGCTGGGTCATGTAGCCCGCATGCCCAGCCACCGCATGCCGAAACAGCTTTTGTTCGGCCGGATCGAGGGGGCTAAACGGGCGCGGCACGGGCTAGAGAAGGGATGGAGTGATGTGGTACAGGAGGATGTGGAGTTGAGTGGACTTGCCGATGACTGGTACCAGCGGTGTCAAGATCGGCCTCTGTGGAGGAGGCTCGTGAAGGACGCTACCGGGCAGTTGGAGGCAGTCGCCCTCCAACAACAACGGAGGGCGGAGGAGCGACGCTCACAACAACGAGCGGAACGCCGGGTGGCTAAAGCACAGCAGGTTGGCACAGTAGGGGGCACAGGTGGTGCATCAGCCAGTCATCTCAGTCAGTCGACCCGTGGCACCTGGGTCTGCCCAGTGACCTCCTGCCAGCGGGCGTTCGACACTTCACGTGGCCTCACGGTGCACATAGCCTGGCACAAGCGTCGTGGTGACGTCACCGCCACTTAGTGGCGAATGGCGGTTGTTGTTGTGTGTGTGTATGTGTGTGTAGTGCAGTTGTTAGCGCGCTGCGCTATGAACCCGGCGACCCGGGTTCGATTCCCGCTCACGGCCAACGCCCAGTGACGATTATCTGAACCGGTCCTGCGCCTCCCCTAGGTCGACTCAGCCTTAAACGAGTAACTGCTGTGGTCTGTGGTCTGTGTGAACATCGCCACTGGGGAGACAAAGGCGGCCGGGCGTGGTGAATCTCAAGTCTCGGGGTAGTCAGGCTACTCATTCTCTCGCTGGAGCTGTAATACCGCCAGCAGCACACGAGAGGGGGCTTTCACCCCGCAAATCCGTGTCCCAAAGCCCCACCACGCACTCCGCTCAGCGGGACGTCCTCCTCGTGAGTCCACGCCCTCTCCACTGCTGGATTGGTGGCACGCACTCCTCCACGATCCCATTGAGAGAGAGGTTGTTGGTGCGTCCGTCATATGTTGGGTTTCACTTTCATCTCTGTGGCTCAAGCGATGGTGGTGGTGTATAGTGGTGGTGGTGTATAGTGGTGGTGGTGTATAGTGGTGGTGGTGTATAGTGGTGGTGGTGTATAGTGGTGGTGGTGGTGTATAGTGGTGGTGGTGGTGTATAGTGGTGGTGGTGGTGTATAGTGGTGGTGGTGGTGTATAGTGGTGGTGGTGGTGTATAGTGGTGGTGGTGGTGTATAGTGGTGGTGGTGGTGTATAGTGGTGGTGGTGGTGGTGGTGTATAGTGGTGGTGGTGGTGTATAGTGGTGGTGGTGGTGTATAGTGGTGGTGGTGGTGTATAGTGGTGGTGGTGGTGTATAGTGGTGGTGGTGGTGTATAGTGGTGGTGGTGGTGTATAGTGGTGGTGGTGGTGGTGTATAGTGGTGGTGGTGTATAGTGGTGGTGGTGGTGTATAGTGGTGGTGGTGGTGGTGTATAGTGGTGGTGGTGTATAGTGGTGGTGGTGTATAGTGGTGGTGGTGTATAGTGGTGGTGGTGTATAGTGGTAGTGGTGGTGTATAGTGGTGGTGTATAGTGGTGGTGGTGGTGGTGGTGTATAGTGGTGGTGGTGGTGGTGTATAGTGGTGGTGGTGGTGTATAGTGGTGGTGGTGGTGTATAGTGGTGGTGGTGGTGTATAGTGGTGGTGGTGGTGTATAGTGGTGGTGGTGTATAGTGGTGGTGGTGGTGTATAGTGGTGGTGGTGGTGTATAGTGGTGGTGGTGTATAGTAGTGTAGTGTATAGTAGTGTAGTGTATTGTAGTGTATAGTAGTGTAGTGTATAGTAGTGTAGTGTATAGTAGTGTAGTGTATAGTGTATCGGAGTGGCCACGTCTTTCTGCCACCGATCTCTTGTGACGACGTCGTCCGGCCATCCTCTGTCAGAGCTTTTCCTCCCGTTCCCGATCCCTTCCGTTTTTTCCCGAACACCGCCAACACCTTGAATGTTCACGTTGGTGTCCATCCCCGCTACTTAAGTGCGTACAAAAAGTGCCCCCAGTTTGCATCACCATTTCAATACGAGCACAAGTCTTTATTTTTTAATCATACGGCGAAATAAAATGACAGTGTATTGATTAACCCTCCGTAATGTTCCGTGTTCATGGTTGTACATTCACAACATGTGTGTGCGTGCACGTATCGAGCAAGCTATGAGCTTGCAAGGTCACAGACAGCAGCATGATGAGTGGCATAATTGACACAATAATAATAATAAACATTGATACATGACACCGTTTTTTGTTTAATGACGTAATTTTTGGTGACTTTGTAGGTTGAACGTTCAGATTTATAAGGGCCATGGGTTGACCAATAAGGTGTCTGAATTGGTCTGTAATTAGGTAGGGCACTGATTGACAGGTGTGTAGTGGTGAGTAACAGGTGTGTAGTTGTGAGTGACAGGTGTGTAGTGATGAGTAACAGGTGCGTAGTGGTGAGTGTGTAGTGGTGAGTGACAGGTGTGTAGTGGTGAGTAACAGGTGCGTAGTGGTGAGTAACAGGTGTGTAGTGGTGAGTGTGTAGTGGTGAGTGTGTAGTGGTGAGTAACAGGTGTGTAGTGGTGAGTGACAGGTGTGTAGTGGTGAGTGACAGGTGTGTAGTGGTGAGTGACAGGTGTGTAGTGGTGAGTGACAGGTGTGTAGTGGTGAGTGTGTAGTGGTGAGTGACAGGTGTGTAGTGGTGAGTGACAGGTGTGTATTGGTGAGTGACAGGTGCGTAGTGGTGAGTAACAGGTGTGTAGTGGTGAGTAACAGGTGTGTAGTGGTGAGTGACAGGTGTGTAGTGGTGTGTGTGTAGTGGTGAGTAACAGGTGTGTAGTGGTGTGTGTGTAGTGGTGAGTAACAGGTGTGTATTGGTGAGTGACAGGTGTGTAGTGGTGAGTGTGTAGTGGTGAGTAACAGGTGTGTAGTGGTGAGTGTGTAGTGGTGAGTAACAGGTGTGTAGTGGTGAGTAACAGGTGTGTAGTGGTGAGTGACAGGTGTGTAGTGGTGAGTGTGTAGTGGTGAGTAACAGGTGTGTAGTGGTGAGTGTGTAGTGGTGAGTGACAGGTGTGTAGTGGTGAGTAACAGGTGTGTAGTGGTGAGTGACAGGTGTGTAGTGGTGAGTGACAGGTGTGTAGTGGTGAGTGACAGGTGTGTAGTGGTGAGTGACAGGTGTGTAGTGGTGAGTGACAGGTGTGTAGTGGTGAGTGACAGGTGTGCCACACGTGCCGGTAGCCTTTGTAGGGGCCGCCCATAAATGACGTCACGCGATTTTGGACGATTTTTGACCCCCCCCCCTGGTCACACAGCGTCACAAAAAGTCAGACCCCCCCCTCAAATATGACGTCACAAAGCTCTGCCCCCCCCCCAAAACCATATTTCCATTTTGAAAATAAAACATGCTTCAAATCGCTTTAAACTATTGTCATCGTAGTGCGTATTTAATGTGGCGCTGCACTCTGATGTTGTAGGAGTGTTGTTATAACAATTAGCGTTGTTATAACAATTCAATATTTATTTGAAGTTGCGCATCTTGATGTGACGTCACATTTCTCTAACACCCCCCCCCCCACCTCGTCACACATCGTCACAAATGTCTGACCCCCGCCCCCTCCCCCCAGGTGCGTGACGTCATTTATGGACGGGCCCGTAGGTGCTGCTACTCGCTAGCAGCACTTGCACCAACAGTCTGTCAATCCGCTAGACGGGGGTGGGGGGATCAGTGTTGTTTGACTCGCATCAAAGGCACCGGCCGGACATCCGTGATGAAGAGCTTTATAGCTCATCGGATTCCTCCAGGATTTAAAAAAAAAAATGTTTTTATTCGGACGCATACTTACAGTACTGTAACCAATACAGTACTCGACATAGACTGTCAAACACGTTGCGTTGGGAGTGGTGCAACAACAACAACAACTCAACACGTGCCGTGTCAACAACAACAACAACACCGCAGGGTGTGTGTGTGTGTTCTTAAAATAAATATATAATCGGCCACGTTTCGGGCAATGGCCCTGACCTACGAAGAAGAGAAATCGCGAGAAAATTTTACGATTGCATATGTAAGCGTTTTGTTGTTGTTGTTACTTTGATGGCCACAGTATCGTTGCGGACAAGTGAACGCATTGGGGTATGTGTGTGTGTGTGCATATCCTTGGGTCTTTCGGTAAAAGTCACGTAGATTGATTTATGTCTCGTAGTCCGCATGCCCAGCCACCGCATGCCCCAAGCAGCTTTTGTTCGGCCGGATCGAGGGGGCCCAACGGGCACGGGCTAGAGAAGAGATGGAGCTGTTGTGGTACGACAGAATGTGGAGCTGAGTGGACTCTGCCGATGAGCGGTACCAGCGGTGTCAAGGTCGGCCTCTGTGTGTGGGAGGAGGAGGAGGCTCGTGAAGGACGCCGCTGATGGGCAGCTGGAGGCAGTCGCCCCCCTTCCAGCAACAACGGAACGGCGGAGGAGCGACGCTCACAACAACGAGCGGAGCGCCGGGTTGGATTAAAACGCAGCGCGAGTTGGCACGGTATGGGGGCACAGGCAGTGCATCGGCTACTCGTCTCAGTCAGTCGACCCACGGGCACCTGCTGGGTCTGTCCCGTGACCTCCGGCCAGCGGGCGTTCGACACTTTCACGTGGCCTCAAAGTGCACCTAGCCTGGCACAAGCGCCCAGATGACGTGACCGCCGCTTAGTGGCGAATGGCGGTTGTTGTTTTATATGTATATATATGCGTACGTATATGTGTATATACACGTACATATATATGTACACATATATGTACGTATATATATACAATAGAAAATCGTGAGTGACGTTTGTAAATATGTACCGATGTTCTGGAAGGGCTAGAGAGCTGAAAATTTACACAGGCGTAGACGAAGGGTTCGCTCGTAATTGTGAACGTCAGAAAGTAAACATCAAGACGTGGAAACTGCCCCACTGCGGCCGCAACCCACCAAATATATCTATTTTTTATCGCTCATCTCTGTTCAACACCGCGCCACGATGCTGGTGAGATGTTGACTACCTCGCCTGGTACGCAGGAGGTCGTGAGTTCGATCCCGACCCTGACGCCTGCTGCTGTATATTTGGAGTCTGCGTGTCTCTCTCTCATCATCATAACGGTGGCTAGGAGATGTTAATTACCTCGCCTGGTACGCAGGAGGTCGTGAGTTCGATCCCGACCCTGACGCCTGCTGCTGTATATTTGGAGTTTGCTGTGTCTCTCTCTCTCATCATCATCATCACGGTGGCTAGGAGATGTTAACTAGCTCGCATGGTACGCCGGAGGCGTGGGTTCGATCCCGACCCTGACGCCTGCTGCTGTATATTTGGAGTCTGCGTGTCTCTCTCTCATCATCATCATCACGGTGGCTAGGAGATGTTAACTACCTCGCCTGGTACGCAGGAGGTCGTGAGTTCGATTCCGACCCTGACGCCTGCTGCTGCTGTATATTTGGAGTTTGCTGTGTCTCTCTCTCATCATCATCATCACCACGGTGGCTAGGAGATGTTAACTACCTCTCTTGGTGTACAGGAGGTCGTGGGTTCGATCCCGACCCTGACGCCTGCTGCTGTATATTTGGAGTCTGCGTGTGTCTCTCTCATCATCATCATCACGGTGGCTAGGAGATGTTAACTACCTCGCCTGGTACACAGGAGGTCGTGGATTCGATCCCGACCCTGACGCCTGCTGCTGTATATTTGGAGTTTGTGTGTCTCTCTCTCTTTCCGTGGTCGCGTGGATTTTTCTCCGGGTCCTCCGGTTCTCCCCTCCACATTTAGAATCAACGTCACCACGCGTTTAGAGTGTTTGGCTGCTGCTATAAATGTACACGTGGTGACGACGATGATCATGATGATGATGATCGCCCACTTCGTTAAGATATCATTTGTGATTGCCCACGTCGTTCCTGAAAATGAGCTACATAGCTCAGTGGGACCATACCTGGTAAAATAAAATAAAACAATCTACAGTTTAGCTCGTAGTTTAAAAACGCAAGTGCCGATACAAAAAGATGCAATATTATTATTATTTCTAGCAGGATTGTTAAAATAGATTTCATATTGGTGGGAGGTTGCGGGGAGAGTGGAATTTGATTGGGATGTCATGGGAAGCGAATGGCTTCTACATCTCACAGGAGAGAGAGAGAGAGAGTGGTGGTGCTGGTGGTGGTGGTGTCGCGGGCCAAACGAGATGCATTGAGATGCGTTTGAGGCGTGTCGAGAGTGCCTTGCGATGCAATTCTACATCGCCTCTCGTATTACGTTTTGACGGATCGTCGCTCACGCGTGTGTAATGTCTGTGCATGTGTTGACATAGAGAGTGGGGAGCGGTGGTGCAGCGGTTAGCGCTACGAACCCGGCAGAGGCCGGGTTCGATTCCCACTCACGGCTACCAATACCAACAGTGACGATTGTCTGAACCGGTCCTGCGCCTCCCCTAGGTCGACTCGGCCTCAAATTAGTACCCGGAGCGGTGTGTTGTAAACATCGCCGCTGGGGAGACAAAGGCGGCCGGGCGTGGTGTTGTTGGCCACACCACCCCCTCGTGTACCACAGTGCTCGCTAACAGCACTTGCCCCAATAGTCTGTTACAGGCTATGCAGGGGACCTTTGTCTTTGTGTATGTATATTTTTTAAAAAAAACTTTAACACAGCTTTTTTTTACTAAACCTTCTGAACCTTCCATAAACCTTACACCCGCCCTCTCCCTCCAACTTCATTAAACTTCGTTTCAAACCAAGTCACCCCTCTTTGGCCTGACAAATAAATACACTAATAACGACCATTGATTTTTCTTTTGTTTTTTACTTTTACCGATTGTCCATTCTGTGCGGCAATCCCCCAACTCGTTTAGGTAACCGCAAGCGAAATTGTTTAACGATTACATTTAACAACAACAATAACTCAATCCAACGACGGCCGTGCTACGCGTGACTAACTCTCGCGAACCCGCAGTGTCTACGATACGATGGGTTTCGAAAGGAGAAGAATAAGAAGACCCGGTCTTTCATATCGCTCTCGGTTAGCATACGGGTGTCAATGTGTCCTTGTTATTTTACACTTGCAGACTCATCACAGGACGCGATTGTTCAACACAATGACTCTCGTGCACGATGCGATATCATGTAGCCTGTGGTTCTCTCGGTAAAGTAAACGTATTACTTAGCTCTTTCGGTAAAGTCACGTTGAAGGGAAACAATAAAATAATAAAAATATATATAAAACAATCAAAAGATGGTTTCTGGCTTAGCAATCATTGGAAGGATTTGATAAACCATTTCGGGTCTTAATTGATTGTTCACGCTTACGGTGGCTTTCAGACAGCATTCATTATTTTTTCGTCTCCCCCCTCCTCTTTTCAGAACATAGATGGACTCGTCCTTCTAAACAAACTGCCAAATCGCTGCCCGTGGTGCTGACGGTTTTTAATATATAAATAAATACACAGTTCCAAAATAAATAAATGCGAACCGCCACTTCTTTCAAATGTTTCTTGCCGTTGGTTTTCACACCTGATGACGACCGTTTGTGTTATGGTCGAAACGTCGTGAGAATTTTTATTGTTTTATATATATTTTATTATTTTATTGTTTCCCTTCAACGTGACTTTACCGAAAGAGCTAAGAATATGAATTACCGCAGTCACGAAAGCTTCAAATCAAAATTTAAATGTACTACGGGGCCGTCCATAAATGACGTCACGCGATTTTTGACGATTTTTTTACCCCCCCCCCCCCCCTCGTCACACGACGTCACAAAAAGTCAGACCCCCCCTCAAATATGACGTCACAAAGCTCTGCCCCCCCGCCAAATAAAAATAAAACATGCTTCAAATCGCTTTAAACTATTGTCATTGTAGTGCGTATTTAATGTGGCGCTGCACTCTGATGTTGTAGGAGAAAAGATATATAAAAAATTATATTTAATTAAATAGAACGTATTCTCGGTTCTTTCGGTAAAGTCACGTAGAAAGGGAAACAATAAAATAATAAAAAATTTAAACAATACAAATTCTCACGACGTTTCGACTGCAACACAAGCAGTCATCATCAGGTGTGAAAACCACAGCAAGAAAATGTGTTATCATTTTATTGTTTCCCTTCTACGTGGTGAATTTACCGAAAGAACCAAGAATATGAATCCCTGCAGTCACGAAAGCTTTAAATCGAAATATAAGTAGAACGTGTTGTCTATATTTATTTAAAGCTGCGCATTTTGATGTGACGTCACATTTCTCAAACCCCCCGCTCCCTCGTCACACATCGTCACAAATGTCTGACCCCCCCCCCCCCCAGGTGCGTGACGTCATTAATGGACGGCCCCTTAGTATGTGTGTACATATATATTTCCATCTCGACATATATATGCATGCTATTGTGTGGATAATATATGATAATGTGAGTGGTGTGAAAGTCTAATTAAATGTGTGAAGCGCTCACGTGTGGAGTTTGATCCGCTGTGAATAGAGACTGGCAGGTGCGGAGACTCATTAGGCCGTAGTGAAGAACCGTGCATGATAACCATCGTTACTAGAACCACAATCATCATCATCAGCAGCAGCATGATTACTATCGTTACAAGAACCACAATCATCATCATCAGCAGCAGCAGCATGATAACCATCGTTACTAGGACCACAATCATCATCATCAGCAGCATGATAACCATCGTCACTAGAATCACAATCATCATCATCAGCATGATGACCATCGTCACTAGAACCACAATCATCAGCAGCATGATAACCATCGTCACTAGAACCACAATCATCATCATCAGCATAATAACCATCGTCACTAGAACCACAATCATCATCATCAGCAGCAGCAGCATGATGATCATCGTCACTAGAATCACAATCATCATCATCAGCATGATAACCATCGTCTCTAGAACCACAATCATCATCATCAGCAGCATGATAACCATCGTCACTAGAACCACAATCATCATCATCAGCAGCAGCATGATGACCATCGTTACAAAAACCACAATCATCATCATCAGCATGATGATCATCGTCACTAGAACCACAATCATCATCATGATCAGCAGCATGATGACCATCGTCTCTAGAACCACAATCATCATCATCAGCAGCATGATAACCATCGTCACTAGAACCACAATCATCATCATCATCATCAGCAGCAGCATGATTACCATCGTTACTAGAACCACAATCATCATCACCAGCAGCATGATGATCATCGTCACTAGAACCACAATCACCATCATCAGCAGCATGATAACCATCGTCACTAGAACCACAATCATCATCAGCAGCAGCAGCATAATAACCATCGTCACTAGAACCACAATCATCATCACCAGCAGCATGATGATCATCGTCACTAGAACCACAATCATCATCATCATCAGCAGCAGCATGATGACCATCGTCTCTAGAACCACAATCATCATCAGCAGCAGCATGATAACCATCGTCACTAGAACCACAATCATCATAATCAGCAGCAGCATGATTACCATCGTTACTAGAACCACAATCATCATCATCATCAGCATGGTGATCATCGTCACTAGAACCACAATCATCATCAGCAGCAGCAGCATGGTGATCATCGTCTCTAGAACCACAATCATCATCATCAGCATGATGACCATCTTCACTAGAACCACAATCATCATCATCAGCAGCATGATGATCATCGTCACTAGAACCACAACCATCATCATCATCAGCATGGTGATCATCGTCTCAAGAACCACAATCATCAGCATGGTGATCATCGTCTCTAGAACCACAATCATCATCATCAGCATGATGATCATCGTCACTAGAACCACAATCATCATCATCAGCATGGTGATCGTTGTCTCTAGTACCACAATCATCATCATCAGCAGCATGATGATCATCGTCTCTAGAACCACAATCATCATCATCATCAGCATGGTGATCATCGTCTCTAGAACCACAATCATCATCATCAGCATGATGATCATTGTCACTAGAACCACAATCATCAGCAGCAGCAGCATGGTGATCGTCGTCTCTAGTACCACAATCATCATCAGCAGCAGCAGCATGATGACCATCGTCTCTAGAACCACAATCATCAGCAGCAGCAGCATCAGCAGCATCGGCAGCATGATCAGCGTGATTAAAACCGCAATCATCATCATCAGCAGCATGATCAGCGTGACTAAAGCCACAATCATCATCAGCAGCATCAGCAGCATCAGCTGCATGATGATCGTCATTAGAACCACAATCATCAGCTGCAGCATCAGCAGCAGCATTACTAACAACATTATCATCATCAGCATCATCAGCAGCAGCATTACTAACATCATTATCATCAGCAGCATCAGCAGCGGCATTAGCAGCATCAGCTGCATGATCATCGTCATTAGAACCGCAATCATCATCAGCAGCAGCAGCATCAGCAGCAGCATTACTAACATCATCATCAGCATCATCAGCAGCAGCATTACTAACATCATTATCAGCATCATCAGCATTATCAGCTGCATGATCATCATCATTAGAACCACAATCATCATCATTATCATCAGCATCATCAGCAGCATTACTAACATCATCAGCATCATCAGCAGCAACATTACTAACATCATCATCAGCATCATCAGCAGCAGCATTACTAACATCATCATCAGCATCATCAGCAGCATTACTAACATCATAATCAGCATCAGCAGCAGCATTACTAACATCATCAGCAGCATCATCAGCAGCAGCATTACTAACATCATTTTCATCAGCAGTTAGCAGTAGCTTTACGATCATCACCGTCGTCTTCTGGAGTAACTGTAGCGGTCGAAGAAGACTAATAATATATTGTTACATGATCAGCGACATTGTTCAACTATCATTTATTAGTTTGAGGTTTTCAATAAGGAACGCGAATCGCGATTATCACAGATTGACGTAAGGAATGTGAAATAATTCATCAATCTCGCTGCTCATATTGATTAGCGAATTACAATTTGCGTCGAACAATGACTCTGCCCTGGTACTGATTATTGATAACGAAACAGAGCAGGTGAACTCTATTGATGATGAGTGTACCCGTGAATACCGCTCACAAATAATACAGCGCAATGCATGAACACTTACGTCCAGAAAGATAACGATATCCTCGCAATAGCACTTACATATTACATCGCATTCGTGATATATTCGTAATAGTTGTATACATGTGTGTAACGTGTCGGGTTCGTCGTTATCCACGTGCGTGTTGTACAGCACTCACACACACACGCCGCGTTAAGTATATGACGAGTATCTAAGGCGTGTATCATACGTAACTATTAATAACACGCGTGTTATATGTACGTGTATGAAATATAACGATTTATAATCTGCGTTATACACAACGCGTTTATACCACGTGCATGAGGCACGTGGCACATAACGCATACATTATAGATGATAATTCATATATAGCACATGATATGTATATATATGTGTCTCTAAAACTGGTGTTATATAACGCATAAATATATTATATATAACGATTTTTAACACGTGTATTATGTATAAGGCGTGTATAATACGTATGGTACATGTATGTGTATGATTTGTAATGTGTGTGTGTATAACACGTATGGTACGTGTATGTGTATGATTTGTAATGTGTGTGTGTATAACACGTATGGTACATTTATGTGTGTATGATTTGTAATGTGTGTGTATAACACGTATGGTACATTTATGTGTGTATGATTTGTAATGTGTGTATAACACGTATGGTACATGTATGTGTGTATGATTTGTAATGTGTGTGTATAACACGTATGGTACATGTATGTGTGTATTATTTGTAATGTGTGTATAACACGTATGGTACATGTATGTGTGTATGATTTGTAATGTGTGTGTATAACACGTATGGTACATGTATGTGTGTATGATTTGTAATGTGTGTATAACACGTACGGTGCATGTATGTGTGTATGATTTGTAATGTGTGTATATAACACGTATGGTGCATGTATGTGTGTATGATTTGTAGTGTGTGTATATAACACGTATGGTACATGTATGTGTGTGTGATTTGTAATGTGTGTATAACACGTATGGTACATGTATGTGTGTATGATTTGTAATGTGTGTATAACACGTATGGTAAGTGTATGTGTGTATGATTTGTAATGTGTGTATAACACGTATGGTACATGTATGTGTGTATGATTTGTAATGTGTATAACACGTATGGTACATGTATGTGTGTATGATTTGTAATGTGTGTGTATAACACGTATGGTACATGTATGTGTGTGTGATTTGTAATGTGTGTGTATAACACGTATGGTACATGTATGTGTGTATGATTTGTAATGTGTATAACACGTATGGTACATGTATGTGTGTATGATTTGTAATGTGTGTATAACACGTATGGTACATGTATGTGTATGATTTGTAATGTGTGTATAACACGTATGGTACATGTATGTGTGTATGATTTGTAATGTGTGTATAACACGTATGGTACATGTATGTGTATGATTTGTAATGTGTGTATAACACGTATGGTACATGTATGTGTGTATGATTTGTAATGTGTGTATAACACGTATGGTGCATGTATGTGTGTATGATTTGTAGTGTGTGTATATAACACGTATGGTACATATATGTGTGTATGATTTGTAATGTGTGTATAACACGTACGGTACATGTATCTGTGTATGATTTGTAATGTGTGTATAACACGTATGATACATGTATGTGTGTATGATTTGTAATGTGTGTGTATAACACGTATGGTACATGTATGTGCGTATGATTTGTAATGTGTGTGTATAACACGTATGGTATATGTATGTGTATGATATATCACAGATAAGCTTTAATAGAAGTTTCACGCGACATACATTTATAAAATATTCAATACATGCTCCCCAATGCATATGTACCGGCGGTGACGTCACCGCGGCGCTTGTGCCAAGCTAGGTGCACTTCAATGATACTGTCATTACATTAATTTTGAGTACAAAATGTGTGAATTCGATCTTCTTTTCATTTGTCTTCGTTTCAACAGTAAGAGGTGGGTGCGTGCGCGTGTGTCTGTGTGCCTTTAGGGGGCCAACGGTACTTGCCCCCAACAGCGTGTTGAAGGCTACATGTGGGGGGAATATTTGTCTTTTTTGTGCGTATCACGTGGGTCCAAGCGAGGAGCGGTGGCGCAGTGGTTAGCGACGCCGTGCTTCGAGACCCCGGCCAAACCTCGCCGTTCCTGTGATCACTGTAACGTTGTTTTCAGAGCTTTATTGTTGGCGATTTCGAAAACGTTTTTTTGGATTAGCCACGTGTGTTTGTTGCAGTACAGAGTTAGCCTGATCACTTTAATCTAAGTTGTCCTACGGTTGTTATTGTTTGACTTGCCAACACCACTGGGATTTTTGCACGCAGCGTTGATGCACGGTGCTTTTTCTCGGCACTTCAAGATGTTTTCTTGTCACTTTAAGATGTTTTCTTGTCACTTCAAGATGTTTTCTCGGCACTTCAAGATATTTTCTTGGCACTTCAAGATGTTTTATCGGCACTTCAAGATATTTTCTTGTCACTTTAAGATGTTTTCTCGGCACTTCAAGATGTTTTCTCGGCACTTCAAGATGTTTTCTCGGCACTTCAAGATGTTTTCTCGGCACTTCAAGATGTTTTCTTGGCACTTCAAGATATTTTCTTGTCACTTCAAGATGTTTTCTTGTCACTTCAAGATGTTTTCTCGGCACTTCAAGATATTTTCTTGGCACTTCAAGATATTTTCTCGGCACTTCAAGATGTTTTCTTGTCACTTCAAGATGTTTTCTCGGCACTTCAAGATGTTTTCTTGTCACTTCAAGATGTTTTCTCGGCACTTCAAGATGTTTTCTTGTCACTTCAAGATGTTTTCTCGGCACTTCAAGATGTTTTCTTGTCACTTCAAGATGTTTTCTCGGCACTTCAAGATATTTTCTTGGCACTTCAAGATGTTTTCTTGTCACTTCAAGATGTTTTCTTGTCACTTCAAGATGTTTTCTCAGCACTTCAAGATGTTTTCTTGTCACTTCTAAATGTTTTCTCGGCACTTCAAGATATTTTCTTGGCACTTCAAGATGTTTTCTCGGCACTTCAAGATGTTTTCTTGTCACTTCAAGATGTTTTCTCGGCACTTCAAGATGTTTTCTTGTCACTTCAAGATATTTTCTTGTCACTTCAAGATATTTTCTCGGCACTTCAAGATATTTTCTTGTCACTTTAAGATGTTTTCTCGGCACTTCAAGATATTTTCTCGGCACTTCAAGATGTTTTCTTGTCACTTCAAGATGTTTTCTCGGCACTTCAAGATGTTTTCTTGTCACTTCAAGATGTTTTCTCGGCACTTCAAGATGTTTTCTTGTCACTTCAAGATGTTTTCTCGGCACTTCAAGATGTTTTCTCGGCACTTCAAGATATTTTCTCGGCACTTCAAGATGTTTTCTCGGCACTTCAAGATATTTTCTTGTCACTTTAAGATGTTTTCTTGTCACTTCAAGATGTTTTCTCGGCACTTCAAGATGTTTTCTTGTCACTTCAAGATATTTTCTTGTCACTTCAAGATGTTTTCTCGGCACTTCAAGATGTTTTCTCGGCACTTCAAGATGTTTTCTTTTCACTTCAAGATGTTTTCTCGGCACTTCAAGATGTTTTCTTGTCACTTCAAGATGTTTTCTCGGCACTTCAAGATGTTTTCTTGTCACTTCAAGATATTTTCTTGTCACTTCAAGATGTTTTCTTGTCACTTCAAGATATTTTCTTGTCACTTTAAGATGTTTTCTCGGCACTTTAAGATGTTTTCTCGGCACTTCAAGATATTTTCTTGTCACTTCAAGATGTTTTATTGTCACTTCAAGATATTTTCTCGGCACTTCAAGATGTTTTCTTGTCACTTCAAGATGTTTTCTCGGCACTTCAAGATGTTTTGTTGTCACTTCAAGATATTTTCTCGGCACTTCAAGATATTTTCTTGTCACTTCAAGATATTTTCTTGTCACTTCAAGATATTTTCTTGTCACTTCAAGATATTTTCTCGGCACTTCAAGATATTTTCTTGTCACTTCAAGATATTTTCTTGTCACTTCAAGATGTTTTCTTGTCACTTCAAGATATTTTCTTGTCACTTCAAGATATTTTCTTGTCACTTCAAGATAGTTTCTCGGCACTTTACGATGTTTTCTCGGCACTTCAAGATGTTTTCTCGGCACTTCAAGATGTTTTCTTGGCACTTCAAGATATTTTCTTGTCACTTCAAGATATTTTCTTGGCACTTCAAGATGTTATGTTGTCAATTCAAGATATTTTCTTGCACTTCAAAATATTTTCTCGGCACTTCAAGATGTTTTCTCGGCACTTCAAGATATTTTCTTGGCACTTCAAGATATTTTCTTGGCACTTCAAGATGTTATCTTGTCACTTCAAGATATTTTCTTGTCACTTCAAGATATTATCTCGGCACTTCAAGATGTTATCTCGGCACTTTAAGATGCTTCCTTGGTCATATTCTTTTTGTTTGTTGCGGTTGCACCCGATTCGAGAGCCGCATGGCTCACCGGGCTCCGTACCTAGTACAGGAAACTGAACCACCACCACCCCCCCTCGTTGGCGATCAAATCCGCGCCTCTCCTACGTCGACTCGGCCACAGACAAAGAGCGATGGCGGTGCCGACTGTGCGATAAGAATCGCCACTCGTGGGGGGGGGAGGGAGACAAAGACGGCCACGCCACTCGCATTCGTGTGTCCATGCCGGCACACAGAGAATCATCCCCACCACCCCCCCACCACCCCCCCACCATCCCCCCCCACCACCCCCCCCACCCCCCCCCCACCCCCCCCCCCACCACCCCCCCCACCACCGTGTGTAGGCGAGCGGGTTGAGTAACCAGCAACCACGCCCCGGACGCCTTAGTCTCCCCGAGCGAGTTGGCGATGCTTGCACGCATCTCGCCCACGTGACTTATTTTGAGGCCGAGTCGATCTAGTTTAGGGCCCAGGACGGCTCCAGATTCATCGTCGCCACTGTCGCCGGTGGGCCGACGAGCGGGGAATCGAACTCGGGCCCGCCGGGTTCGTAGCGCAGCGCGCTAACAACTGCACCACCACCACCGCCGCCGCTGCAACAACGACAACATCAACATCAACAACATCAACAACATCAACAACAACATCAGCAACATCAACAACATCAACAACATCAACAACAACATCAACAACATCAACAACATCAACAACATCATCAACATCAACAACAACATCAACAACAACATCAACAACATCAACAACAACATCAACAACAACATCAACAACATCAACAACATCAACAACAACATCAACAACATCAACAACAACATCAACAACATCAACAACAACATTATCAACAACATCAACAACAACATCAACAACATCAACAACATCAACAACATCAACAACAACATCAACAACATCAACAACAACATTATCAACAACATCAACAACAACATCAACAACATCAACAACAACATCAACAACATCAACAACAACATCAACAACATCAACAACAACATTATCAACAACATCAACAACAACATCAACAACATCAACAACATCAACAACATCAACAACAACATCAACAACATCAACAACAACATTATCAACAACATCAACAACAACATCAACAACATCAACAACATCAACAAAAACATCAACAACAACATCAACAACATCAACAACATCAACAACAACATTATGAACAACATCATTAACAACATCAACAACATCAACAACAACATCAACAACAACATCAACAACAACATCAACAACATCAACAACATCAACAACAACATTATGAACAACATCATTAACAACATCAGCAACATCAACAACATCAACAACATCAACAACAACATCAACAACAACATCAACAACATCAACAACATCAACAACATCATCAACATCAACAACAACATCAACAACAACATCAACAACATCAACAACAACATCAACAACAACATCAACAACATCAACAACATCAACAACAACATCAACAACATCAACAACAACATCAACAACATCAACAACAACATTATCAACAACATCAACAACAACATCAACAACATCAACAACATCAACAACATCAACAACAACATCAACAACATCAACAACATCAACAACAACATCAACAACATCAACAACAACATTATCAACAACATCAACAACAACATCAACAACATCAACAACATCAACAAAAACATCAACAACAACATCAACATCAACAACATCAACAACATCAACAACAACATTATGAACAACATCATTAACAACATCAACAACATCAACAACAACATCAACAACAACATCAACATCATCAACAACATTATCAACAACATCAACAACAACAACATCAACAACATCATCAACAACATCAACAACATCATCAACAACAACATCAACAACATCAACAACAACATCATCAACAACAACATCAACAACACCATCAACATCATCAACAACAACAACATCAACAACATCAACACCATCAACATCAACAACAACATCAACAACATCAACATCAACAACAACATCAACAACAACATCAACAACAACAACATCAACAACAACATCAACAACATCAACAACAACATTATCAACAACATCAACAACATCATCAACAACAACAACATCAACAACATCAACAACATCATCAACAACAACATCAACAACAACACCATCAACAACATCAACAACAACATCAACAACAACATCAACAACATCAACAACATCAACAACAACAACATCAACAACATCAACAACAACATCAACAACAACAATAACATCAACAACATCAACAACATCAACAACAACATCAACAACATCAACAACAACATCAACAACATCATCAACAACATCAACATCATCAACAACATCAACAACATCAACAACAACATCAACAACAACAACATCAACAACAACATCAACAACAACAACATCAACAACAACATGAACAACAACATCAACAACAACAACATCAACAACATCAACAACAACAACATCAACAACAATACTTCAGCATTATTTCTCACTGCGGCCGTTCCACCTGACGAAGGTCGCTTGCGTTGCGATCGAAACGTCGTGATTTGTTTTTATTTTGTTTATTTTTTTTCCCACCCACGTGATGACTTTTCCGAAAGAACCACGAAAGCTTCAAATCGAGATTCCCCGCGTCGCCTACAACAACGGAGCGTTGGGTGCAAGTGCCGTTAGCGGGGAGCACCTATGAAGACGAGGATGGCGGGTGTCTGACGCCACGCCCGGCCGCCTTTGTCTCCCTAGTGGCGATGCGTACTGCACATCGCACCGAGTACTCATTTGAGGTCGAATCAACCTAGGGGAGGCCCAGGACTGTGTTCTGTCGGTGGCCGTGAGCGGCGTAGCGCTAACCGCTGCGCCACCGCTCTCCCTCCCACCACCACCACCACCCCACATCGCACGTAGAACGTGCGTGCTGACACGTGCGTGTACTGACACACACACACTGACACACACACACACTGACACACACACACACACTGACACACACACACTGACACACACACACGCTGACACGTGCGTGTACTGACACACAGACACGCTGACACGTGCGTGTACTGACACACGCTGACACGTGCGTGTACTGACACACACACACACTGACACACACACACACTGACACACACACACTGACACACACACACGCTGACACGTGCGTGTACTGACACATACACTGACACATACGTGTACTGACACACACACTGACACGTGCGTGTACTGACACACACTGACACGTGCGTGTACTGACACACACACACGCTGACACGCGCGTGTACTGACACACACACACGCTGACACGCGCGTGTACTGACACACACACACGCTGACACGTGCGTGTACTGACACACACACACTGACACGCGCGTACAAACGTACGCGCCAGCGCGTCTCTGTGTGTGTGTCTGTGTGTGTTTGTGTGTGGGTCTGTGTTTGTGTGTCTGTGTGGGTCTCTGTGTGTGTGTGTCTGTGTGTGTGTGTCTGTGTGTGTCTGTGTGTGTGGGTCTGTGTGTGTGTGTCTGTGTGGGTCTCTGTGTGTGTGTGTCTGTGTGTGTGTGTCTGTGTGTGTCTGTGTGTGTGGGTCTGTGTGTGTGTGTCTGTGTGGGTCTCTGTGTGTGTGTGTCTGTGTGTGTGTCTCTGTGTGTGTGTGTCTGTGTGTGTGTGGGTCTGTGTGTGTCTGTGTGTGTGTGTCTGTGTGTGTGGGTCTGTGTGTGTGTGTCTGTGTGGGTCTCTGTGTGTGTGTGTCTGTGTGTGTGCCTCTCTGTGTGTGTGTCTGTGTGTGTGTGTCTGTGTGTGTTTGTGTGTGTGTGTCTGTGTGTGTCTCTGTGTGTGTGTCTGTGTGTGTCTGTGTGTGTGGGTCTGTGTGTGTGTGTCTGTGTGGGTCTCTGTGTGTGTGTGTCTGTGTGTGTGTGTCTGTGTGTGTCTGTGTGTGTGGGTCTGTGTGTGTGTGTCTGTGTGGGTCTCTGTGTGTGTGTGTCTGTGTGTGTGTCTCTGTGTGTGTGTGTCTGTGTGTGTGTGGGTCTGTGTGTGTCTGTGTGTGTGTGTCTGTGTGTGTGGGTCTGTGTGTGTGTGTCTGTGTGGGTCTCTGTGTGTGTGTGTCTGTGTGTGTGCCTCTCTGTGTGTGTGTCTGTGTGTGTGTGTCTGTGTGTGTTTGTGTGTGTGTGTCTGTGTGTGTCTCTGTGTGTGTGTCTGTGTGTGTGCCTGTGTGTGTGTGGGTCTGTGTGTGTGTGTATGTGTGTGTGTTTGTGTGTCTGTGTGTGTGTTTGTGTGTCTGTGTGTGTCTCTCTGTGTGTGTGTTTGTGTGTCTGTGTGTGAGTCTGTGTGTGTGTCTGTGTGTCTGTGTGTGTGTCTGTGTTTGTGTGTGTCTGTGTGGGTCTCTGTGTGTGTGTCTGTGTGTGTGTGGGTCTCTGTGTGTGTGTGTGTGTGTCTATGTGTGTGTGTCTGTGTGTGTGTGTCAATCCGCGTGCTGTTGGAACCTCGTTACGACTCGGACGCGGTGGTGGTGGCGGCGGTGGTAATTGGGAGCGCGCGGTAGGAACTAATTATCGCCTCGTCGGATCGGTGGGGACGCGAAAGGTCTCTCTCTCTTATCTCTCTCTCTCTTATCTCTCTCTCTCTCTCTTCTGTCTCTTATCTCTCTCTTATCTCTCTCTTCTCTCTCTCTCTTATCTCTCTCTTCTCTCTCTTAGCTCTCTCTCTTCTATCTTTCTTCTCTCTCTCCTCTCTCTCTTTTTACAACAATGTTTTTAATCAACGGATTTGACATATAACAACAAGATCGACAATTTGAACAGCAGTCCATAGTAAGGGGGCACATTAGGGGGCACAGTTGGAACATCTGCCATTCATTTCAGTCAGTCAACCCATGGCACCAGGGTCTGTCCCGTGACCTCCTGTCAGCGAGCATTGGGCACATCACATGGCCTCAAAGTACACCTGGCCTGGCACAGGCATCGTGGTGATGTCACCGTCATGTAGTGGCGAATGGTGGGTGGTGGCATTGGGACCGCTTTTCAGTTAGGAGCAGGGCCTATTGAGTTAAGATGCCTGACCAGGAGGGAGTGGGGCCTAGTGAGTGAGGATGCCTGACCAGGAGGGAGTGGGGCCTAGTGAGTAAAGATGCCTGACCAGGAGGGAGTGGGGCCTAGGGAGTAAGGATGCCTGACCAGGAGGGAGTGGGGCCTAGGGAGTAAGGATGCCTGACCAGGAGGGAGTGGGGCCTAGTGAGTAAGGATGCCTGACCAGGAGGGAGTGGGGCCTAGTGAGTAAGAATGCCTGACCAGGAGGGAGTGGGGCCTAGGGAGTAAGGATGCCTGACCAGGAGGGAGTGGGGCCTAGGGAGTAAGGATGCCTGACCAGGAGGGAGTGGGGCCTAGTGAGTAAGGATGCCTGACCAGGAGGGAGTGGGGCCTAGTGAGTAAGGATGCCTGACCAGGAGGGAGTGGGGCCTAGTGAGTAAGGATGCCTGACCAGGAGGGAGTGGGGCCTAGGGAGTAAGGATGCCTGACCAGGAGGGAGTGGGGCCTAGCGAGCAAGGATGACTGATCAAGAGGAAGTGGGGCCTAGTGAGTAAAGATGCCTGACCAGGAGGGAGTGGGGCCTAGGGAGCAAGGATGCCTGATCAAGAGGAAGTGGGGCCTAGTGAGTAAAGATGCCTGACCAGGAGGGAGTGGGGCCTAGGGAGCAAGGATGCCTGATCAAGAGGAAGTGGGGCCTAGTGAGTAAGGATGCCTGACCAGGAGGGAGTGGGGCCTAGGGAGTAACAATGCCTGATCAGGAGGGAGTGGGGCCTATTGATAGTAAGGTCCATAGTTTTTCTTGGCCTTCTTGGGCTCTTTGCCATCAGTGGCAAATGAGGCCAATTTAATGGCGGTGGTGGTGGCGGCCACGTGGATGGCCTTGGCAGCATCCAATCTGTCGGCGTCGGTCGGGGTGGCAGCGGTTGATCGGCCTGCAGACGCAGGCCTTGTGGTGATAGACCGTCGAGTTGTAGCCGACCGGCAAAGTTCTCGAACAAAATTACGGAATTTGTGAAACTTGGTTTTTCGATGGCTGGGGGGTGTGGTGGCACCCATGTCGATGGTGGTGGAACTCCTGGCCACAGTCGGGGTGCCAGCATTGCATCTCCCGGCATCAGTCGGGGTGGCAGTGGTGTCGGCGAGGGAGCAGCCAGGCGCAGCCGTGGTGGCAGCGTTGCATCTCCTGGCATCAGTTGGGTTGGCGGCAGTGGTGGCGAGAGAGCTGCCAGGAGCAGGTGAGGTTGTGGTGGTGGCTTTGGAGCTGCCAGGAGCAGCCGAGGTTGTGGTGGCGGCTTTGGAGCTGCGGGCAGCAGCCGCCAATGTGGCACTAGATCTACCAACTCCAGCCGGTGTGGTGGTGGGTGTAAATGAGGTGCCAGCATCAGCAGCAGCCAGGGTGGTGGTGTTGTTGGTGCTGGTGGCGATGACCCTCCCAGCAGCAACCTCAGGGGCAGCGGCAATACTGCATGTGGCAGCTGGGGTGGCATTGGCGGTAGTGGTCGTGTTGGTGGACACCATGGCAGTGGCTTTCTTCAGGAAGGTCGTCTGGGTCTTCAGTTCCTTGAGCTGGCGACGCGTCATTTCCACCAGCAGAAGGAGCTCCGCATTCTCCCGTCGTTCGTATCTGTAGCTTTTGCGGGCATAGACAAAGAGGATGGCCAAGAATATCACGGACGCCGCCGTGAACGTGACCATCGCGGCCATCAGCGCGTCGCTGCCCTTCGAGTGGCGGTAGGAGGCAGTTCGCAAGGGCAGCTGTCGCAGGGATTTCCGACGACATCTCGGTCTTCTCCTCCTCCAGTGCTGAAGAAGTGGAACAACATTTTCCAAAAGAGGCTAAGTAGCCCCTCGGGATCCGCCATCGTTGCCTGCGAGCTGCTGTGCGTCTTATCTCGACGACGAAGGTGATGCGAGTGACGTCACAGTGACGTAGCAGTGGCGAAGAAGTGACGTCACTGCGGGGGGCGTCACCCTCCAGCGCCGTCACGTGGGTCACGCGGCGTGCGGAGCCGCATGCTCCGCTCGTCGAGAGCGATGACGTCACTGCTGTGCAGCATGGCCGCTGCTGCTGCTGCTCACGCATCAGTCAGAATGTATTCACACTGTAGGGGGAATCCGATGAGCTATCAAGCTCTTTTGTCACAGATGTCCAGTAGGAGGCAGGGGGTCAGAACGTGACAACAAACTGCACAAAAAACACAACAGCAGTGCTAAATGTAGGAAAGGTAAACATATCACGGAAAAATATATACGAAATAAAACTCTTTTTTGTTTATCTTGGCAGGTAAAGCCTACTGAGTTATTAGAAGCGACCTGGTCACAAATGATAGCTCAATAAAGTGGCTTATGGCGTGTAAAATTATAGCAGCGAAATAATATAAATTATCGAGAGGCATGTTTCTCATGAACTGGCAAATGTGTGTGTGTGTTATTAATCACGTAACGACCATTATTCATGAGCTACGTCGGGTGGAGGAGGGGTGTAAGACACAACAACTTGTCTTGCTGTTTATATTCTCCTCAGCGATGCTTCTCCGTTGTGTATTATTATCCGATAATAATATATTATTAACCGATAATATATTATCCGATAATAATATATTATTATCCGATAATAATATATTATTATCCGATAATATATTATTATCCTGTTCAGATTTTTATTGTATCGACATTGAACTAATTTCTTTCACAGAAGTGGGTCGCTTTTTTAAAAAAAATTTAGTTTAAACATTTCTGTTTCGCTGTAAACGATACAACTGAAAATAATATTTTTTCGACGTAGAATTGTAATGTATAATGACTTATTGTTAGTAGCTCAGCTGATTGAAGATTATATTGAGTTTATTGATAATATTGATGTAGTTTATATTTTAGTTTTTTTTTATCAGTTTACTGGATGGTATTCATTATATAGTGTAGTGTATACCCAGTTACTTTATGTTAATAGCTCAGCTTATTGGAGAATATATTGAGTACATTGATTATATTGATTAGTTTTATTTTATTATTTCCCTTCTACGTGACTTTACCGAAAGAACCAAGGAGATGTAAATAATAACTTAAAAAAAAAACTTTGTAATCTTAACGCCTCGCGTGTGGAGAATTGGCGCGCGCTCGGCTCTGAGGGAACAAAAAAGAAACCGCCACTCGCGCCACCACGGAGACCCCTGTGTGTGTCTATGTGTGTGTGTGTCTATGTGTGTGTGTCTGTGTGTGTGTGTCTATATGTGTGTGTCTGTGTGTGTCTGTGTGTGTGTGTCTGTGTGTCTATGTGTGTGTGTGTCTATGTGTGTGTGTCTATGTGTGTGTGTCTGTGTGTGTGTCTGTGTGTGTGTCTTTGTGTGTGTGTCTGTGTGTGTGTCTATGTGTGTGTGTCTGTGTGTGTCTGTGTGTGTGTCTGTGTGTGTGTGTCTATATGTGTGTGTCTGTGTGTGTGTGTCTGTGTGTGTGTGTGTCTGTGTGTGTCTGTGTGTGTGTGTCTGTGTGTCTATGTGTGTGTGTGTCTATGTGTGTGTGTCTATGTGTGTGTCTGTGTGTGTGTCTGTGTGTCTATGTGTGTGTGTGTCTGTGTGTGTGTGTGTCTGTGTGTGTGTGTCTGTGTGTGTGTCTGTGTGTGTGTCTGTGTGTGTGTCTGTGTGTGTGTGTCTGTGTGTGTGTCTGTGTGTGTGTGTCTGTGTGGGATGTCTATGTGTGTGTATGTGTGTGTGTCTGTGTGTGTGTCTGTGTGTGTGTCTGTGTGTGTCTATGTGTGTGTGTCTGTGTGTGTGTCTGTGTGTGTCTGTGTGTGTCTATGTGTGTCTGTGTGTGTGTCTATGTGTGTCTGTGTGTGTGTCTGTATGTGTCTGTGTGTGTCTGTGTGTGTGTCTGTATGTGTGTCTGTGTGTGTGTCTGTGTGTGTCTATGTGTGTCTGTGTGTGTGTGTCTATGTGTATGTGTCTGTGTGTGTCTATGTGTGTGTATGTGTGTGTGTCTGTGTGTGTGTCTGTGTGTGTGTCTGTGTGTGTCTATGTGTGTGTGTCTGTGTGTGTGTCTGTGTGTGTCTGTGTGTGTCTATGTGTGTCTGTGTGTGTGTCTATGTGTGTCTGTGTGTGTGTCTGTATGTGTCTGTGTGTGTCTGTGTGTGTGTCTGTATGTGTGTCTGTGTGTGTGTCTGTGTGTGTCTATGTGTGTCTGTGTGTGTGTGTCTATGTGTATGTGTCTGTGTGTGTCTATGTGTGTGTCTGTGTGTGTGTCTGTGTGTGTGTCTATGTGTGCCGGACGGGCAACTCTGTCGTGGACAGTGCTGTGGGGGGAGATCCAATTTTGATTGGCTCCTCCCCTCATGGCATATGTGTCCACCACAGGGGCTAAACGGGGGCTCTGGATGGGTGCGAGGGGCTGGTAACCCCTCCACCTTCAATTAATTACCACGAAACCACGAGTTAAACTGAAATATGTAACTAATAAGCTTGTGCCGGAGGCCCCGGGGGGCCAGGCGTCTATGACGTCTCCTGGCCAAACCCCAATTGGCGGAGCCAGGAGATTGAATATCCACCCTCGAGGCTCCTCCAGAAACAACGAAAAGCCACTACGGGTGGCCACGTGGAATGTTCGAATGCTCACTGCGGAGGAGAGGCTGCCACTCCTCTGTCGGGAGCTGGACCGGTACCGCCTAGATCTATGCGGCATTCAGGAGGTCCGGTGGACCGGCTCTGGCTCCTGCCACCATGAGGGGTGGACAGTCCTCTACTCGGGGCAGCAGACTGCCAAGCAACAGGGTGTGGCTCTTCTTTTGAACAAAAGAATGAAGGGGGCGTGGGAGCGTGGCGGTGAGGTGTGGGGAGCTGTAAGCCCCAGGCTACTTTGGGCTCGCCTTCCCATCAACCAGAGGCGAGGAATGGTGGTCGTGGTTACTTATGCCCCCACCGAAGATGAACATCCGTGGAGGGATGCAGGCAAAGCTGATGAGTCAGATGCCTTCTATGACCTCCTGTCACAGGTGCTGGCTAAAGTGGCCCCTCAGGATAGAGTCATCATGTTGGGTGACTTTAATGCCCGAGTTGGTCATGATACTGGCACCTGGTCTGGAGTGATTGGAGGGCATGGGCCAGATCAGCTCAATAACAACGGTAGGAGGCTGCTAGATTTTTGTGCAGCCCATGGGCTTGTAATTACCAACACGCTGTTCTGGCATCGGCGCATCCACACAACATCATGGATGCATGCCGGGTCCAAGCAAGAACATCTGCTGGACTATATAGTGACGGACCAGCGGATGCAAGCCTATGTCCTTGACACCAGGACCTACCGTGGAGCTGATCTGCCCTCTGACCATCGACTAGTCATCTGTAAGATGCGCCTGCCATTCTTCCACTCCGGTGGTGGGTGTACACCCAGGACCCCATTCCGACCTAAAGTGGCCTGGTCTCAGTTATCTGATGAAAGTTGCAAGCGAGATTTTCATCATCGCTTGCGGCTGGGATTGGCATCGTCCCCGACTCCTCCTGATGTCGAGGGTAAATGGGCGAGGTTTAGGACTGTGACTCATGCAGCTGCAATGGCTGCTTTGGGTACGCGGTCCAGACCTCCCCAGATACCCTGGCTGACAGAGGAGGTGTTCAGGATGGTTGAGAAAAAGCGACAGGCCCACTGTCATCGGCTACAGAATCCCACATCAGAGAATGAGGAGGCTTACCGCAGCCTTCGCTCGGAGGTTCGGAGAGCCGTGAGGCGCTGCAAGGATGGGTGGTGGTCGCGGGTTGCTGAGGAGATGGAGTCTGCCTCAGTGGCCCGTGATCACAAATCTCTATTTAACTCCATCAAAAAAGTAACCTGCAGCGCCACACCTATTACCGTCATTAGGGGAAAAACGGTGATCCAATCTCCGACCCCCAGGAACAGGTTTGCAGATTTGCTGAGCATTTCTGTGAGGTCCTGGGGGAGGGAAAATCCCTCAGCCAGGAAAACATCGTGGCACAAAGTGAGGATGACCTTGCTGAGGCTGCGGTGCCTCAAATATTGGAAGAAGTCACCCCCTGTGAGTGGCTGGCTGAGGTGCCATCTGTTGAGGAAGTACTGAAGGCGATCCGGAGTCTGAGACCAGGAAAGGCAGTGGGCAGAGATGATCTCCCAAGCGAAATGCTGAGGGAGGGTGGCGTTTGTGCACAGACTGCCCTATATGACATCATAACAACGGTCTGGGCCGCTGGACGGGTTCCGCAGGATCGGAAGGATGCCCTGGTGGTCCCCCTCTTTAAGAAGGGGGACCGCACAGACTGTAACAACTACAGGGGCATCTCACTCCTCAGTATGCCGGGAAAGGTCCTGGCAAGGATTATTCAGCATCGCCTTGCCAGGCACGCTGAGGAGAGGCTTGCGGAGCCCCAATGCGGTTTCAGGAAAGGGCGGTCCTGCACAGATGCCATATTTTCTGTCCGTCTGCTACAGCAGAGGTGTATGGAATTCCAACAAGACCTACATCTCTGCTTTATTGACTTGGTCAAGGCCTATGATACCATCAGTAGGCCTGGGCTCTGGGTTGTTCTTCGTGCTTTTGGAGTACCTGACCCTCTGCTCACGATCATTAAGGACCTTCATGATGGTGAGCGGGCCCGGGTAAAACTACGTGGCCGGGAGTCAGAGCTATTCCCTGTACACCTTGGGGTGCGACAGGGATGTCCTCTGGCTCCCACATTATTTAACATCTATTTTGACCACGTAGTTCGTGAAGCCTTCAATAGCTGTACCGGGGGAATCTCCATATGGTACAGATATAATGGGAGGCTGATCGATGCCCGGGTGCGGTCAAGGGATGGCTCCCTATTGGTCAACCACGTTATGTATGCTGATGATTTGGTAATAGCTGCTCAGTCAGAGGAGGAGTTGGAGACGCTGCTGCTGAGACTGGAGCGTGCCACTAAGAGGTGGGGCCTTACCATCAGCCCCACCAAAACTAAGCACCTGCCTGGGTATTTTGTACCATCGGACACTCCACCCCCACAACTCCCAATCGGTGATGGGGCAGTTGTGGAGAGAGTGGAGAGTTTCCCATACCTGGGCAGTGTGCTTATGACTGGCTCCAGTTTAACAGCAGAGGTCTCACTCCGAATCAGTCGAGCGGCAATATCTTTTCATCGGTTGCGTAACGCTGTGTGGAAGTTACCTGGTCTGTCGCTCCGCACTAAGCTTCAGGTCTTCTCGGCCACGGTCATTCCCTCCCTTCTCTACGCTTGCGAAACGTGGACCCCACTAATGGAACATCTTCGCCGGTTAGAAACATTTAAGCTGGCCTGCCTACGATCCATCCTGGGTTTAACCAGACTGGATTGTGTGAGGAGCTCACAAATCCTTGAAAGATCTGGGCAGGGTCCCATCGGTGAGCTCCTCCGGCAGGCAAGGCTGCGATGGCTGGGTCATGTAGCCCGCATGCCCAGCCACCGCATGCCGAAACAGCTTTTGTTTGGCCGGATTGAGGGGGCTAAGCGGGCGCGGCACGGGCTAGAGAAGAGATGGAGTGATGTGGTACAGGAGGACGTGGAGCTGAGTGGACTTGCCGATGACTGGTACCAGCGGTGTCAAGATCGACCTCTGTGGAGGAGGCTCGTGAAGGATGCTACTGGGCAGTTGGAGGTAGTCGCCCTCCAACAACAACGGAGGGCGGAGGAGCGACGCTCACAACAACGAGTGGAGCGCCGTGTGGCTAAAGCACAGCAGGTTGGCACAGTAGGGGGCACAGGTGGTGCATCAGCCAGTCATCTCAGTCAGTCGACCCGTGGCACCTGGGTCTGCCCCGTGACCTCCTGCCAGCGGGCGTTCGACACTTCCCGTGGTCTCAGGGTGCACATAGCCTGGCACAAGCGTCGTGGTGACGTCACCGCCACTTAGTGGCGAATGGCGGTTGTGCTTGTTGTCTGTGTGTGTCTGTGTGTGTGTCTATGTGTGTGTCTATGTGTGTGTGTCTATGTGTGTGTCTGTGTGTCTGTGTGTGGGGAGCGATAGTGTAGCGGTTAGCGCGCTGCGCTATGAACCTGGCGACCCGGGTTCGATTCCCGCTCACGGCCAACACCAGTGACGATTATCTGAACCGGTCCCGGGCCTCCCCTAGGTCGACTCAGCCTCAAATGAGTACCTGGTGCGGTGTGTAAACATTGCCACTAGGGAGACAAAGGCGGTCGGGCGTGGTGCTGGCCACCCACCCCCTCGTGTACCGTTCCGGCCTTCATAGGTGCTCGCTAACAGCACTTGCCCCTACAGTCTGTTAAGGCTATATGGGGGATCTTTGTTGTTTTTGTGTCTAGTGGGTGAGCGGTAGTGTAGTGGTTAGCACGCTGCGCAATGAACCTGGCGACCCGAGTTCGATTCCCGCTCACGGTCAACACCAGTGACGATTATCTGAACCGGTGCCGGGCCTCCCCTAGGTCGACTCAGCCTTAAATGAGTACCTGGTGCGATGTGTAAACATTGCCACTAGGGAGACAAAGGCGGTCGGGCGTGGTGCTGGCCACCCACCCCCTCGTGTACCGTTCCGGCCTTCATAGGTGCTCGCTAACAGCACTTGCCCCTACAGTCTGTTACAGGCTATATGGGGGATCTTTGTTTCTTTGTTTTGTGTCTATGTGTGTGTCTGTGTGTGTGTCTGCGTCTGTGTGTGTGTGTGTCTGTGTGTGTGTCTATGTGTGTCTGTGTGTGTCTATGTGTGTCTGTGTGTGTGTCTGTATGTGTGTCTGTGTGTGTGTCTGTGTGTGTGTCTGTGTGTGTGTCTGTGTATGTGTCTGTGTGTGTGTCTGTATGTGTCTGTCTGTGTCTATGTGTCTGTATGTGTCTGTGTGTGTCTGTGTCTATATCTGTATGTGTGTGTGTCTATGTGTGTCTGTGTGCCTGTGTGTGTCTGTGTGTGTGTCTATGTGTGTGTGTCTGTGTGTGTCTATGTGTGTGTCTGTGTGTGTGTGTGTGTCTATGTGTGTCTGTGTGTGTGTCTGTGTGTGTGTCTGTGTGTGTGTCTGTGTGTGTGTCTGTGTGTGTGTCTGTATGTGTCTGTCTGTGTCTATGTGTCTGTGTGTGTCTATGTGTCTATATCTGTATGTGTCTGTGTGTCTATGTGTCTATATCTGTATGTGTCTGTATGTGTCTGTGTGTGTCTATGTGTCTATATCTGTATGTGTCTGTATGTGCCTGTGTGTGTCTATGTGTCTATATCTGTATGTGTCTGTATGTGTCTGTGTGTCTATGCCCGTGTGTGTGCTTAGCGCTCCGTATAGGAGTCCCATCTACGGTCTATCTCCGTGCCCTCTCCCTGAAACCTCCTTTGCCTCCGTCTGTCGCTCTCCCCTCCACTCTCCCCTCCACTCCCCCCCTCTCTCACCTCTCCCACCCCTTCCTCTCCACTCCCCCTCTCCTCTGTCTCAACTCTGCTCTACTCACCCCTCTGCCCTCCCACACGGACTCTCCCCCTCTCTTCTCTCGCTGCTAGCGACTTTCTTTACTCTCGTAGAGCTCCTTTCATCCAGCGCACCCCCTCTCCTGTCCCTCTCCTGTCCCTCTCTTTCTCTCCTGTCCCTCTCTCTCCTGTCCCTCTCTCTCTCTCTCCTGTCCCTCTCTTTCTCTCTCTCCTGTCCCTCTCTCTCCTGTCTCTCTCTCTCTCTCTCCTGTCCCTCTCTCTCTCCTGTCCCTCTCTCTCCTTTTTTTACGATCAGAGGAAACAAGAAGATGCTCGGTGTAGTCGGCACTTTGCTCCGTTCATCATTTCGTTTTTTTTGTTTTTTTTTAATGCTTTGCTTTATGTAACCCTTTTAAATGAAATACCCAAAAAATGTTTTCTTTTTTCTTTCCCCTTCCCTCTCTCTCTACCCGCCTCTCTGCCCCCCCTCTCTCTCTACCCCCCTCTCTGCCGCTCCTCTCTCTCTACCCCCTCTCCGCCCCCCCCCCCCTCTCTCTCTGCCCCCTCTCTTCCTACTCCATTTGGCTCTCTCTCGCTCTCTCTTTTTTCTTTATAACTACGACAAGTGCTGCATCTGCACTCAGCCCTTCCCACAGTCAAACGGCCTCCGACGGGTAGCTTAGATCTGCATGCAGAGCTCTCCGTCATCTGCCACCGAGCACACGGCCTCCTCCAGCGCCCACTGCTCCTTGAAGGCCGGCACGGCGTGGGTCAGCCGCGCATGGCGGAACTCCGGCCACACACCCTGGCTCCGACCAGAGCGCGGAAGATGCCCAGGCTGCTGGCTGGACGTTGCCCCTCCAGGGCCACCTTCCTCGCCCTGTATATGGCGAGCTTGGCGTAGCCGACGAGCACGTTGACCAGCCCCTGAAGATGTTGGGGTCCGTCGCCCTTCAGGTATCCAAAGATGAGGACCGTCGGGGAGAAGTGGAGGCTGAACCTTAGGAGGATGTTTCTCAGGACCTTGAACAGCGAGTCCAGGCTCTTGCACTCCACGTATTGGTGCGCCACCGTCTCCACTTTACCGCAGAACCGGCACTCTGGGGACGTGTCGGTGAAGCGCGCCAGGGAGACGTTGGTGGTGATGGTGCCGTGGGCGATGCTCCAGCTGAGGTCGCTGATGCGGTTGTACGTCGGTCTGCAGTAGAGTTGCCTCCAGCGAGGCCTCTCCGGAGAGACGCAGGGCAGGGCTTTCCTCCAGGCATAGTCCATGTGGCTCCTCAGGGTGTCCTGTTGGTGGAACCGGACCATGTAGGAGTAGAGCACCTTCCTCTTTACATTTGCGAAGGCCACCTCCGGTAGGTCTTTTAGCCGGCACAGGTTGTGATCCGCCTTCGTTTGTCGGCATTGACGATGCAGTGGCACGACTGAGAGCTCCGGTGGAGGGGGATCGAGAGGGGCCTCGTCATCCCCAACGCCGATGGGGGGCATTCTCCCCGCTGCCTCTGAGAAGGCCCCCTTGGCTTCGGCCAGGATCCGGGCAGCCACCCAGAGCGCCTGCAGTCCTGTCTTTGCGGCCACGTCTGCTGGTCCGAGCCACCGGCCCCGTGTTTCAGGCTCCACCAGATCTCCCATCCTGGTGAGCCGTGCGTTGGCGAGGCGCCTCTCCATGCCAGGGGTGGTGGTGGTGGATGGCAGCTTTGTCTGTGGGTTCCTGAGGATCGGTTCGAAGACCAGATCCTCGGCCGATCGCGGTTGGTTCAGCCTCCTGACGGCGAGGGAGCTCCATGTCTGCAGGACGCTTCTGTAGAAGGGTGGCAGCTGTCCCAGTGGGAGGCCCTGCAGGTCCATGTAGAATAGTTGCTTGGAGCACTGCAGACCCCCCAGCTGTTTCAGGAGGAAGGAGGCCGTGACGCTCCAGGCCGGTGCAGGGGCGGCGTGCAGGAACTTTTGCGCTGCCTGCAGTCGGAAGGTGGCCAGCTGACTCCGCACGCACACCAGCCCGTGACCGCCCTCGTCCAGTGGCAGGGCCAGGACCCCAGCCGCGACCCGGTTTCCTCCACCCGACCAGAAGAAGTCGAGGACTTGCTTCTGCAGTGCGATGACGAGGCTCATGGGGGGTGCAGGGAGAAGAGTCGGTGCCACAGCATGGACGTCACCAGCTGGTTCACCACCAACGTCTTTGTCCTGAAGGTGAGGAACTTGCACAGGCGACTCCAGGTGGCCAGCCGCTCCCTCACCTTTTCTTCCAGCTCGACCCAGTTCCTCTGCGGTGGTTCCTTCTCTGGTCCGAGGAACACTCCCAGGTGGTGCAGCGATGTTGTGCTCCAATTGATGGCTTTTGCCTTCTCGGGACACTCAGTCATGTCCCACGCTCCAACCAGCAGGCCGCTGCACTTTTGCCAGTTCATTTTTGATGAGGAGGCTTTCGAAAAGACCTCCTGGCACTCATGCAGCAGGGCGACATCAGCCAGGGAGCGCAGGATGAGGAGGACGTCGTCGGCGTATGCCGTCAGGACCAACTTGACGCTTGGTTCCCTCAGCACCAGGCCGCTGAGTCTCCGCCTTATGAGATTCAGGAAAGGCTCTAATGCCAGGGCATAAAGTTGGCCCGACAATGGGCATCCCTGTCTCACTCCTCGCTCGAATTTGACCGGGGCAGTGAGGGCGCCGTTGATCTTGATCATGCACTCTGCCTTGGTGTAGAGTAGGCGGATAGTTCGGACAAAGGCATCCCCAAAACCCAAGGTCTTGAGGGTTCCCAGCAGGTACTTGTGGTCCACTCTGTCAAAAGCCTTTTCCTGGTCAAGAGCCAGAAACGCGATTGGGATGCCCAACCTCTGGGACACCGCGATGAGGTCCCTGACCAGGAAGATGCCGTCGTGGATGGTTCGTCCGGGGATGGTGTAGGACTGGTCCCCGTGTACGACTTGTGCAATCACCCCTTTCAGTCGCAGAAAGAGAGCCTTCGTCAATATTTTGTAGTCTGTGTTCAGGAGGGAGACCGGACGCCAGTTTTGTAGGTGCCTCAGGTCTCCGTTCTTGGGAAGCAGAGTGAGCACCGCCCTCCTCCAAGACTGAGGCATCACCCCAGTGACTGAGGCTTCCTCCAGCACCTCTCTGCAGTCCTCCCACAGGGATGGCCAAAAAGCGGCGTAAAACTCCCCTGTTTGGCCGTCTAACCCTGGGGATTTATTTGGGGCCAGTCCTCTTACAGCTGCGTCAAGGTCAGTCCTGGTGAGCTTTTGCTCTAGCAGCTCTTTCCCGTCTTCCCCCAGGGTGGGTAGACCGCTCCATGCCTCCGCCTGGGCCGGTTCCGATGTTTCTTCAGGGGAGAACAGGCTGCCGTAGAAGTCTCTGATGATGGTCGACTTCTGCTGGAGTTCGTGCACCAGGACACCGTCACCATCAAAGAGGCACTCCATGAATTTGCGTCTCCCATTCTGCCTCCCGAGGGAGTAGAAAAGCGGGGATCCCGTGTCGAGGTCCGTGATGAGCTCTTCTCTCTCTCTCTTCTCTCTCTCTTCTTTCTCTTCTCTCTCTTTTTAACGATCAGAGGAAACAAGAAGATGCTTGGTGTAGTCGGCACTTTCCTTCGTTCATCATTTAGGGTTTTTTGCTTTTTTTTCAATGCTTTGCTTTATGTAACCCCCTCCACCCCCCCCCCCCCTTTTTAAATGAAAGATTTCACAAAAAAATGTCACGCTCTGCTCTCCTCCTTCTTACCCCCTTCCCACTCTCTCTCTCTACCCCCTCTCTCTTCACGTTTATTTTCATTTGTGTTGCTGGTGACTTTGTGTGTTTCATATCGAAATCGCCTCCAGTGCTTTTGCTGCTGGCGGCAATAAAAGTTGTTTAAAAGTCAAAAGTCTCTCTCTCCCTCCCTCTCTTTTTTTGTACGATCAGAGGAAACAAGAAGATGTACGGTGTAGTCGGCACTTTGCTTCGTTCATCATTTCGGTTTTTTGTTGTTGTTTTTTGTTCCAATGCTTTGCTTTATGTGCCCCCCCCCCTCCGCCTCCCTGTCACACGCATTCACAAATCCGCCACACGCTCTCCGCCACATCATCATCATCATCGTCGTCGTCGCATCATCCTCAGCGTCACCCCACGTAGGACACGCGAAGTGGATGCTCGCTTACACGAGCAATGTCGGTGGGAGGTGGTGGGGCAGGTGATGTATGGGAGAGGTGATGGCGTCTGTGTGTGTGTCATTTCAACGCTACTCATTCATATTCTTGGTTCTTTCGGTAAAGTCACGTAGAAGGAAATGACTTTACCGAAAGAATCAAGAATAAGAATCCCTGCAGTCACGAAAGCTTTAAATCAAAATTCTACTCATTCAGTACAAGCAACAGTCTGTACCAGTGATGTAGCAGCTACACCAGTGACGTAGTGACTACTACACCAGTGACGTAGTTGTTCACGACGTAGTGGTCACTACGTCACTGGTGTAGTGGTCACCACGTCACTGGTGACCACTACACCAGTGACGTAGTGGCCACTACAACAGTGACGTAGTGACAACTACACCAGTGACGTAGCGACCACTACACCAGTGACGTAGTGTCCACTACACCAGTGACGTAGTGGTCACTACGTCAATGGTGTAGTAGTCACTACGTCACCGGTGACCACTACACCAGTGACGTAGTGACCACTACACCAGTGACGTAGTGACCACTACACCAGTGACGTAGTGACTACTACACCAGTGACGTAGTGGTTCACGACGTAGTGGTCACTACGTCACTGGTGACCACTACACCAGTGACGTAGCGGCCACTACACCAGTGACGTAGTGACTATTACACCAGTGACGTAGCGACCACTACACCAGTGACGTAGTGACTATTACACCAGTGACGTAGCGACCACTACACCAGTGAGGTAGTGACCACTACACCAGTGACGTAGTGTCCACTACACCAGTGACGTAGTGACCACTACACCAGTGACGTAGTGACCAATACACCTGTGACGTAGTGACCACTACACCAGTGACGTAGTGACCACTACACCAGTGACATAGTGACCATTACACCTGTGACGTAGTAGCTACTACACCAGTGACGTAGTGTCCACTACACCAGTGACGTAGTGTCCACTACACCAGTGACGTAGTGACTACTACACCAGTGACGTAGTGACCACTACACCAGTGACGTAGTGACTACTACACCAGTGACGTAGTGGTTCATGACGTAGTGGTCACTACGTCACTGGTGACCACTACACCAGTGACGTAGTGACCACTACACCAGTGACGTAGCGACCACTACACCAGTGACGTAGTGACCACTACACCAGTGACGTAGCGACCACTACACCAGTGACGTAGTGACCACTACACCAGTGACGTAGTGACCACTACACCAGTGACGTAGTGACCACTACACCAGTGACGTAGTAGCTACTACACCAGTGACGTAGTGACCACTACACCAGTGACGTAGCGACCACTACACCAGTGACGTAGCGACCACTACACCAGTGACGTAGCGACCACTACACCAGTGACGTAGTGACCACTACACCAGTGACGTGGTGACCACTACACCAGTGACGTAGTGACCACTACACCAGTGACGTAGTGACCACTACACCAGTGACGTAGTGACCACTACACCAGTGATGTAGTAGCTACTACACCAGTGACGTAGTGTCCACTACACCAGTGACGTAGTGTCCACTACACCAGTGACGTAGTGACCACTACACCAGTGACGTGGTGACCACTACACCAGTGACGTGGTGACCACTACACCAGTGACGTAGCGGCCACTACACCAGTGACGTAGCGGCCACTACACCAGTGACGTAGCGGCCACTACACCAGTGACGTAACGACTACTATACCAGTGACGTAGCGGCTAAATGATCAGCTCAGGGGGTGTGGCAATCGGTCAGGTGGACGCCCAATCACGTGATTTGTCTGGCACGGGCGCTCCTAGAGGCTACATATATATCGCGTCCCTCCTCTCGCACCCCAATCCAATCGCCGTTCCGCTCGCGGTCTCGAACGTTGAGCGCTGTCGGGGCGCTCCGTCTTCGCTAAAATTCAGCCACAAACAGCTCCCTGGTGTGGTTACCTCTTTGCATTGCTACATTACCGCTCTGATTGAATTGAAGAGAAAGTGGAGCTTAAATGAAAGAATTTCATAATTCAAAATGTAACCGTGTTTTAAATGTGTTGTTGTTGTTGTTTGTTGTTGATCTTTGACACTGCTGTTGTTTAGACAATTTCTTATGGTTGTTGTCAAGGGCCCCCCCCCCCCCAAACTCGTAGCTTTGGCCACAGGCGTGGTTAGGAGAGGGCAAGGATCCCCCCCCCCCACGCTCGTCACGCTACTGGTATGGGACCGGTTGAGACAAACAGAATCGACGATGCATAGCAGGTGCCATAGGCTGCGGCGATGATAACACAGCGAGCGCATTGGGCAGCCGACGTTCAGCCGACGTTCAGCGGAGCGCTGCTGACACCACCCCAGCCGTCACGAAGCCGCGCTGTATGACCGGCTTGGTGAAGTATGGACACATGGCATGGCTGATGACCTTTGTCTTTAGTTCGTTGTCCTTCCCCTCACCCGCACCTCCGGATTAGCACGGTTGGCTTCGTACAGTGCGAAAGAAGTTCAACGTACATGCATTGCACGATTGGCTACGTACGGTGTGAAAGAAGTTCAACGTTACTCTACACACATCAGCAGCATCGGTTCGCGACACGCGACGCTCCTGCGCGAGCGGTGTCGCCGTTTGGTGTCTCATCAGCAGCCGAGTCAGGGGCCGTCCATAAATGACGTCACGCGATTTTGGACGATTTTGACCCCCCCCCCGCCCTCGTCACACGGCGTCACAAAAAGTCAGACCCCCCTCAAATATGACGTCACAAAGCTCTGCCCCCACCCCCAAAAAAATAAAGCATGCTTCAAATCGCTTTAAACTATTGTCATTGTAGTGCGTATTTAATGTGGCGCTGCACTCTGATGTTGTAGGAGTGTTCATCTTCTTGGTTCTTTCGGTAAAGTCACGTAGAATGTTTTATTTTTATTATTTTATTTCCATTCTACGTGGTGACTTTACCGAAAGAACGATTAAGATGAATCCCTGCAGTCACGAAAGCTTTAAATCGACATTGTAGGAGTGTTGTTATAACAATTAGCGTTGTTGTAACAATCCTATATTTTTTTAAAGTTGCGCATTTTGATGTGACGTCACATTTCTCAACCCCCCCCCCCCTCGTCACACATCGTCAAAAATGTCTGACCCCCCCCCCCAACCCCCCAGGTGCGTGACGTCATTTATGGACGGCCCCTTAGGCGCCGCTTGAACCCAGTGGTGGTGGTGCCGCGTGTTCATCAGCAAGGACGTGTACCGACATTCGGTGTGTCTGGTTATTGCGTGTTTGGTATTGTTATTATTATAATATAATTATTCTACACGTACTGTGTGCAAATATAACTTCTTTCGATGCAGTGCTGAGTCGCTGGACAATGTCGAGTCCATCGGCAGTGTTGAGTCTATGGTTAGTGTGAGTCTGAGTCTATGGGTTTGTGTTGAGTCTATGGTTAGTGTGAGTCTGAGTCTATGGGTAGTGTTGAGTCTATGGTTAGTGTGAGTCTGAGTCTATGGGTTAGTGTTGAGTCTGTGGTTAGTGTGAGTCTGAGTCTATGGGTTAGTGTTGAGGCTATGGTTAGTGTGAGTCTGAGCCTATGGGTTAGTGTTCAGGCTATGGGCAGTATGTACTGAACATATATCATGAGATCTCCTTTGCCAGTACCAAAATATGATGATAGATTTTCCCCTTTTTTCTGGCAACAAAACAGCTGTGTTAAGATGTTAAAACACCAAACTGAAACCTTTTACAAGGAATCATGTCTGCATTAACCACAATACTTGTGGTCAGAGTGCAAACAAAAAACATACTCTGATAATATATGCATTGTCCTTGAAACTGATTGGTCCACTGGACGTAGACCGTTTGAGACGAGGCTCGAAAGAAAGCTGTCTCTGGTGTGGACCAATCAGTTTCAAGGACAATGCATCATATTATCAGAGTATGTTTTTTGTTTGCACTCTGACAAGTATTGTGGTTAATGTAGACATGATTCCTTGTAAAAGGTTTCAGTTTGGTGTTTTAACATCTTAACACACCTATTTTGTTGCCAGAAATAAAGGGGGAAAAACCTATTTTCATACGGTACATATGTTGAACTTCTTTAGCACCATACGCATTCTACAATTCCGCGTGGAACTTTGGGCCCACGTCTCTAACATCTGGGGAGTACACCAGCATTGGTGCAAGGTAGCCCGACTCTGCTGCTGATGAGACACTGAATGGCGAAACCAGGTCACGCAGAGTGTGTCACTTGTATTGTAACAAAACAATACTTATATACACACACATCTATTGATTGGTATGTGTAATGACGACTTGACTCACTTGTCTTGAGATGGCACTCCAAAAGACGGGGACCCCAACTGCAACAACCCAGAGTCTCCCGCGCAGTTCCCTTATATACTGGCTGAGGCCACGCTCCCATTCCCGAACCTTTTCACTGGCTCTGGATGCTCGCTCCACCGGCAGACTCTACCGTCCTCTTCCGTCAACTGACCACGCTCCCTTCTCGAACATTCCCGTGGCCACTAGTCCATTCGTACTGCAGGCTGACTCCCCCGTCATTACCTCCCGTAGCCACTAGTGTATTCGTACTGCAGGCTGACTCTCCTGTCATTACCTCCCGTAGCCACTAGTGCATTCGTACTGCAGGCTGAGGCCCCCGTCATTACCTCCCCTAGCCACTAGTGCCTTCATACTGCAGGCTGACTCCCCCGTCATTACCTCCCGTAGCCACTAGTGCATTCGTACTGCAGGCTGACTCTCCCGTCATTACCTACCGTAGCCACTAGTGTATTCGTACTGCAGGCTGACTCTCCTGTCATTACCTCCCGTAGCCACTAGTGCATTCGTACTGCAGGCTGACTCCCCCGTCATTACCTCCCGTGGCCACTAGTGCATTCGTACTGCAGGCTGACTCCCCCGTCATTACCTCCCGTAGCCACTAGTGCATTCGCACTGCAGGCTGACTCCCCCGTCACTACCTCCCGTGGCCACTAGTCCACTCACACCGCAGGTTGACTCTACTTCCATTACAAATGCGCGTGGAGAGACGGGAGTGTGATAGGAGGGACGCGTGCTTGTGCTGTCGTCCTCGTTATTTACATTCTCCACAGCGACATGCTCCAGCATGGCTTGCGCGACGTGCGTCGCGTTTCCTCGGGAGGAGCGGTGACGCAGCGGTTAGCACCATGCCACCTGCGTAACGACTCCTACGACAAGTTATAGGAAGAGCCACTTTCATTTAGGATTTCCAACAATACGGAACACTACCAAATATTTCTACGATGAGGGACGCTAGGCTTAAGTTCTTGTCTTCCAGCTTGTGACTTCCTCCGAGCGTCCCCACTCCTCGTGCTCTCCCCTTTCATCTCCCTCGGGCCGCTTTCTCGAACCTTCTCGTCCTTGTTTTTACCTCTAGCCAATCCCAGGCCGTTCCCTTGCTTGAATGGATCCCCTCTGCTCTCCCGTTCAACCCTTATTCTGAAATCCCTTTTAAAGTCTGCCTCCTGACCAATCACCGTGGAGGCCTCTTTCTTCCAAACGGAGATCTTTGTTTATTGTTGAATAGCCGTTAGGCTGCATGACTTTGGGGTCATTTTTTTGGTCATTACACCTGTGTCCGAGTTCAATTCTCAACCCCGACTCAACGCCCCCCGCTCCTCCTCAAGTCCTATCAGCAACCCACCTCGACCGGAACGTGGGGCAGACCCTTTCATCCAGCAGCGGATTGAGAATTGCTGACAGTGTTCTAATGTCCACAATAGATTGTTGTTTTTTGGGTCCGATCGCGTAAATCTGTGTGTGCCGTTAAAACCCGCCACCACCCGACACGGCCAATCGGTAAGGTTTGTCACGGAAACAAAACATGCCGCTCGAATTATAAATGCTCTGGGTTTACTCTACAACACACCGTTGTGCTGAACTAGTAACTAATTGGGCACATTTTGAGAATAGGTTTTCCCCTTTTTTTCGGGCAACAAAACAGCTGTGTTAGGATGTTAAAACGCCAAACTGAAACCTTTTACAAGGAATCATGTTACTGCATAGACCACGATACTTGCGGTCAGAATGCAAACAAAAAACAAACTCTGATAATATTTGATGCATTGTCCTTGAAACTGATTGGTCCACACCAGAGACAGCTTTTTTTCGAGCCTAGTCTCGAAAAAGAGACAATGCGTATATTATCAGAGTACGTTTTTTTGTTTGCATTCTGACCACAAGTATTGTGGTTAATGCAGACAACATGATTCCTTGCAAAAGGTTTCAGTTTGGCGTTTTAACATCTTAACACAGCTGTTTTGTTGCCAGAAAAAAGGGGAAAACCTATTATCATATTTTGTTACTGGCAAAGGAGATCCCGTGATGGGCACGTTCTGTTTACGTGAAAAACCTTACTAATTGGCTCTGTTGGGTGGTGGCGGGTTTAACGACAACTCGTTCATTTTACCGCAATCTAACCCATAAAAAATATATCTTATACATAACAATACTATTACGTGTTAAAATGTTCTCATATGTGATTGCTTGACAAAACTTTCCCACGCTGGTAAGCGCGCGGGATTTATGGAATATCGCTCGCCACTGATGTTAGCCGTGGCCGGGGATAGCGGTGCGCTAACCACTGCGCCGCCGCTCCAGTAATAATTATTATTACTACTATAATATAACTACAGTTCTGTATATGTAATTACGGCTATTATATAATGATAATGGTGATATGTGATACAATGCAAATCAACTCCTCGGCCTTGTTGCATCACGATACCCCGTTAAATCTGAGCCTTAATTTTTTAAACATTAATCCTCATATGTCATACTACTAAATAAATAATAACACACCCATACACGTAGGTTATAATATTTATGCACACATTATGCACTATATATACACTCTATAAGTATATATACAAAATATATAATCATGCTGGTGTAATATTCATACTTTTTTTGCTAAAATAATGTATATAATGTACATAATGGCACAATGTATAGTCAGAATAAGATTATTTTATTTTCCTGGAGAAATCCGATGAGCTATAAAGCTCTTTGTTACAGACGTTCATTAGGGGCATGGGGATCAGCGAGTTAAAACAACAAACACAATGCAAACAACAAGATAGTATTGATTTATAGCTTTCGTGACTGCAGGGATTCATATACTTGGTTCTCATCACACCTGATGATGATTGCTTGTGTTGCAGTCAAAACGTCGTGAGAATTTTATTGTTTTATATTTTTGTTTTGTTGTTTCCCTTCTACGTGACTTTACCAAAAGAACCAAGAATATAACAAGATAGTAGTGGAAAATAGAGAACGCGTAAGGAAGTCATTAAAATAAATACGCATGAATAGAATATAGAAGTAAAAACTGCATAAGTGCATTAATTCCTGTCGGTTTTTCCACACCAAATGCAAGCTCGGGGCAGCGCACCAGTCCACACCAAGACAACAACAACAGTCCTAGACCACACCAAGACAACAACAGTCCTAGACCACACCAAGACAACAATCCTAGACTACACCAAGACTACAACAACAACAGTCCTAGACCACACCAAGACAACAACACCAGTCCTAGACTACACCAAGACAACAACAACAGTCCTAGACCACACCAAGACAACAAAAACAGTCCTAGACCACACCAAGACAACAACAACAGTCCTAGACCACACCAAGACAACAACACCAGCCCTAGACCACACCAAGACAACAACAGTCCTAGACCACACCAAGACAACAACAACAGTCCTAGACCACACCAAGACTACAACAACAGTCATAGACCACACCAAGACAACAAAAACAGTCCTAGACCACACCAAGACAACAACAACAGTCCTAGACCACCCAAGACAACAACACCAGCCCTAGACCACACCAAGACAACAACAGTCCTAGACCACACCAAGACAACAACAACAATCCTAGACCACACCAAGACAACAACAACAACACCAGTCCTAGATCACACCAAGACAACAACAGTCCTAGACCACACCAAGACAACAACAACAATCCTAGACCACACCAAGACAACAACAACAACAGTCCTAGACCACACCAAGACAACAACAGTCCTAGACCACACCAAGACCACAACAACAACAACAACAGTCCTAGACCACACCAAGACAACACCAGTCCTAGACCACACCAAGACAACAACACCAGTCCTAGACCACACCAAGACAACAACAGTCCTAGACCACACCAAGACAACAACACCAGTCCTAGACCACACCAAGACCACAACAACAACACCAGTCCTAGACCACACCAAGACAACAACAACAACAGTCCTAGACCACACCAAGACAACAGTCCTAGACCACACCAAGACAACACCAGTCCTAGACCACACCAAGACAACAACAACAGTCCTAGACCACACCAAGACAACAACAACAGTCCTAGACCACACCAAGACAACAACAGTCCCAGACCACACCAAGACAACAACAACAACAACAGTCCTAGACCACACCAAGACAACACCAGTCCTAGACCACACCAAGACAACAACAGTCCTAGACCACACCAAGACAACAACAACAGTCCTAGACCACACCAAGACAACAACAGTCCCAGACCACACCAAGACAACAACAACAACAACAGTCCCAGACCACACCAAGACGCACCCAAAACGTGTGCCCGGTATCGATAAAGTAACACAAATCTGGCCGCAGACAGACGCGATTAGGAGACGCACGAGGCGAGTGAGAGGCCGCCGGGTCCCACTCAATTTGAAGGAACCCATCGATTTGAACGACAGCGTCAGCCACGCCGGGTCGAAGAGAGTTTACTAGATCAATTGGCACGCCTCGTGCCGGTTACGTCATCACCCGTCACTCCTGCGCGTCACTCCTCATCCACCAATCATGCGCCTCCATCCCATCATCCCCCATGAGCTCGGTCGCCCGTCACCGCGTCCCTTCACCGACATCGCCCCCAGCCTACGTCATCGTCACTCCATCATCTCCCCATAGCTCGCCATCACCCACCCCACGCCATCACTCGCATCCACTCCATCACCCTCATCACGCCGCCTCCCCCCGTATCGAATAAGGGCAGCAGGCTGCCCCCAGTTGACTGAGAGCAGCAGGCTGCCCCGCGTTGACTGAGGGCAGCAGGCTGCCCCCAGTTGACTGAAGGCAGCAGGCTGCCCCCAGTTGACTGAGGGCAGCAGGCTGCCCCCAGTTGACTGAGGGTAGCAGGCTGTCCCGCGTTGACTGAGAGCAGAAGGCTGCCCCAGTTGACTGAGGGCAGCAGGCTGCCCCCAGTTGACTGAGGGCAGCAGGCTGCCCCCAGTTGACTGAGGGTAGCAGGCTGCCCCCAGTTGACTGAGGGTAGCAGGCTGCCCCCAGTTGACTGAGGGCAGCAGGCTGCCCCTAGTTGACTGAGGGCAGCAGGCTGCCCCCAGTTGACTGAGGGCAGCAGGCTCCCAGACATCCACACAATTGCGGTGGCATCATTCGTATGCACGCCGGCTCAGGGGGCTGCCGCGCCGCAATTAGCGACACAAAGACGGGGGGGGGGAGGGGTGGGGGGATGGTGGGGGGAGGGGTGGGAGGGATGGTGGGGGGAGGGGTGGGGATCGCATTCCCAGCCAGGGGAGACGCAGGGAGTGAAGGACAACACTCTCTGTCTCTGTGTGTCTCACTCTGTGTCTTACTCTGTGTCTCACTCTGTGTCTCACTGTCTGTGTCTCACTGTCTGTGTCTCACTCTGTCTTACTCTCTGTCTCACTCTCTGTGTCTTACTGTGTCTTACACTCTGTCTCACTCTCTGTGTCTCACTCTGTGTCTTACTCTCTGTCTCACTCTCTGTGTCTCACTCTGTGTCTTACTCTCTGTCTCACTCTCTGTGTCTCACTCTGTGTCTTACTCTCTGTCTCACTCTGTCTGTGTCTCACTCTGTGTCTTACTCTCTGTCTCACTCTCTGTGTCTCACTGTCTGTGTCTCACTGTGTGTCTCACTCTCTGTGTCTCACTCTGTGTCTTACTCTGTGTCTCACTCTCTGTCTGTGTCTCACTCTGTCTTACTCTCTGTCTCACTCTCTGTCTCACTGTGTGTCTCACTCTGTGTCTCACTCTCTCTGTGTCTCACTCACTGTGTCTCACTCACTGTGTCTCACTCTGTCTTACTCTCTGTCTTACTCTCTGTGTCTCACTCTCTCTCTGTCTCACTGTCTCACTTTCTCGGCGTGTGTAGCAGCGTGTGAGTTGTTTTGCGTGAGTGTAAACTGTGCGTGAGTGTGTGAAAATGTGAGTGAGAATGAGCTGTGTGTGAGCTGCGTGTGAGTGAGCCGTGTGAGAGTGGCCGTGACTAGAGGGACTTCTGCATTCATGTGTGTGTGATAGTTCCATAGTTCCATTTATTTGGTATAGCCCTGTGAGCCATTCGGCTCTTGAATCGGGTGCAACCACAACAAACAAAAACAACACGAACAAGAAAAACATCTTAAAGTGACTATCCGACTGTGCAAACAGAAAATCCATGAAAAAAATAGCAAAATATTCCTGAAAAAAGCACCGTACACCAACGCTGTGTGCAAAAACTCCCAGTGGGATGCAAGTCAAACAACAACAACCACAAGAAACTTAGATTAAGGCCATCAGTCTAACTCTGTACTACAACAAAACAAACATGTCCAAACCAAAAAAAGTTTTCCAAATCACCAAGAAATAAAGCCATTATTTCAACGGAACAGTGATCACAGGGACTGTGACCGAATTTTTACAATAAACTACATAAATAACATGTAACACCAAATCCTAGAGCCATAGCGGGCTGCATGAGTTACTCCACAACAACAGAAGCATCAGTCGGAGTATCACATTTTTCAATGCACCTTTAAGATCAGCACGCTAAATCAAAATACAGATAATACTTTGCAGCGTCATCCGGAGCGAAACATTTTATTTTATTTCATGCCATTGAATAGCAGTGGCAGCTAGGGGTGTACAACTCATCTAGAGCTGTTTTGAGAGAAGATCTCATTGGTAGCGATTCAAGTTGCAGTTTATTGGCAATAGAATTCCAGACTCTGGGGGCATCAATAGCAAAGGCCCTTTCTCCAGTTTTTGTACGGCAATAGGGAATGTGAAGCTGGTAAATGAGTGAAGACCTAAAGTCAAATTTGTTCTTTGAAACAGAGAGGAGATCCAGCAGGTAGTCTGCGGATTTTTTTGTAAGTACATCGTGAATAAATAAGATCTGGTGCACAAGCCGTCGAACATTAAGAGATGTTAAGTTTGACCCAATGTAGAGATCACAGTGGTGAGTCCTATATGGGCAGTTCAATGTAAATCTAAAGGCTGAGTGATAGATGGAATCAGTACAGTACTTGGGGCTGATTTATACACGATGTCACAGTAGTCAAGTAGAGGCATTATTGTAGATTTTATCAATTACAAACGGAACATTGGGGGGAAGCAGTGCTTGTGTCGATACAGAAAACCAATTTTTATTTTTGTCTTTTAACCAATATAATCAATGTGATCTTCAAAATTAAGTTTTGAATCCAGGATGACCCCAAGATACTTATAGATCTTGACTTGCTCTATTTGATAATTATTTAAAGAATGTAATTGGGGAAAAATAACTTCCTGCTTTAGTCCTGGTGAGAAGCATAGCACCTTGGTTTTGGAGGTATTCAGAACTAGTTTAAGAGCAACTAGCTGATGTTGTAGTTTGTTGAAATCAACCTGTAGCTTAGCAATCACGTCATCTGGAGAGTGGCCAGCAGTAATCAGTATCGTGTCATCTGCAAAAAGATTTACCCTGGAATGATCCAGGTCAGTGCCCAAGTCATTGACATAAAGAGAGAACAAAAGGGGGCCGAGGATGGAACCCTGTGGAACCCCTTTTGTTATCTTAACACTGTTTGACCTCCAACCATCTGTGAATAGAGTTTGGGTGCGAGAAAAGAGGTACATTTTTAACCATTTTACTGTGTTTTCGGAAAAACCGAGGCAACTTAGTTTACTAAGCAGGGTGTTGTGGTCTACTGTATCAAAAGCTTTGGACAGGTCTAGAAAAAGACAGGCACAGTACTGCTTATTATCAAGGCTACTGTAAATGTGATTCAAAGAGTCTAATGCAGCAGATGTGGTGCTGTATTTTTTTCGGAACCCAGATTGTTTTAGATGTAGTAGATTGTTGGTGAACAGGAAACTGCTCATTTGGTAGTTCAATCATTTTTCAAAAATTTTCATCAGTGGGGACAAAATTGAGATAGGTCGGTAGTTATTGGGATCATCTTTAGGGCCCCCTTTGTGAAGTGGACGGACATAGGAATGTTTCCATTCTAGAGGAACTGATGCTTCTTTGATGGACAGGTTGAAAATATGGGCTATAGGTTTGTATATTAGGTGACCAACAGTTAGTAGAGCAAAGACGGGAAAACTATCTGCTCCGGTAGAGGAGGACCCTTTGAGGTAGGACAGTTGTTTCAGAACATTACTTTCGTGGATTGGCTGGAATATAAATTCGTTTAATGTTTGGACAGGGGTGTAGGAATTTGCATGAGCCGGGGTGACTCCCAATACATTATCAAAAAGATTACCAGCTTCAGAAAAATGAAGGTTAAAATTGTCAACTATTTTTTGGGGATCTGAAAAATATTCCCCATTTCGGTTAAGCTCAACGGGCAGATTGTCTGTTTTGGATGCCTTTTCGATACATTTGATTGTTTTCCAAAAAATCCTGGCATTTCCATGTGATTCCAGGAGAGTGGAAGATAAGTAGGCATTTTTTGCATGCCGTATTTTTTGGCGCATCTATTCCTTAAAATCCTGTATTCTAGCCAGTCATTGACCAAATTACTTTTCTGAGCACATGCCCAAGCCTTGTCCCTAGTTTTAATGAGCTTTGTAATCAAAGGATCAAACCATGGTGGGCGGTTGCCTTTAGTTAAAAATCTAACCAACAGAGCAAGTTTGTTAAGAATTTGGAGAAACGTGTACCTGAAGGTCTCCCAAGCCGTAGTCAGGTTGGGGATATCACAGACCTTGTCAATATCCGAGTGAAGCACATCATTAGTAAATGCCTGCATGCTGAAGTGTCTCATAGAGTGCTTCTCAACCAATTTAGGGGGGACTTTGGGTCTGGCTGATGATCTCACACCAAAAATGAAGGAGTGATCACTAAGGTTATTACCCAGAACACCAGTCAGTGCGAAATTGTGAGGGGCATTTGTCAATAGGATGTCAAGCAGAGATGACTGTCCCGGATTTTTTAGGTTGGGTCTTGTGGGGACATTTATTAATTGAAACAGATTAAATTCATCTGCAAAATTTGTGGCCACGGCCGGCGGGTTTAGCCAATTCCAATTTCGATCACCCACTAAAACTACTTCACCTTTAGGGAGGCCCCCAAAAAGCTCTCTCAGTGCAGATGCAGCTTCAACATCCTTCCCACTAGGCAGTCTATAGCAGCACACTACCAATGTCTGTTGATTATTTGGGAGAGTTACTTTGAGAGCCAGACCTTCAAAACAACATTTTTTTAAACAAGGAGTGAGCAAGTGAACATGCAATAGTATTACGAACATAGATGGCAATTCCACCTCCTTTAGATCCTCGGTCAAGCCGAAACACGTTGTAGTTGTCAATCGCAATCTGCAAGTCATTGACGGCAGGAGTGAGAAATGTTTCTGTTAGGCAAAAAATGTCCGGGTCAAGATTTGCCACTTCTAGTTTTAGTTGACTTAATTTAGTCACAAGCCCTCTGATGTTGATATGTAGAACACCAACACCTTTTCTGCCAGAAAATCTGCAGAATTATACGAGTAATTTTCAATTGGGCCAGGATGAAGCTCAATACTACCCAGAAATAAGAAATTAGAATTAATAGTTTGCACAAGTATTTTCTGTGAAAGGATGAAGAGCGGCGAACCTTGGACGAATAGCAGTAGCTCGCAGATGGTGTTATTTTTAAGAGCAGAATTAAGTTTGGAAGGAGTGCTGGTGCAGTAATGGGACAAAGATAGGGTTTAAAAGGATACAATGATGGAGTGTAGAAGTGTCTATGAGCTGTTTCATTAGCAGGTGTAGTGGCAAATCGAGAAACAAGTATGGACGCAAAGTAACGAGGGTAGCTGTTTGTAGAGTTGAGTGTGGCACTAGATATGGCCGGGAGGGACAGCAGTAGGATGCACAGCAGGAGAATTGCCATCTCTAAAATATCCGGGTAAACACAGATTAACACACAAGCGGAAAAGAGAAAATATATATATACTTGTAGGCCGAGTGCTAGAAAACGTATTGCCGTACTCGTCACACATGCACGGCTTCTCGCCCATGTGCTAGGGTTGAACAGCTCCCCCCCACCCCCAGACAGGGACAGCAGATTCTTGGCTGTTGTGGGCTCGGCTGAACCGCTTGCACCGCCTCCTTTCCCCGCCGCAGGATGGTGCTCGAGCTAGCCCTCCTTGAGCTCAGCCCACGACTGGAATGTCGTTTCTTGGCCTCTCGTGTCTCTGCTGCCCGGCCAGACGGCCCCACTGAAGCCCACACAGGGGGCTCTTCATTCACCACCCTTGGCCGTCTTGACGATCTCCGTGAAGTTTTCCAGGAACACAGCTTGGGGTCCTTGGCAATGTTGCCTTGGCAGGAACACAGCTTGGGGTCCTTGGCAATGTTGCCTTGGCAGGAACACAGCTTGGGGTCCTTGGCAATGTTGCCTTGGCAGGAACACAGCTTGGGGTCCGTGGAAATGTTGCCTTGGCAGGAACACAGCTTGGGGTCCTTGGCAATGTTGCCTTGGCAGGAACACAGCTTGGGGTCCGTGGCAATGTTGCCTTGGCAGGAACACAGCTTGGAGTCCGTGGCAATGTTGCCTTGGCAGGAACACAGCCTGGGGTCCGTGGCAATGTTGCCTTGGCAGGAACTTAGCTTGGGGTCCGTGGCAATGTTGCCTTGGCAGGAACACAGCTTGGAGTCCGTGGCAATGTTGCCTTGGCAGGAACACAGCTTGGGGTCCGTGGCAATGTTGCCTTGGCAGGAATACAGCTTGGGGTCCGTGGCAATGTTGCCTTGGCAGGAACACAGCCTGGGGTCCGTGGCAATATTGCCTTGGCAGGAACACAGCTTGGGGTCCGTGGCAATGTTGCCTTGGCAGGAACACAGCCTGGGGTCCGTGGCAATGTTGCCTTGGCAGGAACACAGCCTGGGGTCCGTGGCAATGTTGCCTTGGCAGGAACTTAGCTTGGGGTCCGTGGCAATGTTGCCTTGGCAGGAACACAGCTTGGAGTCCGTGGCAATGTTGCCTTGGCAGGAACACAGCTTGGGGTCCGTGGCAATGTTGCCTTGGCAGGAATACAGCTTGGGGTCCGTGGCAATGTTGCCTTGGCAGGAACACAGCTTGGAGTCCGTGGCAATGTTGCCTTGGCAGGAACACAGCTTGGAGTCCGTGGCAATGTTGCCTTGGCAGGAACACAGCTTGGGGTCCGTGGCAATGTTGCCTTGGCAGGAACACAGCTTGGGGTCCGTCGCAATGTTGCCTTGGCAGGAACACAGCCTGGGGTCCGTGGCAATGTTGCCTTGGCAGGAACACAGCTTGGGGGCCGTGGCAATGTTGCCTTGGCAGGAACACAGCTTGGGGTCCGTGGCAATGTTGCCTTGGCAGGAACACAGCTTGGGGTCCGTGGCAATGTTACCTTGGCAGGAACACAGCTTGGGGTCCGCGGCAATGTTGCCTTGGCAGCAACACAGCCTGGGGTCCGTGGCAATGTTGCCTTGGCAGGAACACAGCTTGGGGTCCGTGGCAATGTTGCCTTGGCAGGAACACAGCTTGGGGTCCATGGCAATGTTGCCTTGGCAGGAACACAGCTTGGGAGCCGTGGCAATGTTGCCTTGGCAGGAACACAGCTTGGAGTCCGTGGCAATGTTGCCTTAGCAGGAACACAGCTTGGGGCCGTGGCAATGTTGCCTTGGCAGGAACACAGCTTGGGGTCCGTGGCAATGTTGCCTTGGCAGGAAGACAGCTTGGGGCCGTGGCAATGTTGCCTTGGCAGGAACACAGCTTGGGGTCCGTGGCAATGTTGCCTTGGCAGGAACACAGCTTGGGGTCCGTGGCAATGTTGCCTTGGCAGGAAGACAGCTTGGGGCCGTGGCAATGTTGCCTTGGCAGGAACACAGCTTGGGGTCCGTGGCAATGTTGCCTTGGCAGGAACACAGCCTGGGGTCCGTGGCAATGTTGCCTTGGCAGGAACACAGCTTGGGGTCCGTGGCAATGTTGCCTTGGCAGGAACACAGCTTGGGGTCCGTGGCAATGTTGCCTTGGCAGGAACAGCTTGGGGGCCGTGGCAATGTTACCTTGGCAGGAACACAGCTTGGGGGCCGTGGCAATGTTGCCTTGGCAGGAACACAGCTTGTGGTCAGTCGCACTATTAACTAGGCCTGGGCCATGTCTTGAGGAAGATCTCATCAGCCTTTCGAGAGCTTCCTCTCGTGGCGGCATGAGCCGGCAGTTGCAGGACTGCGCCTTTACCTCTGCAACATTTATGAACAGCTCGCACCACGATAACATGACATATAAATAATCCCCAAATTACATTTAACAAAATTACTTTTACATTAAGGGGTGACATATAATCTGCAATTTATGGATCTCGGTAAAAATTGTTACGTTATTAAACACCTACGAGTAAACAAATTTAAAGTTTATACATTTAGGCCTACTAATCTGGTACTAGAAGCCTGCGGCAAGATAATTGATCAATTTAGTTTTTAAAAATACTTATAGATTAAGAGGTGACTGATAATTCATTAGCATCGTCAGCAGCATCAGCAGCATCGGCAGCAGCATAATCAGCAGCAGCATCATCGGCAGCAGCATCAGTAGCCGAAGGAAAGGTCTATCCACTGCTAGATGAAGGCTTCCCCTTATGCCCTCGCCCTCACTCGCAGTCACTCGATGCACCGATCCCCAGTGGTGAAGTATGGTCAAGGTCAGACAATTTGATGCGGAGTGGGAGAGGCCTTCATCCATCCAGCAGTGGATAGGTTAAAAGCCTGTACATGCAAATCATCGTTGTGGTTTTTAAAGTATTGTCTAACTCACTCTCCCGCTCGCTCACTCATTCGCCCACTGACTCATCCACTCACTCGCCGACTCACCCATATACTCACCTACACACTCACCCACTCACTCGGCCACTCATCCACACACTCACCCACTCACCCATACACTCACCCACACACTCACCCACACACCCACCCACTCGGCCACTCACCCACACACTCACCCACACACTCACCCACTCACCCATACACTTACCCACACACTCACCCACTCACTCAGCCACTCACCCACACACTCATCCACACACTCACTCACACACTCACCCACTCATCCATACACTCACCCACACACTCACCCATACACTCACCCACACACTCATCCACACACTCACCCACTCACCCATACACTCACCCACACACTCACCCACACACTCACATACTCGGCCACTCACCCACACACTCACACACTCACCCACACACTCACCCACACACTCATCCACACACCCACTCACCCATACACTCACCCACACACTCACCCACACACTCACCCACTCACTCGGCCACTCATCCACACACTCACCCACACACTCACCCACACATTCATCCACTCACTCGTCCACTCAACCACACACCCACAAACTCGTCCACTCACTCGCCCACTCACCCACACACTTTCCCACTCACCCACACACTCTCCCACTCAACTACAACCGGAATTCGCCACTAAGTTGCGGTAACATCACCACGGCGCTTGTGCCAGGCTATGTGCACGTTAAGGCCACGTGAAAGTGTCGAGTGCCCGCTGGCAGGTCACGGGACAGACCCAGCAGGTGCCATGGGTCGACTGACTGAGATGATTGGCTGATGCACCACCTGTGCCCCCTACTGTGCCAACTTGCTGCGTTTTAGACCCCCGGCGCGCCGCTCGTTGTTGTGAGTGTTTCTCCTCCTCTCTCAATCATATACACACGTCAGCAACTCACTCAGCCTCTCAATCACCCAGCCGCTTACTAACCCAGCCTCTTACTCACCCAAACACTCACTCACCCAGCCTCTCACTCACCCAACCACCTGCTCACCCACTCACTCACCCAGCCTCTCACTCACCCACCCACTCACTCACCCAAGCACTCACTCAACCAGCCTCTCTTTTACCCAGCGTCTCACTTACCCAGCCTCTCACTCACTCACCCACTCGCTCACCCAAACACTCACCCAGCCTCTCACTCACCCAACTACTCACTCACCCAACCACTCGCTCACCCAAACACTCATCCAAGCCTCTCACTCACTCAACCACTCACTCACCCAACCACTCACTCAACCAGCCTCTCTTTCACCCAGCGTCTCACTTACCCAGCCTCTCACTCACCCACCCACTCGTTCACCCAAACACTCACTCACCCAGCCTCTCACTCACCCAACCACTAACTCACCCAACCACTCACTCACCCAACCACTCACTCAACCAGCTTCTCTTTCACCCAGCGTCTCACTTACCCAGCCTCTCACTCACCCACCCACTCGCTCACCCAAACACTCACTCACCCAACCACTCACTCACCCAACCACTCGCTGACCCAAACACTCATCCAGCCTCTCACTCACCCAACCACTCACAAACCCAACCACTCACTCAACCAGCTTCTCTTTCACCCAGCGTCTCATTTACCCAGCCTCTCACTCACCCAACCACTCACCCAGCCTCTCACTCACCCAACCACTCACCCAACCACTCACTCACCCAACCACTCACTCAACCAGCCTCTCTTTCACCCAGCGTCTCACTTACCCAGCCATTCACTCACCCGCCCACTCGCTCACCCAAACACTCACTCACCCAGCCTCTCACTCACTCAACCATTCACTCACCCACCCACTCGCTCACCCAAACACTCACTCACTCACCCGCCCGCTCTTCTCACTTCTCTGCGTCTCGCGTAGCCTCACAACGGATGCGACCACCACCTCAGGGAGGGGGGGGGGCCCAGAGGCGTGGTCGGGGTCACCGGGGGTCAACCTCCCAGCTGATTAACGCCGCCTCCGTGACACGAGCCGTTAAACCGGTGACAGAGAGGGCCCAAATGAACTCTCTTCTCTCTCCTCTCTCTCTCCCCGTGTCTCTCCCCCACCGCCTCCCCCGGTGTGACCCCATTAACCCCGGCCCGTGTCGAGGTCCGCTGACCCGGCGAGGCACAGAGGGTGAGAGACGAGGAGGATGGTGGAGACTGGCTCTTGTTATCAAGGCGCGGCCCTGCGAATTTGCTCGCTCACGCCACTGCTGGTGCACGCCACTGGCGCTGTGTGTGGCTTGGGAATCGAATTGCAGATCGTCGGGCATCGTAGCACGGCGCGCTAAGCGCTGCGCCACCGCTCCACGCCATTAGCCGGCGTCGCGGTGGTGGTGGTGATGGCGGTGGTGGTGGTGATGGTGGTGGCGGTGGTGGTGGTGATGGTGGTGGTGGCGGTGGTGGTGATGGTGGTCGTGGCCATAGTGGTGGTGGTGTCGGTGGTAGTGGTGGTGGCGGTGGCGATGGTGGTGGTGGTGGTGGCGGTGGTGGTGGTGGCGATGGTGGTGGCGGCGGTGGTGGTGGTGGCGGCGGTGGTGGTAGTGGTGATGTTGGTGATGGTGTTGGTGATGGTAGCGGTGGCAATGGTTGTGGTGATGGCGGCGGCAGTGGTGGTGATGGTGGCGGTGACTACCCTGCACGTAGCTGCCTGTAATCCAGCGCCGTAGGGGCAGCACCAAGGGTTGGTGGATCACGCACAGACGTTGCGAAACTCCCATCCAGTGGGCGCCGAAAAGGCGCCGTACCCGTAGGCGGTCACAGCGACAGTGTGGACTCTCACACCTGTTCCGTCCGTGCGGGATCGAGCGTTTCCCCCTCGCACGCGTGGGGTTTCTCCAGGCGCTTCCGCTTCCCTCCCACGTGCATAAACACTCCTGAGATACAATGCGTATACTACCAGAGCGTGGGTTTATTTGTTTGTCGTTTGTATGTTCACAACAGGTGTGTGTGGTGAATGCAGTTGGCATGAGTCCTTGCTGAAAGGTTTCACTTTGGTGTTTTTTTTTACATTCTTGATTTGAAGCTTTCGTGACTGCAGGAATCCAGGCTTGTATTGTTCTACCTACGTGACTTTACCGGAAGCGCCAAAGAGTGTGCTTGAACATCTTTCAACAATTCCTCTTTTCGATTTAAAGCTTTCGTGACTGCAAGGATTCATCTTCTTTGGTTATTTCGGTAAAGTCACGTAGAATGAGAATAAAATAATAAATTGATAAAATAACACAATAATAGGTGAAGGGACAGACAGTCTCGTCCCTTCACCTGATGAAGGCCGCTTGTGTTGTGGCCGAAACGTCGTGAGAATATTATTGTGTTATTTTATTTTATCAATTTATTATTTTATTCTCATTCTACGTGGTGACTTTACCGAAAGAACCAAAGAAGATGAACTCCTCTTTTATTGCCAGTAAGGCTCAAACCTATTCTTACGCTCGTGAATTGTGCGATAACACCTCCATATGTATACAGAGAGAGAGGGCAGCAGAGTTTGGAGGGCAATGCTTTGGTAGCGTCGGCTCCTCGCCACCTCGTGGCTACTGCTGCTCCTCGTCTGTGGTTCCTCCTCCTGAGTTGACTCCCCCCCCCCCCTCTTGTTCTCTCTCTCCCTGCTGATGTTGATGCAGAGGCAATTTCACATTGAGGTGGTCGAGCCCACAACAACCGCGTCAGGAGCAAGCGGAGTAACCAGTGTATCATCTTTATCGTCATCATCATCATCAGCATCATTATCATCATCGTCGTCATCATCAGCATCATTATCATCAACAGTAGCAGCATCATCGTCATCGTCATCATCAGCATCATTATCATCATCAGCATCATTGTCATCAGCATCATCATGATCGTCATCATCAGCATCACCATCATCATCATCGCCGCCTCGTATTTGTAGGTCGGGGCGTCGCCTCTTTTACGATCTGCGCTGGATAATCACGGCCACCACACCGCTGCTGCCGGAGAGTTTCTATCGTTCCACTGGTGCATCGTCAGCTGTCCCCTACTGCCGGAGAGTTTCTATCGTTCCACTGGTGCATCGCCAGCTGTCCTTTGCTGCCGGAGAGTTTCTATCGTTCCACTGGTGCATCGCCAGCTGTCCGCAGGTGCCGGAGAGTTTCTATCGTTCCACTGGTGCATCACCAGCTGTCCGCTACTGTCGTAGAGTTTCTATCGTTCCACTGGTGCATCGCCAGCTGTCCGCTACTGTCGTAGAGTTTCTATCGTTCCACTGGTGCATCGCCAGCTGTCCCCTACTGCTGGAGAGTTTCTATCGTTCCACTGGTGCATCGCCAGCTGTCCGCTGCTGCTGCCGTAGAGTTTCTATCGTTCCACTGGTGCATCGCCAGCTGTCCGCTGCTGCTGCCGTAGAGTTTCTATCGTTCCACTGGTGCATCGCCAGCTGTCCGCTACTGTCGGAGAGTTTCTATCGTTCCACTGGTGCATCGCCAGCTGTCCGCTACTGCCGGAGAGTTTCTATCGTTCCACTGGTGCATCGCCAGCTGTCCGCAGGTGCCGGAGAGTTTCTATCGTTCCACTGGTGCATCGCCAGCTGTCCGCTACTGCCGGAGAGTTTCTATCGTTCCACTGGTGCATCGCCAGCTGTCCCCTACTGCCGGAGAGTTTCTATCGCTCCACTGGTGCATCGCCAGCTGTCCGCTGCTGCCGTGGTTCCTAGCAAGCGGCTCAGGGTGGGCCACGAGCATCTCCCGTGGAAGTTCAAACCCCAGGGGGGTCCCTCTGCGTTGACTCGTTCGCACGAACGAGGAGACGGCGGCGGCAGCGGCTGCTGTTGGTTCGTGAGTTCTTTGAAGCTCCGCTCGGCCCTCTTCAAACTTCGTCGGCGCGGCCCTCGCTCTGCTGAGTGATGAACGTCAACAATTCTGGCTGTCGCCTGGTGATGCTGGTTGTTGTTGTTGTGATTACCGGCGAAACGTCACGGGGCGGTGTTGGTTCGTGAGTTTCTGTCGAACCCGCACTCGCACTTGGCCACACGTGCTCGCAAGGCCGGGGCCATTGCCCGAAACGTCGTCCTGTTGTGTCGCATGAAGCTAAAGGCGCAGCCCTGCAAGTACGTGCCCACGGCACTGCTGGAGGAAGGGAGCTCCGTTCAGTGGGCGCTCGTTGCAGAGAGCGCTTTGGCCTACTCCTCCACGTTGGCCATGCGTGCATCACTCCGCGGTGACGAGATGTTAACTGCCTCGCCTGGTACGCAGGAGGTCGTGGGTTCGATCCCGACCCTGACGCCTGCTGCTGTGTATTTGGAGTTTTCGTGTCTCTCTCATCATCATCATTGTAGCTAGGAGATGTTAACTACCTCGCCTGGTCTACAGGAGGTCGTGGATTATATCCCGATATATATGGATTATATCCCGACCCTGACGCCTGCTGCTGTATATTTGGAGTTTGCGTGTCTCTCTCTCTCCCCGTGGTCACGTGTGTGTCTGTGTGTAGATCTCTCTGTCTGTACACCTCTGGGTCCGTCGGTTTTCACCTCCACGTTGAGAATCGACGTCACGCGTTTAGAGTGTTTGACTGCTACACATTTGGGGCCGTCCATAAATGACGTCACGCGATTTTGGACGATTTTTGACCCCCCCCCCCTCGTCACACGGTGTCACAAAAAGTCAGACCCCCCCTCAAATATGACGTCACAAAAAAATAAAACTTCAAATCGCTTTAAACTATTGTCATTGTAGTGCGTATTTAATGTGGCGCTGGACTCTGATGTTGTAGGAGAAAACATTTATTTAAAAGTCTATTTAATTAAGTAGAACGTATTGTCTATATTTATTCAAAGTTGCGCATTTTGATGTGACGTCACATTTCTCAAACCCCCCTCGTCACACAGCGTCACAAATGTCTGACCCCGCCCCCCCTCCACCGCCTAGGCGCGTGACGTCATTTATGGACAGGCCCCTTTCCACATGATGATAAGCCCACTTTCGTTGAGATGTAATTTTATCGACAAGTTCCCTTCTGCAATAACAACAACAACAATCAAAAGCTATCGAGCTCAGCGGGGAACACCCTTACCTGGTCAAATACAACATCAATAGTTCGCACTTTATATTCTTAGTTTTTTCGGTAAAGTCACGTTGAAGGGAAACAACAAAATAATAAAATATATATAAAACAATAAAAAAATTCTCACGACGTTTCAAAACGTCGTGAGAATTTACTGCAGTCACGAAAGCTTTAAATCAAAATTTAGTTCGTACTTTAGTTGAGTCAGAGGCGAGAGTGCCCGTACCAGCCGCTGTGGTGGGACCCGTTTACACCGCTGGGTGAGACAGACGCGTCGTGGAGGAGGTGATGATGGTGCTGCTGGTGGTGGTGGTGCTGGTGGTGCTGGTGGGGGTGGTGCTGGTGGTGGTGGAGGTGGTGGAGGCGCAGACTCGTCCTGCGTGCCACGAGTGGTCGGTCCCTTCCATAGCAATGTGGAATTCCCAGCGGGCACGTGGGGCGAGACGATTTGAGTCGTCATTCTGACTCGACGAGGAATCCGTCACGGAAATTTTGTGGCGGGTCCGCTATGTCAATTTAAGAACAATTTTTTTAAAAAATAAAGTTTTCACGTGTTGTTGTTTTGTGTTGTTGTTTGGTGTTGTTATTATTGTTGTTGTCGTCTTGCAGGTAAGAACCCCGCGTGGTTCCGAATCGCGTGGTCATTCACCCAGAGAGAGAGAGAGAGGAGCCGCCTGGGCTTGAGAACGCACGCGCGGATTAATGTCTCAATATTGATCTTCATCCAGCCGTGGATAGACCATGGAGGAGGGGTGGGGGGATGGGGGGATCGAGGGGAGGGGGGCTGTAGGAGGGGTGGGGGGGATGGGGGGATGGGGGGGCTGTAGAAGGGGTGGGGGGGCTGTAGGAGGGGTGGGGGATGGGGGGAGGGGGCTGTAGGAGGGGTGGGGGGATGGGGGTAGGGAGGAGGGGGGGCTGGAGGAGGGATGGGGGGAGGGGGCTGTAGGAGGGGTGGGGGGATGGGGGTAGGGAGGAGGGGGGGCTGGAGGAGGGATGGGGGGAGGGGGCTGTAGGAGGGGTGGGGGGATGGGGGGAGGGAGGAGTGGGGGCTGGAGGAATGGTGGAGGAGTGGATGGGGGATCAGGGGGACGGGGTGGAGTGGATTTGGGGGGGGGTCATGGATGAGGGGGGTGGTAGCGGAAATCAAATGGAGGGTTTGGGGGGGTGGGGTTCAGGGTGGGGGGGGGGTTGCGAGGGAGGCAGCGAGACATTGCACGGGCCATGTGAAACAGAGGCGACCTCTGGACCCCTCCGACTCTCAAGAGCGTCTGCGGATTCCCCGGGGCCAGACGGGCGGTGTCTGGCCCCGTCCCGCATCATCAACAACCACAACAATGACATCAACAACAACAATCGCATTAACAACAATCACACGACAAAAACAAATTACAACAGCTGCGTCTGCAACAACAACCACAATAACAACAACAAACTTCCATAATAATAACAGAGTCCTGGTCCCTTTAGTCCTCACCACGTGGTTACACACAGACTCAAGTTGAACCACTGCAGCAACAACAACAACCACGACAACAACAACCACGACTACAACAACCACCACGACTACTAAAACAACAACAACAACCACTACTACAACCGCCACGACAATAATCACCACGACTACAACATCATCAACAACCACAACCACTACCTTAACAACCACCACGAACAACTACAACAACCACCACTACTACTACTACAGCAACAACCACCACTACAACAACCACCACTACGACAACATCCACTACAACCACAACAACCTCTGCAACAAACACCACTACTACAACCACAACAACAACCACTACAAAAACCACCACTACTACTACAACAACGACCACTACTGCAACAACCACTACAACAACCACTACTACAACCACACCAACCACTACAACAACAATAAGCACCACTACTACAACATCAACAACGACCACAACCACTACCTTAACAACCACCACGAACAACTACAACAACCACCACTACTACTACAACAACAACAACCATTACTACAACAACCATCACTGCTACTACAACAACAACAACCACCACTACAACAACCACCACTACGACAACATCCACTACAACCACAACAACCTCTACAACAAACACCACTACTACAACCACAACAACAACCACTACAAAAACCACCACTACTACTACAACGACCACTACTGCAACAACCACTACAACAACCACTACAACTACTACAACAACAATAAGCACCACTACAACAACCACTACAACAACTACTAACAACTAACATCATCAACAACCACCACCACGTCAGCGACAATAATTGTATCAGCAATACATTCTGCTCAGCACAACCAAAAATTGCTCCGACGACTCCAAACAACGAATCGAACTCAGATGGCCGGGCCGGTAGTTGCGGTGCGCTAACCACTGCGCCACCGCTCCCCACGGACAATGAACCCACGTGGAGCAGGACCGAGTGCTGTTAGCGAGTAGCAGCACCTACGAAGACCACCACCGTGGCACACGAGAAGGTGGAGTGCCTAGGTCGACTCAGCCTCAAATGAGTACCTGGTTGCGGTGTGTAAACATCGCCACTGGGGAGACAAAGGCGGCCGGGCGTGGCGTTGGCCACCCACCCCCTCGTGTGCCGTGCCGGCCTTCAAAGGTGCTCGTTAACAGCACTTGCCCCAACAGTCTGTTAAGGTTCATAATAAAGGTTTTTGGGTTAGATCGCGTATATTTATAAATGTGTCGTAACCCTCCACCACCCGACACGGCCAATCAGCAAAAAAAAAAGTGTCACGTTGACAAAAGACAAATAATTCACTACTTTAGCCCACCGGTGTGTTGAAGAGTGAATCCACATTTACAGTTTGAGTACGACGTTTCGCTGGTAAATACATCCAGCATCATCGGGCAATTCGCCAGGCGATACGGGGGATCTTTGTCTTTGTGTGTGTGTTGTCTCTCTCTGCTTGTGCGTCTGTCTGTGCGTCTCCGTGTCTGTGTTCTGTCTCTCTCTCTCAAATTTAGCAATCTTTGGAAGAACGTAATCAGCCAGGTCGGGTGTGTTGACTGTTAAGTCGGCCGACTCTCTGTGTTGTATTGCATTGTATTTCTAAGTTCACTAGGTTGGTTTTCTCTTTCATTTGTACCTGATGACGATTGCTCGTGTTGCAATCGAAACGTCGTATGCCATTATTTAATTTATTTCTTCTTTCTGCCTGACTTTACCGAAAGAACCAAAGAGTTATGCCCAGGACCGGTTCAGATGATCGTCACTGGTGCTGGGCCGTGATCGGGAATCGAACTCGTGGGGTAGTTCGGAGCGCAACGCGCACACCAGCTGAGAAGCCATCGCTCCCCACATTCACACAGAAGGACGCCCGTGGTGGGAATTGAACTTAGGGCCACCCTTGCGTAGGCGCATCGACGAAGGCCGGCGCTGTGGGACACGAGGAGGCGGGTGATCAGAACCACACCCGGCCGCCTTTGTCTCCCCAGTACTGGATGTTCACACACCGCACCACATACTCATTTGAGGCTCAATCGATCAAGGCGTGGCCTTCATCCTCATACAGCCCCCCGTGACGTCATCCTCACACAGCCCCCCGTGACGTCATCCTCACACAGCCCCCCGTGACTTAATCGTCACGTAGCCCCCCGTGACGTCATCCTCACACAGCCCCCCCCGTGACGTCATCCTCACACAACCCCCCGTGACGTCATCCTCACAGCCCCCCGTGACTTCATCCTCACACAGCCCCCCGTGACGTCATCCTCACACGGCCCCCCGTGACGTCTACCTCACACAGCCCCCCGTGATTTCATCCTCACGTATGCCCCCCGTGACGTCATCTCACAGTAATGGTGCCACCGATGTTGGTCGTGAGCGGGAATCAAACTCCGATCGCCTGGGGTCCCCTCCCATCACCTCCCCCCCAACCAAAGCCGCCTTTGTCTCTCTCTGCACGCGAGTCAACGCTATCCCGTTACCCCGCCCGCCTATCGCGTTACGAGCGACGGGCAGCGGCTGTTAGCAGCGAGGGTTGGTGGATTACTCGGAGATTTGTGAAACTCCCGAAACCCGCTGGGCCAAGCGAGAGGGGGGGGGGGGTGGGGGGGGGGGGCTTGACCAGGATATGGCAGTACCGTACAACAAGTGGGGTCCGGGAGCTGACGGACCCCACCTCTCTTCCGCTCGCCACTTCACGCGGAGAACAGCGCACGCTTTCTTAAGCGAGGGAGAAACGCTCGATCCCAACCGGACGGAGCAGGTGAGAGAGTCCACGTGTGTGCAGTAACAACCGCCTTCGGCTGGCGAGCAGGCGGGAAGTGAGATGGAACAGATGGGAGATTAGTTTAACACGTAGTCGTTGGGATTTCGCGACCAAATATTATCCGTAATAGACGTTGTTGGGTCAGATCGCGTAAATATAAACGCGTCCGTAAAATCCGCCGCCACCACCGGTAAAGCATTTGTACCTCGATTTTCGACAGAAGCAGGCGGATTTCTCCACCAGTCTGGCTATCGCCTGATGATGCTAGCTGTGATCACTGGCGAAACGTCGTACCTCGTTGTGGGTTTTACTCTCCAACACACCGGTTAGTGCTGCACTAGTCACGAATTGCCCACGTTTTGTTTACGTGACAAACCTCACTAATTGGCTGCGTCGGCTTGAACGACGCACTGATATTTACGCGATACAACCCCAAATGAAAACCTCTGCTATAGGTGGATATTAGTCAACGCTTTGCTGGACCGCCTCGTCCTGACAGAGCCAGGCAGCGTCATCCTCGGCAGCGGAGGGGAGTTGGGCAAAAGTCTGCGCGTGATCCACAAACCCTCGAAGCTGCCTCCACAGCGATAGCCACCCAACCGCCCGTCCGTCAAACCCCGGCCGAGAATCGAACTCAGCTCACTGGGTTGATACTCTTTGGTTCTATTCGGTAAAGTCACGTGGGTAAAAAAAATAAAATGACAAAAATCACGACGTTTCGGCCACAAACACAAGCGGCCTTGATCAGGTGAAGGGACCAGGCTGTCTCGAGGACAGCGCTGGAGTGAAACACAGCCACGCTCAGACCGCGGACCTTTGAGCTGTGTGCGAGGAAACAAGGTGCCTTGACAAAGGAATTAGCATAAAAAATAGCATTTGATTGGCCGACTTAGCATGATGAACGGTGTAGAGGCATGTACACCGCCGCTTGTGTTGTGGCCGAAACGTCGTGATTTTTGTTGTTTTATTTTTTTACCTACGTGGTGACTTTACCGAATAGAACCAAAGAGTATGGATCCTTGCAGTCACGAAAGCTTTAAATCTAGAACTCGCAGGGTTGATAGCGCTGAGAGCTGACCACTGCAGCGCCGATCCCGTGTCGTTGTCGTGATCACGAAGGCATGCTGCTCGAGCCTTAGCCCCGGGGGCTGGGAATCGAACTCAAGGAGGATGAGGTTGAAGGACGCGGTGGTGCGCTAACCGCTGCGCCACCGCTCCAACGCCCCCTCCCCCCCCCCCCCCCACTGTAATTAGGCGTTAGGCCATCCTCTCACCTGCACGTTCCCACGTGAGGCAGGTGTACTGCAGGGTCGGGTGGCCGCACAGGTGGTGATGGGAGGTGACGGACCCATTGTGATTGGTGCGGCTATTGTCGATGTTAATTGGTGTGGGTGGTCGGTGATTGTTGGTGGTGGTTCCGAGTGGCTCTCACACGTGGGCAAAAAAAAAAAGAGACACGGACACACACCCGGAGATGTAGAGACACAGAGAGATCTACACACAGACACACACCCAGAGATGTACAGACACACAGAGATCTACACACAGACACACACCCAGAGATGTACAGACACACAGAGATCTACACACAGACACACACCCAGAGATGTAGAGACACAGAGAGATCTACACACAGACACACACCCGGAGATGTAGAGACAGAGAGAGATCTACACACAGACACACACCCATAGATGTAGAGACACAGAGAGATCTACACACAGACACACACCCAGAGATGTAGAGACACAGAGAGATCTACACACAGACACACACCCAGAGATGTAGAGACACAGAGAGATCTACACACAGACACACACCCAGAGATGTACAGAGAGATCTACACACAGACACACACCCAGAGATGCACAGACAGAGAGAGATCTACACACAGACACACACCCAGAGATGTAGAGACACAGAGATCTACACACAGACACACACCCACTGATGTACAGACAGAGAGAGATCTACACACAGACACACACCCAGAGATGTACAGACACAGAGAGATCTACACAGTCACACACCCAGAGATGTACAGACAGAGAGAGAGAGATCTACACACAGACACACAACCAGAGACGTAGAGACAGAGAGAGATCTACACACAGACACACACCCAGAGATGTAGAGACACAGAGAGATCTACACACAGACACACACCCAGAGATGTACAGACAGAGAGAGATCTACACACAGACACACACCCAGAGATGTACAGAAACAGAAAGATCTACACGCAGACACACACCCAGAGATGTACAGACACAGAGAGATCTACACACAGACACACAACCAGAGACGTAGAGACAGAGAGAGATCTACACACAGACACACACCCAGAGATGTAGAGACACAGAGAGATCTACACACAGACACACACCCAGAGATGTACAGACAGAGAGAGATCTACACACAGACACACACCCAGAGATGTACAGAAACAGAAAGATCTACACGCAGACACACACCCAGAGATGTACAGACACAGAGAGATCTACACAGTCACACACCCAGAGATGTACAGACAGAGAGAGAGAGAGAGATCTACACACAGACACACACCCAGAGACGTAGAGACAGAGAGAGATCTACACACAGACACACACCCAGAGATGTAGAGACACAGAGAGATCTACACACAGACACACACCCAGAGATGTACAGACAGAGAGAGATCTACACACAGACACACACCCAGAGATGTACAGAAACAGAAAGATCTACACGCAGACACACACCCAGAGATGTACAGACACAGAGAGATCTACACACAGACACACACCCAGAGATGTACAGACACAGAGAGATCTACACACAGACAAACACCCAGAGATGTACAGACAGAGAGAGAGAGATCTACACACAGACACACACCCAGAGACGTAGAGACAGAGAGAGATCTACACACAGACACACACCCAGAGATATACAGACAGAGAGAGATCTACACACAGACACACACCCAGAGATGTACAGACAGAGAGAGATCTACACACAGACACACACCCAGAGATGTACAGACACAGAGAGATCTACACACAGATACACACCCAGAGATGTACAGACACAGAGAGATCTACACACAGACACACACCCAGAGATGTACAGACACAGAGAGATCTACACACAGACACACACCCAGAGATGTACAGACACAGAGAGATCTACACACAGACACACACCCAGAGATGTACAGACACAGAGAGATCTACACACAGACACACACCCAGAGATGTACAGACACACAGAGATCTACACACAGACACACACCCAGAGATGCACAGACAGAGAGATCTACACACAGACACACACCCAGAGATGTAGAGACAGAGAGAGATCTACACACAGACACACACCCAGAGATGTACAGACACACAGAGATCTACACACAGACACACACCCAGAGATGTAGAGACAGAGAGAGATCTACACACAGACACACACCCAGAGATGTGGAGACAGAGAGATCTACACACAGACACACACCCAGAGATGTACAGCCACAGAGAGATCTACACACAGACACACCCAGAGATGTAGAGACACAGAGAGATCTGCACACAGACACACACCCAAAGATGTACAGACACAGAGAGATCTACACACAGACACACACCCAGAGATGTACAGAAACAGAAAGATCTACACGCAGACACACACCCAGAGATGTACAGACACAGATAGATCTACACACAGACACACACCCAGAGATGTACAGACACAGAGAGATCTACACACAGACTCCGACGCAGAGATGTAAAGGCACAGATGCAGACACCTAGAATAGCACATGTGCCTGTACATATATTCTCGCATACATGTGAAATAAAGTCACGTGATGTGTGAGGATGAAATCACGGGGCTGTGTGAGGATGAAGTCACGGGGCTGTGTGAGGATGAAGTCATGGGCTGTGTAAGATGAAGTCACGGGGCTGTGTGAGGATGAAGTCACGGGCTGTGTGAGATGAAGTCACGGGGCTGTGTGAGGATGAAGTCACGGACTGTGTGAGGATGAAGTCACGGGGCTGTGTAATGATGAAGTCACGGACTGTGTGATGATGAAGTCACGGGGCTGTGTGAGGATGAAGTCACGGGGCTGTGTGAGGATGAAGTCACGGGCTGTGTGAGATGAAGTCACGGGGCTGTGTGAGGATGAAGTCACGGGGCTGTGTGAGATGAAGTCACGGGGCTGTGTGATGATGAAGTCACGGACTGTGTGATGATGAAGTCACGGGGCTGTGTGAGGATGAAGTCACGGGGCTGTGTGAGGATGAAGTCACAGGCCACGTGAGATGATGAAGTCACCGGCTGTGTGAGGATGAAGTCACGGGCTGTGTGATGATGAAGTCACGGGCCGTGTGAGGATGAAGTCACGGGGCTGTGTGAGGATGAAGTCACGGGGCTGTGTGAGGATGAAGTCACGGGCTGTGTGATGATGAAGTCACGGACTGTGTGAGGATGAAGTCACGGGCTGTGTAAGATGATGAAGTCACGGACTGTGTGAGGATGAAGTCACGGGGCTGTGTGAGATGAAGTCACGGGCTGTGTGAGGATGAAGTCACGGGCTGTGTAAGATGATGAAGTCACGGGCTGTGTGAGATGAAGTCACGGACTGTGTGAGGATGAAGTCACGGGGCTGTGTGAGGATGAAGTCACGGGCTGTGTGAGATGAAGTCACGGACTGTGTGATGATGAAGTCACGGACTGTGTGATGATGAAGTCACGGGGCTGTGTGAGGATGAAGTCACGGGGCTGTGTGATGATGAAGTCACGGGGCTGTGTGAGATGAAGTCACGGGCTGTGTGAGATGAAGTCACGGGGCTGTGTGAGAGATGAAGTCACGGGGTGTGTGAGGATGAAGTCACGGGGCTGTGTGATGATGAAGTCACGGGGCTGTGTAAGATGATGAAGTCATGGGGCTGTGTGATGATGAAGTCACGGGGCTGTGTGATGATGAAGTCACGGGGCTGTGTGATGATGAAGTCACGGGGCTGTGTGATGATGAAGTCACGGGGCTGTGTGATGATGAAGTCACGGGGCTGTGTGATGATGAAGTCCCGGGGCTGTGTGATGATGAAGTCACGGGGCTGTGTGATGATGAAGTCACGGGCTGTGTGAGGATGAAGTCACGGGGCTTTGTGATGATGAAGTCACGGGGCTTTGTGAGATGAAGTCACGGGCTGTGTGATGATGAAGTCACGGGCCGTGTGAGGATGAAGTCACGGGGCTGTGTGAGGATGAAGTCACGGACTGTGTGAAGATGAAGTCACCGGGCTGTGTGAGGATGAAGTCACGGGCTGTGTGAGATGAAGTCACGGGGCTGTGTGAGGATGAAGTCACGGGCTGTGTGATGATGAAGTCACGGGCTGTGTGATGATGAAGTCACGGGCTGTGTGAGAGATGAAGTCACGGACTGTGTGAGATGAAGTCACGCGGCTGTGTGAGAGATGAAGTCACGGACTGTGTGAGATGAAGTCACGCGGCTGTGTGATGATGATGTCACGGGGCTGTATGAGATGAAGTCACGAACTGTGTGAGATGAAGTCACGGGCTGTGTGAGGATGAAGTCACGGGGCTGTGTGAGGATGAAGTCACGGGCTGTGTGATGATGAAGTCACGGGCTGTGTGAGATGAAGTCACGGGGCTGTGTGATGATGAAGTCACGGACTGTGTGAGATGAAGTCACGGGCTGTGTGAGGATGAAGTCACGGGCTGTGTGAGCTGTGTGAGGATGAAGTCACGGGCTGTGTGATGATGAAGTCACGGGGCTGTGTGAGGATGAAGTCACGGGGCTGTGTGAGATGAAGTCACGGGCTGTGTGAGATGAAGTCACGGGGCTGTGTGAGAGATGAAGTCACGGGGTGTGTGAGGATGAAGTCACGGGGCTGTGTGATGATGAAGTCACGGGGCTGTGTAAGATGATGAAGTCACGGGGCTGTGTGATGATGAAGTCACGGGGCTGTGTGATGATGAAGTCACGGGGCTGTGTGATGATGAAGTCACGGGGCTGTGTGATGATGAAGTCACGGGGCTGTGATGATGAAGTCACGGGGCTGTGTGATGATGAAGTCACGGGCTGTGTGAGGATGAAGTCACGGGGCTGTGTGAGGATGAAGTCACGGGCCGTGTGAGGATGAAGTCACGGGCCGTGTGAGGATGAAGTCACGGGGTGTGTGAGGATGAAGTCACGGGGCTGTGTGATGATGAAGTCACGGGGCTGTGTAAGATGATGAAGTCATGGGGCTGTGTGATGATGAAGTCACGGGGCTGTGTGAGGATGAAGTCACGGGCCGTGTGAGGATGAAGTCACGGGCTGTATGAGGATGAAGTCACGGGGCTGTGTGATGATGAAGTCACGGGGCTGTGTGATGATGAAGTCACGGGGCTGTGTGATGATGAATTCACGGGCTGTGTGATGATGAAGTCACGGGGCTGTGTGAGGATGAAGTCACGGGCTGTGTGATGATGATGTCACGGGGCTGTGTGAGGATGAAGTCACGGGCCGTGTGAGGATGAAGTCACGGACTGTGTGAAGATGAAGTCACCGGGCTGTGTGAGGATGAAGTCACGGGCTGTGTGAGATGAAGTCACGGGGCTGTGTGAGGATGAAGTCACGGGCTGTGTGATGATGAAGTCACGGGCTGTGTGATGATGAAGTCACGGGCTGTGTGAGAGATGAAGTCACGGACTGTGTGAGATGAAGTCACGCGGCTGTGTGAGAGATGAAGTCACGGGCAGTGTGAGATGAAGTCACGGGGCTGTGTGATGATGAAGTCACGGGCTGTGTGATGATGAAGTCACGGGGCTGTGTGAGGATGAAGTCACGGGCTGTGTGATGATGAAGTCACGGGCTGTGTGGTGATGATGATGTCACGGGGCTGTGTGAGGATGAAGTCACGGGCTGTGTGAGGATGAAGTCACGGGCCGTGTGAGGATGAAGTCACGGGCTGTGTGATGATGATGTCACGGACTGTGTGAGGATGAAGTCACGGGGCTGTGTGAGGATGAAGTCACGGGGCTGTGTGATGATGATGTCACGGGGCTGTGTGAGGATGAAGTCACGGGGCTGTGTGATGATGATGTCACGGGGCTGTGTGATGATGAAGTCACGGGGCTGTGTGATGATGAAGTCACGGGCTGTGTGATGATGAAGTCACCGGCTGTGTGAGGATGAAGTCACGGACTGTGTGAGGATGAAGTCACGGGCTGTGTGAGGATGAAGTCACGGGCTGTGTGATGATGAAGTCACGGGCCGTGTGAGGATGAAGTCACGGACTGTGTGAGGATGAAGTCACGGGCTGTGTGATGATGAAGTCACGGGCTGTGTGATGATGTGAAGTCACGGGCTGTGTGATGATGAAGTCACGGGCTGTGTGATGATGATGTCACGGGCTGTGTGATGATGAAGTCACGGGCTGTGTGATGATGATGTCACGGGCTATGTGAGGATGAAGTCACGGGCTGTGTGAGATGAAGTCACGGGGCTGTGTGAGGATGAAGTCACGGGCTGTGTGATGATGAAGTCACGGGCTGTGTGATGATGAAGTCACGGGCTGTGTGAGAGATGAAGTCACGGACTGTGTGAGATGAAGTCACGCGGCTGTGTGAGAGATGAAGTCACGGACTGTGTGAGATGAAGTCACGCGGCTGTGTGATGATGATGTCACGGGGCTGTATGAGATGAAGTCACGAACTGTGTGAGATGAAGTCACGGGCTGTGTGAGGATGAAGTCACGGGGCTGTGTGAGGATGAAGTCACGGGCTGTGTGATGATGAAGTCACGGGCTGTGTGAGATGAAGTCACGGGGCTGTGTGATGATGAAGTCACGGACTGTGTGAGATGAAGTCACGGGCTGTGTGAGGATGAAGTCACGGGCTGTGTGAGCTGTGTGAGGATGAAGTCACGGGCTGTGTGAGATGAAGTCACGGGCTGTGTGAGATGAAGTCACGGGGCTGTGTGAGAGATGAAGTCACGGGGTGTGTGAGGATGAAGTCACGGGGCTGTGTGATGATGAAGTCACGGGGCTGTGTAAGATGATGAAGTCACGGGGCTGTGTGATGATGAAGTCACGGGGCTGTGTGATGATGAAGTCACGGGGCTGTGTGATGATGAAGTCACGGGGCTGTGTGATGATGAAGTCACGGGGCTGTGATGATGAAGTCACGGGGCTGTGTGATGATGAAGTCACGGGCTGTGTGAGGATGAAGTCACGGGCTGTGTGAGGATGAAGTCACGGGCCGTGTGAGGATGAAGTCACGGGCCGTGTGAGGATGAAGTCACGGGGTGTGTGAGGATGAAGTCACGGGGCTGTGTGATGATGAAGTCACGGGGCTGTGTAAGATGATGAAGTCATGGGGCTGTGTGATGATGAAGGTTAGGGGCTGTGTGAGGATGAAGTCACGGGCCGTGTGAGGATGAAGTCACGGGCTGTATGAGGATGAAGTCACGGGGCTGTGTGATGATGAAGTCACGGGGCTGTGTGATGATGAAGTCACGGGGCTGTGTGATGATGAATTCACGGGCTGTGTGATGATGAAGTCACGGGGCTGTGTGAGGATGAAGTCACGGGCTGTGTGATGATGATGTCACGGGGCTGTGTGAGGATGAAGTCACGGGCCGTGTGAGGATGAAGTCACGGACTGTGTGAAGATGAAGTCACTGGGCTGTGTGAGGATGAAGTCACGGGCTGTGTGAGATGAAGTCACGGGGCTGTGTGAGGATGAAGTCACGGGCTGTGTGATGATGAAGTCACGGGCTGTGTGATGATGAAGTCACGGGCTGTGTGAGAGATGAAGTCACGGACTGTGTGAGATGAAGTCACGCGGCTGTGTGAGAGATGAAGTCACGGGCAGTGTGAGATGAAGTCACGGGGCTGTGTGATGATGAAGTCACGGGCTGTGTGATGATGAAGTCACGGGGCTGTGTGAGGATGAAGTCACGGGCTGTGTGATGATGAAGTCACGGGCTGTGTGGTGATGATGATGTCACGGGGCTGTGTGAGGATGAAGTCACGGGCTGTGTGAGGATGAAGTCACGGGCCGTGTGAGGATGAAGTCACGGGCTGTGTGATGATGATGTCACGGACTGTGTGAGGATGAAGTCACGGGGCTGTGTGAGGATGAAGTCACGGGGCTGTGTGATGATGATGTCACGGGGCTGTGTGAGGATGAAGTCACGGGGCTGTGTGATGATGATGTCACGGGGCTGTGTGATGATGAAGTCACGGGGCTGTGTGATGATGAAGTCACGGGCTGTGTGATGATGAAGTCACCGGCTGTGTGAGGATGAAGTCACGGACTGTGTGAGGATGAAGTCACGGGCTGTGTGAGGATGAAGTCACGGGCTGTGTGATGATGAAGTCACGGGCCGTGTGAGGATGAAGTCACGGACTGTGTGAGGATGAAGTCACGGGCTGTGTGATGATGAAGTCACGGGCTGTGTGATGATGATGTCACGGGCTGTGTGATGATGAAGTCACGGGCTGTGTGATGATGATGTCACGGGCTATGTGATGATGAAGTCACGGGCTGTGTGATGATGAAGTCACGGGCTGTGTGATGATGATGTCACGGGCTGTGTGATGATGAAGTCACGGACTGTGTGAGGATGAAGTCACGGGCTGTGTGATGATGAAGTCACGGGCTGTGTGATGATGAAGTCACGGGGCTGTGTGATGATGAAGTCACGGGGCTGTGTGATGATGATGATGTCACGGGCTGTGTGATGATGAAGTCACGGGGCTGTGTGATGATGATGTCACGGGGCCGTGTTCAGTCCGTGCGCTCGCAGAACATTTCCCCCGCCGTCCCGTACCATTTGAGGCTTTCACCAAAACTTCGATCCGTGGGCCCGCTGGGTTCTCAGCAGCGTCGCTAGGTCCACCCCACCATCCCACGATCCTCACGCACCGAGGGAACTTCATGCAGAGTTGACCCTGAATCTCCCCTTGACGGCGGGGGGGGAGTGGGTGAGGCTAGATGGGGGGGGTGGGATGTCATTGTTGTTGATCCAGAGACCACCACTTCTTTTGCCCTCCAAAAAAATGCCAGCGGCTGCCTTTTGAAATCCACGCATATTCATGCACGCGCATCGGAAATATGAAAGGAGCGAGGAGGTTGCGAGTGTGAATGGCCATTAGGGGGATGGGGGAGGGGTGGCCGATGTGAAAGTGTTTATTGTCATAATTATAAATATGAATGATATTGTTCTTAAAAGCAGCCCGAATTACCATAAGCTCTTGGCGCTCGCTAAAGTCACAGCCCTGCGAAAGAAAGCGCGTGCTGGTATGCACCGGGTAGTGGTGGTGGTGGTGGTGGCTGTGGTGGTTGTGCTGACAGTGGTCATAGGGGTGATGGTGGTGATGGTGAAGATAGCAGTGGTGATGGTGGGAGTAGGAACGATGGCGGTGATGGTGGTGAGATTGGTCGTGGTGATGATGTTGGTGATGACAGTGTTTGAAGGGAGTTTGGTGGTGATGGTGGTGATAGTGGTGATGGTGGTGATGGTTGTAGAATGGAGGTTGGTGATGATGGTGGTGATGGTGATGACAGTTGTAGAATGGAGGTTGGTGATGATGGTGGTGATGGTGGTGACAGTTGTAGAATGGAGGTTGGTGATGATAGTGGTGATGGTGGTGACAGTTGTAGAATGGAGGTTGGTGATGATGGTGGTGATGGTGATGACAGTGTTTGAAGGGAGGTTGGTGATGATGGTGGTGATGGTATTGACAGTTGTAGAATGGAGGTTGGTGATGATGGTGGTGATGACAGTGTTTGAAGGGAGGTTGGTGATGATGGTGGTGATGGTGGTGATGGTGGTGATAGTTGTAGAATGGAGGTTGGTGATGATGGTGGTGATGGTGATGACAGTTGTAGAATGGAGGTTGGTGATGATGGTGGTGATGGTGGTGACAGTGTTTGAAGGGAGGTTGGTGATGATGATGGTGGTGATGGTGGTGACAGTTGTAGAATGGAGGTTGGTGATGATGTTGCTGATGGTGGTGACAGTGTTTGAAGGGAGGTTGGTGCTGATGATGTTGGTGATGACAGTGTTTGAAGGGAGGTTGGTGGTGGTGATGATGATGGTGGTGACAGTTGTAGTTTGGAGGTTGGTGTTGATGTTGTTGGTTATGACACTGGTCGTAGGGATAATGGTGCTGCTGATGATGATGGTTGTGCTGGTCGTCTTTGTGCATGCCTTCAGAGCTGTTCGCTAACAGTACTTGTCCGAACAGTCTGCTAATGCTCTACAGGGGCATCTTTCTTTGTCTCTGTACGAAGTGGAGAGCGGTGGTGCAGCGGTTAGCGCACTGTGCTACGAACCAGGCGACCCGAGTTCGATTTCCGCTCACGGTCACCAACAGCAGTGACGGATGATCTCAACCGGTCCTGGGCTTCCCCTAGGTCGACTCGGCTATCAGACGAGTACCTGGTGCGATGTGTAGTAAACATCGCCACTGGGGAGACAAAGGCGGCCGGGGCGAGGTGCTGGCCACCCTCCATGCCTCGTGTGCCGTGCCGGCCTTCGTAGGTGCTGCTCGGGAACAGCACTTGCCCAGACCAGTCTGTTAGGGCTACACGGGGGACTTTTGTCCCATGTCTCCGTGTGGAAGTGTGTGTGCGTGTGTGTGCGTGTGTGTGTGTGCGTGTGTGTGTGTGTGCGTGTGTGTGTGTGCGTGTGTGTGTGTGCGTGTGTGTGTAGCGTGCGTGTGTGTGTGTGCGCGTGTGTGTGTAGCGTGCGTGTGTGTGTGCGTGTTAATTCATCCACAGAATAAAAACAAAAGAGCGAATTTGGGCAAAGGGGGGGGGGGGCGCAGTTGGTAGGGGGGAGGGGAGGGGTGGTGGGGGGGGGTGGTGAGACGGGGGTTGTGGGGGTCCGGATTGGATGTTGGTCCGTGTCATTAAAGGCATCACCACCCCCTCCCCTAACCACCACCACCACCGCCCGCTCCACCGACCCCCACGAGAAGACAGAGACAAAGATCCCCAGTATGAGCACTCAACAGACCGTTGGGCCCGGCGCTGTTAGCGAGCACCTATTAAACCCGGCCGGGGGGCTCCCGAGGCGCTGGTGCGGCCGTAGGCAACCGTTGCCCGGCCAGCCACCTCTGTTCTGCGCTAACCATTGCGCCACCGCTCCTCGTTCCCGGCCGCCTTTGTCTCCCAAGTGGCGATGTTTACTCCACACCGCACCAGGTACTCGATTGAGGCTGAGTTGACCTAGGGGGGAAGCCCAGGACCGGTTCAGATAATCGCCACCGGTGTTAGTGGCCGTGAGCGGGACTCGAACGCAGACGTTAAACAGGTGGTGGTGGTTGTTGTTTAGTTTGGATTTGGGATTTTGAGTCTGAAGGCGGAGGAGACCCCTGCCTGAAATTGTGGGGTTCGGAGGAGAGCGAAAGAGAGACGGAGGGGGGGTAGAGAGAGAGGGAGGGGGGAGGTTGATGAGGTGGGGGGAGGGGCTGGGGTGGGGGGAACGCCATGCGGGCATTGCGGTACGGAGAGAAATTTGCGACGCCCTCATCAATGCGTGCGCGCCTCGCGCATTTAAATAACACGGGGCGATGGGTGGGTGGGTGTCTGGTTTGGTGGGTGGGTGTCTGGCTTGGTGGGTGGGTGTCTGATTTGGTGGGTGGGTGTCTGGTTTGGTGGGTGGGTGTCTGGCTTGGTGGGTGGGTGTCTGGCTTGGTGGGTGGGTGAGTGATCGAGTGAGTGGTTGATGACCGCGCAAATGAGTTAGTGGATGAGTGACTGAGTTTGTGAGTCAGTTAGTAAGCGAGTGAGTGGTTGTGGTGGGTGATTGCGAGTGAGTGAACGAATGGAAGGGGTAGGCGGTTGGTTAGTGGATGGGTAGGTGGGGTGTATAAAGTGGTAGTTGAGTGGGTTTTATGTTGGTCAGTAGATGGAGTCGTGGCGAGTTTGGCGAGTGGGTTGATGGTTCATCCAAGGCCGTAGCCATGGAGTCAACATTGGGGGGGACCAAATCTTCCAGGGGGTCTGGGGGTCCCAATCCAGAAAAATATCTAAATTTGAAAACTCATTTCTTGCCTACAATATAAAAAAAAATCACTAACACATTGGATGGACTTTTTTTACAGCAATGTCTACTAGTGTATATTGTATTACATTGCTCTGTTTTAACTTTTTACCCTTTCCTTGTTTTTATTGTTTGTAATGGCAGAGATTAAGGATTTATAAACTACAACCATAACCACAATCATATAAACAGAAATCAATGCATTGTTATATGAAGACAAGTCCAGATTGTGGCCAGGGTTTAGCAAATTGTTCTTTTTATTTACATAGCATAGCAATTATTTTTATAGCAATATATTGGGGGGGGGCATTTTGAGCATATTTGAATATTGGGGGGGGGATGTGTGTCCCCCCCCAATTTTTATTATAATTACGGCCTTGGGTTCATCTGTTGGCTAGTTAGCTTGGTAGCTTGCTGGTTTCTTGCGTGCGTGGGTGAGTGGGTGGGTAGGTGATGTCGTGGGTAGGCGAGTAAGGGGATTAGAATTGTGTTGGAAAGATCGGTGGCTAGTTGTGGCTTGTGGAGCAGTGGGTGTTTGTGTGGGTAGATGAGTGGATCAGTTGATGAGTGGGTGAGTTCGACGTGTATTGCGTGGGTTATTCATCCCGTGGTGTTTTTTTGATAGGTCGGTAGGGTTCGCTGAGTGAGCGAGTTGGACCTTTGCTGGATGGTCAAGGTTATTGGATTGTTGGTTTTCCTGCGTAGGTGAATGGATTCGTGAGCGCATTCGACTCCTCATTTGATGAACGGGTGGTCAGTTAAGTGGGTCGATAATTTATTAATTTGGTAATTTGTCGGATGAGTCGGTGGATGAGTGGGTTGACGAGTGAGTGAATGGATGAGACTGTTGTTGGTAGGTAGCTGCGTGGTGTACTGGGTGAGTCGATAATCATCTGACCATTTATCAAGTGGGTGGCTAAGTGGGTTGATGAGTGAGTACCCTGATGGGTGAGATTTGATGTTGGGTAGCTGAGTGGTGTACCGGCTGGGTAGACAATTTAGTATCTTGTTTGTTGGGTGGGTAGGTTGATTAGTGATTATCCGGATGGGTGAGATTGATGTTGGGTAGCTGAGTGGTGTACAGGCTGGGTAGACAATTTGGTAGCTTGTTGGGTAGGTTGATTAGTGATTATCTGGATGGGTGAGTTTGATGTTGGGTAGCTGAGTGGTGTACCGGCTGGGTAGACAATCTGGTAGCTTGTTTGTTGGGTGGCTCTGTGTGAGTGTGCGGCTGGAGGAGTGGGGGGTTGAGGTGGTGGTGGTGGCTGCGTGTGTTGTGCGCGCTGTCTAATAATGCAGAGCGCGGGCTGCGCGCATTGAATGCCCGGGCAGGAGCGGCGGCTAGGCGAGGCGTGGGAACAGCCCACACTGGGTGTTCACACCACGCGGGGTGTTCACACCACGCGCGATGCACTCGCAATTAGGGCGCCTTTATGCCACTGTCTCTCTCTCCTCCTCCTCCTTCTCCTCCTGCTCCTCCTCCTCCAACCTCTTCATCACCATAATTCTGGTCATCTTCCTACAATGTCATCCTGCTTCTCCTCCAGCCTCCTCCTACATCATCATCATCATCATCCTTCTTCCTCCTCTTTCAACCTCATCATCATCCTACTGCTCCTCCTCCAACCTCCTCATCACCATTATCATTCTGCTCCTCTTCCTACAATGTCATCCTCCTCCTCCAACCTCCTCCTACCTCATCACCCTCCTCCAACCTCCTCTTACCTCATCATCATCATCCTCCAACCTCATCATCCTCAGTTTAACACGTAGGCTTTCGCGACCAGTATTATTCATGATAAAGGTTTTTTGGGTTAGATCGCAGTTATTTATAAATGTGTCGCAACCCTCCACCACCCAACACGGCCAATCAGTAAAAAAATGTGGTGGACGGCTTCACTATTCTGGAAAATCTCCCGAAGATGCTGGATGTAATTTCCAGCGAAACGTCGTACTCAAATTGTAAATGTTGTGGATTCTCTCTTCCAAGGCCGTAGCCATGGAGTCAACATTGGGGGGTGGGGGGACAAAATCTTCCAGGGTGTCTGGGGGTCCCCCTCCAGAAAAAAATCTCAATTTGAAAACTCATTTCCTGCCTAAAATATTCAAAAAATTAACTAACACGTGGGATGGACTTTTTTTTTACAATAATGTCTAATAGTGTATTGTATTACATTGCTCTGTTTTAACTTTTTTACCATTTCTTGTTTCATTGTTTGTAATGGCAGAGATTGGGGATTCATAAACTACCACCATAACCACAATCATATAAACATAAATGTATGCATTGTTATATGAAAACAAGTCCAGATATTGTGGACAAGGTTTAGCAAATTGTTGTTTTTATTTACATAGCATAGCAATTATTATGTTTTAATATTTTTGATTGCAATATATTGGGGGGGGGGACATTTTGAGCATATTTGAATATTGGGGTGGGCTGAAGTAGTGAACTATTTGTCTTTTGTCAACGTGACACATTTTTTACTGATTGGCCGTGTCGGGTGGTGGAAGGTTGCGACACATTTATAAATAACGCGACTCATCATCCTCCTGCAGCTCATCCTCCTCCTGATCCGCCTCCAACCTCATTACGGTACTCCTCGTCATCCTCCAACCTCATTGTCGCTTCCTCTAACCTCATTCACATCAACCTAATCATCCGCCTACTCCTCCAACGTCAGAAGCGTCCACCTCTTCCTTGTTCAAAACCTCATCCAACCTCATCGTCCTACCCTTCCTCCTCATCCTCGTCCCATGGCACCGCCCGTTCGCTGTGTGCGGGACGAGACGAGGTTGGCCTGGAGCCCAACGCTCGTGCCGGAATCGACGGCGCTTCCGAATTAATCCGCACGCCACGACGGCTTTGCATGGAGCGGTGGGCGCCGTGGTTAGCGCACTGCTCTAAACTAAAATGTATTTTAAAAAAAACTATATTTGACCAGGTGTAAGATCTCCCGGTGCCTGAGCGACCCTGGCTATCGCAAATGATCGCTCAACAAAGTGGGCTCGTCGTCGTCGTCATTTTGGGGATGTAACGCAGCCAAATACTCCAAACGCGGGGACGTTGATTCAAAATGTGGAGGAGGAAAACCCCGGAGGGAGGACCCCGGAGAAAAATTTTCACGCGACCACGGGGGGAGAGAGAGCGAGAGAGACGCAGACTCCAAATATACAGCAGCAGCAGGCGTCAGAGTCGGGCTCGAACCCACGTCCTCCTGCATATCGGGCGAGGTAGTTAACATCTCCTAGCCACACCCTAGTTCGATTCGCAGCCACGGCTAACACTAGTGGCGGCGAGCGCTGTCAAAACGAGTGTCGGGTCTCAGCTAAGCACTGCGGCGGTGTAATAAAGATACACCGCCGCTGGGGAGACAAAGGCGGCTGGGGGTGGTACAGGCCACGCCACCCCCTAGTTGTGCCATCTCAACCTGCATAGCTGCTAGCGACGCTAATAGCACTTGTCTCAATAGTACGTGAGGTTATACGGGTATCTGTGTGTGTACTGTAGTGTATGTAGTATGTAGGGGGGGGAGCGGTGGCGCAGCGGTTAGCGCGCTGCGCTACGAACCCGGCGACCCGAGTTCGATTACCGCTCACCGATGACGATTATCTGAAATGTTAATGGGCCTCCCCTAGGTCAACTCAGCCTCAAACGAGTACCTGGTGCGGTATGTATTCATCGCCACTCGGGAGACAAAGGCGGTTGGGCGTGGTGCTGGCCACCCACCCCCCCCCCCCGTGTACCGTGCCCGCTAACGTATGTGTGTTGAACTTCTTTGGCACCGTACTTTAGCCAACCGTGCTCATCGACGGCGCAGGGGGAAGGACGACAAACTTAACACACAGAAAAAAAGCAGTCCTTCAAGAACGAGGTTTCAATTGAGATGTAACAGTGCGTAGCTTCAGTGGCGTCCTAACGACGGAAGGAAGAGCGTTCCAGACGGCCGTAGAAGCGCGTGTGAAAGCGCCGCGCGATGCCGCCGGTGACCACCGCCTTTGTCCGATGGCCCAACAGCCAAAAGCCGCTGCTGCTGCGAGGATGTCCGGAGTTCGCGTGATGGTTCACGCTACTTGACCCACTTGCCCCAAAAGTGCGGAGGTGCATCTTTGTGTTTGTATGAGTACAACAACAATAAAAGAGAGACGTTTGGCGTCTAGGTACGAGACGGAGTTTATTAGTTTATTACCAGGCGAGAGGGCAGTGGTTTGGACAAATGCATCGTCGGAACCACCGTTCAACCAACATAATCGTCGTCAGCATGAATACAATACTTTCCATCCATCGTCAGCATCATTACAACCATCATCATCATCAGCCTGAACGTGTGTTTTTTAAAAACGTTTTATCTGCAGAGAAATCACCATCGTCAACATCACCACCACCACCAGCCATGATCTATATTCACTGCTGGATGAAGGCCTATCGTCATCTGCCATGATCTATATCCGCTGATGGATGAAAGCTTATCACCACCAGTAATGGTACATCCACTGCTGGATGTTCAGAATGTTCTAATTGTACGTTAAATATAAATGTTGATGCTCGCACTCTGAGTGGCGGATCTGTGCCATAGAATGCGGCCACATTATGTAAACTACAAATTACTGGAGTTGTCACGCCATGATCACCATCTCTCGTGGTCTTGTCATTCAATAATCCCTCGTAGCGGATTCCCGTGGTGCCTTGGGACGCGGTCCCTCCTCTCGCCTCCTCTCCGCTGCAGCTCCGTCGTGCGTCTGCGGCGCCGCCGTGGCGAGATGTTGACTACCTCGCCTGGTACGCAGGAGGTCGTGGGTTCAATCCCGACCCCGACGCCTGCTGCTGTATACTTGGAGTTTGCGGTGTCTCTCTGTCATCATCATCATGGTGGTTAGGAGATGTTAACTACCTCGCCTGGTACACAGGAGGTCGTGGGTTCAATCCCGACCCTGACGCCTGCTGCTGTATATTTGGAGTTTGCGTGTCTCTCTCATCATCATCACGGCGGCTAGGAGATGTTGACTACCTCGCCTGGTATGAAGGAGGTCGTGGGTTCAATCCCGACCCTGACGCCTGCTGCTGCTGTATATTTGGAGTTTGCGGTGTCTCTCTCTCTCATCATCATGGTGGCTAAGAGATGTTGACTACCTCGCCTGGTATGCAGGAGGTCGTGGGTTCGATCCCGACCCTGACGCCTGCTGCTGTATATTTGGCGTTTGCGGTGTCTCTCTCTCATCATCATCATCACGGTGGCTAGGAGATGTTAACTACCTCGCCTGGTATGAAGGAGGTCGTGGGTCCGATCCCGACCCTGACGCCTGCTGCTGCTGTATATTTGGAGTTTGCGGTGTCTCTCTCCCCGTGGTCGCGTGGATTTTTCTCCAGGTCCACTGGGTTTCCCTCCACATTTAGAAATCAACATCACCACGCGTTTAGAGTATTTGGCTGCTATGAATTTCCACATGATGATACGCCATTTCTTTGAGCTATCATTTGTGGCGAGGTCGCTTCCGAGAAAGAGCTACATAGCTTCTGTGGATAGATGCTACTCGCTAAAAGCACTTGCCCCAACAGTTGAAGGCCATACGGGAGGATTCTTTGTATTTGTGCTGACAGGATGTCGAGGTCTAGCGAGTAAAACACTCAAGTTCCACTCGGTGGGAGAGGTGGGATTGTGTAATTGTGCTGGAACATCGAGCTAATTGCTTGCGTCTTCCCAACCACCACCAAAGAGAAAGATCCCCCCCCCCCTCCCGTATAGCCTTAACAAACTGTTGGGGCAAGTGCTGTTGACGAGTGCCACATATGAAGGCCGGCACGGCGCACGAGTGGGTGAGTGGCCAACACCACGCCCGGCCGCCTTTGTATCCCCAGTGGCCGATGACTACACGCCGCACCAGGCACTCATTTGAGGCGGAGTCGACATAGGGCCGCTTCAGATAATCGTCACTGGTGGCGTTGGCCGTGAGCGGGAAATCGAACTTGGCTAGCCGGGTTCGTAGAGCAGCGCGCTAACCGCTGCACCACCGCTCCACACCACGACCACAACCACCCCACCCCCCCTCTTTGTCTCTCCCTCAATGGGTTCCCATTCACAGATTGACTGGTGATGATGCTGCTGCGTTGGCAGCGATGTACAAGCACAGTTGAATTAACAACACCAAAAGCAACTCCACGCATTCATTAACAACAGCAGCGTGTGGTGGCGTTACCGTGGGGCGCCATGGTGGCTTTGAGATGTCAACTCCCTCGCCTGGTATACAGAAGTTCGTGGGTTCGATCCCTACCCTGACGCCTGCTGCTGTATATTAGTGTCTCTCTCTCTCCCCGTGGTCACGTAGATTTTTCTCCGCTTCCTCCGGGTTTTCCCATCCACATTTAGAATAAACATAACGCGTTTAGAGAGTTTGGCTGCTATAAATGTCCACGTAATAAGCCACTCCCCGTTATCACTTGTGGCCCGGTCGCGTCTGAACAAGAGCTAAGTATCTCAATGGGGCCTTGCCTGGTAAAATAAATAAAAATATAGGTTCAGGTATATAATAGGCGACGTTTCGGGCAATGGCCCTTCTTCATAGCACAACGGCACGTGAATGTCACGTTGTTTACACGTTGAAGACCGGTCATCGGTTGCTCGTTGTGGTTCTGATTATTCAGATGATGATCATTAGCCACCGTTCATGGGGCTTGCGTATCCGCGATTGTGGGCCACGAAACGAAGACGGGATGAAATTACTTCTCCATGAGCGAAATCAATAAACCAATACACTTGAAATAAACAATTGTCTCAATAGACCTTTCAGTCGCACGCATTTAGATTAGCGCACGGTGTGTTGCCAAACGTTACTCGTATTGGCTTCCTAAGAACATAATTGTGGGTTGAGAATGTGTTCCACATTCTTAGCTCTTTCGGTAAAGTCACGTTGAAGGGAAACAATAAAATAATAAAACATATAAAACAATAAAAATCCTCACGACGTTTCGACCATAACACAAACGGTCGTCATCAGGTGTGTCGGTTTGCATTAATTGTGTTCCACTATAGTTGTGCCGAATGCATACCTGTCAACCCCTTACTACAGACCAATTCAGACCTTGTTGGTCATCCCGTGACCCTTGAAATCTCAACGTTCATCCAACAAAGTCCCATCACAGGGCAGCAACACAAATAGCCAAAAACAAAGGTTTTTTGTCCGTATTGAAACGGCTGTACACCTGAATTTCTCAATTCCCCTGGACGAGAATACGGGCGAAACCGAATGGGTTGTTGACACGGTGTGCGAATGTCGTTCGCCTCTGCGGCCCTTCGAGATCACGGACTTGGAAACAAGCGCACACGGCCGTGATCGAGCAAACACGCGTTTCAGAGATGTGTCAAGATTAACCAAAACATATGAATCGCTATTAATAATAAGGCTCACGTTTTAAACTCGCCTATATCTATACTGGTTGTAGTTTCGTGCCTGCGGTCTGCCCGTGCACGGTTGTGGTTGTTGTTGTTGTTGTTCAAACGTTTATCCGAAAGCGTCAGGTTTTAAATGGCATGTGCCCCAGCCGTAACATTGGCAAGAGACTTGTCTTCTTAGCTTCATGAAATCGATATTAAATCATTTAATCAATGCAATTCTAATCGACACAATTGTGCATGAGACGTAGTAAAACACACACACACATATATACACGCACACAAGTATGCGTTTCAGATTCACGAATCTAAATATTAATATTTTAACGCCCGAGAATGTTTACATTTCACAACATCGTTTAATAATCGCTACAATTTTTTTTTCAATGAAATGTTCACGAAAAATGTGCGGGATTGTTCGTAGGCCGCAAATGCGACCGCGGTCCTCGGCTAGCGGCGCTGCCGGGTGAGACGCGCCTTAGCCGGTACCGCCGGGACACCGAGCAGGGTCCACGAGGCTCCCATTGTTCACGTGCAGCGCTTTAATGAACGTGTTCGGCGTTTCTCACGTCTCAAACGGCAACCCAACAACTTATAACACGAGAGTTTCGTTCACGTTGGAAACAGCCTTGGGAAATCTTGACGTAAAGCTTTAGCGGCTTGCAGGAATTAATATTCTTGGGTCTTTCGGTAAAATCACGTAGATAGGTTCAAAGAAAATAACTAAATTAAAAAAACTGCGGACGTTTCGATCGCAACACAAGCAATCGTCATCTCCTATCGTAGTTTTTTTTGTTGTTGTTATTTTCTTTGAACCTACCTACGTGAATTTAGCCTTGGGGAAAGTTATCGTTCGTAAGGCCGCAAATGCGACCGCGGTCCTCGGCTAGCGACTCTGCCGGGATGGGCGCGCCTAAGTCGGCAGCGCCGCGGACGCCGCGACCGGGGCTTACAAGCGATTTTATTTTATTTAAACTTTTACTTTTTTGTCTCAAAGTTTTGCGACAGTCCTTGATTAATATATATATTTTTAAAAATGTTCCGAATAGCAATTCGATTTTACGTAAAACATTTCGTTGAGACAACCATAATTATCACTTAATTATTTGGTGTTGATGCTGCTACTGCTGCATTGGCATTGGTTGCAAAATCACCAAACTGAAATAGGCGACGTTTCGGGCAATGGCCCTTCGTCATAGCACATCGGAAACAAATGAACTGACGCCTTACAACGCTTAACAATGTCTATTTGTCGCCGCACGATTCAGTAATTGTCCAAAAAAACCATCACAGCATACAAACACAAGAGCATACGTGTCAACCCATTCGGTTCAGCCCGTATTCTTGTAGAGGAGAATTGAGTTTTCAGGTCCATACGGCGTACAGACGTTTCAATACGGACAACATTATTGTTGTCTATTTGTGTTTCGCCCTTGTGATAGAACTTTGTTGGATGAACGTCGAGATTTATAAGGTCACGGGGTGACCAATAAAGTCTGAATTGGTCTGTACTAAGGTAGGGCACTGATAAGGTTTGCAAGATTTTAAGCTTTCCTGATCGCAGAAATCCATACTCTTTGGTATTTCTAACTACGTGACTTTACCGAAAGAATTAAAAGAGTAGGTATGCAAGACGTGTTAATGTATATACAGCCTACGCAACGAACCTAACCATTGCTTTGCGTTGAGTATGCTATAGCTTTGCGTCGAATTAGAAGCCATATCTAACCTAAAGTATTTGTTATTTTTATTTTACCAGAAGCGACCTCGGCTGTCACACATGATGACGGCTCAACGAAGTGGCTTATCCACGTGGACATATATAGCAGCGGCCGTACACTCTGAAGGCGTGACGTTGTTGATTGTAAATGAGGATTAAAAACGGAGAACGCGGAGAAAAATCCACGCGACCACGGGGAAAGCGAGAGAGAGAAAGCACAAACTCCAAATCTACAGCAGCAGGCGTCAGGGTCGGGATCGAACCCACGATCTCCTGCAGACCAGGCGAGGGAGTTAACATCTCCTAGTCCACCGTGGCGCCCCCAAACGTGACTATATCTAGAGTCAAGTGTGGTTTTGTGCCACACGAGGTGGCGGATATTTCTCAAGACACATCTGCCACTCAAAGAGCGCCATCATCACATTCAATCTCAACGTCGAATTATATTATAAACAATGAGAGAAACATGTTTTACAGTTTCAAATAATGAAACATGAAAGCCAAGCTGTGGCCGGGAGTTAGTTGCTGTGTGCAAGTGCGAAATGTTGTTGTCACTTGACTGTACCAGTAGTGATGATCTGAGAGGCCATTGCCAATGAACACGTGGCAGTTCACCAGCAATGGCTCACGCGAACCTCCCGACTCTGCTGCTGCTGCCGATGAGACACCGAATGTGGAAACCCATAAAGCGTTTACCTGCGGTGAACCAAACGCTGCTGGTGATAGTCACTCCCAGAAGGTTGTGTCGCCGATGGGATGCGTAAAAAAGAAAAATTCGGATTTTTTTTCTTTAAAGTGGAGAGACACAAACGGATGCATGAGAAGGCGTCTGCTTTATTTAAAATGTTACCCACTTCAATAGTGCGGCTTGTCGCTGGCCGCTTTGCGTTTAAGATCTGACATATTCGCGATTTGAGGGCCGAGCGGTGGCGCAGTGGTTAGCGCTCTGCGGCTACGAGCCCTGGGCTACCCGAGTTCGATCCCCGGCCAGGGCGAGCAATCACTTAGCCTCACACCACACGCGTCGAACCTGCCGATCGACTGTGGTGTAAGCACGCATACCTACTACAAAGGGAACACATTTTAAAATCGATTTTGCGGTGCAGAATCACTTACCTGTCGGTAGGCCTCGGCAAGGTAAGGTAAAAACAACGAGCCTACCTTTACCCTACCTTTTACCCTTACCCCATACAAATTACCCGATTGCAGGGTAATTACTGGGGTACTACGCATGAAAAAGGTTTATAACAGGTAAATGCTAGGTATAGTGCTTGATTCATCTATAGCATACTTTCGATTATTCCAATTTACACGCTTTCTTTAAACTCACTCTGTTGTTGTCGTTGTATCTTCAAATCTTGTAACTCAATTTTAACCCACTTCCCAATGTGGTTTCGACTGCGAACTTGGTGTACTTATGTCATAGTGATGACAATACTGTATTCTATCATTAAAAATAAAATAAAAAATATTTTTAAAAATGTTTTATGTTTCGGCTTGTGTCAAATTGTCCACTGTCAACTGACGTTGGCTGTAATTGGCCATGGTCCCTTACGTTGTGGCAAGTTTCAGGGCTACTTTCTGGAGTCGTGTAGTTCTGCCATTACTCGTAGATTTCATAACAGCGTGTTTAAAAAAAAGTTTTTTTTTAACATTACTTATTAAACGGAGGCCACGGACTGCGCCACGGAGCTTTTAGCGGTAAACAAGGGCACCGTATTTACCGGGTTAATACTTCGCGCTACCTTTACCCTACCGGGTAATTCTTCCGAGCTACCTTTACCCCACCCTTTACCTTACCCCTTGGCATGTCGACACCTTTACCTTTACCCTTTTACCCGGTAAAAAAGGTAAATTACCTTACCTTGCCGAGGCCTTCCTGTCGGTCTAAATCAGCTCAAGCCTCCCGTAAACCACGTGACATCCTGTGTGGCCACCCCCAACTCCGGATCCCTGCCCTTTCCCCGCCCACTGTGAACACAAACGCCTCTCCTCCTCCGTTGTGCAGCAGCGTGGAGCTCCTCATGCAGCCTCTCCTGCGCCCTCTCCCACGCATTACATCCTTGACTCTGCTCCCGTGCCCGGGGTGCACCCCAGGGGTATAAAGTAGCGAGTTTTAATATTACAAGTCCACGATGCTCACAGATAACCAACCAATCGTTTGACCTTTCAAAAGAGTATGCGATGACGTGTGTAGTATGTATTTTGAACTTCTTTCGCACCCCACGTAGCCAACCATGCTAATCGGTTGGCTATGTGCAGTGCTGCTGAATTTGCAATGTTTGAATATTCATGAATCCCATCAATTCATTCCACGAGTGATGAGAGTTTCGCTTCCCGTACGAGAGCAAACCCGGCATGGCGCTGTATACAAAGGGACAGCAACACCCAAAGCTCCGCACGGATGGATGCAGTGAGCAATTGGCTCTCTCGCCGTCTCCTGATCGACCACGCGGCCTTACGGAGCCAACGCAGTTGATATTCCCCGGTAGGCTCCCGCACGAGTACCAAACGGGCCTCAAAAGTCGTGCTTAGCCTCCGCGGATGGGGAGATGGAGACGCGGGTGAAAGGGAAGTTGCTCCCAAGTGTACCGCGGACGCCACGACGTTCCGTGGCCCCGTGCCTGGCGCCGCGCGGATCCAGTGCTCGCTTGAGTAAGGCGCGTGCCAACTACTTGAGAGTCACGGCCAGTCACGCCGCATTGACGTCACAGGAGCGTGTTGAACCCGTGACGCTAAAGTGTTTTTTTTTTAGAGTTACGGTCAAGGCCCGACTCTCCAGCCACCCCCCCCCCCCCCCCACGTGTCTGAGCCCCTCCCCCATTGTGTCAACCCCTCCCCCCCCCTCCTCCCATTGTGTCTGGACGCTGCTGTCCCACACTGGTCTGGTCTCCACACCCCCCCCCTCACCCGTTTCCCCCTCCCCCCCCAATGTCTGGAACGTTCTCCCAGTGTCTGAGCCATCCCTTCTCCTCGCCCTCACCCCAAGAGAGTCGAGATCCACCCGTTCCCTCCCTCCCTGCCTGCCTCCACCCCCCAGCGTCTGAGATGCGATCTTTTCTCCCATTCCCTCCCATCCAACCCCCCTATTGTCTAACTCCCCGCTTCAACCCCAATGTCTACCCCCCCCCGCCCATGCCTCACCCAACCCCCAATCTCTCCCCCTTCCACCCAACACCCCAGAGTGTCCCGAGTCCCCCGCGCGTCTCTGCCGAGACGACGACGACGATGATGTCTCCGCTGCTGGACCGTCGCTTCCTCTTGAGCGTTCCACGTGGCGAGTATAAGCGTTGTTACTACTTTCGGTTATCTAGCTTTATGATAGGCTCGGCGATCACTCATACAGCTAGGTAACCAAAGAGAGTACACAACCTCTGCACATCTCCGCCGGTCCCTCGCCGTTCTTCCTTCCATCGATTCCGGTCGCGTGCATGCTCACGAGAACCGGAGTCTCCTCGCCGTCCTCTGTTCGTTAGAAGGGGGTGGGGCGGGTTGGGGGTTCCATCATCCGGCCCAGCGCCCTGCGCGAGAAAAAGAGACGGGGGTGGTGGGTCCGAGATGAGACGGTGTGACGATTGAAAGCGCAGCGCGCGTCTCACGATCGCCGTTAACTCCGACGACCATCGGAGCCGTCATCACGACGCAACGCAGAAGTTGAGCCAAACGCAGAAGTTGACCCAAACGCAGAAGATGCCTGAGGTTCGATCTTCCACAGAGCTCCATGGTCCATCCTAAACCGCATCCGCTCCTCGAACCGTGGTCGTCGATGCGGACGCCCGACGCACAAATGGGCAATTCAAAAACTCTCCGGTAGTAGCGGTGTGCGACTGTCGTCATCCAGAACAGACCGTCGTACAACGTGTAACGGACGTAATGCCCCGATCCACACATACAACGGAGACATCACAGCGATGATGATCACACTAACTCCGCTGCTCCCGACGTGGTCACCATCTGGGGCGCGACCACCTGAATGTGAAATTGTAGTCGTTGCTCTGCAGCTGCATCATCAGCCGTACGACACGAAGAAGATGACGCCCCGCACCTCCGAGAAGCACGGTTGGCTACGTACGGTGCGAAAGAGGTCCAACGTGCATACAACTCAAAATCATCGTTAGAGCGGTCGTGGTGATTATGAATCAGAAAATCAAGAAAACAGACAATGTGCTTCGTTCACATTGTCTGTCTGTCGACATGAAGTGAACAATAAACATAGAACATCCCATAGGCCGCCCACACGCCCTTTCTGAGATTGGCTAATTTACGCTGTGTTGGTTGGCGATGAGCAAAGCTCCCGGAGCGATTTCGACATTAGGCGTCTCGTCGGCTTTGCGTGAACCAATGCTGGGGGTGAAATGCCGGGACGATTCCAGGCAAGGAGCCTCGGTGATAAACATGGGTCTTATTTGTCTGCTTATTTTGTTCTTCATGTTCTCCGCAGACAGCGATTATTCTGTGTTGTGCATCGTAGAGTTTTTGTTATCGAAACTAGGAACCCATATCGAACAGAGACAGGTCCTTGCCCATAAACATTGGGCAGTTCACAAGCATTGGATCAAGGAACGCCTGACTGCTGATGAGACACTAAAAGTCAAAACCGGTCCAGAATGTCTCGCTTTGAACCAATGCTGCTGGGACAAAAATACTTCCAAAAGTCTGTGCAGCTGATGGGATGCGTTATCTACAATACTCTGTATAGCTTGTTATTTGGCGATTCTCCGTTGGCAGTGGCGCATGAGCACCGTTAATAAAACTCAACGCGTTTGTCAATAACACCGTACAGAAGACGTTTCGGACAACAGCCCTTCGTCATAACGCCTAATTGAAGATGTGCTACGCAGAAGAGCCGCTGCCCGAAACGTCGCCTATTATGCGTTTCCTCCTTAAGGCCGCACGCAGTGTTATTGACACGAGACGTGAGTCTTTATTTATTTATTTCTATTGCCACGTGTCACGGTTTAGACTAAAATAGAGCGCTTATCTTCTTTGGTTCTTTCGGTAAGGTCACCTAGAATGAGAATAAAATAATAAAATAACACAATAAAATTCTCACGACGTTTCGGCCACAATGCAAGCGGCCGTCTTCAGGTGAAAGGTACAGAGCTGTCAGGACGACAGAGCTTCAATGTCATCCCGACAGGTCTGTACCTTTCACCTGAAGACGGCCGCTTGCGTTGTGGCCGAAACGTCGTGAGAATTTTATTGTGTTATTTTATTATTTTATTCTCATTCTACGTGGACTTTACCGAAAGAACCAAAGAAGATGAATCCTTGCAGTCACGAAAGCTTTAAATCGAAAAATAGAGCGCTTACTTGCGTTGAGGAGTAAAGTGGTGACGGGATGTGACACTCGCCTCGGGAGGAGTGACGTCACGTCCCCTCGGGGTATTTGAGGGTGGACCCGTGACGTGTTCGGGGTCTTCGCCAGGAGCCGGGGTTGTGAGCGGCAGGAGAGTGGGGACCCAGGGTAGGGGAGAAGTAGCACCAGGCTAGGGGGGCGGGGGGCTACTTTACCTGGCTGGCTGAGTTGGTTGAACCGTCGGCCAGCGCTGTGGGGAAGAGCTCGTTTTGCCTGGGAGGCGTAGGGATTCCCAGTACCCTTCCCCCCGGGGGAGATTGGCTTAGCCGAGTCCGATGTTAACCCTTCCCCAACCCTTAGGCGGGAAGCCCTAAATCAACAGTTGGCGTCAGCCCCCACGACGACTGCTCTCCGTGTCCATCATTTACGCCTCAACACTTGCACCAGAACCTGAACCGCACCTGTACCTGATCTGTTCTGGTGCCTCTTGCTCCCCACGTTAGATTTGCACCGGTGTATGTGTGTGTGTGTGTATTTGTTCTTACGACATTTAAACAACTCGTTTGTCAACTGTTGGAATATTCCTTAAGGACCCTATGTACTCGTTGATGTATTTTTTACGTTGTGTTGCTGCTGCTGCTGCTGCGATGTTCACGCGCCACGGATCTCCAAGTGTAAAATAGCCGGGCTGGCTAAATGGAACCCCCATCCCCGTGTTGCGAATGAAATAAACTCGACACTCAAATATGTTAAAGCTGGAGCAGCAGCAGCAGCGACAGCAAGCGTGTGAGTGACGTAAATTTAGATGGGATATATTCAGACGTTTACAAATTTCTTTCCAACGCCTGGGCCATCATCATCTCGATCCGTGACCACGTGGGCTACCCTGGCCCGCACACACACAACATTTATCTCGATCCGTGACCACGTGGGCTACCCTAACACACACACAACATTGATCTCGATCCGTGACCACGTGGGCTACCATAGCCCGCACACACACAACATTTATCTCGATCCGTGACCACGTGGGCTACCCTAACACACACACACATTGATCTCGATCCGTGACCACGTGGGCTACCATAGCCCGCACACACACAACATTTATCTCGATCCGTGACCACGTGGGTTACCCTAGCCCGCACACACACACACATTTATCTCGATCCGTGACCACGTGGGCTACCCTGGCCCGCACACACACACAAAATTGATCTCGATCCGTGACCACGTGGGCTACCCTAGCCCACACACACACACACATTTATCTCGATCCGTGACCACGTGGGTTACCCTAGCCCGCACACACACACAAAATTGATCTCGATCCGTGACCACGTGGGCTACCCTGGCCCGCACACACACACAAAATTGATCTCGATCCGTGACCACGTGGGCTACCCTGGCCCACACACACACACACATTGATCTCGATCCGTGACCACGTGGGCTACCCTGGCCCACACACACACACACATTGATCTCGATCCGTGACCACGTGGGCTACCCTAGCCCGCACACACACACAAAATTGATCTCGATCCGTGACCACGTGGGCTACCCTGGCCCACACACACACACACATTGATCTCGATCCGTGACCACGTGGGCTACCCTGGCCCGCACACACACACACAACATTGATCTCGATCCGTGACCACGTGGGCTACCATAGCCCGCACACACACACAACATTTATCTCGATCCGTGACCACGTGGGTTACCCTAGCCCGCACACACACACAACATTGATCTCGATCCGTGACCACGTGGGCTACCCTAGCCCGCACACACACACAACATTGATCTCGATCCGTGACCACGTGGGCTACCCTAGCCCGCACACACACACACAACATTGATCTCGATCCGTGACCACGTGGGTTACCCTAGCCCGCACACACACACATTTATCTCGATCCGTGACCACGTGGGCTACCCTGGCCCGCACACACACACAACATTGATCTCGATCCGTGACCACGTGGGCTACCCTAGCTCGCACACACACACACAACATTTACCCATGGGCGCATTCACATGAGAAGAGAGGCAGTGATCCCCAACACCGTGTAGCCTCAACAGACTGGGGGCACGTACTATTGTATTAGCGAGTAGCACCTACGAAGGGCAGCACGGTAAAACGAATCGGCAGGTAAGCCAGCGACTACAACCGGCCGCCTTTGTCTCCCCAGTGGCAATGATTACTACACACCGCACCAGGTACTCATTTGAGGCCGAGTCGACCTAGGCGAGGCCCAGGACCGGTTCAGACAAACACACACACCCGTAGTTATATATGTACACACACACATGCACAAAAGCATACGCCGATACATAACATTGACACAGATGGATACACCTATGTGTGTACACATATTCGTGCATACGCACGTTCATGAATACAGCATGCACACTCATTGAGGAATGCCACGTTTCACACATACGTAAACACCAGCCACACACACACACATGTACAAAACACAATGATCGCCCCTCTAGACTTTAATAGACTCTACGAGATTGTTGGGTCAAGTTCTGTTAGGGGAGCGCCTATTATGGCTGGCACGGCACACGAGGAAGGGGGAGTTATCCAGCACCACGCCCGGCCGCCTTTGTCTCCCCAGTGGCGGTGGTTATACACGGCACTAGGTACTCATTTGAGGCTGAGTCGACCTTGGCGAGACCCAGGACCGGTTCAGATAATCGTCACTGTTGGTGTTGGCAGTGAGCGGGAATCGAACTCGGGTCGCCGGGTTCGGAGCGCAGCGTAGCGCTAACGACTACACCACCCACACAGACACACACACTAATATACACACACAAACACACACACTAACACACACACTAACATACACAAACATACATACACAAACACACATACACAAACACACATACACAAACACACTACCCACACAGACACACACTAACACACACACACTAACACACACAGACACACACACTAATATACACACACACTAATATACACACACTAACACACATACTAACACACATACTAACACACATACTAACACAAACACACACTAACATACACAGACACACACTAACACACACACTAATATACACACTAATATACACACTAATATACACACTAATATACACACTAATATATACACTAATATATACACACACAAACTAACATACACACAAACTAACATACAAACACACACACTGACATACAAAGATAAAGACAAAGATCCCCCATATAGCCTTAACAGACTGAAGGGGGCAAGTGCTGTTAGCGAGCACCTATGAAGGCCGGAACGGTACACGAGGGGGTGGGTGGCCAGCACCACGCCCGACCGCCTTTGTCTCCCAAGTGGCAATGTTTACACACCGCACCAGGTACTCATTTGAGGTTGAGTCGACCTAGGGGAGGCCCGGGACCGGTTCAGATAATCGTCACTGGTGTTGGCCGTGAGCGGGAATCGAACCGGGGTCGCCAGGTTCATAGCGCAGCGCGCTAACCGCTACACTACCGCTCCCCACAAACATACAGACACACACTAACACACTAACATACAGACACACACACTAACACACACAGATACCCACACACAGGCACACACACACTAACACACACGCAACCCCCTACACCTCCACCCCCACCTCGTCACATCACACGCGCACCCTCCGACTTACGGGTCACACTAAAGGACTGTCTGGGTCATGGGGGTTGGGCGTGGGGTGGGGGAGCTGGTAAGGGGAACTTTAATTGGGGATCCACCCACCTCATTAAGGCTTTGGGTTAGGGGTATACAGTTCTGTGGCCATGGGGGTTAGAGTTAGGGATAGTCTGTGGTGGTGCGGGTTAGGGTTAGACTGTGACCCTGCGGTTAGGGTTAGGGATATACTGTGACCGTGGGGGTTAAGGTTAAAGTTAGGGATAGACTGTAGCGGTCGGGGTTAGGGATAGGTTGTGACCCTGGGGTTAGAGTCAGGGATTGTGACCCTGGGGGTTAAGGTTAGAGCCAGGGATAGACTGTGACCGTGGGGGTTAGGGATAGAGTCGGGGATAGACTGTAGCGGTGGGGGTTCGGGAAAGACTGTTGCCGTGAGTTTTAGGGTCTGGGATAGACTGTAGCGGTGGGGGGGTTAAGGTTAAAGTTAGGGATAGACTGTAGCGGTGGGCGTTCAGGAAAGACTGTTGCTGTGAGGGTTAGGGATATACTGTAGCGGTGGGGGTTACGGATAGACTGTAGCGGTGAGGGTTAGTGCTCGGGATTACGGGATAGACTGTAACGATGTTGATCGTGAGCGTGGTGGAGCAAGGGACGTGCGCCGAGAATGTGGCCCTTAGCGGCGGAGGTGTTGGTGGTAGTGCGGAGGGTCGCGGTTGTTGGCGAGAGACCGCACAGAGAATCCCAGCCGCAATTTTAACAAAACCACAACGCAAGTGGCCCCTCAATACCCCTCCGTAACCCGGTACAATACTCGGCAATGACCAGCGCCGTTGTGGAGACTATAAACAACATCAACACACCAGCGCTCAATGTCTCTGTCCGTCTAACAAAAAAATATAAAGGTATTCTTTACATATCAAATCAGCCCCCGTGTTGATTCAAGAGAGCCTGATTGCAGATGAGACCGCGCGTGCAGAGTTTAGTTTATGACCGAATCAACGCTAGCCGACATGGGCTGATGGAAAGTATTAAGAATACTTGTATTTATGTAGAGAGACGGATATGCGAAGTAGATGCTGCGGTATTGTCCGCTTGTCTTTATTTTATAATCCAATTAGGTGGAGCGGTGGGCCACAGCGGTTGGCGCACTGCACCGCGATTCCCTGCAGGCCGAGAACAAAAGCAGGCACGGCGCGCACGCCGGGAGGGTTCTGGGTCACGGAGCGGGGAGATTCAGCTCCTCCTCAGGGTCAGGCCTTTGCTCTGTTGGCGTTCAACCTTGGCTCAGGCCTTTGCTCAGGCCTGGCTCAGGCCTTTGCTCAGGCCTGGCTCAGGCTATGGTGAGGCCTTTGCTCAGGCCTGTCTCAGGCTTTGGATCAGGCCTTGGTGAGGTCTTGCTCAGGCCTGGTCTCAGGCCTTGGTGAGGCCTGGCTCAGGCTATGGTGATGCCTTGGCTCAGGCCTGTCTCAGGCTTTGGTGAGGCCTTGCTCAGGCCTGAGCCAGGCCTTGGTCAGGCTTGGGTTAGGCCTGGCAAAGGCCTTGGCTCAGCCTCGGTTCAGGGTTAGCCACGGCTCAACGGCACGTGCTAAAACTACAGCCCAGTAAATATACAAAGTATCCTTAAAATAAAACCCACGCATCTGGAGTATTTTTTTTTTCTTACACAACTCACCAACCGCACGACCTTCGTGGAGTGTATCATTCAAGACAAGCAAATACTCTGGACTGGTTTCAACCTCCAATGTCTCATCAGCAGCAAGGTCTCCCCCCCCCCCCTCTCCTTACTGGATGCAGTGTTGGTGGAACGGCCGATGTCACAGGCACGAATCGTTTAACCCGAGACAGCTTTGGAGTAATGGTCCCGGCCAAGTTCGGGGATTTTCCACGACACTGACCGAGCCTGAGCCGAGCCACGGCTTTGTCAGCTCCTCACCTAACGCTGCGTTTTTCTGAAAGCAACCGAGGAGCGCGCAGCTCTCTTGCTGGACCGAGCCTGAGCCGTACCCGAGCCAAAGCTGTACCAGATCGTAGCCGAGCCAGAGCCGTGCCGGAGCCGTGCCACCACTGAGCATTCCGCCTTAAAGAGGAATTCCACGCACATTGTTCATCGGGTTCCGTTACCCGGGCATGCGCCACGCTTCATCCTTGCTGTGTCGTCGCACGCCCTGTAATCCAGCGCTGGCGTCAACACCCACCAACATCATCGTCGTCGATTGGCTGAAAACGTCTGTGTGTGTGTGTATATGTAGGGGGCCGTAGAGCTTGGGCAATAATTGTTGGTGGTGCCGGTTGCTCACCGCCACGTGGCTGCTGCTGCTGCTGCCCTGCTCGTTTGTAATTCCTCCTCCGAGAGAGCGAGCCGGTTGCTGTACGGCGGCGGCACAAGATTGACGTTATTATTTTACAATGCAAAGGGAGGGGAGAGTTGCAAGTCGTTGTTGGCTTTAATGGCCAGGACTTTTATTTTGAAGGCGCCCATTTAGCGTCTTTTACTTTGTTCTGCCTACGGGTAAAACACTGCACAGTGGGCGTACCGTTGACGAGATGTTAACTACCTCGCCCGGTACGCAGGAGGTCGTGGGTCCAATCCCTACCCCGAGACGCCTGCTGCTGTAGATTTGGAGTTTGCGGTGTCTCCGCATTTAGAATCAACATCACCACGCGTTTAGAATATTTGGCTGCTGCTGCTGCTATAAATTTCCACACGATGCCGACGATCCACTTCGATAAGCTACACAGCAGCTCTTTAGTGGACCCCCACCTGGTAAAATAAAATCTATTTCGAGTTTAACGCTAAGTCGCAGTCCTTTGCCAATCCACTGCTGGATGAAGGCCTTCCCCGTGACCAGACTTCACCGCGCTGCTCGGCGTGGCTGGGGGTGGCTCAGGCCTCGTTGAGACACATCGGTGTAAAATAAAACACAGTGGTACCTCGGTATGCGTCGTTAATTCCGTTCCAGAAGGTAGGACTTACACCGAAAATGACGTATATACCAAACGATTATTTTCCCATAAGAAATAAAGGGAAAGTAAATAATCCGTTCCAGAGTATAAGAAATTATATTTTATTTGGCATATTACACATTAATGGGGTTTGTATAATATAATTTAGACTACTCATTACTAAAACGCATACATACATTGAAATAAAAACACGTGAAAATTCACGGAGAGTTACAGCAAGGGTTGTGCACTGAACGAGATCTACAAGCAGACTGAGGAGCGGCGCTTTGTTTGAGTCGTGAACGGGGTACACGCGGGCACGAGGTGACTCATCCCGACCCATACAAGTTCTAGCAAGCAGCGTGTCGTATCCCTAGCAAGACGTCGTATCACAAGACATAGTATCACAAGACGTCGTATCACAAGACGTAGTATCTCAAGCAAGACGTCGTATCTCAAGCAAGACGTCGTATCCCTAGCAAGACGTCGTATCACAAGACGTCGTATCACAAGACGTCGTATCCCTAGCAAGACGTCGTATCACAAGACGTCGTATCACAAGATGTCGTATCCCTAGCAAGACGTCGTATCACAAGACGTCGTATCACAAGACATAGTATCACAAGACGTCGTATCACAAGACGTCGTATCACAAGACATAGTATAACAAGACGTCGTATCCCTAGCAAGACGTCGTATCAGAAGACGTCGTATCACAAGACATAGTATCACAAGACGTCGTATCACAAGACATAGTATCACAAGACGTCGTATCACAAGACGTATCCCTAGCAAGACGTATCACAAGACGTCGTATCACAAGACGTCGTATCACAAGACGTCGTATCACAAGGCGTCGTATCACAAGACATAGTATCACAAGACGTCGTATCCCTAGCAAGACGTCGTATCACAAGACGTCGTATCACAAGACATAGTATCACAAGACGTCGTATCCCTAGCAAGACGTCGTATCCCTAGCAAGACGTCGTATCACAAGACGTCGTATCCCTAGCAAGACGTCGTATCACAAGACGTCGTATCACAAGACGTCGTATCACAAGACGTAGTATCACAAGACGTCGTATCACAAGACGTCGTATCACAAGCAAGACGTCAAAACACGACGTATACCAAATTCGACGTTTCCCAAAGCGGCCGTATACCGAGGTGTGACTGTAACAAAAAATCACGACGTTTCGGGCGCAACACCAAGCGTCCGTCATCAGGTGGACGCTTGTGTTGCGCCCGAAACGTCGTGATTTTTTGTATTTTATACCTACTACGTGACTTTACCGAAAGAACCAAAGGGTATGGGGATTCCTGTAGTCACGAAAACTTCAAAATCGAGATCGACACGATGAGAAAACACGATTCGGAGTGGTCCAGATGTCTTGTGACCCCCTTCCCCCACCCTACGATTTCATTCGCTGAAACTTCTAAATTTTAGTTTTTTAGAGTAAGGCTTATTTAAAACATAAATAAATGTGCAAGGGACAGGGGGGGAGCGGGAAATGTCAGGGGTCAATTAATTTGTATGTCACAAGACATCTGGACCACCACATCCAGTCGTTAATAGCACTGTGCGTGGGGGAGGGAGTTAAATTAAAATTAAATAATTTGCGACGTTTCGGATATCGGTCCTTCTTCAGAGCACGATAAGATGTTTCACTTATCTCCTGACGAACAGTTTGTTTGCTATTATTGAGTGACATAAAAGCACTTCATTCATTGTTCAAATGTATTACCGTACTACAGAAAAGGGTCATTGCCCGAAACGTCACGTATTATATATTTGTTTACATTTTAAAGGCCACGCGATGTAGTTATCGACGAGTTTGCTTAACACGTCAGCACGTACACGTGGGCACATTGACACGCACACACACACACACACGGGAATAAATAAATACATACACACGTACACATGCTCACGGCAATACATACACACGGGATTACACACAAAGATAAAGATACCCCGTGTAGCCTTTAACATGCACACCATTGCAGATGACGAATTGCATTCACAAAGACACATCCATAGCTAGAAACACACACACAGACACCGATACATACTGTTCAATATTTTGCAAATACATAAACGCCTACACGCTGGTACATATATAGACACAGATGGATACATCTAAGTGTACACACATTAGTGGCCCGCCCATAAATGACGTCACACGATTTTTGACCCCACCCCCCTCGTCACACGGCGTCACAAAAAGTCAGACCCCCCCAAATATGACGTCACAAAGATCTGCCCCCCCCCCCAAAAATAAAACATGCTTCAAATCGCTTTAAACTATTGTCATTATAGTGCGTATTTAATGTGGCGCTGCACTCTGATGTTGTAGGAGAAAACATTTATTAAAAAGTATATTTAATTAAGTTGAACGTGTCGTCTGTATTTAAAGTTGCGGATTTTGATGTGACGTCACATTTCTCAACCACCACCCCCCCCTCGTCACACATCGTCACAAATGTCTGACCCCCCCACCCCCAGGTGCGTGACGTCATTTATGGACGGCCCCTTAGTAGATACGCACGTACATGAATACAGCATGCACACTCATTGAGAAATACACACAGATTTAAAACTACACACGTATATACAAAAAGACAAAGATCACCCGTATAGCCTTCAATGTACCGTTGGCGCAAGTGCTGTTAGCGAGCACCTATTAAGGGTGGCACGGCACACGAGGGGGTGGGTGTGGCCTACGCCACGCCAAGCTGCCTTTGTCTCCCCAGTGGCGATCTTTGCACGCACACCGCACTAGGAACTCGATTTTAACGCCGAGTCGACCTAAGGGAGCTCCACCATCGGTTCAGAGAATCGTCACTGCTATTCGCCGTGAACGAGAACCAAACTCTGCTTCGCTAACCACTGTTCCACCGCTCTTACAACACTGCCATTCCCTACACACCCCGTATAAAGACAAAGATCCCCCGTGTAGCCTTAACAGACTGTTGGGGCAAGTGCTGTTAGCGAGCAGCACCTATTGAAGGCCGACACTGTGGCACACGAGGGGCTGGGTGGCCAACAACCACGCCCGGCCGCCTTTGTCTCCCCAGTGGCGATGTTTACTACACACCGCACCAGGTACTCGTTTGAGGCTGAGTCGACCTGGGGGAGGCCCAGAACCGGTTCAGATAATCGTCACTGGTGGTGTTGGCCGCGAGCGGGGATCGAACCCGGTTCGCCAGGTTCGTCGCGCAATGCGCTAACCGCTACACCACCGCTCCCCACATATACCCCAGACACACACCTCCACACGAATATCACGCATTCATACAAAGACCCCCCCCCCGTAAATCCTCAACAGACGTCTGGGGCAAGTGCTGTACCGCAAGCACCCGTGCATGGTGCTGGATGGCCAGCACCACGCCCGGTCGCCTTTGTCTCCCCAAAGTGGCGTTAGCGAGCACATACGAAGGTCGACACGCCACGCACGAGGAGGTGGTTGGGCCAGTCCCGTACGTGCGCGCGCGTGCAATTCAAATCGCCTACGCGTACAATGTTCATTAACGCGCCGATTCGCGTTGGTTCAGCTCACTGGCCGCCGCTCAGTCGGAGGGACAAATAACACGGTCTAGATTTAGCAGCGATGAGATTAGGATTGTCTTCTCAAACTCCAGTTCTCGCGGACCCACCACCACCGTCTTCCCGGGTTCTGCCAATTTACTCCTCCCCATTCAGGTACAAATTAAATCGTTCAACGCTGCACGCGCCCGATGATGTTAAAGCACGTTCCACGCGACGCGCTCAGCAATGAACGCTGTCTGCTTTCATGGAGTCGCTTCACGTTAAGATTGAGATCTCAGTGCGCTTGTTGCACGTGTTCCGTGCGTGCGCACGTGTGCAAGTGTGCACGTGTTCCGTGTGTGCGCACGTGTGCAAGTGTGCACGCGCGTGTTCCACGTGACGCAGATAGCGTTAATGCAGAGACAGACACACGCAGAGAGAGACACCCACAGAGACACACATGCAGAGAGACACACATGCAGAGAGAGACACACACAAAGACACAAATGCAGAGACATACACAGAGACACATATGCAGAGAGAGAGAGACACGCACACAAAGACACACATGCAGAGAGAGACACACACAGAGACACATGCAGAGAGAGACACACACAGACACATGCAGAGAGAGAGACACACATGCAGAGAGAGACACAGACACATGCAGAGAGAGACACATGCAGAGAGACACGCACACAAAGACACATGCAGAGAGAGACCCACACCAAGACATTCTTACCTGATGATGGTTGCGTGTGTTGTTACCGAAACGTCTCGCATTCTATTATTATTTTATTTTCTACGCGACTTTACCGAAAGAACTAAAGAGTAAATTTACAACACTTCGTTATTGACTTGACACAGTATAACAATACACGTTCGTATACTCTCCACTGCTGGATGAGTTCCTTGTCCACGCCGTGTCCGGTTTGTCTGAATGCGGGGTTTTTGGCCAGGACCGGTTGGGATACAACTCGCCACTGATGTTAACCGTGGTGACCTGGAGTCGAACTTGGCTCTCAGTAATCACTCAAGGTGATGAGTGTGGCTGTGATAATCGTTAAACACAAACCATCCTTCTTCCAAGCAGATGTCAGTCATGGAGGGGGGGGGGGGGGTGCTTGACCATACTTCCCCACGCTGGTCAGTGCGGGTTAGTGAAGGAGACACAGGGACACCGAGACAATGGGACATGGAGATACGGGGCTAGGGGGACATGGATACACGAGACATGGATACAGAGAGACATGGAAATAGGGGGAACATGGAGACAGGGAGACACGAGGACAGAGATACACGGGACACCGAGACATGGAGACAGAGAGAGAGACGGAACGATGGGAACAGGGAGACACGGATATATTGCGGGACAGGGAGACACGGGAAGGACACTAACGTCTATACTTATTCTACTTGTAGTTCGTAAGGCGAGAACAATCCTAATTCCATATTCCTATGACGGGGTATAAGCGTGATATACATTTCAATGAAACAGAACTACAGCGACAACCACAACGCTCAGCTCTGCAGGCTCACAGAGCGGTAGTCATTTTACCGACCCCGACGAAAGGACGACGACGATGATGATGATGAGACTCATCACACGCGGCGTGCTCTCACGTCGCAATTATCCAACCTCGCGCGTCGGGCTAAACCGGCTACACCTGCCGCAAGTATCCCTCCGCGACCGCTTCCACACTTCACACGCGCACGTGTGTGTGTGTGGAATAAAAAAATAGTTCCATTGTAAAAGCCCCGATTCACCGCACAAGGATACATCCGCCCCCCCCCACCGACACCCCTTTGATTGCTGCTGCAGGGGTAACTGCCGTGGACGTGATAGATCCCTCTTGATTTGAAGCTTTCGTGACTGCAGGAATCAAACTCTTTGGTTCTTTCGGTAAAGTCACGTAGGTGTAAAATAAAATAAATCACGACGTTTCGGGCGCAACACACGCGTCCGTCATCAGGTGGGAAAGGGTTATAGATCACGTGGGCGTTATAGATCCAGTGACGTCATCCGCAAGCTTCGGATGAAGCCCCCCCACGCGGAGTCGCCCGTGGAGTCGCCCATGGAGCGATGTTCTGAACGTGGGGGGGTTCGTGACGAGGCCGTAGCCATGGAGTCAACATTGGGGGGGGGGGGAATAAATCTTCCAGGAGGTCTGGGGGTCCCCCCCCCCAGAAAAAAAATATAAATTTGAAAACTCATTTCCTGCCTAAAAGATAAAAAAAAAATTACTAAAATATAAAAAAATTTACTAACACATGGGATGGACTTTCATTTATTTTTTTACAATAATGTCTCATAGTATTATTGTATTACATTGCTCTGTTTTTACTTTTTTACCTTTTATTGTTTCATTGTATATGTAATGGCAGAGATTAGGGATTAATAAAGTACAACCATAACCACAATCATATAAACATACATCTATACATTGATGTATATGCAGACAAGTCCAGATATTGTGGCCAAGGTTTAGCAAATTGTTGTTTTTATTTACATAGCACAGCAATTATTAATTTAAAAAAAATATTGTTTATAACAATATATTGGGGGTGGGACATTTTGAGCATATTTGAATATTGGGGGGGGGGGAGATGTACCCCCCCAATATATATTATAATTACGGCCTTGGTTCGTGATGGTGTTGATGATGGTGTATGCATGTTTGAACTTCTTTCGCACCGTACGCAGCCAACCGTGCTGCTATACCGTATAGCTCTCTTTCAAACGCGACCTGGCGATCACAAGTGATAGCTCAACGAAGTGGGCTCATCATCGCCGTGTGGACATCTATAGTAGCCAAATAATCTAAACGCGTGGTGATGTTGATTCTCAACGTGGAGGGGAAAAAACCAGGTGGACCAGGAGCGAAATCCACACGACCACGGGGAGAGAGAGACACGCAAACTCCAAATATACAGCAGCAGCAGCAGGCGTCAGGGGTCGGGATCGAACCCACGTGTCCTCCTCTATACCAGGCGAGGTAGTTAACATTTCACCACAGAGAGAGAGACACGCAAACTCCAAATATACAGCAGCAGGCGTCAGGAGTCGGGATCGAACCCACGTGTCCTCCTCTATACCAGGCGAGGTAGTTAACATTTCACCACCGAGAGACAGAGAGACATGCAGACTCCAAATATACAGCAGCAGCAGGCGTCAGGGGTCGGGATCGAACCCATGTCCTCCTCTATACCAGGCGAGGTAGTTAACATTTCACCACAGAGAGACACGCAAACTCCAAATATACAGCAGGGGTCGGGATCGAACCCACGAACGTCCTGCATACCAGGCGAGAGAGGAGGTTCTCTCTCAAATCTCATCACACAAAAGAGACTCGAAACTTTGAGACACGCGTGCGATCTCGTGGCTCTTGGAGGAGGAGCGGTGGCGCAGCGGTTAACGCACTCCGATATGAACCCACGAATAATTTGAGATCGATTCCCAAGCCATTTTACATTTAGAAACAAGCGTTTAGAGTAATTGTTTCCCTTCTACGTGACTTTACCGAAAGAACCAAGGCTATAAATAGTGATTGGCTGTTATACATTTAGACGTGATAAGCCGCTTCGTTGAACTGTCCGTGTGTGGCCAGGTCGCTTCTGAAACAGAGATACACAGCAGCTCAGTGGGCCTTACCTGGTAAAATAAAATACAAAATAATAGTTTTAGTTGCGTATAATACGAAATCACAGCCCATCTGCACCGGTCCCGGGCCTCCTCCAGTATAAGGGTGAGACTACAGTCACTTCTCATGCTCATTTATCAAAAATAAAGGGTGTTTCTTGCGGGTTTGATCGCGTAAATGTGTTGTTAAACCCACCACCACCCGACACAGCCAACTGGTAATGTTTGTCACGTAAACACAACGTGCCAATTAGTTACTTGTACAGCACACCAGTGTGTTGGAGAGTAAACCCATAACATTTACCATACGAGTACGGTGATGTCTATCTGATGATGACAGCAACCAGCTTCATCGGGCGATTAGTTACAGGTGTCGATGTTACACGCGTCTAGCCCTTCGAGAACATCGTCATCATTAGTCTTGCCCTTCTAGAACATTATTCGCGAATGGACATCGGCGAGGCAGAAAGACGGGGGCTTCGTCTCCGCGCATTAGCTGGGACTATCCCGCCGATAGAACGACGACATTGAGAATATGAAGCGGCCACACTCTCACGCGATCGTCCCCGCGTTTGCGTTGTGCGTCTAACCCTTGAAGAACGTGATCATCTCAGGGACGGAGCTACGGGGGGGGGGTGGGGGGCTGGGGGGGGCTGGGGGGGGGCTCAGCCCCCCCTGAAATTTTGGGAAAGTCGGTAATGGGGATAACCGGATATCCAGCTGCTGCAAAATGCTGCTGGCTACCACCTTGTGCAGCCCTGCAGGCTGCCACCTCGTGTGCTGCTGCCCTGCAGGCTGCCACCTTGTGTGCTGCCCTGCAGGCTACCACCTTGTGTGCTGCCACTTTGTGTGCTGCCCTGCAGGCTGCCACCTCGTGCTGCCCTGCAGGCTACCACCTCGTGTGCTGCCACCTTGTGCTGCCCTACAGGCTACCACCTCGTGTACTGCCACCTTGTGTGCTGCCCTACAGGCTACCACCTCGTGCTGCCCTGCAGGCTACCACCTCGTGCTGCCCTGCAGGCTACCACCTCGTGTGCTGCCACCTTGTGCTGCCCTGCAGGCTGCCACCTTGTGTGCTGCCCTGCAGGCTGCCACCTTGTGCTGCCCTGCAGGCCGCTTGAGCGGCAGCCTTTCGAACTTATCGAACTTATCAGCCACATCAGCGGCTCCGACCTATTAATAAACTCCGCGTTTAAATACAATTAAATTAGTTTGATACACTGAGATATCTCAGAATATTGAAGTCAGCCCCCCCCCCCAAAGTCAAAATCCTGGCTCCGCCCCTGATCATAATGTACATATCGCTCAGCCAGGATCGTCTATGGCGTAAAAAAGACAGATGGTAAAACATCTCAAACTAAACCTTATATTTTATTTTACCAGGCAAGGACTCGCTGGAGCTCTCTTGTTTCCAGAAGCCACCTGGTGATCACAAATGATTATAGCTCCAACACAAGTGGCTCATCATCGTCGCCACGTGGAAACGTCGAGCAGCCGAATACTCCGAGCGCGTGATGTTCATTCCAAATGTGGGTGATGCTGCTGCTGCGTTGGCAGCGGTAGTGCAAAACAGCAACCACCACCACCACCACCAACTCGGGACGTGTGTCAATGGACCTTCTGCACGGCGCACACGCCATGTGGCTATGACGAAGGGTCATTGACCGAAACGTCGCCGATTCGATAATTGTTCCTATTAAAGCCATGTTTTGTACCGAATGTACGTACATTGGCTGCGACCAGACCTTCTTAGAACGCGAGCAATATTTACGTCATCACTCGGCCTCGATGCGTCTCGTCGCCCTTCGGGAATATGGTCGGAATGTCCGTCAGTCACAGTGACGATTATCTGAATCTGGCGCGCTGGGCCTCTCCTAGGTTGACTCAGCCTCGAGTGGGTGACCTGGTGCCGCGTGTAAAAAAAAATATCGCCACGAGGGAGACAAAGGCGGCCGGGCGTGGTGCTGGACGCCCAGTCCCTCGTGTGCCGTGCCGGCCTTCATAGGTGGTGCTCGCTAACAGCACTTGCCCCATTAGTCTGTTAAGGCTACACGGGGGGGGGGGGGGGGGGGTCTTTGTGTTACACGAGTCTGAGAAAGATTGGGATTCGACGTTCTTTGGTGGCATCAGCAGACCAGCCCCGCGTTCACGTCTGGGCTCCCGGTACGTTCGTGATGATGATGATGATAGTGCCGCTGATAATCGTAATAATGGTGGTGGTGGTGATGGTGGTGGTTGTGGTGTTGGTCTTGATGATGATAGCGATGGTGTTAGTAGTGATGATGATGATGGGGTTGGTGATGGTAATTGGCGTTGGTGATGATCACGTTGGTGGTGGTGATGATATAATGGTTTGGGAATGATGTTGATGATAATGGTTTTGGTGGTGATGGTGATGATTGCGGTGATGGTAATGGTTTGGGGATGATGTTGGTGATGATGGTTTTGGTGATTGTTTTATGATGTGCCCGACCTGGCCAGATGTCACAACAAGCAAAGCAGGTTTATGTACGTATACACCTGTTTACCTGGGAACGTACATAATGCATACACAATATACACAAAACAAAAGACAAAGATTCACCGTATAGCGTTTGCCAGACTGTTGCGGCAAGTGATGTTCGCGAGCACCTATATTAAGGCCGGAACGAGGCCACCTTTGTCTCCCCAGATGCTGATGTTTACACACACACACGGCACCAGGTATATACTCATTTAAGGCCGAGTCGACCTAGGGGAGGCCCAGGACCGGTCCAGATATTTCGTTGCCACGGGTGTTGTTTTTGTTGGCGCCCGTGAGCGATCCGTACGGCGATTCCATCACACGTGCGGACATGATAGACACATACAACGTTCATAATAAACTTTTTTTGGGGTGTTAGATCGCGTTATTATTAAATGCGTCGTAACCCCCCACCACCCGACACGGCCAATCGGCAAGAAAAGTGTCACGTTGACAAAAGACAAATAGCGAAAGCCTACGTGCTAAACTGATATCAAACGTTCACATGGCAACATACATACACACGTGAGACACACACACATACATGATGCGTACATGATAGCTACCCCATACGTTGCACGCTTTTACAGAGCGTCCGTTAATTCACACGTACGGCACAATGCAGTATACAGAACACTTACACGAGACACGTGGTCATCGTGAAAACGGCGAGCATCCGTCACGAAAGTGTGCTTCCTTGCATCATGCGTGATGCACTATGTGAGCTTCCTTGCATCATGCGCGATGCACGTATGTGAGCTTCCTTGCATCATGCGTGATGCACTATGTGAGCTTCCTTGCATCATGCGCGATGCACGTATGTGAGCTTCCTTGCATCATGCGCGATGCACGTATGTGAGCTTCCTTGCATCATGCGCGATGCACGTATGTGAGCTTCCTTGCATCATACGTGATACACGTATGTGAGCCTCCTTGCATCATGCGCTATGCACGTATGTGAGCTTCCTTGCATCATGCGTGATACACGTATGTGAGCTCCCTTGCATCATGCGTGATGCACGTATGTGAGCTTCCTTGCATCATGCGTGATACACGTATGTGAGCTTCCTTGCATCATGCGCACGTATGTGAGCTTCCTTGCATCATGTGTGATGCACGTATGTGAGCTTCCTTGCATTATGCGTGATTCACGTATGTGAGCTTCCCCCTGCATCATGCGTGATGCACGTATGTGAGCTTCCTTGCATCATGCGTGATGCACGTATGTGAGCTTCCTTGCATCATGCGTGATGCACGTATGTGAGCTTCCCCCTGCATCATGCGTGATGCACGTATGTGAGCTTCCTTGCATCATGCGTGATACACGTATGTGTGCTCCCCTGCATCATGCGTGATACACGTATGTGAGCTTCCCCCTGCATCATGCGTGATACACGTATGTGCGCGGACATTGCTGCACGCGCAACGCTCGCGTGCAGCGCGACCGCCTTTGTCTCCCCGACCAGAGGTTCGCGCCCGTTGCGGGCTACAGACACGAGAGGGGCGAGAGAAAACTGGGAGTGGTGGGGGGCCCCTGGGGAATCTCTACCGATGGTGTGTTCACTGCGCCGCACAAAAGCCAAAGATGTCCCGTGTAGCCTCGAACAGACTGTTGGGGCAAGTGCTCTGGGCGAGTCAGCAGCTACCGACGAATGCCGGCAAACGCACACGAGGGAGTGGGGGGTCAGCACCACGCCCGACCGCCTTTGTATCCCCTTTGCGGCGATGTTGCATACACGCCCGTACCAGGTGCTGTACTCGTTTGAGGCTGAGTCTACCTAGGGGGAGGCTCAGGACGGGTTCATAAAAGCGTCACACCACACAACCCACACCAAGACAAAGATCCCCCGTATAGTCTTAACAGGCTGTAGGGGCAAGTGCTGTTAGCGAGCACCTATGAAGGCCGGTAACGGCACACGAGGGGGTTGGTGGCCAGCACCACGCCCGGCCGCCTTTGTCTCCCCAGTGGCGATGTTTACACACCGCACCAGGTACTCATTTGAGGCGGAGTCGACCTAGGGGAGGCCCAGGACCGGTTCAGGATAATCGTCACTGGTGGTGTTGGCCGTGAGCGGGAATCGAACTCGGGACGCTGGTTCACAACGCAGCGTAGCGCTAACCGCTACACCACCGCTCCCCACACACACCGACGCACACACACCATAGTACACACACATCATAGTATACACACACACACATCACAGTATACACACACACACCACACAGTACATCACACAGTACACAGATCACAGTACACACACACACCACACAGTACACACACCACACAGTACACATCACACAGTACACACACATCACAGTACACACACATCACACAGTACACACACACATCACACAGTACACACACACACCACACAGTACACACACACACATCACACAGTACACACACACACATCACACAGTACACACAATCACACAGTACACACACACACCACACAGTACACACACACATCACACAGTACACACACACCACACAGTACACACACACACCACCACAGTACACACACACATCACACACCACCACAGTACACACACACATCACACACCACCACAGTACACACACACATCACACACCACCACAGTACACACACACACCACCGCAGTACACACACACACCACACAGTGCACACACACCACACAGTACACACACACACACCACACAGTACACACACACACCACACAGTACACACACACATCACACAGTACACACACACACCACACAGTACACACACACACCACACAGTACACACACACATCACACAGTACACACACACATCACACAATACACACACACATCACACAGAACACACACACATCACACAGAACACACACCCACCACACAATACACACACACATCACACAGTACACACATCACAGTACAAACATCAAACACATCGCAGTACACGCCATAAGTAAGGATGTGTGACAGCTAACGCATCAGTGCAAAATAACACCGTAGTACACACATCACATTACACACACACACAACACAGTATACACGCAACACAGTACACACACACCACGTTACACACACAGTACACACACATCACATTACACACACACAGTACACACACACCACAGTACACACACACCACAGTACACACACACACCACAGTACACACACACACCACAGTACACACACACAGTACACACATCACATTACACACACACACACAACACAGTACACACACACCACAGTACACACACAGTACACACACAGTACACACACATCACATTACACACACACACAACACAGTACACACACACCACGTTACACACACAGTACACACACACCACAGTACACACACACACCACAGTACACACACACCACAGTACACACACAGACATCATAGTACACACACACAGTACACATCACAGTACACCCTACACACGCCCAATGACTTAATTTGAGCCGGGTCGATCCGGGGTCTGCCAGACGGAAGGTATTGTTGGTACCCGGCACACCACCCCCAGTATATTAGTTTTGCCGTGTCTACCACCACCACCACCACCACTCAGTCGTCACAGGCACCAATTCACGACCAACAGCGACACACACACACACAGTACACACACGCAGCACACATACACAGAGTACGTACACAGTACACACATACGGCGCACACAGTACACACATACGGCGCACACAGTACACGCATACGGCGCACACAGTACATACACACGCAGTATTCACACATCACACAGTACACACACAGTACACACACATCACACAGTACACACGCATCACACAGTACACACGCAGTGCACACATCACACAGTACACACACAGTACACACACAATACACAGCACACACACAGTACACAGCGTACACAGCACACACACAGTACACAGAACACACACACAGCACACACAGTACACACAGTACGCACATCACACAGTACACACACATAACCCAGTACACACATCACCCAGTGCACACATCACCCAGTACACAGTACACACACACCACACACATCACCCAGTACACAGTACACACACACCACACACATCACACAGTACACACACACCACACACATCACACAGTACACACACACCACACACATCACACAGTACACAGCACACACATCACACAGTAAACACACACAGTACACACAAAGCACGCACATCACACAGTACACGTACGCAGTACACACACAGTACACGTACGCAGTACACACGCAGTACACACATCACACACGCAGTACACAGCACACACACAGTACGCAGACACAGTACGCACACACAACACACACAGTACACACACAGTACGCACATCACACAGTACACAGAGTACACAATACACACACAGTACGCACATCACACAGTACACACAGATTACACAGTACACACACAGTACGCACATCACACGGTACAAACAGTACACAGCACACACACAGTACATAGCACACACAGTATACAGCACACACAGCACACACAGTACACGCACATCACGCAGTACACACACAGCACGCACACAGTACACACACAGTACACAGTACACACACAGTACATCACACAGTACACAGTGCACACCACAGTACACACACCACACAGTACACACAGTACACAGACAGTACACATGCAGCACACACGCAGTACACACACAGTACACAACGCATGCAGCACACAGTACACACATCGCACAGTATACACAGTACACACATCACACAGTACACACACAGTACGCAGTACACACACAGTACACACGTAGTACACACATCACACAGTACACACGCAGTACACAGCACACACACAGTACGCACACACAACACACACAGTACGCACATCACACAGTACAAACAGTACACACCGCACACACAGTACACAGCACACACAGCACACACAGTACACGCACATAACGCAGTACACACACAGCACGCACACAGTCCACACACAGTACACACAGCACATCACACAGTGCACACATCACACAGCACATCACACAGTGCACACATCACACAGTACACACACAGTACACACACTACACACACAGTACACACGCAGTACACACAGTACACATGCAGCACACACGGAGTACACACAGTACACACGCATGCAGCACACAGTACACACGCATGCAGCACACAGTACACACACATCACACAGTACACACACATCACACAGTAACCACACAGTACACACGCAGTACACTCAGTACACTCAGTACACACACAGTATACACGCATGCAGCACACACAGCACGCACATCACACAGTACACACACAGTACACAAACATCACACAGTACACAAACATCACACAGTACACACACATCACACAGTACACACACATTACACACAGGACACACATTACACACACAGTACACACACAGTACACACACAGTACACGCATAGTACACACACTACACACACATGCAGCACACAGTACACACATTACACACACAGTACACACACAGTACACACGCATGCAGCACACATACCGCGTGACCTTTAGGAGTTCTCGGCGTTCTCTTCCCCCCTCCTCCCTCTGCCGGGATCCTCGCCACGAGAGGAGGAGGCGGAGGAAGAGGCGGAGGCTCTGCCGGGGATGGAGGGCGCCGACAGAGACACGGGGACAAGGAGAGACACGGGGGTATAGAGACAGGCAGGGAGAGACACGGGGACAGGGAGAGACACGGGGGTATAGAGACACGGGGGTATAGAGACAGGCAGGGAGAGACACGGGGACAGGGAGAGACACGGGGGTATAGAGACACGGGGGTATAGAGACAGGCAGGGAGAGACACAGAGACAGGCAGGGAGAGACACAGAGACAGGCAGAGACACGGGGATATAGAGATACAGCAACACAGACAGAGACACGGGGACAGGGAAAGACACGGGGATATAGAGACGTAATGACACGCAGGGAGATATGGAGACATAGTAACAGAGACACGGGGAGGAAAATACAGAGATATAGACGTGGAGATAGAGACACGAGACACGGGGGGGAGGGGATCATAGAGCGGAAGATATCGAGACCGAGATGAAAACGCTCACACAGAGAGACAAACACAGACACGCACACACAGAGAGACACAGACACGCTCACACAGAGAGACACAGACACGCTCACACAGAGAGACACAAACACAGACACGCACACACAGAGAGACACAAACACAGACACGCACACACAGAGAGACACAAACACAGACACGCACACACAGAGAGACACAGACACGCACACACAGAGACACAAACACGCAAACACAGAGAGACACAAACACAGACACGCACACACAGAGAGACACAAACACAGACACGCACACACAGAGAGACACAAACACAGACACGCACACACAGAGAGACACAAACACAGACACGCACACACAGAGAGACACAAACACAGACACGCACACACAGAGAGACACAAACACAGACACGCACACACACAGAGACACAGACACGCTCACACAGAGAAACACAGACACGCTCACACAGTGAGACACAAACACAGACACGCACACACAGAGAGACACAAACACAGACACGCACACACAGAGACACAGACACAGACACGCACACACAGAGAGACACAGACACGCTCACACAGAGAGACACAAACACAGACACGCACACACAGAGAGACACAAACACAGACACGCACACACAGAGAGACACAAACACAGACACGCACACACAGAGAGACACAAACACAGACACGCACACACGGAGAGACACAAACACATACACGCACACACAGAGACACAAACACAGACACGCACACACGGAGAGACACAAACACAGACACGCACACACGGAGAGGCACAGACACGCTCACACAGAGAGACACACACACAGACACGCACACACAGAGAGACACAGACGCGCTCACACAGAGAGACAGACGCGCTCACACAGAGAGACAGACGCGCACACACAGATACACAAACACAGACACGCACACACAGAGAGACACAAACACGCACACACGGAGAGACACAGACACACTCACACAGAGAGACACAAACACAGACACGCTCACACAGAGAGACACAAACACAGACGCACACAGAGAGACACAAACACAGACACGCTCACACAGAGAGACACAAACACAGACAGGCTCACACAGAGAGACACAAACACAGACACGCACACACAGAGAGACACAAATACAGACACGCACACACGGAGAGACACAAACACAAACACGCACACACACAGAGAGACACAGACACGCACACACAGAGAGACACAGACACGCACACACAGAGAGACACAGACACGCACACACAGAGAGACACGCACACACAGAGAGACAGACACGCACACACAGAGACACAGACACGCACACACAGAGAGACGCAAACACAGACACACACACACAGAGAGACACAAACACAGACACGCACACACAGAGAGACACAAACACAGACACGCACACACAGAGAGACACAAACACAGACACGCACACACAGAGAGACACAAACACAGACACGCACACACAGAGACACAAACACAGACACGCACACACACAGAGACATAAACACAGACACGCACACAGAGACACAAACACAGACACGCACACACACACAGAGACACAAACACAGACACGCACACACAGAGACACAAACACAGACACGCTCACACACAGAGACACAAACACAGACACGCACACACAGAGACACAAACACAGACACGCACACACAGAGAGACACAGACACGCTCACACAGAGAGACACAAACACAGACACGCACACACAGAGAGACACAAACACAGACACGCACACACAGAGAGACACAAACACAGACACGCACACACAGAGAGACACAAACACAGACACGCACACACGGAGAGACACAAACACATACACGTACACACACAGAGACACAAACACAGACACGCACACACGGAGAGACACAAACACAGACACGCACACACGGAGAGACGCAAACACAGACACGCACAGAGAGACACAGACACGCACACACGGAGACACAAACACAGACACGCTTACACAGAGAGACACAAACACAGACACGCACATAGAGACACAGACACAGACACGCACACACAGAGACACAAACACACACGCAGACACAGAGACGCATATACATGCACAGCCAGAGAGAAACACACACAGACAGACACAAACACAGACACGCACACACACAGAGACACAAACACAGACACGCACACACACAGAGACACAAACACAGACACACACAGACAGAGAGACACAGACACGCACACACGGAGAGACACAAACACAGACACGCTTACACAGAGAGACACAGACACGCACACACAGAGACACAAACAGACACGCACACACAGAGACGCATATACACGCACAGCCAGAGAGAAACACACACAGACAGACACACGCAAAGACAAAGATCCCCCCTATAGCCTTAACAGGCTGCAGGGGCAAGTGCTGTTAGCCAACACCGATGAAGGCCGGCACAGCACACGAGGGGGCGGGTGGCCAACATCACGCCCGGCCGCCTTTGTCTCCCCAGTGGCGATGTTTACACATAGCACCAGGTACTCATTTAACGCCGAGTCGCCTTAGCGGAGGTCCAGGACCGGTTCAGAAATCGTCACTGGTGTTGACCGTGGGCGGGAATCGAACTCGGGTGGCCGGGTTCGTAGCGCAGCGTAGCGCTAACCGCTACACTACCGCTCCCCAGACACACATAAGTACACGCAGACACACACACATGTATAAATAAGAAACAAGCACACACACACCCACTACCATAAGAAACAGACAGACACACACACATACACGCACAGAGACACAGAGAGAGAGAGACAGACAGGGAGAGACACACAGAGAGACACACACAGAGAGAGAGACACAGACAGAGAGAGACACACACAGAGAGAGAGACAGAGAGAGAGACAGGGAGAGAGAGACAGGGAGAGACGCACAGAGAGACACACAGAGAGAGACACAGAGAGAGAGAGAGACAGACAGGGAGAGACACACAGAGAGAGACACAGAGACACAGACACGGAGAGACACAGAGAGAGAGAGACAGACAGGGAGAGACACACAGAGACAGACACAGAGAGAGACAGAGAGACAAACAGGGAGAGAGAGGCAAGGCAAGCAGAGAGGAGGATGCACGCGGCAAATGGATCTTGCGCGGCGCGTGGATGGAGAGCGAGCGAGAGAGGGGGGAGGGGGGAGAGGAGGAAGAGTGGGGAGGGAATGGATGTGCAAGAAGGTCATGATGGAGAGAGGCGGTGGTGGTGGTTGTGGTTGGAGGTTGTGGTGGCGGTGGTGGTGGATGGAGGAATGGATGGCGGGGTGCATATTTTGGTGAAGTATGGTTAAAAATAGGTTTGGGATGCGGGAGGGCGGGGGGGGTGCATCGAGTGACGTACGCGCGCGCACGTGACCAAATCGAGCATCGTCCTGCCGACCAATCAGATCGCTGCACCAATAAAGACAGATCCGAGTTCTATTCATCATCAGCACCATCATCATCATCATCAGCACCACCACCATCACCAGCACCACCACCATCACCGACCGTGGTCTATCCACTGCTGGATGAAGGCCTCCCCAACCCCCGATCCTGCGGCGTAAACGATCCACCGTGCGCCACCTCCAAGTCAACGTCATTTTGTCGCTCCATCTCCCGGTGTTCTATAAACACGAGAATCTCGATGTGGTTGTCGTGGATTATGTTGCGTTATTGTTGTTGTCGTTGCGTGGTTGTCATGCCCGCGAATGCCTCTAACATTATTTGCATTCACGAATGTAACACAATTATAACAATACCACAATGTGTGTGTGTGTGCGCGCGTGCGTTTGGTAGATGGGGTGGAGCGGTGGCGCAGTGCTTAGCGCACTAACTTGCCGCGACGAGAACCCGCCGACGCGTTTTAGATTCCCGCTCACGGCCAACGTGAGGGTGGTTCCCGTCCGGGTGATATCCGAACCGCACTTCTGCCCGACGCGCCGTGCGGAGGCCCTAATGGAGTCCACGTTGTCTTCCGAATCCGCGGCATGCGGCCGACAAACGGAACGCGTCCGAGAGAAGACGTCCATCATGGAGGCGCCACGGTGGCTAGGAGATGTTAACAACCTCGCCTGGTACACAGGAGGTGGTGTGTTCGATCCCTCTCTCATCATCATCACGGTGGCTAGGGAGATGTTAACTACCTCGCCTGGTGTACAGGAGGTGGTGTGTTCGATCCCTCTCTCATCATCATCACGGTGGCTAGGGAGATGTTAACTACCTCGCCTGGTGTACAGGAGGTGGTGTGTTCGATCCCGACCCTGACGATCCCTGCTGCTGCTGTATATTTATAGTTTGCCTTCCTCTCTCCCCCCGTGGTGGCGTGGATTTCTCTCGGGGTTTTTTCCCCACCACGTTTAGAATCAACGTCACGCGTTTTAGAGTATTTGGCAGCTATACATTTGCACATGATGATGATGAGCCACTTCGTTGAGCTATCGTTTGTAGCCAGATCGCGTCTGAAAAAAATCTCTATAACACAGCTCAGCTCAAAAAAAATGTTTTATAGAGACAGGGCGATGTCACGAGCTCGTATTGCAGCGGGGGATTGTTAACCTCTTGCGGGGTTGCGAGAGGAGGTAGCGGCGTCGGCGGAATGGTAATGGAATCCTTCATCCAGCAGTGAATCGAGCATGGCTCTCGCTATTTAAATGATGGCGACGATGAATGTGTCTATGTGTGTGTCTAGATGTGTGTTTGTCTAGGTGTGTGTGTGTTCTAGGTGTGTGTGTGTGTGTCTAGGTGTGTGTGTGTGTGTCTAGGTGTGTGTGTGTGTCTATGTGTGTGTGTCAATGAGTGTGTGTGTGTCTAGGTGTGTGTGTCTAGGTGTGTGTGTGTCTAGGTGTGTGTGTCTAGGTGTGTGTGTGTGTCTAGGTGTGTGTGTGTGTCTAGGTGTGTGTGTGTGTCTAGGTGTGTGTCTATATGTGTGTATGTCTAGGTGGGGAGCGGTAGTGTAGCGGTTAGCGCGCAGCGCTATGAACCTGGCGACCCGGGTTCGATTCCCGCTCACGGCCAACACCAGTGACGATTATCTGAACCGGTCCCGGGCCTCCCCTAGGTCAACTCAGCCTCAAATGAGTACCTGGTGCGGTGTGTAAACATTGTCACTAGGGAGACAAAGGCGGTCGGGCGTGGTGCTGGTCACCCACCCCCTCGTGTACCGTTCCGGCCTTCATAGGTGCTCACTAACAGCACTTGCCCCTACAGTCTGTTAAGGCTATATGAGGGATCTTTATCTTTGTGTCTAGATGTGTGTCTAGGTGTGTGTGTGTGTGTCTAGGTGTGTGTGTCCAGGTCCGTGAAACCTGCCACCACCCGACACAGCCAATTAGTCGGGGTGTTTGTCACGTAAACAAAACGTGACCAATTAGTTACGAGTTCACCACACCGGTTGTGTGTTGGCGAGCCAATCTACAGCAGCGTTTTAACAGGCGACGTTTCAGGCAACGACCCTAGGCAGCCCTTATTTAGAGCACGCGTCGAATTCCGGACGATTGCTGTGCTACGGAGCACACGTGCGTTTAAGAAGAGAAGGACCATTGCCCGAAACGTTGGGTGATTTTCATTTTAGAAGTCATACGCACGACGTTCTGTAATAGATTGTTTTTTGGGGGTGAGATCAGATCGCGTAAATATTTTTTTTAAACTAAACTATTTTTATTTTATTTCACCAGGTAAAACCCCCACTGAGCTCTGTCGGTATTTTTCGTGACCTGGCTCTCGCAAATGATAGCTCAACGAAACGGGCTTTAATCATCATCATCATCACCACGTGGAAATTGATATAAGCCAAAAACTCTAAACGCGTGGTGACGTTGATTCTAAAAGCTAGAGGGGAAAACCGGAGGACCCGGACAAAAATCTACGCGACCACAGAGAGAGAGACACGCAAATTTCAACAAATATACAGCAGCAGCAGGCGTCAGGATCGAGATCGAACCCACGACCTCCTGCACCCCAGGCGAGGTAGTTAACATCTCACCACTGACGTTTCGTCTCTTGGCACCTCCAGCCTACCATCTCTGTCCTCCTTTAAACGGACTACTCCCACCTGAAGACGGTTGCGATCGAAACGTCGTGATCTATTATTATGTTTCTACACACGTGACTAAACCGAAAGAACCAAAGAGTATGGATTCCTGCAGTCACGAAAGCTTCAAATCAAGAAATCGGACTACTCCATTAAGATCACGAACGTCATGTTGTTGTTATTATTAAGCGGGGGGAGGGGGGGGGTGTTGTCTTTTCGTAAATCTGTAATTGTGGAATGCTTTGGGCTGTTGTCTGCCGGCCGAATCGCCCTTGGAAAAACATTTAGAGAGCTTCGGGGCCGTCCATAAATGACGTCACGCGATTTTGTACGATTTTTGACCCCCCCCCCACCCCCCTCGTCACACGGCGTCACAAAAAAGTCAGACCCCCCCTCAAATGACGTCACGAAGCTCTACCCCCCCCCCCCCCCCCCAAATAAAGCATGCTTCAAATCGCTTTTAACTATTGTCGTTGTAGTGCGTATTTAATGTGGCGCTGCACTCTGATGTTGCAGGAGAAAACATTTTTTTTATTCTAGATTTGAAACTTTCATGACTGCAAGGATTCACACTCCTTGTTTTTTTTTCGGTAAAGTCACGTGGGTAAAATAAAAATAAAATAAATGAAAATAACTCAATTAAATCACGACGTTTCGGAGGCAACACAAGCTTCCGTCTTCAGGTGGAACAGTCACAGCAGAGTCGCTGTATCAAGTGGCGAGCTCTGAGACATCCGAGATTATATATACAGGTTAAGGGGGGGGGGGGGGGGGGAGATGCACGGGTACACGCAGCCCACTGAAAGCAATGGAAATGGCTGTATACAATTGTAAGGCAGCTAAAGCTCGACTTGGTTTATAACGTCTTTCCAAAACAATGATCGGTGTTGTTTCAACACAGCGGGTTCTCACGACATTGTTTTCTCCGATACCAAAGTGCTCTGAAAACCTCCCGGTTATTACCACAGATGTGTCCATGAAGCCATCCAGATATACAAACATAGACGCAACTTCAACCGAGAGGATGGTTTCAGATTGAGCAACCAAACGAGAGGCTGCATGGATGATGCTTTAATCGCCCGGGGAGCCCAGCAGGTAGAGACAAGTCCCAAGTTTGACTTTGACGGCGGTACCGTCCAAAAGGATGAGTCATACAAAATAGGGCACAGGGCATCCACACGCCACCCACACGCACCCACACGGCACCCACCCACACGCACACACACGGCACCCACACGCACCCACACGGTACCCACCCACACGCACCCACACGGCACCCACACGGCACCCACACGCACCCACACGGCACCCACACGGTACCCACCCACACGCACCCACACGGCACCCACACGGCACCCACACGCACCCACACGGCACCCACACGGCACCCACACGCACCCACAGGCCACCCACACGGCACACACACGGCACCCCCTCGACCCCAGTAGACGCGTCGAGAAAAAGGGGGGTGGGCGCACAAAGTGATAAGCCGCACGAGGACGGCAGCTGCCTGTCAAGTAGCGCACATAGCACACACACAGTACACACACAGTACACACACAGTACACACAGTACACATAGCACACACACAGTACACACACAGTACACACAGTACACATAGCACACAGAGTACACATAGCACACACACACAGTACACACAGTACACATAGCACACACACAGTACACATAGCACACACACAGTACACACAGTACACACACAGTACACACACAGTACACATAGCACACACACAGTACACACACAGTACACACACAGTACACACAGTACACATAGCACACACACAGTACACACACAGTACACACAGTACACATAGCACACACAGTACACATAGCACACACACACAGTACACACAGTACACATAGCACACACACAGTACACATAGCACACACACAGTACACACAGTACACATAGCACACACACAGTACACATAGCACACACACAGTACACACAGTACACACACAGTACACACAGTACACATAGCACACACACAGTAGACATAGCACACACACAGTACACACAGTACACATAGCACACAGTACACACAGTACACACAGTACACACACAGTACACACAGTACAGATAGCACACAGTACACACAGTACACATAGCACACACACAGTACACATAGCACACACACAGTACACACAGTACACACACAGTACACACAGTACACATAGCACACACAAAGTGTACATAGCACACACACAGTACACACAGTACACATAGCACACACACAGTACACACACAGTACACACAGCACACACACACAGTACACACAGTACACATAGCACACACACAGCACACACACAGTACACACACAGTACACATAGCACACACAGTACACATAGCACACACAGTACACACAGTACACATAGCACACACACAGTACACATAGTACACACACAGTACACACACAGTACACATAGCACACACACAGTACACACACAGTACACATAGCACACACATAGCACACACACAGTACACACAGTACACATAGCACACACACAGTACACACAGTACACATAGCACACACACAGTACACATAGTACACACACAGTACACACACAGTACACATAGCACACACACAGTACACACACAGTACACATAGCACACACACAGTACACATAGCACACACACAGTACACACAGTACACATAGCACACACACAGTACACACAGTACACATAGCACACACACACAGTACACACAGTATACACACACAGTACACACAGTACACATAGCACACACACAGTACACATAGCACACACACAGTACACACAGTACACACACAGTACACACAGTACACATAGCACACACACAGTAGACATAGCACACACAGTACACACAGTACACATAGCACACACAGTACACACACAGTACACACAGTACACATAGCACACACACAGTACACACAGTACACATAGCACACACACAGTACACACACAGTACACACACAGTACACATAGCACACACAGTACACAGTACACATAGCACACACACAGTACACACAGTACACATAGCACACACATAGCACACACACAGTACACAGTACACATAGCACACACACAGTACACATAGTACACACACAGTACACACATAGTACACATAGCACACACACAGTACACGCACAGTACACATAGCACACACACAGTACACACAGTACACACACAGTACACATAGCACACACACAGTACACACAGTACACATAGCACACACACAGTACACACACAGTACACACAGTACACACACAGTACACACAGTACACATAGCACACACACAGTACACACAGTACACATAGCACACACACAGTACACACAGTACACATAGCACACACACAGTACACACAGTACACACACAGTACACATATCACACACACAGTACACATAGCACACACAGTACACACACAGTAAACATAGCACACACACAGTACACACAGTACACATAGCACACACACAGTACACATAGCACACACACAGTACACACACAGTACACACACAGTACACACAGTACACATAGCACACAGTACACATAGCACACACACAGCACACACAGTACACATAGCACACACACAGTACACATAGTACACACAGTACACATAGCACACACACAGCACACATAGCACACACACAGTACACATAGCACACACACAGTACACACACAGTACACACAGAACACATAGCACACACACAGTACACATAGCACACACAGCACACACATAGTACACATAGTACACACAGTACACATAGCACACACACAGCACACACAGTACACATAGCACACACACAGTACACATAGCACACACACAGTACACACACAGTACACATAGCACACACACAGTACACACAGTACACATAGCACACACACAGTAGACATAGTACACACAGAACACATAGCACACACACAGTACACATAGCACACACACAGTACACACACAGTACACACAGAACACATAGCACACACACAGTACACATAGCACACATAGCACACACACAGTACACATAGTACACACAGTACACATAGCACACACACAGCACACACAGCACACACACAGTACACACACAGTACACATAGCACACACACAGTACACACAGTACACACAGAACACATAGCACACACACAGTACACACAGTACACACACAGTACACACAGTACACATAGCACACACACAGTACACATAGCACACACACAGTACACATAGCACACACACAGTACACATAGCACACACACAGTACACATAGCACACACAGTACACACACAGTACACATAGCGCACACACAGTACACACACAGTACACACACAGTACACATAGCACACACACAGTACACATAGCACACACACAGTACACACACAGTACACATAGCACGCACACAGTACACATAACACACACACAGTACACATAGCACACACACAGTACACACACAGTACACACACAGCACACACACAGTACACACAGCACAGTACACACAGCACACACAGTACACACAGCACACACAGTACAGACACAATACACATAGCACACACACAGTACACACACAGTGCACATAGCACACAGTGCACACACAGTACACACACAGTACACATAGCACATACACAGTACACACAGCACACACATAGTACACAGAGCACACACACAGTACACATAGCACCCACACAGTACACATAACACACACACAGTACACACACAGTACACATAGCACACACACAGTACACATAGCACACACACAGTACACATAGCACACAGTACACAGTACCCACACACAGTGCACACACACAGTACCCACACACAGTACCCACACACAGAGTACACACACACACAGTACATAGTACCCACCCACACATAGTACATAGTACCCACACACAGTACACAGTACCCACACAGTACACAGTACCCACACACACAGTACACAGTACCCACACACACAGTACACAGTACACACACACAGTACACACACACACACAGTACCCACACACACAGTGCCCACACACACACACAGTACCCACACACACACAGTACACATACCCACACACAGTGCCCACACACACACAGTACCCACACACACACAGTACCCACACACACAGTACCCAGTACCCACACACACACACAGTACCCACACACATACAGTACACATACCCACACACACAGTACACATACCCACACACACACAGTACACATACCCACACACACACAGTACACATACCCACACACACACAGTACACATACCCACACACACACAGTACCCACACACACACAGTACCCACACACACACAGTACCCACACACACACACAGTACACAGTACCCACACACACACACAGTACACAGTACCCACACACACACACACACAGTACCCACACACACAGTACACAGTACCCACACACAAAGTACACAGTACCCACACACACAGTACACAGTACCCACACACACAGTACACAGTACCCACACACACAGTACACAGTACCCACACACACAGTACACAGTACCCACACACACACACACAGTACCCACACACACACAGTACACAGTACCCACACACACACAGTACACAGTACCCACACACACACAGTACACAGTACCCACACACACAGTACACAGTACCCACACACACAGTACCCACACACACAGTACCCACACACACAGTACACAGTACCCACACACACAGTACACAGTACCCACACACACAGTACACAGTACCCACACACACAGTACCCACACACACAGTACACACAGTACCCACACAGTACACACAGTACCCACACAGTACCCACACACACAGTACACACAGTACCCACACACACAGTACCCACACACACACAGTACCCACACACACAGTACACACACCCACACACACACAGTACCCACACGCATACAGTACACATACCCACACACACACAGTACACATACCCACACGCACACAGTACACATACCCACACACACACAGTACACAGTACCCACACACACACAGTACCCACACACAGTACCCACACACACAGAACACAGTACCCACACACACAGTACACAGTACCCACACACAGTACACAGTACACACACACAGTACCCACACACACAGTACCCACACACACAGTACACAGTACCCACACACACAGTACACAGTACCCACACACACAGTACACAGTACCCACACACACAGTACCCACATACACACAGTACACAGTACCCCCCCACACAGTACCCACACACACACAGTACACAGTACCCCTCCACACAGTGCCCACACACACATAGAACATAGTACCTACCCACACATAGTACATAGTACCCACCCACACACAGTACACAGTACCCACACACACACAGTACCCACACACACACAGTACCCACACACACAGTATATAGTACCCACACACACAGTACACAGTGCATACACAGTACACACACACAGTACGCACATAGTATGTGCGTACTGTGTGTGTGTAACTCTGTGTATGGATATGTATCTGTGTGTGAATCTTGTGTGTGTGTGTGCAATGGGCGACGTTCCAGGCCAAGGGCCTTCTTTTCCCAGCACACACAGAGAGAGGGAGGCCATGGGCTCGTGTCGAGTGAATTGCGAATTAACATAACCGAATACACAATGAATGTATTCATTAATTAGTGGAGGATAATAATGAATATGCAAATTATGTCACATTGTGGGCGTCCCCTTCTCGTCACCCCTCCCCCCACCACGCCTCTTCGAACGCCATTTATTGAATTGTCTTTTTTTGTTGTCAAATCCGAATCCACTACGGCCGGCGATCCATCCAGCCAGGTTTTGGTTCCGTTGCTTTTTGCGGGTGATGCCAGGCGGGTCGAGACTACAGACGGAACGGCAGCCAGAAAGGAACGATTGACACGGCCGGGAAGGAGTTGGGAAGGTGGCACGGGGTGGGGGTGGGTGTCTCGTTCACAGAGGAGACGGAGCGCTGAAATCAGTGGATTGCTCCGTCGTGCAAGCCGCGCAATGAACGGATGTTTCCCCCAATTATAACATTCGCCTCGCTAGCCCTTCTAGAACATCATCACAGTCAACACGGACCGTACAACATCTGTGAGCAACATTCGCCTCGCTAGCCCTTCTAGAACATCATCACAGTCAACACGGACCGTACAACATCTGTGGGCAACATTCGCCTCGCTAGCCCTTCTAGAACATCATCACAGTCAACACGGACCGTACAACATCTGTGGGCAACATTCGCCTCGCTAGCCCTTCTAGAACATCATCACAGTCAACACGGACCGTACAACATCTGTGAGCAACATTCGCCTCGCTAGCCCTTCTAGAACATCATCACAGTCAACACGGACCGTACAACATCTGTGGGCAACATTCGCCTCGCTAGCCCTTCTAGAACATCATCACAGTCAACACGGACCGTACAACATCTGTGGGCAACATTCGCCTCGCTAGCCCTTCTAGAACATCATCACAGTCAACACGGACCGTACAACATCTGTGGGCAACATTCGCCTCGCTAGCCCTTCTAGAACATCATCACAGTCAACACGGACCGTACAACATCTGTGGGCAACATCCGCCTCGCTAGCCCTTCTAGAACATCATCACAGTCAACACGGCCCGTACAACATCTGTGGGCAACATTCGCCTCGCTAGCCCTTCTAGAACATCATCACAGTCAACACGGACCGTACAACATCTGTGGGCAACATTCGCCTCGCTAGCCCTTCTAGAACATCATCACAGTCAACACGGACCGTACAACATCTGTGGGCAACATCCGCCTCGCTAGCCCTTCTAGAACATCATCACAGTCAACACGGCCCGTACAACATCTGTGGGCAACATTCGCCTCGCTAGCCCTTCTAGAACATCATCACAGTCAACACGGACCGTACAACATCTGTGGGCAACATCCCCCTCGCTAGCCCTTCTAGAACATCATCACAGTCAACACGGACCGTACAACATCTGTGGGCAACATTCGCCTCGCTAGCCCTTCTAGAACATCATCACAGTCAACACGGACCGTACAACCTCTGTGGGCAACATTCGCCTCGCTAGCCCTTCTAGAACATCATCACAGTCAACACGGACCGTACAACCTCTGTGGGCAACATTCGCCTCGCTAGCCCTTCTAGAACATCATCACAGTCAACACGGACCGTACAACATCTGTGGGCAACATTCGCCTCGCTAGCCCTTCTAGAACATCATCACAGTCAACACGGACCGTACAACATCTGTGGGCAACATTCGCCTCGCTAGCCCTTCTAGAACATCATCACAGTCAACACGGACCGTACAACATCTGTGGGCAACATTCGCCTCGCTAGCCCTTCTAGAACATCATCACAGTCAACACGGACCGTACAACATCTGTGGGCAACATTCGCCTCGCTAGCCCTTCTAGAACATCATCACAGTCAACACGGACCGTACAACATCTGTGGGCAACATTCGCCTCGCTAGCCCTTCTAGAACATCATCACAGTCAACACGGACCGTACAACATCTGTGGGCAACATTCGCCTCGCTAGCCCTTCTAGAACATCATCACAGTCAACACGGACCGTACAACATCTGTGGGCAACATTCGCCTCGCTAGCCCTTCTAGAACATCATCACAGTCAACACGGACCGTACAACATCTGTGGGCAACATTCGCCTCGCTAGCCCTTCTAGAACATCATCACAGTCAACACGGACCGTACAACATCTGTGGGCAACATTCGCCTCGCTAGCCCTTCTAGAACATCATCACAGTCAACACGGACCGTACAACATCTGTGGGCAACATTCGCCTCGCTAGCCCTTCTAGAACATCATCACAGTCAACACGGACCGTACAACATCTGTGGGCAACATTCGCCTCGCTAGCCCTTCTAGAACATCATCACAGTCAACACGGACCGTAAAACATATGTGCACACGTGTACACACACATGCACACGTGTACACACACATGTCCACACACATGCACACGTGCACACACACATGCACACGTGTACACACACATGCACACGTGTACACACACATGCACACGTGTACACACACAGAGACACGTGTACACACGTGTACGTGTGTACACGTGTATATAAAGATCCCCCGTATAGCCATAACAGACTGTTGGGGCAAGTTCAGACAACCGTCACTGGGGTTGGTGGCCGTGAGCGGGAATCCAACTCGGATGGCCGGGATTCGTCGGGCAGAGCGCTAATATCTACCCCATCCCCCACTTACACACATACACGCGTGTGTGTGTACACAAACGCGGATATGTGTGTACAACTGGCCGTATAAAACACGTGTACACACACGTGTGTGTATATACGTGTCTATGTTTGTGTGTACACGTGTCTATGTGTGTGTGTACACGTGTCTGTGTGTGTGTACACGTGTCTATGTTTGTGTGTGTACACGCGTCTGTTTGTGTGTACACGTGTCTATGTTTGTGTGTACACGTGTGTGTTTACACGTGTCTATGTGCGTGTGTGTACACGTGTCTATGTGTACACGTGTCTATGTGTACACGTGTCTATGTGTACACGTGTCTATGTGTACACGTGTCTATGTGTACACGTGTCTATGTGTACACGTGTCTGTGTGTGTATATGTACGTGTCTATGTGTGCAAGTGTACCCAATTACACGTGGATGTGTACAACTGTACCGTATGTATGTACACAAATACACATTTGTGCATGTGTATACATGTGTATTTGTGTACACGCAAAATATACACACATGGGGAGCGGTGGTGTAGCGGGTAGCGCTACGAACCCGGCGTCCCGAGTTCGATCCCCGCTCACGGCTACGAACACCAGCGACGAGAACCGGTCCTGGACCTCCCCTAGGTCGACTCGGCCTCGAATTAGTACCTGGTGCGACGCGTCGATATAAGGCCACTGGGTACCCAAAGGCGGCCCTGGTCACCCACCCCCTCGTGTGCCGTGCCGGCCTTCATAGGTGCTACTCGCTAAGGGTACTTGCCCGTTTAACACCAAGTATATAGGCTTTGGCGACCGATATCATCCATGAAAGGTTTTATTTTTGGAGGAGGGGGGGGGGGTTAGAACGCGTAAATATATATAAATGTGTCGTTAAACCCCGCCACCACCCGACACAGCCAACTAGTAAGGTTTGTCACGTGAACAGAACGTGGCCAATTCGTCTCTAGTACAGCACTCGTGTATAGTGTAGTGTATAGTGGAGTGTATAGTAGTGTAGTGTATAGTGTAGTGTATCGTAGAGTATATAGTAGGGTGTATAGTAGGGTGTATAGTAGGGTGTGTAAGTGGAGGGTATAGTGGAATGTATAGTAGTGGAATGTATAGTAGTGTATAGAGTAGTGTATAGTGGAGTGTAGTGTATAGTGGAGTGTAGTGTAGTGTATAGTAGTGGTGTATAGTGGAGTGTATAGTAGTGGTGTATAGTGGAGTGTATAGTAGTGGTGTATAGTGGAGTGTATAGTAGTGGTGTATAGTGGAGTGTATAGTAGTGGTGTATAGTGTAGTGTATAGTGGTGTATAGTAGTGTAGTGTATAGTGGAGTGTATAGTAGTGTCGTGTATAGTAGTGTAGTGTATAGTAGTGTAGTGTATAGTGGTGTAGTGTTATGTGGAGTGTATAGTAGTAGTGTATAGTATAGTAGTGGTGTATAGTAGTGTAGTGTATCGTGTAGTGTATAGTAGTGTATAGTGTAGTGTATAGTCGTGACGATTGTGTTGCGTCCGAAAAGTCGTGATTAATTTATTTTAATGTTATGCGTTACTTTAACCGCGTGTGGTATTACCTTTAGCACTCGCCCCAACAGTCGGTTTGGCCTATACGGGGGAGCTTTGTCTTTGTATTTTGTACACATGTGCACATATGTGTACATGTGTATATATGTATGGTTGAACTTATTTCGCACCATACATAGGCGACCGTGCTAATCGGATGTGCAGACACGCGTGTGTGTACACACGTGTACACACACGTGTGTATATGTGTGTATATGTAAACACGTGTATATATATGTACAAAGACAAAGATCCCCTTTACACCCTTAACAGACTGCTGGGGCAAGTGCTGTTAGCGAGCACCTATGAAGGCCGGCACGGCACACGAGGGGGTGGCTGGCCAGCACCACGCCCGAGCGCCTTTGTCTCCCCAGTGGCGATGTTTACACACCGCACCAGGTACTCATTTGAGGCCTTAGTCGTACGTGTGTACACGTGTTTCTGAGTGAAACACCGTCCATCCCCTTCCTCTTCCATCCACTCCTTCCCGTCCCTCCGCTTCTATCGCTCCTGTTTGTCACTCATTCCTCAACCATTGCAGCGATGCCCCCTGCCACGTTTTTATTTTCAAAACAACCACAGGCAAGAGTTTGGAGTGCAGGTTACTCCGTGGAGAGGGGCTTCAGATGAATTCCGAGCTAAAACTTTTCACAGGCGAACGAAGATCGCATCCCGTGTACGTTGCAGACATCGTCCAATCAGTTAATATAATAATCTAAACATTATAAAGAGCTCCTGTATATGCATTTAAATATATATATATCTCTCCCTATATACAAAGATTCATATGTACATCCGTATATTAATTCGTATATCTACTGTTATATATTGAGATCTTCTAAGTAGACGCCAATATATTGATATATCTTCATATATTCCGCTATACAGAGATTCGTATACATTTATAGATATGTAGACTATCTATAGACATTCCTCTATGTAGATTACTCTGTATCCCTACATACATTCCTGTACACATACTGGGACAATACACAACCGACAATACTGATAATTATTTGGCGTTGCTAGAAATAATGTAAAATATATAAAAACATATATACACATATATATAAAACCATACATATCCTTCATAGCGCATGATGTGCTATGCAGGACAAAGGGACATTGCCCGAAACGTCGCGTGTTTTATTTTCTTGGGGGAGGGGGGGGGTCTTGGATTAATTGTTAGTTTAATTGTTAGTTTAACACGCACAGCTGAACTAGTAATCAAGCGGCACGTTTTGTTGACGTAACAAACCCTTACCGATTTGCTGTGTCGGCTGGTGGCGAGTTAACAACATTTATATTAACGCGATCTAACCCCAAACACAACATTATTGTTGTTGGCTTAGACGGTTGTTGTTGTTGTTCTGCTGCCTTGCCCCCATGCTCGTTAATAACATCTGCAGGGATGTACGGTACGCCACTGTGCGGTTTCCATTTCTACTTTCATACTTAATTAACATTTATGAAAATGTATTTATGCTTTTTTATAAGCGACTCTCTTAAACTTTACTCCGTCTTACTCTCGGCCGGCCATCGAACAGAGGGCCGCGTTTGCATCGCGCGGCGCTTTCCTTCGAGCGTCTGCGGCCGTCTGGAACGCTCTTCCTTCCGATATTAGGAAGCCCCCGTGGAGTGGCGATGCACTTTGAAATCATCATCGTCGTCTAGATTGACAAACTCATTTTCTTTAGAACTGCTTCGTGTTGTTATTTAAAATGTGTTGACCAACCCCCACCCCCCCCTCCCAAACCGACGATTAGCGCGGTTCGCTACGCGCGGTGCGAAATAAATTTAACAAACATAAGTACGTATCCTTTATTGTATTACGTTGTTGTTGTAACTTGTGTGTCTGCGGGCAGAGTCGCTTTAAAATAAAGTAGCTTCTTAGCTCAGTGGGCTTTACTAAATAAACGTATAATTCTTATCAACTTCTGACCGTACTGGACATCTGTAACAAGGGCTATTATTATGTATACATCCCATAAGCTACACGGTATACTGGATGTTGGTGCCGTATGGCTCCTCCCGCACTCGTGATGTCCGACGTTTCGCGCTCACGCCACATGCCGAGAGGCGTCGCCGCACCGCCTGGGAGCTTGAATTCCTTGGCAATGAGAAGCTCGCCCGTCGTACGGGCAGCGAAACGTCGGACACCGCGTCGAGAACAACACGCGGTTGCAACCCAAACACACACACACGGGAGTGAGACAATTACCGTGTAAAATTACATATGCGTGTTAACAATGTCTGTATATATGCTTTCTAACTGTACATTTTGTTAATTAATGCATTCAGACCAAGATTTTTCTTTAAATTAAAATATCGATTTAGTCTGATTGGACTCTTTCAATGTATAGCAAAAATAATTACATCTGTATTTACAGACCTTTGTCAATGATCCACTGCTGGATGAATGCGTCCCCGCGCGCTCGAGTGCCCTGGTTGTAGAGCTACATTGACCATACTTCACCACACTGGTCAGCAGCATTATGGCGACGGAGGAGAGAGAGGGAGGTGGGGGGGGGGGTGTTCCTAGGCCCGGCGTCAGATATCGTCACTCGCCACTGATGATGTGCAAGCCGTGGGCTCGGATTTCCAACTCGGGTCGCCAGGGTCCACGGCATCGCGCGCTAACCACTGCGCAACCGCTCTCTAACACTCGACGGTGATGTAAAATGATCATGATATATACTCTAAGAAAGGGTTGGAATCGAGGCTTAATACGGTCGGGCGTGTGCACGTTCCACCGATGTTCCAGGATCGCGAGAGAGAGGCGAAATCTCACGCACGTATGTTACTGCTCACGACAGCTAGAGTGGGAAGAAAAAAATCGCTTGCGAAATCAACCCCCCTCCCCCCCCCCCAAATATTCTCGTTGATCGCTTTCCCTCCGGCGGGCAGACTCGAAGATTTCGAAGATTTCGAGTCTCGCGCCAGGCAAAGACAAAGATCCCCCGCGCAACCTTGGCAGGCTGTTTGGGGCAAGTGCTGTCAGCGAGCAGCACCCAAATGAAGGCCGGCACGGTGGCACACGAGTTGGGTGGGGGTGGCCAACAACCACGCCCGGCCGCCTTTGTCTTCCTTTCGTGGCGATGCGTTCACACCGCACCGGGCACTCATTTGAGGCCGAGTCGACCTAGGGGAGGCCCCAGGGACCAGTTCAGATAATCGTCACCTGGTGGTTGTGCGTCCGTGAGCGGGACTCGAACTCGGGTTGCGGGGTTGCGGGGTTGCGCAGCGCGGCGCGGTGTCGCGGTGGCGCTAACCGCAGCGCCACCGCTCTTCCACACGAGGCGTGTCCGCACCAGCGGACCGAGTAATGCGCCTCCCTCGCGACGCGAGTGCGACGCCGAAGCCGATGGAAAGTGGGGGACAATCCCGTTCCCATACGATCCGATGACAGTATCACAGCGTGCGCGCGTGTTTTACAGCACTCGGTGCGTTACCTGCAGCACTTCATGGACTGCATTTACTGCGCCTGACACAATGGTCCCCCGCCACGCGCCCCCATCTCGCAAAAGGGCTCGAAAGCCAAGCAGGCGTTGAGCCTGGGCATTGACGGTGCATATAGCAGGTGCCATAGGCTGCGTGGGAGATAACCACAGCGGACGCATTTGGGCAGCCGACGTTCGGCCGACGTTCAGCAGGAGCGCTGCTGCAACCATCCCAGCCTTCACAGGCCGGCACACTGCATGACCCGGCTTGGTGAAGTATGGACACGCGGCATGGCTGATGATCTTTGTCTTTAGTTCGTTGTCTTTCCACGCCACCACCCCCGCCGCCCCGCACCTCCCGATTAGCACGGTTTGCTTTGTACGGCGCGAAAGAAGTTCAACATACAGTACACGGCATGGCTGATGATTCTGGTGGTTATTGGTATACATACACGGCATGACTGATGATGATGATTGGTATACATACACGGCATGATTGGTATACATACACGGCATGGCTGCTGATGATGATTGTTATACATACACGGCATGACTGATGATGGTGATTGGTATATACACACGGCATGGCTGATGATGATTGGTATATATACACGGCATGGCTGATGATGATGATTGGTATATATACAAGGCATGGCTGATGCTGATGACTGTTATACATACACAGCATGGCTGATGATGGTGATTGTTATACATACACAGCATGGCTGATGATGGTGATGATTGTTATACATACAAGGCATGGCTGATTATGATGATGGTTAGTATACATACACGGCATGGTTGATTATGATGATGGTTAGTATACATACACGGCATGGTTGATGGTTGTTTTACATACACGGCATGGCTGATGATAACGATGGTTGGTATACATACACGGCATGGCTGATGATGATTGGTAGACATACACGGCATGGCTGATGATGATTGGTAGACATACACGGCATGGCTGATGATGAATTATATACATACACGGCATGGATGATGATGATGGTTATTGGTATACATACACAGCATGGCTGATGATGGTGATTGGTATACATACACAGCATGGCTGATGATGGTGATGGTTGGTATACATACACGCCACGGCTGATGATGATAATGAAGATTGGTATACATACACGGCATGGCTGATGATGATTGGTAGACATACACGGCATGGATGATGATGATTGGTATACATACACAGCATGGCTGATGATGGTGATGGTTGGTATACATACACGGCACGGCTGATGATGATAATGAAGATTGGTAGACATACACGGCATGGCTGATGATGATAATGAAGATTGGTATACATACACAGCATGGCTGATGATGGCGATGGTTGGTATACATACACGGCACGGCTGATGATAATGAAGATTGGTATACATACACGGCATGGCTGATGATGATAATGAAGATTGGTATACATACACGGCATGGCTGATGATGATGATTGGTATACATACACAGCATGGCTGATGATGGTGATGGTTGGTATACATACACGGCACGGCTGATGATGATAATGAAGATTGGTATACATACACGGCATGGCTGATGATGGTGATGGTTGGTATACATACACGGCATGGCTGATGATAATGAAGATTGGTATACATACACGGCATGGCTGATGATGGTTGGTTTACATACACGGCATGGCTGATGATGATAATGAAGATTGGTATACATACACGGCACGGCTGATGATGATAATGAAGATTGGTATACATACACGGCACGGCTGATGATGATAATGAAGATTGGTATACATACACGGCTGATGATGATAATGAAGATTGGTATACACACACGGCACGGCTGATGATGATAATGAAGATTGGTATACATACACGGCACGGCTGATGATGATAATGAAGATTGGTATACATACACGCCATGGCTGATGATGGTGATGGTTGTTTTACATACACGGCACGGCTGATGATGATGAAGATTGGTATACATACACGGCACGGCCGATGATGGTTGATATACATACACGGCACGGCTGATGATGATAATGAATATTGGTATACATACACGGCTGATGATGATAATGAAGATTGGTATACACACACGGCACGGCTGATGATGATAATGAAGATTGGTATACATACACGGCTGATGATGATAATGAAGATTGGTATACATACACGGCTTGTAGTAATGTGCCGTATAGTACCGATTCAACGTCTGCGCGTGCACGCGGGTGTCGTAACGAGTCCGTTTGCAGGGGATGGTGCCACGGAATTCGCCATTTCTATTTAATTGGCCCGCCACACATTTACGGATCCGCAATTTCACACTTATTTTCCGAGCCGGGGAAATAAAATAAAAAAATAAAGAGCAAATATAATCAGACTTTTGCCAGCCTCGGCAAGTGCGCGTGAATAATTGTCATTTGCAAAGTGGCCCAAAATGGATTCCCCGGTGTCCATCTGTGCGGCGCTTTGGCACTCTGAACCCGGGTTGGTGGCTCTTGATGGCACACACCTCGTCTCGTTCATGGGCAACGTGGAACACGCGCGCGCGTGTGTGCGTGCTACCCTCGGGTCGACTCAGCCTTAAATGAGTTTCTGGTTGCGGTGTGTGTCTCTCTCTTCGCGGCCTTAATAGGTGCTCGCTAACAGCACTCGTCCCAACGGTCTGTTTCCGGCTATACGGGGGGGCGGCGGTGGGGGGGGGCATCATCTTTGTGTTTGTGCGAGGGAGCAGTGATGCAGTGGTGAGCGCACCGCGCTACCAACACGGTCGACGCGAGATCGATTCTCGCTCGCAACCAACGACAGTGTGGCGTCGAATATTTCAACCGGTTGTGAGCCTCGCCTAGGTCAACTCGGCCTCAAATGAGTACCTGGTTCGGTGTGCAAGCATCGTCACTGGGGAGACAAAGGCGTCCGGGCGTCGTTGCTGGCCACCCGCGCCCTTCGTGTGCCGTGCCAACCTTCATAGGTGCTCGCTAACGGCACTTGCCCCAACAGTCTGTTAAGGGTGTTTATATGTCTTAGTGACCCTGCATGTTAATCTGCCTTGCTCTGCGTCTATGTTATCTGTGTCTGCCTCTATGTGTCTACGTGTGCGCGCGCGCGCGCGTGTCTGTCTCAATGTGCTTGTCAGACATAGACACACACACACAAAGAGACACACACAAAGAAGACACACGTGTGTGCCTTTGTGTGTGACTGCATGTTACCCATTGTGTCACGACACGCGGGATGAGACAGGGGTGAGGGGGGGTGATGGTGAAGGGGAGAGGGGTGAAGGGGGGAGGGGTGAAGGTGGGAGGGGTGAGGGGGGGAGGGGTGAGGGGGGGTGAGGGGGGGGGATTCCCACGCGACCAGGGGGGAGGGAAGTGGGAGTGTCTGGGGTTGAAGTTCAAAGTGAATGTGGTGTGATCTGGCAGTATTATGGACGGACAGACCGCTCAGACAATCAGAGGGACAGACATGCGTACGGACACTCAATCGGAAGGGTATCAGACAAACCAGTAAGACAGACCAATCAGACAGACAAGTAGAGCCACAGAGAGGGTGTTAGAGTCAACAAGACTTCGAATCGTAATCCCAGATTCTTAAGGTGGCTGATGAATCTTGACATCCATCTATCCCTCCACCCACCCTCCAATCCCTCCCTCCCTCCACCCACCAATCCCTCCCTCCACCCACCCTTTCATCCCTCCACCCACCGCGCTCTCCCTCAGTCTGGAAGGGAGGAAGTGAGCGAACGCTAATATTAGGTGGAGGGGAGCCGACCCAATCGTCACACCCCACCCAGACTCACTGACACCACCCAGACTCACTGACACCACCCAGACTCACTGACACCACCCAGACTCACTGACACCACCCAGACTCACTCACACCACATAGACTCACTCACACCACTCAGACTCACTCAGACCACTCAGACTCACACCACCAAGACTCACACCACCCGAGCTCACTCACACCACCCAGACTCACTCACACCACCCAGACTCACTGACACCACCCAGACTCACTGACACCACCCAGACTCACTGACACCACCCAGACTCACTGACACCACCCAGACTCACTCACACCACTCAGACTCACACCACCCAGACTCACACCACCCGAGCTCACTCACACCACCCAGACTCACTCACACCACCCAGACTCACTCACACCCCACTCGAATCACTCACACCACCCTGACTATCTCACACCACCCAGACTCACACCACCCAGACTCACACCACCCAGACTCACACCACCCAGACTCACACCACCCAGACTCACTCACACCCCACTCGACTCACTCACACCACCCAGACTCACTCACACCACCCAGACTCACTCACACCACCCAGACTCACTCACACCACCCAGACTCACTCACACCACCCAGACTCACTCACACCACCCAGCCTCACTCACACCACCCAGACTCACTCACACCACCCAGACTCACTCACACCACCCAGACTCACTCACACCACCCAGACTCACTCACACCACCCAGACTCACACCACCCAGACTCACACCACCCAGACTCACACCACCCAGACTCACACCACCCAGACTCACACCACCCAGAGCTCACACCACCCAGACTCACTCACACCACCCAGACTCACTCACACCACCCAGAGCTCACACCACCCAGACTCACTCACACCACCCAGACTCACTCACACCACCCAGACTCACTCACACCACCCAGACTCACACCACCCAGACTCACTCACACCACCCAGACTCACTCACACCACCCAGACTCACTCACACCACCCAGACTCACTCACACCACCCAGACTCACTCACACCACCCAGACTCACTCACACCACCCAGACTCACTCACACCACCCAGACTCACTCACACCACCCAGACTCACTCACACCACCCAGACTCACTCACACCACCCAGACTCACTCACACCACCCAGACTCACTCACACCACCCAGACTCACTCACACCACCCAGACTCACTCACACCACCCAGCCTCACTCACACCACCCAGACTCGCACCACTCCGACTCACTCACACCACCCAGACTCACACCACCCAGACTCACACCACCCAGAGCTCACACCACCCAGACTCACTCACACCACCCAGACTCACACCACCCAGACTCACTCACACCACCCAGACTCACTCACACCACCCAGACTCACACCACCCAGACTCACTCACACCACCCAGACTCACTCACACCAGACTCACTCACACCACCCAGACTCACACCACCGAGACTCACTCACACCACCGAGACTCACTCACACCACCCAGACTCACTCACACCACCCAGACTCACTCACACCACCCAGACTCACTCACACCACCCAGACTCACTCACACCACCCAGACTCACTCACACCACCCAGCCTCACTCACACCACCCAGACTCGCACCACTCCGACTCACACCACCCCTTCCCACACCACTCCGACTCACACCACTCTCTACTTCACGCTGAGTGAGACGCGTCTTACTTTAGGCAACGTATGGGCAACGTTAAAGGCGACTTCGGTAACAATCGTTTGGGCGAGTTGCCAGGCTGCCCTTACATAGTCCAGGCGGCCCGTTCAACCTCCAAGCGACTTGGTACAATTTTAATGCAACTAGCTGCGACTCGCTGACATTTCTGGAGCGACCGGGTACAACTCTGATGCGCAACAATTAATCGCAGCGCGTGGGCGCGATCGGTTGCAAGGTCTTCGGCGACTTGGTACAACTTACGGGCAACGGAGTCTAAGCGATTTCACGCGCAGTTGATGCAACTTTATTACGTCTAGGCGACTGGATGCAAAGAGGACATGCGGCGACCGGTCGCAGGGTACAGGCGATTTGTGACCGCAATTTGCGGGCGACAAAATTGCAGGCGGCAAAAATTGCAGGCGACAAGTTGCTCAAAGCCGACCGAGTTCCACCTGTGAACGTGACGAAATGTGTCAAATTGATTGCGAGTGGGAGATCTGTTGCATGTGGTTGCACGGGCGACGCGAAGCAACTCTACAGGACAGGTCAGTGCAGGTGCGTTCACATTGTGCGAGTGTATTGTTCATTACAAAGACAAAGATCCTTCCCCGTATAGCCTTAACAGACTTTTGGGTCAAGTGTCGTTACAGAGCACCTATTAAGGCCGGCACGATGCAAGCCCGGGTGGTGTGGTTAGCGCCACGCCCGACCGCCTTTGTATCTCCAGTGCCGATTTTTTTGTGTTTTCACACAGCATCAAATACGCACACACACACTTGCATACAATTTCATGCACAAATACGCATAAGAGAAAGATTACCCCCGTGTAGCCTGTACAGGCTGTTGGAGGGCAAGTGCCGATAGCAAACGGCTATGACGACGGCCCAATACAGCACACGACCTGGGGTGGATGTTGCTAGCACCATGCCCGGCCGCCTTTGTCTCCCCACTGCTGACATTTTTTTACACACGTGATCAGGTACTCATTTTAGGTCTGAGTCGACCTAGGGGATTCCCAGGTGTACACGCTCGCTACAGACATTTGTACACAACACTGCACATTTTAAATATAAAATATCGACTCGTACGCGTTTCGCAATAGCTATAATGTAATGCACATATCAAAGACAAAGATCCCCCGTATAGCCTTAACAGACTGTAGGGGCAAGTGCCGTTTAGCGAGCACCTATGAAGGCCGAAACGGTACACGAGGGGGTGGGTGGCCAGCACCACGCCCGACCGCCTTTGTCTCCCCAGTGGCGATGTTTATCCACCACACCAGGTACTCATTTGAGGTTGAGTCGACCTAGGGGAGGCCCAGGACCGGTTCAGATAATCGTCACTGTTGATGTTGGCCGTGAACGGGAATCGAACCCGGATCGCCAGGTTCGTAGCGCAGCGCGCTAACCGCTACACTACCGCTCCCCACATATCACACCCACACATAGACACACACACATAGACACACACACATAGACACACACACACATAGACACACACATACACACACACTTACCTTTGACATAGCTCCTGTTGTGTTTGGGTGGGGGGGGGTTATATTGGAGGTGGCGGTGGGGAGGGGGTTTAGGGGAGGGGCTGGAGGGAGAGAGAGAGAGAGGTAGGAGAGAGAGGGAGAGAGAGAGGTAGGAGAGAGAGGGAGAGAGAGAGAGCATCTCGTGCCTCGAGCGCCGTCTCTCATCCCCGATCTCATCACGGCACTAAGGCGCGTCCGCGGGACGTGCGGGAATTTGAGGGAGCGAAGCGGCGCCGAAGGGAGGGAGGGGGGTGATGGTGTGTGGGGGGGGGGTGCAGATTGGCGGAGGGATACACGTGGTGATGAGGAAAGGGAGGGGTGGAGGTGTTAGTGGTGACGTCATAGACCATCTCTCATTTAGGCTCCTCCCCTCAAACCACAGCCACCCCCCTCCCTCCCTAACCCCCCCCCCTCTTTCATTATGATGAGGGTATAGCAGCAAATGCTATTGTTGTACTGCGCTTCTATGCTCCCACGTCCTTCACTAAGCTGCACTGACCAGCGTGGTGAAGTATGGTTACTAACCAACCCCCCCCCCCTACACGCACACAATGGATACACAACAATCCAATACGTCTCGTAGACGCAGACGCAAATAAAACAACATTCAAGGTAACAAAGGAAAGATCGTACCAACAACGACAACAGCAGCAGTAGCAACAGCCGCCGTTCGTCACGAAGTGGCGATGACGTCACCACGGCGCTTGTGCCAGGCTAGGTGCGCTTTGAGACCACGTTAAGTTTCGGAGGCGCGCTGCTGGAGAGGAAGTCACGGGAACGACCCAGGTGCCAAAGACAAAGATCCCCCGCGTAGCCTGTAGGAGAGTCTTGGGGTAAGTACTGTTAGTGAGCAGCAACACGTGTGAAGGCCGGAACGACATACGGGGACGGGGGGGGGAGGTGTAGTGGCCAGCACAACGCCCGGCCGCCTTTGTCTCCCGAGTGGCGATGTTTACCGGTTCAGATGATACGCCGCCACGTGCTGGTGGCCGTGAGCGGGAATCGAAGTCGGGTCGCCGGGTTCGTCGCGCAGCGCAGCACGAACCGCTCCACCACGCGTTCACACACCCACCTCCCTCCACACTCACCGCCCTTCATCACCAAACACCGACCAAGCCTCTCATCACGCCTCTCACCACGTGCGCGGACTATGTCGTGCGTGGCGTGTCAGCCGCTTCACTCAGCGCTCGCGAACGATGTCGTGTCCGCGAAATTGCACGCGACGCACACAACACCGCATTATACACGCCGTGCCGTGCTTGGGTATCTATAGACCACCATCTACATCATCATCATCATTGATAACTGTCAGAATAGGTGGCAACAATATCATCGAATCATACACAACTTGAAAATAATCAAGAACATCAAAAATCGAATCATCCCTATAATCAGCTTCATCACCAGTAGCATCATCATCAGTCGTCTTAGGATTGGATTACCAAAGACAAAGATCGCCTGTGTAGCCTAAACAGACTGTTGAGGCAAGTGCTGTTAGCGAGCAACAACCAATGGTGAAGGTATATTATTTGGGTCTTTCGGTAAAGTCACGTAGATAGGTTTAAATTACTAAAAATAAATATTTTAACATTATCTTAGTTTTGTTGTTTCCCTTTAACGTGACTTAACCGAAAGAACTAAGAATATGAATTACTGCAGTCACGAAAGCTTTAAATCAAAATATTTTAACATTTTTTTAACCTATCTACGTGAATTCCTGCAGTCACGAAAGCTTTAAGTCAAGATTTAACCTATGAAGGCCGGCAGACTACACGATGGGGTGGGTGGCCAGCACCACGCCCGGCCGCCTTTGTCTCCCCAGTGGCGATGATTGCACACATCGCAGCAGGTACTCATTTGAGGCCGAGTTGACCTAGGGGAGGCCCAGGGCCGATTCAGGTAATCGTCACCGGTGTTGGCCGTGAGCGGTGATCGAACTCGGGTCGCCAGGTTCGTGACGCAGCTCGTTAACCATTGAACTGGGACCACAATTTTTCGTGTGCTTAGCTTGGAGTCGTTTCAGCGCACCTCCGATGAGCACGGTTAGCTACGTACGGTGCGAAAGAAATTCAAGGGACGTACACACACCATCATCACAAACATTCTCAACGACAATATCAATGATATTATAATCAACATCACGATCAATGCAGTGATTCCTCATTTGTCTTTATTTTTATCGGTTTGGCCACGCGGTAGTAGATGAATGCCAGAATTCGTGTCGTTAACCCCTCCACCACCCGACAATTATATTTATTTCCAAAATGCGCGTCCCGGGGCACAAAGACTTTTCAAGTTTGTCGCCTGAGTGACGCTCGCACAGGAGGTCGGGCGAAACGTCGTACGAACGTTGATGCTGAGAAGTCTCAGGTGACCACCAGCGAGGAGGAGGTGGAGGACGAGTGGGAGGAGGAGGTGGAAGAGGAGGAGTTGGAGGAGGTGGAAGAGGAGGTGGAAGAGGAGTGGAAGGAGGTGGAAGAGGGGTGGAAGAGGTCGAGGAGGAGGTGGAAGAGGAGGAGGTGGAGGTGGAAGAGGGGGAGGTGGAAGAGAAGTGGAAGGATGTGGACGAGGGGGAGGTGGAGGTGGAGGAGGAGGTGGAGGAGGAGGGGCAGGAGGTGGTTGAGTGGCAGGATGAGGTGGACGAGGAGGTGGAAGAGGAGGAGTGGAAGGAGGTGGAAGAGGTCGAGGAGGAGGCGGATGAGGGTAGGTGGAGGAGGAGGGGCAGGAGGTGGAGGAGGGGCATGATGAGGTGGAAGAGGAGGATTGAGGACTTTCGGTTAAAATTGTATCAATACATTGGGGCGTATATACAATTAATCACATCTGTGTAAACGAGACCATCACGTCGGGTGGTGGAGGGGGTTAACGTTCTCCTAACCCCAAAAACACATGGATCACCATCATCACCACCACCATCGCCATAGAAGCCTCTTTACCCCCCGCGTGCGCGTCGTTTTAATCCGCAATTTCAATTACACCCGGTGAGGGCCCATGCAGACATTGAAGACATATCAGTAATCATCAGCAGCATCATCAGTCATCATCATCAGCATGATCAGTCATCATCATCAGCATCATCGCCAGTAAGCATCATCATCAGTCACAATAATCAGCATCATCATCATCAGTCAGCATCATCATCAGCAGCATCAGCATTGGACACGATCTATCCACTGCTAAATGACCTCCCGCCCCCACCCCTCCACTCAATCCATCGCTACCTCGCTCAGTCCCGCGATCCCACAATCCTGCAAAGAGTCACACGAGCTGATGTCATCGCTCCATCTCCTGCGGCGGCCGGTCTCTGTAACGTTGATCTTTCCCTTCCTTCGGCTGCCACTCCTTGATTAGTCTCGAGCCGCTGTATCATCACCCCTTCCGACATTCACTTGGGGGGGGGGGGGAAATGCTCGACCAATGAACGGTTACGCGAGTCGATCATCATCACCACCACCACCACCATCGTCGTCAGGTCTCTTCACTGCTGGATGAAGGCCGACCCCACCCATCCGACTCCCACAGCCGCCTTCACCTCTCGCACATACCACAAACCCGCATCCAGCTCTTAAGGAGTCAACGCGATTCAATCTCCCCCCCCCTTCTCGCTGAGCCTACGGATGTGTAGCACGTGCGCTAAGCGTCTTTCGCACCGTGCACAGTTAAACCGCGCTAATCGGAGGAGAACAAGAAAAAATACGATGATTTTAAAAGTGCCACAGCTCCCAGTGGCTTCCTGATGTCGACAGGAAGAGCGTTCCAGACGGCCGCAGAAGCGCGTGTGAAAGCGCCGCGCGATGGGGTGACCACCGCCTTTGTTCGATAGCTATCGAACTATATATAGTGGTTAGCTATATATAGTTCGATAGCTATCGTTAGCCAAAAGCCGCTGCTGTTGCTGCGGGGATGACCGGAGTTCACGTGATGGTTTGTGCTTTTTGACGAGATCGGCGAGGTATTGTGGTTCATTTTTGGCAAGCGCTGTGTGGTTCTCGATCGATCGATCGATCAATCAAAGTGTATTATTAAATACATACAGTATAACGCCCCTCGCAATAGCATCGTCGCAAAGCGCTCGCTGCACGTGTTCACGTGACACATTACGTCGTTACAATCTGCGTTGCGCAAAATCGCACTGGATACGAACGGTATACACGATACAGTGGTTCAAATTACCTGCGTATGCAAGAGAGGTGTAACATGATATAATTTAAATATTGACTTAAAGCTTTCGCGGTAAAGTCACGCTGATAGGTGCAAAGGGTTCAAAGAAAAAAAAGCATTTCCTGATGACCACCGCTTGTGTTGCGATCGAAACGTCGTAATTTTTCGTGATTTTCTTTGAAACTATCTACGTGGCTTTACCGAAAGACCCAAATAACCTGATATAATTTAGCCCAAATTTTAAAAATCGCAACACCTTGGGGGGGGGGGGATGGTGTTAAAATGCGTAAATGTGTTATTAAACCCGCCACCACTCTACACGGCCAATTAGTAAGGGTTGTCACGTAAACTAAAAGTGCCAATTAGTTACTAGTGTGCTGAAGAGTAAACCACAACATTTATAATTCGAATACCGCGACGTTTCGCTGGCGATTATGGTAAACTCGCCTCTGATGGCCGAAGTCGCTCTAATCCACATCTCGCTCTTTCATCCACTCGCGTTATTTAGACCACAGCCATAATCAACATAATAATTATTATTTTAAACTTTATCCATTTTCCTGACTATCAGCAATGAAATCAATCATCAAGCCATGGTCAATCCACTGCTGGATGGATGCCTCTCCCAATCCATCACTATCATCAGTCATGGTCAATCCACTGCTGAATGAATGCCTCCCCGCGCCGTGTCGAGCACGTGGGGTTTGTTTGACCATACTTCACCACGCTGGTGATTCCGGGGACCTGTTCAGACATCACTCGCCACTGATGGTGGCCGCGTAGGCGAATCAAACTCAATTACGTGAGCGTATAGCGTAGCGCGCTATCCACTGCACCACCATGTGTACATATAATCTATGTGTATTAATGTGTACATTATATTCATGTGTATGTATATGTGTGTATTTACGCGTGTATATATGTGCGCGTGCGTGTGTCGATGTGTGTGTTTGTGTGTTTACTTGGTTCTGTATAACTTTGTGTCAATGCCTCTATGTATACCTATGTGTGTGTGTGTATATACACGTGTCTATGCATGTATTTATATATTATTGAAAACGAATGTCTTTAGAACAGATTTTTCTGTTTAGTTTGTTGTTCTTCCCCCGCACCTCCGATAAGCACGATTGGCTACGTACGGTGCGAAAAAAGTTCAACATACATAAATGCGCGTGTACTCTGTTGGGAGCGATAGTGTATTGGTTAGCGCGCTGCGTTACGAACTCTGTGACGACCATCTGAACCGGTCCTGAGCCTCCCCTATGAAGGTCGATCCAGCCATCAGTGCCGAGTGTGGTGTACTAACATCAGCACTGGGGAGACCAAGGCGTCCGGGCGAGGTGTTGCCCTCACCCACCTCCCCTCCCCTCCTCCACCTCGTGTGCCGTGCCAGCCTTCATAGGTGCCCGCTAACAGCACTTGCCCCAACAATCTGTTAAGGCTAGACGGGGTATATTTTTATTTGTTGTATATATACGCGCGTGTGTGTGTATATATATATTTGTTTACACGCGTGTATGTTCAGCGTTTGTGTGTGTGTGTGGGTGTTTGATTGGGTTCGCGAACAATCGTTTTTTTTTCCTGCACGACCGGTAACAGTAAGGCGGGTGAAAAAAAACCGGTTAAAACCGGTTTACCGATTTGCGCACATACGCAATGAACTGAATTCGTTTTCGTGTTCAAACCGTGCAACGAAGTCAGCTGCTGTTGCTGCTGCGATGGTGATAGGCAGCAGTCGCACTCGACTTGCGATCCGGAGGTGCTCCGGTTAGACTCCACCTCCGGGCGCGGCAGTTGAAACAATTTGGGGGCGCCCACGGTTGGCTTTGAGATGTTAACTACCTCGCCTGGTACGCAGGAGGTCGTCGTTTCGATCCCGACCCTTGACGCCTGTTGTATATTTGGTCGGGTTTTTTTTTGCGTGTCTCTCTCTTCCCCGTGGTCGCGTGGATTTTTCTCCGGCTCTCTCTCCTCCCTCCACGTTGAGAATCAACGCCACGCGTTTAGAGTAGTTGACTACTGATATATACATTTCCACGCCACTTCGTTCAGCTATCCTTTCGAGCCAGGTCGCCTCTGAATAAGAGCTATGGGGTCGTCCATATATGACGTCACGTGATTTTGGGCGATTTTTGACCCCCCCTCGTCACACGGCGTCACAAAATGTCAAACTCCCCCCTCAAATATGACGTCACAAAGCTCTGCCCCCCCCCCTAAACCATATTTCCATTTTGAAAATAAAACATGCTTCAAATCGCTTTAAACTATTGTCATTGTAGTGCGTATTTAATGTGGCGCTGCACTCTGATGTTGTAGGAGTGTTGTTATAACAATTAGTGTTGTTAGAACAATTCTATATTTATATAAAGTTGAGCATTTTGATGTGACGTCACATTTCTCAACCCCCCCCCCCCCCACTCGTCACACATCGTCACAAATGTCTGACCCCCCCCCCCCCCAGGTGCGTGGCGTCATTTATGTACGGCCCCTATGCAGCTGGGTGGGCCTTACCTGGTAAAATATAAAAAAATAGTTTATTTTGGCGTGTTCAGAACCACACCCAGTCGCATATGTCTCGCCCAATGCCAACATTTACACACCACACCAAGTGCTAATTTAAGGCGGAGTCGACCTAGGGGAGTCACACGATACGCTTGCCACAGATGAGCCACAATACCCTCGCTGATCTCGTCAACGAGCAGCGGCTTTTGGCTGACCATAGAACAACGGCGGTGGGCACCGCATCGCGCGCTTTCAGATGCGCTCTGCGGCCGTCTGGAACGCTCTTCCTTCCGATATCAAGGAAGCCCGCACCTCCGATCAGCACGGTTGACTGCATACGGTGCGAAAGAAGTTCGACTTACTGTACATACCATCCAGCCAAGGTTGTTTAATCCAGGATAGGGAGGAAACCAGGATACACCATCATCTCATTTGCAATTGTGACCAGATATCACCAAAATTACAGAGGCAAAACACATTTAGCAAGAATAAAGTACAGCAATGAACAAAATTGATATCAGCGCAAAAAAACACAACTGTGTCACGTGAGAATGTATTTGTAAATACATTCAATACATGTTTGAATATACATGTGCAACATATATCGTTTTGGAAGACAGCACAATCGACTTGAGAGTACATACAGCAATGAAGGTTCCGCGGTAAGCTATGAGATGTTAACTACCTCGCCTGGTATACAGGAGGTCGTGGGTTTCGCACCCGACCCTGGCCGCATGCTTTCTTTTTGGAGTTTGCGTTTTTCTCTCTCCCCGTGGTCGCGTGGATTTATTTTTTTCTCTCTCCGGGTACTGCGGGTTTCCTCCCCCACACCCCCCCTCCGCATTTAAAATCAACATCACGCGTTTGGGCTGCCGCTATGTGGTGGTGAATAAGCCCACGTGGTGAATAAGCAACGTGGGCTTATTCACCACCCACGTGGTGAATAAGTCCACGTGGTGAATAAGCAACACTTCGTAGAGCTATCATTTGCGAAAGAGCCAGGTCGCTTCTGAAAATCAGCCACATGGCTCAGTGATCCTTACCTATTCTTGGTTCTTTCGGTAAAGTCACGTTGAAGGGAAACAATAAAATAATATATTTGATATTATTTTACTGTTTAATATTGTTTAATAAAATATATTTCATTATTTTATTGTTTCCCTTCAACGTGACTTTACCGAAAGAACCAAGAATATTAATCACTGCAGTCACGAAAGCTTTACATCAAAATTTGATCCTTACCTGTTTTATATTTTAAAATGTTTCGTTTTAATCTTGATTTGAAGCTTTCGTGACTGCAGTAATCCATACTCTTTGGTTCTTAAGGTAAAGTCACGTAGGTTGAAAAACAATATATGGATTCCTGCAGTCACGAAAGCTTCAAATCAATATTAAAACGACACATTAAAAAATAAAAAAAATAAACAGGTAAGGATCACTGAGCCACGTGGCTGATTTTCAGAAGCGACCTTGTTCTTTCGGTAAAGTCACGTAGATAGAAGCATAATATTATAATCTTATTTTTTTTAAAAAAAGATACAGCATTATTTTTCTACCTACGTGACTTTACCCAAAGAACCAAAGAGTATGTGTCGTTTTAAGTTTACCGATGAAGATGGGACTTGACCTCCATCTAGTGGTAACACTCAAGACTGGCACCTTACACTCTTTCCCCCCGCATCGCGTAAAGCTGGGAAGTCGTGTGGCCCATACGTCACCAGCGCGCGTTGGCAAATGGTCAGGGCGGGGGGGGGGCGTTGTGCCTCACGCAGCAAAGGGCGTGGCCTAAGTTTAACACGTAGGCTTTCGCGACCAATATTATTCATAATAAAGGTTTTTGGGTTAGATCGCGTTATTTATAAATGTGTCGTGACCCTCCACCACCCGACACGGCCAATCAGCAAAAAAAAAGTGTCACGTTGACAAAAGACAAATAATTCACTGCTTTAGCCCACCGGTGTGTTGAAGAGTGAATCTACAACATTTACAGTTTGAGTACTGTGACGTTTCGCTGGCCTAAGCACAATTCCCAACCCGGGGTGCGTCTTTTCTGCGTGAATATGCGAGGGGCGATGACTGCTCAGCTGCTTCGCCGGCTGCGCTACGAACCCATGCCCCAACCGAGTTGGATTCCCCGCTCACGGTAGACGCCACCAGTGACGATTGTCTGCAACCGGTTCTGGGCGTCCCCTAAGTCGACTCAGCCTCGAATCAGTACTCGGTGCGACATTTAAACATCGCCACGAGGGAGGCAAAGGCAACCCATACGGTTTACCGGTATTCTTGTACAGGGAAATCGAGTTTTTCGGTCCATTCGGCGTACAGCCGTTTCAATACGGGCGACAAAAACAGGTCTTTTTTTTGGTATATTCGTTTGTGTTTCTCCCCTGTGATGGGACTTTGAACGATTTAACGTGACCAATAAGGTCTGAATTTGTAATTAATAAGGTAGGGCACTGATAATGGGGTTGACAGGTATGTAGTGGTGAGTGTAGTGGTGGTGAGTGTACAAGTGGTGAGTGTAGTGGTGGTGAGTGTAGTGGTAGTGAGTGTAGTGGTGGTGAGTGTACTAGTGATGAGTGTAATGGTGGTGAGTGTACAAGTGGTGAGTGTAGTAGTGGTGAGTGTTGTGGTGGTGAGTGTACTAGTGGTGAGTGTAATGGTGGTGAGTGTACAAGTGGTGAGTGTAGTGGTGGTGAGTGTACTAGTGGTGAGTGTACTAGTGGTGAGTGTAGTGGTGGTGAGTGTAGTGGTAGTGAGTGTAGTGGTGGTGAGTGTACTAGTGGTGAGTGTAGTGGTGGTGAGTGTAGTGGTAGTGAGTGTAGTGGTGGTGAGTGTACTAGTGATGAGTGTAATGGTGGTGAGTGTACAAGTGGTGAGTGTAGTAGTGGTGAGTGTTGTGGTGGTGAGTGTACTAGTGGTGAGTGTAATGGTGGTGAGTGTACAAGTGGTGAGTGTAGTGGTGGTGAGTGTACTAGTGGTGAGTGTACTAGTGGTGAGTGTAGTGGTGGTGAGTGTAGTGGTAGTGAGTGTAGTGGTGGTGAGTGTACTAGTGGTGAGTGTAGTGGTGGTGAGTGTACTAGTGGTGAGTGTAGTGGTGGTGAGTGTAGTGGTGGTGAGTGTATTGGTGGTGAGTGTACTAGTGGTGAGTGTACTAGTGGTGAGTGTAGTGGTGGTGAGTGTACTAGTGGTGAGTGTAGTGGTGGTGAGTGTAGTGGTGGTGAGTGTAGTGGTGGTGAGTGTAGTGGTGGTGAGTGTACAAGTGGTGAGTGTAATGGTGGTGAGTGTACTAGTGGTGAGTGTACTAGTGGTGAGTGTACTAGTGGTGAGTGTAGTGGTAGTGAGTGTACTAGTGGTGAGTGTTTATTTGTCTCGTGCGTCTCCCTTGTGATAGGACTTTGTAGGATGAACGTTGAGCTTTATAAAGGGCACGGGGTGGCCAATAAGGTCTGAATTTGTCTGTAATAAGGTAGGGCACTGATAAGGGGTTGATAGGTATACGTACCTGGGCTACCCGGGTTCGATTCCCGCTTACGGCCAACACCAAGTGACGATTTATTTGAACCAGATATCTGGGCCCTCCCCCCTAGGTCGACTCAGCCTCAAATGAGTACCTGGATGCGGTGCGTAAACATCGTCACGAGGGAGACAAAGGCGGCCGGGCGTGGTTGCTGGCCACCCCCCCCCCCTCGTGTGCCACCGTGCCGATCTTTCCAGGTGCTGCGATTGCGCCTAACAGTCTGTTAAAGGGGCCGTCCATAAATGACGTCACGCGATTTTGGACGATTTTTTAACCCCCCCCCCTCGTCACACGGCGTCACAAAAAATCAGACCCCCCCCTCAAATATGACGTCACAAAGCTCTGCCCCCCCCTAAACCATATTTCCATTTTGAAAATAAAACATGCTTCAAATCGCTTTAAACTATTGTCATTGTAGTGCGTATTTAATGTGGCGCTGCACTCTGATGTTGTAGGAGTGTTGTTACAACAATTAGCGTTGTTATAACAATTCTATATTCATTTAAAGTTGAGCATTTTGATGTGACGTCACATTTCTCACCCCCCCCCCCTCGTCACAAATGTCTAACCCCCCCCCCCTTAGGTGCGTGACGTCATTTATGGGCGGCCCCAAAGGCTACGTGGGGGATCATTCCCGTGACCTCCTGTCAGCAAGCAGCGAGCCTTCGAAACTTCACGTGGCACTCAAAAGTGCACCTAGCCTGGCACAATGTCCCCGGACATATTTAAAACGCGCCTTAAAACCTATTTATGTACGCTTCCGTTTGCTGAAGTTTTAGTTCGTTTCGTAAACGATTCTTAAAATGTGTTTATCATATCATTACTTGTATGCTCGAGTGTCTGCTGCTGCTGTGTTTCAGTTTCATTTATTTGGTACTAGCTGTACTACCCGGCTTCGCCCGGGACTTGGATTCACCACGCCCGCCGCCTTTGTCTCCCCAGTGGCGATGACAAACAGCAGAGCAGTTACTCGTTTGAGGCTGAGTCGACCTAGGGGAGGCCCAGTACCGGAAAAAATAATCGTCACCGGTGGTGGCCGTCAGCGGTCAGCGGGAATCGGACTCGGGTCGCCGGGTTCGTAGCACGGTGCACTAACCACTACACTACAATGCGTTACGCTTCCACATGCGATGGTCACGTGACAGATTTGACATCATAGCTCACTTGCCCTGCAAAAAATAAATTCATTATTGAGCTCCCCCCCCCCCCCCAAAAGTATATTTTTATAATGTTTGCATGGTGTACAGTTTGGAAAGTACCCACATGGCAAATATCAAGTTTGTTGCATGTCGGGAAGTACGCTAAACATTTTGAACAGACAACACATATTCACAACTTTGCCTTTTATATATATGGAGATAGCCCTGTGAGCCATTCGGCTCTTGAATCGGGTGCAACCGCAACAAATAAAAACACATGAACAAGAAAACATCTTAAAGTGACTATGGGCAAACAGAAAAATCCAGGAAAAAACAGCAAAAATGATCCATAAAAGCACCGTACACCAACGCTGTGCGCACAAATCCTAGTGGGATGCAAGTCAAACAACAACAACCATTATGAGACCTCCTTTGCCAGTAACAAGATATAGGAATAAGTTTTACCCTTTTAACTGGCACAAAAAACAACAACAACCACAAGACAACTTAGATTAAAGCCATCAGTCTAACTCCGTACTACAACAAACAAACATGGCCAAACAAAAAAAACGTTTTCGAAATCACCAAACTAAAGCCATAAAAGCAATGTAACAACAGTGGTCATGGGAAACTGTGACCGAATTTTCACAATAAACGACATAAACAACATGTACCACCAAACTCTGTAGCCTTGATGAAAAGCCGCTATGTAAATGTAATTAACACATTCTCCTGCGGAGGGAGCTGGTAGGAACGTTGGGTTGCTCGGTCAATGGCCAGGGTCAACGACACCACGTGGTGTATTCCACACAATATGCCCGACTGTGAGGGCGGGCACAAGCCGGCGTGAGTAGGTTAAACGTTGAGTTTTATAAGGGCACCACGGGGTGACCAGCCCCTCCCCACCCAGCCCCTCCCCACCCATTTTTGGATGCACGACGGACGGACGGACACAATAATCCCGTGTGGGCTGGTGTAGTAACCAGGAGGTTCCTACACAGTATTATCATCACTTAGTGGCGAACTGCGGCTGCTGTTGTTATTACGACGAGTTTCCTCCAGGGGATTCACAGATTATTATTATTTTTATATTATTATATATTCTTAGCTCTTTCGGTAAAGTCACGTTGAAGGGAAACAATAAAATAATAAAATATATATAAAACAATAAAAAAATTCTCACGACGATTTATGCAAACCGACACACCTGATGACGACCGTTTGTGTTATGGTCGAAACGTCGTGAGAATTTTTATTGTTTTATATTTTTTTTATTATTTTATTGTTTCCCTTCAACGTGACTTTACCGAGAGAGCTAAGAATATGAATTACTGCAGTCACGAAAGCTTCAAATAAAAATTTATTATTATTTTATTGTTCGCTGGAGATTTAAAAAAAATAACGAAATGCGCTCGCGATGACAGCGGTCCACAGCGTTGCTTGTGGCTAACGGGATGTGTAAAAAAAATGTTGTGGAGGGACATCACTATTTATTACGTTACTAATATAACCCCCCCCCCCCAAACGACGCTTTATTATTTAATCAACAAACGTGTACATTCTACACATTTACGTAATCTGTAGAGTATTGATGTGCAATCCTGCGACGTTAGGTTTCAGCATAGATTACAAATTAACCGGAATCGATTCATGAATCGTCCTTCAAATAATATAATCGGTATCCCACGGCACTTCAGGAGGTCCCACGAATGACTCGATTCCGGAATCTATTTAAAAGGAAGCTGATGAGAATCGTCTGAAAATTTTCCCGCCAGTTTTAACCCCTCAAGTTTCCTCGGCGAACGGTCTCGATAATCGCATTGATTTGAACGCTTTTAGTGAATAGTTAGGAGGACGTTAAAACAACAACAACAATATTTGACTCTCATTTTCGTGATTTTTTTTCGTTTACTAAATCGGTAGAAATGCCCGTCACAGACCGAGCTCTCCTGCGCTTCGCTAAGCTGAGCGCCAACGCCGTGGCGCCCTGCAAGGGATCAGCCAAGGCCGCAGGATTCGATCTACACAGGTTAAACTTTCTTTCTTCTTCATCTGCATCATGTTCGTCTTCATCTCTGTCCTCAACATCGTCAGACACGCGCTATCCACTGCTGGATGAAGGTCTCCGCTAACGATGCCATCCCGCTCCGTCTCCACTATAGGCGGTAGCCCAGTACACGGGATGATCCCAGTAATTTTTATATATATTTTTAAAACGGCGAATTAAATACTATCCTTACGCTCCACGTTTTGTTTTTTTTGGCGAGTATGCGTTGACAGTGGTGTAACAAGCGCAGTTAACACAAACTCAACGCATTCGTTAATAACACTGCATTAATACAAAATATATAATCGCCGACGTTTCGTGCAATGGCCCTACTTCATTGCTTTATTACAATTAACGGTGTGTAAACGTGTGTACTGTATTCTGTTGCTTTATTTGTATAAACGTAGCACTAACGTATGGAACTATTTTATCTGCTTGGATTATTGGCGGGAAAAAAAATATGCGCACCCCACCTCAACATCACTAATTTAAGAAATTAACTTAATTACAATACTTGGTGATGTTGTTGTTGGCAGTGTTACACGATGTATGCAATTACGAACGTATGTAAATTTGTTTTAAATAATTTAAGAGAGCCTTTGACTAAACGTTCCGACGGGCGGGTTTAGTCTGTTCAGACTATATAAGATGATTAATGAAATACACGGACTAAGTTGAAACTCTTTAGCAAATTCCATAGGTTGTGGGCTACATCAGGTTTCGGCAACCAAAATAACAAGAAGGGCCATTTATTTCGAATTTGGTAATTAAAAAAAAAAGTCGCAGGTCGCCGATCCCTGAGCAAAAGATGAAGAGAATAATTAAATAAAATACACAAAACTAATATTTGACAAGATCATCTATAAGGTTGTGGTCAACGCGGATGTAAGACTTATGACCTAAATACCGTACCTGTAAACCCATACAGTTTACCCCGTATTCTTGTACAGGGAAATTGCGTGTTCAGGTCCATACGGCGTACAGCCGTTTCAATACGGGGCAAAACATTAGTTTTTGTCCATTTGTTTGTGTGTTTTCCCTTGTGATGGGACTTTGTAGGATGAACGTTGCGATTTATAAGGGCACGGGGTGACCAATACGGTCTGAATCGGTCTGAAATAAGGTAAGACACGACTCGTACTCACCGCTACACCTCACTAGTACTAGTGAGTGTAGTGATGAGTACGAGTGAGTGTAGTGTAAAGCACCAGTGGTGATTGGCTATTTGTTTGTGTTTCTCCCTTGTAATGGTACTTTGTAGGATGAACGTTGAGATTTATAAGGGCTACGGAGGGGGGGGGATGACCCAATAAGATCTGAATTGGTCTGTAATAATAATGATGATGGTCTGTAATAAGCTAGGCACTGATAAGGGGTTGACAGGTATGACATAAGGGGAAACCCTATTATCATATTTTGGTACTGGCAAAGGAGGTCCCATGATGTAGACTTGAAGAGATTTACTTGCACGTGGCGATGATGTACTGTGCGTTGAACTTCTTTCAAGCCGTACGTAGCCGACCGTGCTAATCGGAGGTGCGGCGGCGGGGGGGGGTCTCATTCGGGAGCTCGATGCCAGTGTCGAGGTCTGCTGGCTGCGGCGAGAGCGCTTCAGCAGAGGGAGAGAGAGAAAGTTCGTGTCGTTTTTGCTGTTCTTTCTCCACACTGGGTTTACGATGGGGTCCATAGTTTGTGTTGCACGGCGACAAGCGCGCACTACCGTTGCTCGTCTTTAGTGCACCTCTCTCTATACCAGACATGGGCAAAGTGCGGCCCCCGGGCCGCGTATACGGCCCGTTGGGCTTTTTAATCCGGCCCGCCGAACTTGTCCAAATATTATTATTAAATTTTACCTTTCTCCTGTAATGCCCCCATTTCCCCATTAGACGGCGCTGTTTTCATGATGTTTGATCAGTCACGTTACGACATGTTTTTGTATTGTTCATGTTCGTGGAAATTTGTTAAATTGCCTTGCAAATAAATGCTTTGCTACCTGTTAAAGGCCAAATCCTTTAATGTAATGATTTTTAACACGCCATTTATATTAGTTCACACAAACACTCCATCCATTTGTTCCTGGCCCGGCCCCTCTTGTCAAATTTTCGAACCCATTGTGGCCCGCGAGTCAACAAAATTTGCCCACCCCTGCTCTATACGTCTCTATAATATCGACAAGTCTCTCTGGTTTTTTGTCTATGGAACCATGGTTTGGGGTTTCATGGTCAGAATCGCGCTGCTGCGGGCTCGTATTTAAAATTTCCGTTGATGAAGGAGATGTTTCGCTTCGGATCGGTGTCGATGTTCTGATGCGATTGATCGTTACACCGGTTTTCGAGGGGGAATGTCAATGAACGTTTCTGTTTTTCTCTGCGTGTGCAGTGCATACGACTACGAGATCCCGCCCATGGACAGACTGGTGGTGCAGACCGACATACAGATCGCACTGCCGGCCGGCTGCTACGGACGCATCGGTAAGCCGACCCTGGCCGCCTGTATGCAGTCGATCATCGATTATCCAGCTGCTTCCAACATTAGCCGGTGGTCCCGCGCCGATCCGGCGAAACCGACAAAACCGCTCCAATGGCTGTAACCGGTCCGGCGATCGGCACTATATAGTGTGACAGTAGCTCTGCTTGATGTCAGTGTTAAAGATAATATAATATACATTATACACAACATACAACTTAAACAATGAAAATACTGCGCGTAGATACCTCACCATGCAGTCTGTGAGTTTGGAGTGGTGACAACGGCACAGTAACTTTTTAAAAGTAGGATATTTATTTTTGTCTGTTTATTTATGCCAATTTCACGTAAACTAATTTAATTTGTTGCCAGAAAAAAAGGGGAAAACCTATTCTCACAATAATTATCAAATCTAAAACATATAACACCTAAAAACAAACGTGATACAAGAATGTGCAAAATAAGCTATTTTAAATTATGATTATTAGTGATTATCTGGCGTTTTTAAAAATCTAGCACCGCCGGATAATCTGATCGACTGTATTTTGAGTTTGCGCGTCTCTCTCTTCTTGTGGTCGCGTGGATTATTCTCCGGGTCCTCCGGTTTTTCCCTCCACGTTCAGAATCGACGTGCGTTTTGAGTATTTGGCTGCGATAAAATGTATAAATGATGATAAGCCACTTCGTTGAGCTATCATTTGTGGGCAGGTCGCTTCTAAAAAAGATCTATATAGTAGCTCAGTGGGCCTTACGTGGTAAAATAAATATAGTTTAGTTTTAAAGCCACCTCCAGCAGTGCCAGCACACAGCAGCTCTCCACATGCAAGCCGCGCACTGTGCGGTTTACACACAAACATTGAATTGCTTGTGACATTTAAACTAAATGCGTTATAATAATAAAAATGTAAAGGCGCAGTCATCTGACTGCTTGCCCTTCGCCACTGCTGGTGGTAAGGCCTCCACTAGAGAGAGCTCAAGGAGAGTTCCTCCTGGAGGTTGGATTAACCACATTTAACCACACCTCACGTGACCCGTTGGTCGACTGTGGGGTACAAATTTGTGTGTATTGCGAGGTGGACAGGAGTGGGGCAGAATTTAAGAAAGTTTCTTATTGCTTCAACTGCCACGGTGGGAGATGGAATCGAACCGCCATCCTCTGGATTGGAACGTCCAGTGTGCTAACCCTTTTGCCATGTTATGAAGTGCAAGTCTCCAACCCTTAGTATTAACTCTGTCTCTTTGGACTCTCTATGTGCTTCGAAGAAGGGTCATTGCCCAAAACGTCTGAAAAAGGAGTAATTTACCAAAAACGTTGCCTCATCTTTTTTCTTTTAAGGCCACAGCATTACAGATGAATGTGTTGGTTTTTTTCGTTTACAATGGTAGTAACCCACGTAATAATTGAGAACAATTTTTGTTTCTGCACAGCTGGAGTTCGACTGATCAGAAATATAACTGAATACACGTTGAAGGAGTGTGTGGACATGATTATGTGATAATGATGACGATCATTACTTGGTAAATAAGTTTGTGACTTATTGGTGTGCTTTGTTTCGGCAGCGCCGAGATCAGGCCTGGCTGCCAAACACGGGATCGACGTCGGAGGTAGGTGCGACTGTTCAGAATCGGAACCTTTACTAATCCTGGAGAAATCTGAAGCTCTTTTTTACAGATGTCTAGCAGGGGTGAGCCAGAATGTTACAGCAACAGACAATACAAAACACGATAGGAGTAAGAGATTCAGAAAGATAAGCAAATAAGGAGCTCTCTTAACACTATATGAATTTGGACGTATTGGCGGTACGCAGGTGCTCATAAAACAGTCGGACAATGTCCACTGTTGCCCTTGAGTGAGCCGCAGACTCCCCATCAGAAATTGCACTTAGATTCAACAGCCGCTTTCCCATTCGAACGTGTGACACCACAAGTCAATCTTTTGATGCCACCGTCCGTCAAGAAATTATTCCGCAAATGAATCGAGGAACCGTCCGACAGAGCCTAGGGCACGAGGAGTCGAATCTACCTTTGGAACACGGAGCCAGCCAATCGTCATCGGGCTGAGTGCTACTATACGGCAACAGACTATGAAGCTTCGCGTTCAGCCGTTCAACATTCGTTTTTAGACCATTTTGACGTCACGAGAACTGATTTTGACGCACACCCCGCAAGATTTTCTGACCAGGGTTGTCAATCGTGAGAAAATCAATCATTATTGCGACAAAAATGTGCTTTGTTTTAAATTCCTAGCACCGATGTACCGCCAAGACGTTCATTTTAGGTTAAGGATTTGTGGTCGCCCCGGTGGCAGCTGTCTGTGAAACCATCCCGGCATGACACCAAGTGCACTCAGCACAGACCTGCAAATGGAAATTGCTCTGCTAGAAGGGGGCGGGGGGGGGGTGATAATGCTGCGTGGTTTTTCAAAATAAAGTAACTTTTGCGAGCAGTTACATTTGGATGATCGCGTCGGCGGTACACATGGCCTATATGAATGTGACGGGGCCTGGATGTGGTGGACCAGATGTCAAAGTATTTTCCTGGTCATCGACTCCGATGGACTTGACTGAAATGAAGCCCTGAATCGGGCGTAGCGAGCGGGAAGATTAGGTGGTCGATTACTTTGGGTTCCGTCATCTTTAAAAATAGCAGCGACCCTCGCATCCTGTTTCCTCGAAGGTGGGAACCCCCCCCCCCCCCCCCCCCCCCCCGTCAGCATGGCGCGGCTCATGATGCCGATCACGACACTAAAACCCACCTGGTACTTCCTGTCTAGCGGCACACGTGGTAACAGGCGAGACCTTTTTTTCCCTCCAACTATTTTCACATTTTGTGATTAGTCGAGTAACCAGATCTTTAATATAGAATTAAAGCTTTTGTGACTGCATAAATTACTCATTGGTTTTTTCGGTAAAGTCACGTATGTAGAAAAACAATAAAATTATATTAAAATAAATCACGACGTTTCGACCGCAAGACAAGCGATCTTCATCAGATGTAAAAAAAAAACAAATAGCGAGGGAGCACATAGCTTTGATGTCACCCTATGTGCTCCCTCGCTATTTGTTTTTTTTTTACACCTGATGAAGATGGCTTGTGTTGCGGTCGAAACGTCGTGATTTATTTTAATATAATTTTATTGTATTTCTACATACGTGACTTTACCGAAAAAAATGAGTAACGAAATCTTTCTTTGATAGAGCAGAAGAGCACTTACATAATTATCATCCCAGCCCTAGTGTCAACAATGACAGTGAGCAGCTAAAACTAGATTGGGATTTTGTATAAAACTCCTCAGCGGAGCAATGGCTGGACTATACCACTACCCCCCCCCCCAAGCCATCTGTGCCCTTTGGAAAAAGGGAGATGTGGTGCACAATTAGTCGAGTAAACAGTGGAGTAAAATGTCTCCCATTGTTGCTCCCAATCTGGTTGTACAACACCTGTATGTGTGATTCCTTTCAGCCGGCGTCGTAGACGAAGACTACAGAGGAAATGTCGGTGTGGTGCTCTTCAACTTCGGGAAGAAGCCTTTTGTCGGTAAAGAGCTTTTGCTGTGCCACAGAGCTCTCGTGAACCTTTTAACTACGTTGATTACAGTTAGTCAACGTTTCTAGGACAGCCGACGGGCTGCTTATTGCTGTGCCCGGGAAATATTGCCCGTCTGAGGACGGTCGCGACCAGTGTTTTCCAGGGAACTTCAAAACTCTGAAGCAAAAATATAAAGTCGCGTTGCACAAATACACACGCGTTAAACCGCCAATACGCGGGTGTAAACACATTGCCAACAGTATGGAGGCTCCTTTAACGAGCTGACTTGTATTTGTTTTCCCGCTCATAATGATTTGACTACCACAGCTGGAAAGTTCGACTATGGTGTTGCACATGTTCCATTGGGGGTTGGTAAAAGGGTGGGAGGAGAGGGACCCAGGATTGGTTCAGACATCACTTTTCAGAAATGTTAGCTGTGGCCCGGAATATTACTCGGGTAACCAGGTTTGCAGCTCAGCATGGAAATATGTGTAAAATGTAATTCTTAGGTATCCGCGTTCTTCAGTGAGCAGCGATGCGAATGCTTCAGGAACAAACTAGAGTTCTAAACTCACCCACCACAGGGCTGGAAAGTGAAATGAACATTTAGAATTGCAAGCGAATATATTAAACTGTCATTCAACTGGTGACACTTGAATGGCACCATACCAGTTATACCTGCGGGGCAGGTAAAATTGAACTTTCACTCTTGGCTTGCATTCAACATGCAGATCCTCATTCGAGTAAATGCATAGTAGGCTACTAACAAAATGCAAATATGAAGCCAAGGTACATTGGAGTGGAATTAAATCGCAGTGCAAAATATACCTTCTCCAACATGGAGCTGGAGAGAGATCAATTATTGCATCGCTTGACAGTGAGAGACGTCCATCAGCTTAGGGAGGCCTCCATCCAGCAGTGCATAGATCATGACTGTCGTTAAACCCGCCACTACCCGACAGCCAATTTGTCACGTAAACAAAACATACCAATTCGTTACTAGTTCAGCACATGGGTGTTGGAGATTAAACTCACAATATTTACAATTCTCTACTTGTTTGAACTCATTTTGTCCCATTGCAGTTAAGAGGGGAGACCGGATTGCACAGCTGATTTGCGAAAAGATCTTCTACCCCCAGCTGGAAGAGTGCACGGTGAGATTTGACTTGGTCACATTGAGGTGGCCGAGTGGCACAGGCGTCTTAATAAATTAATAGTTCACGCTGACACCTTACACGGCCTGATGTTCATTTTTGTAGCACTGCGTTTGTTGAAATCGCGTTTCCATGAGAGGTGGCCCGGTGGCTCTGAAATCAAGGACATGGAGCCAGCACCGTTGGTTTAAATTCTGTCACCTGTGTTTTAAGAGTATCTTGCTGCAATACATTTCCACGTGATGATAATCAACTTTGCTGAGCTATCGTTTGTATCCAGGTCGCTTCTGAAAGAGATCTATAAAGTAGCTCAGTGGGCCTTACCTGGTAAAATAAAAGTTATTAAAGTTGTTTCTCAAGTGTGGCAGGTTGATAGTCTTAGCCTAGTTGCCACTAAATGTGCAGACTCTTATTAAAACAGATTTTTCACCTTTTTGTTAAATTCCCGCTTTGAATATGAAAAATATCAGTTTGAATGTCACGCGGCAAACGTTACTCTGTGACAGAACAAGTGCCCCACCATTCTGTGGATCTGCGGTCCACTCGAAGGGATCTCATAGCTCTGGACATGTGAAAAAAGAGCTTGAAAGCTCATCGTATTCCGACAATATAAATACATATTCTGATTTCGAGATATACGATATCCACTTCTGTGGGCTGTTCTCTAAGATGGGTAGTTGAACTGCTCTTTGAGAATCTGACTTGATTCCTGGTCTCATGACATGATGCCGGAAGTACAATTAGCCAACATTTTTAAAACAAAGTTTACTGTTTTTTTTACGAAAAATAAGCGAGCTATGTTGTACGACTGCCTAACAGAAATGTCAATGTTTTATTGCCGTCATTATTTGCAGTCACTGGAAAACACGGAACGAGGCAGCGGTGGTTTTGGATCGACTGGAACAAACTAGAGGAACGGAAATGAAGTGTGAGGATTTGAGACTTTCGTAACATGTATTGTTCTTGCATAAATTACTGCCATATAATCAAATGCCAGTCCTTACAATTTCAGTTGCGCTTTGACTACCATTTCACTGTAACGCCAGTATTTGTATTAACTTCAAAAGTAGTTTGGATACATGTCACAATGAGTGTTCTGTTTGTTAGTAAAAGCATTACAAAAAAATCTACGGGAGAATCTTTTGAGTTGTTTTTCTCTATCACCTCATTTCCTTGGACTGACAACTTGAGTTGCCTCGAATGCAGCCGAGTTGGCTTGAAGCACGTACTGAAGAGTGGCTTAAGTTGGTAAGAAAAAAAATGCTTTACTTTTCCATGATTTTCTGAGTTGTAGAATTGAACAGCTTATTGCTGGAAATATAAAGTAAAAACACATGAAACTGGAATTCGAGGTCAGCTGAACAGACTAAATGTATTCATTTATTAAATGCAAATTTCCAAGCAGGTTGCTTGAAAGTAGGACCTCTGTGGTGTATGCAACTGGTTGCAGAGCCATCCTCCATATGTAAGCGATCTAGTCTCATACAGTATTGCCTTGTTTTATCACGAGGGATACCTTTCGGAATTGCTTGTCAATAGAACATTTTGCGGATATTGGCCTACGAATATCGTACGCGCAACATATGCAGATGTTTCTAAAGCTTCGAGGTAATCTCTCATCACTTTCATCTTATCGCAGTCTTGTAGAGTTCCAAATGCGATTACAAAATCCCGGATAGCAAGTTCATGAGCAACGAGGGAAAACCGCATGAGCAAGTTGCGCAACTGATCACGCGAGTGTGGAGCTAGTTTAAAGTGATGCAGGGTTTTCCTATAACTAGTTTATGGGCAAGTGAGAGCCCAAAGGTTGCAAAGGAGATCCGGGGGAAAAACTTGTCATCAGCAATGATAAGTCCACTCCTTGATGTAGGCTTCCCCCACCTCTCATGGTCTCGCAATGGTGATGGATCAATCCTTGCTCCAGCACGTGAATCGTTTTAAATGCTCCACCTGCGTGGTGGATGTCCTCTCGGTGATATGCCCTCCCCACAAGCATGCCACAAAAAAATATCACCACTCCGCTACGCTTGAGTACAAAATTGTCTTTATTAATGTCGTGGGCTTAAAAAAATATGAATACCAAGTAAATGCATTCTTTAACAAAAAAACCTAAATACACCATTAGTTACTGCATGCATGATAAATCTCGATTTGAAGAAATGTCACGAATATAAAACACTGAAATTGTCTCGGAACAGAAAACGAATGGTGGCAAAAGCACCGCTCTTGCAGGAATTCAACTCAAATCCAACACTTTCTGTACATGAGAATACCTATCGCAGGAAAACGCATGCAGGCTGGAAATAAGTAGATACACATACACGTGCTCACAAACAGCAGAATTGTAAGGCACGACTTCCATCGCCTTGCATGCGTGCCATGCCGTCACGTTTCATGTGTACAAATGCTCTCTAAGACTTGTCAGCCACATTCGGATCTTGAGCCGAGCAGTTATTTGAACGTATTGGCGGTACACCGATGCAGCATAATGTACTGGTCCTCATAAAACAGTCTAAAATCTAAATTTGAATCGGCAAATCTGTTCATCAGTCTTCAATTGACAATTTCGCCAAAGTTTGACACTTCGAAGGCTTATTCAGTCTACTAATAAAGGCCTATTGCCTGTGGATTTGGGTCCGTCAAATCGAAGAACGTCGCAGACACAAGTCAAATCTGCCTTTGAAACATGGAGCAAGCCATTCGTCATCAGCCTGGATGCTGCCGTTCGGCAACAGACTGAATCTTCGCGTTCAGCCACTTGTAGCGTTTGCTCTTCCGACCACTTCGACATCGCAAGAGCCGATTTTGATGCACACCCCGCAAGATGTTGTGAAAAAATAAATAATGATTGCAAACAATGTTGCCCTTATTTCATATACCGCGCAGTGTACCGCTAATACGTTCATTTTGAGGAGCTAAACTTACGCCGAGGTTCACAGTTGAATTTGCAATGGGCCATTCTCATCTGCTGAGGTATACACATTAACAAACCGGAATAAAACGGCACCTTTTAGCCGTTTTGGGGAGTCCGCGTGAACTAACCCCGGCGGGCCTGTTGGCCGCAGCGTTTACAGCAACACTTTGCACAGCATGCACTTGTGAATCCAATGCTGCGGGAGATCCGCGTGAGTTGTGGAGAGTCGGACCATACTTCACCATGCTGGTCAGTGCAGGTTGGTGAAGGTGAGGAGTGTAGGTGAAGGAGCGTACAAGAACACGATAATACCCCGATTTACATCTTCCCCCCCGCCCCCCTTTACGTCGTCACTATTAATAGTTTTTGTCGCCTAAACCCCGCACGTCGCCAACGGCATCTTTCGTGCTTCTGTCCGTCGCCTCCAGCTACCCTGCAAATCGCGATGATTTAGGTCGTTTTGGTATTCGCCTTTGCACCTTTCAGGAACGCGCACCGCCATGTAAACTGGGGTTATATTACTGAATGACAATAGCTTATGCTGCATTGCCCAAAATGGCTCCACAGCTTCTAAGAACTGTTATGCGTGGCGGTCACCAATCCAAAGCACTTTCCAGGCTCAATGCTGCTTGGCATCTGAAATATGATGAAGATCGCGTGCATTCTGGGTCATTTGGTCACAGACGGTGTACAATAAACACGTCTGTATCTAAAAATGTTTGCACTTTTTTTAATGTGTCATTTAGTTCTGTTTTCCCCATTACCCTAGATGTAACAGCATATAGTTTGCGTATTCTTTGTACGAATAGTAAATAAAATGTTCTCAATCGTGGTGTGACATCACGAGCGTAAGAATAATTACAAATTTTATCGATGCACCTTCACATACCTCTTGCCCGAGGCTCACAGAGCCGGACGAAGGCATCTGTCGACTCGTCTCGATCCGGAATGTAACTATTCTCCCCTTCACAATCGCGAACCCTTATTTTTTTTCTAACACTAGCAAATAGAGCGCCTTCAGTGAATCAGAATATTTATTTTCATACTGGAGGAATCCGATGAGCTACGAAGCTCTTTTTCACAGATATCCAGTGGATTGTAGGCAGCACGTGAAACTGATGTAAATATAACAACGATAAAAAAATATATATAACGGGAGGGCATGGACACGTCGGTGATGGAGAGAGCCTCTTGCAGCAGTGGGAGTGGCATTCGGGACCCGTCCGAGATCACTCGCCACCGATATTAGCCGTGTGGCCAGGTATCGAACTCCGAAGGCTGCTAATTGGAACTCGGACCGCTGGGTTCGTACTGCGGTGTTGTAACCGCTGTTGCACCGCTCCACCCTGTAGTCATTCCACCCAGGGATGACTCTCACCGTGCGGCGTCAGTTATTGAGGTTGTTTGCCGACTTCGCCACGACAGGCCTTGTTTAATCAAGAGCTCGTGCGTCGCATATATATATAAAAAAAAATATCTAGGAATCTTTTGCGTTGATTCTAACGCGCGTGATTTGATGTCTATCAAACACCTTAAGAAAAGCTTAATAATTGATAGTTTTCAATGAGTCGATGAAATTGTTACACATCTTACGTGTGTGAAAATGATGCTTTTAACGCTACAATTAACAAATGTGCAAATGCATAAAAAAACACGGTACGCAAGCGACAGGCAGTTAACTTAAAAGTTAAAGAAATTAAATGTACTTCATTCAGTTCAATGCACAAAGTTCAGCTTTTGGTTGTGTATTTTGGCTTGGCGTAACTACCAATGAACGTCTGCAGGCACAAGCGATTTAGGGCTTTTATTCTTCATTTGTTTGTCAATTTAATCCAAATTGTGCTTTTAGTGTCAAGTCATGAGACCAATAATTCACTATGTAACACGATTTTTGTTCCTGGGTAGTAAGTGTTATTTTCTAATTGCTTATGCCTCAAAAGTATAGAAAATGGCTATTATTATTCCCCACAAACTTTGCTTTTGTGACCAGGACTTTATGTGAAAGAATGACTCAAATGCACACCATGCTTTCTCATTGAAAAATGGGTACATTTCAAAATATCACTGTCCTGGTCACAAAAGCAAAGTTTGTGGGGAATAATAGCCATTTTCTGTACTTTTTGAGGCATAAGCAATTAGGAAATAACACTTACTACCCAGGAACAAAAAAACACATTTTTGTTACACAGTGTAATAATCTATTCATAGTCTGCAGATATCGAAACGACTTCCAAGATCCCTTAAAAGTGCATACATTAAGCGGCAGCACTTTCCCACCTGTCCTGCCACAGAGTAATGTTCGTTGCATGATGGTCTAACGGATATTTTTGTTTAAATCTCAGAGCTGAAATTTAGCCAGATTAAGGGTCTCTGTGAGTCACTGATGATCCGGTTGAGGGCGATAAGCTCGCTACACTTGAGAAACCTGCCTTAAAAGAACAGGCAGCTGAAATCTATTTGCGTTCAGGATTCTCTGGTGCTATCTCCGCGTTCTGATCTCTTAAGCCACCTCTCGCCGATGTGGTTTTAATGGAATTAGTGCGCCACAGAACATCGGCCCAAGCGCGTTTAAACGGCGTCACTACGAAATATAAATAGTCCGACCCAAATTGATAAAAAAATATATATGGGCCCAGGAAAACTTTTATGTTTATTAATTTTTACAGTGTAATTATATCAATTATTTACCAGTAAAGCCTGGCCAAGTCTCAAGTCTTCATGAGTGTCCTGCTACTTTGGGATGTTTGGCCTAATTCCGTTGAAATCCAACGGCCGCCACTGCACACACACCCCCCAACCCGCCACCACCCCCTACCAGCACGCGCCCGTCTGTTGTACGACGATGGTGCCCGCTGAGGAAATCGATTTGACGCGCCGGCCGCTCGCGGTTACCGACTCGCGGCACCGTCGCCGCCAACGTCGGTGGCTGTGGGGCCCAACCTCCCCGGCCCCCGTCCCCCTCCTTCGTCTTCCCCGGCGGCGGCGACGGCGGCGGCTTCGGCGTGCGCCAGCCACGTGTGCGCCAGCTGCCTCGCCGATCCCAACGTCGACGCCTTCGAGTTGCGGCACATGCGCAGCTGCCTCGGCTCCAACGCCGGGTCGCACCGCACCTCGTGGTGGAGGTGAGCCACGCCGGGGTCCGGGCTGCGGAACACGGCTAGCCCGCCACCGGCACCGCCACCGGCACGAGCCGCCACCGCCTTGCCGAACAAGTCGACGTCCTCGAGCCCCCAGCCCGTAATTGATGTGTCGAAACCGCCGGCACGGGCCAGGTCGGCGCGATGCAGGCAGGCGATGCCATAGCCGAACGCGCGCCACATTCCGGCGCGATCGGAGAAGTCGAAGGGGTCGTCCTCGTGGCGGCCGTCGCTGTCGTCACTCGTGGGCGAACGGCCGCCACCAGAGTGGACGATGCGCGGATCGTACTGGCTGAAGATGACGGGGAAGTAGACTTGGCCAACCCTCCCGTCGTCGCTCACGCTGCCGGTGGTGGGATCGACGCGACCGGCGTTGTCCCGGCAGCGCTGCAGGGCGTCGGCTGTGAATGCCAGGTCAACGTCGCAGAAGAAGAGGAGGGCATCGCCGGGAAACTGCGAAGACCCCACCTCCAGAGCCAGGCCTCGCGAGAAAGGCCCGGTCACGCTCAGCACCTCTATCTCCGCCTTCGGGTAGCGCCGGCGGTACTCCTCTACCAGCGCCTCGGGTCTTCCCACCGCGTCCCCGTCGCCGGCACCGCCGCCGTCGTCGCTCGAAGGGCGAAACAGCAGCAGCACCAGCTTGATGTTCTGCGGGCGAGCCAGGCACACGCGCTCAAAGTTCTCCATGAACCTGACGAACGCCTTGTACCGCCCGGCCAGCGGCACCAGCATGTGGATCCTCTCCCGGCTGGGCCCGGCGGCCGCCAGCACCGCCTCAACGGGGGTGCGGCCGAACGGCGCGAAGAGCCCGAGTGGGTTCGATAGCTTCACCGCCAGCAACGAACCGTCGCCGGCATTACCGCCGGCGATACCGCCGCCGCCGCCGCCGTCAGCCGAAGCGGCGGCAGCTGCGGCGGCGGCGCTAGCGTCCACGGCCGCGGCGAACTCGGCAGCTTGCATCTCGCGCTCCTCGGCGAATTCGGCGCGGCCGAACGTCTGCTGCAGGTAGGCGTGGCGGCGCACCGGCACGGCGGCGCGCTTGCCCTCGCTGCGGCGGTACGTCATGAGGACGTCCAGCACGTAGTCGGCGCCGTGCAGCGGGTTGACGCGCGCGTAGCCGTACAGGATCTCGCGGAAATCGATGGCTCGCCGGCGCGCCCTAGCGCGGGCGTCGATCATTTCCATGAGCTGGGCCACGACGGTGCCGTCAAGCGCCGAGCGGAGGGCGCCGCCGCTCAGGGCTTGGCGGGGGCCCTGGGCGCCGGCGCGCGCTGACCACAGGTGCGTGCCGGTGAAGAAGTCCCACTCGAGCACATGCTGGCGGTCGCGAGGGTGGAAGCGCATGAAGGAGGGCGAGGCGCCAAGGCGCCGGTCCTCTGACGACACGTCCAAGGCGGCGTTGGCTTCGTCGTCGCCGCCGCCGTTAGCGAGCAGCTGCTGAGCCTCCGTCTGCAGGTGCCAGCGGATAAGAGCGCCGGGGAAGGTAGAGTGATAACGTTTTAAATGAATACAAACTCAACGCGTCTCTCTCCGTCGTGCTTCCGCGCCGTACCGCGTGATGCGCGCCGTGCCGTCTGATGTTACACGCTCCACGCACTGGCAGCTTCAGGAACTTGATTTTTTTTTTTACATTTTATGTATCTCGACAAAAACTGAAGACAGCTCTGTGATAAATGTGGAAATTACTGAAATGCAGCCCCTCTGAAATAAATCGAAGATTCAGGGAGTGAACTGAAGAAACTGAATTCACTATTAATCGCAAACAGCCCCAATACGGCAAGGCCCTCATTTAACACGGTAGATGCGTTCCTGAAAAGTGCCGCGCTGTGCGAAAAACGCGTTTCAACGAAAATATTTCCCGCATAAATAACACGACGATAAAGTGTGGCGAGATACTACTACGCATAACGCAGTGAGATGGCGGGGCAAACAACGGAGGGTACGCTGCTGCTTTGCTGTATCACTCCGCGCACTGTATCACTGTACCGCTCAGCTGCGCAGCTCAAGAAAGTAGTTCGTCGTCGACCACGAAGAAACCGCGTTGTAACGGTGCACACGTTTCACGCGTTTCCTCGTGCAAGAGCCGCGTTACAGACAGGACGCGTCGCGTGAACACCACGCGTTAAGCAAATCGACTTAACCGCGCGTATATTTTTTATATACATACACACACACACGCACATTAGGTGTCGTTTTTTTTATATAGACGTTACGACGATGGGTGCAACTTGGCACGTGCCGCAGACCGTACCCCCCCTCCACCCCGTCTCACCGCAGTCTGCAGAATCTGCCGGTGCAGCTCGATGGTCTTGTGGCGCAGCTCTTGCGCGCGTGAAGCGAGCAGCAGCGAGTGCAGGCGGTACTGGTACGCGGGGCGCTTGTTGGGGTGCAGGGTGATGGCGCGGTGCAGTTTGCTCGCCGGAAGGTCTTGGATGTAGCCACGCTTGTTGCGCTCGTAGTGCTCGTAGAACAGCTGCTGCATCTGCGGTGGGAGCGGCGAGGTGGCGGCGAGGGCGGCGAGAGGGCGACGTGAGGCCAGCAATAAACGGCTCGACCGTCCGGTGCTCGCCGAACTGCATTGGGTTGAAGCGCTTGCCAAAAATGAGGGGCAACACCTCGCCGATCTCGTTGAGCGTAAGCCATCATCACGCGAACTCCGGCCATCCTCGCAGCAGCAGCAGCAGCAGCAGCAGCGGGGTTTTGGCTCGCTCATTCATTCAAAACAAATTTGTTGAGTAAAAACCCACCCCCCACGAAGAGGGCATCGCAATACTTTCAAGCATTGATTAGACGAAGGTAGTCCCCCTACCTAGAAAACCGAGACACATGTAAACATATCAAAATGAGGGGACATGCACAAGGAAAAGCTAAAAGGAAAAAAAAAATTGTCTTGCAGAGTTTCCTCAACTGTTCAGTGCTCGCAGCCAATCTGAGGGCCGGTGGAAGAGAGTTTCACATCTTAGGCGCCACACTCAAGAAGGCACCTACTACCGCCCAGCGTTGAATTGAAGAATTCTAGTTTGAGCTAGCAGGGCCTGGCCTGAAGAGCGCAAGGTTATGTATCTACCAGACATCTGGGGGGCTTGACGGGACTGCAGGTACTGAGGAACAAGGCCATTTTGAGCTTTGCAAGGCATTACAGCTAACTTAAATTGTATGCGGTAGCTTAACTGGTAGCCAGTGTAGATCACGGAGGATTGGTTTTATGTGCTCGAAACAGCTAACACGTCTAAGCATAAAAGCAGCCGCATTCACCACCAGCTGTAAGGCAGCTCAGCATAAAAAGCATTTCTATAATCCAGACGCGCGTGAACCGGTGTTTCGAGATCACTAGAGGTTGGCCACAGCTGCAACATGAGGGCGCATGGTCAGGCTACGATCGAATAATACACCTACAGTGAGGGAAAAAAGTATTTGATCCCCTGCTGATTTTGTACGTTTGCCCACTGACAAATGATCAGTCTATAATTTTAATGGTAGGTTTATTTGAGTGAGAGACAGAATAACAACAAAAATCCAGAAAAACGGATGTCAAAAATGTTATAAATTGATTTTCGTTTTAATGAGGGAAATAAGTATTTGACCCCTCTGCAAAACATGACTTAGTACTTGGTGGCAAAACCCTTGTTGGCAATCACAGAGGTCAGATGTTTCTTGTAGTTGGCCACCAGGTTTGCACACATCTCAGGAGGGATTTTGTCCCACTCCTCTTTGCAGATCTTCTCCAAGTCATGAAGGTTTCGAGGCTGACGTTTGGCAACTCGAACCTTCAGCTCCCTCCGCAGATTTTCTGTGGGGTTAAGGTCTGGAGACTGACTAGGCCACTCTAGGACCTTAATGTGCTTCTTCTTGAGCCACGCCTTTGTTGCCTTGGCCGTGTGTTTTGGGTCATTGTCATGCTGGAATACCCATCCACGACCCATTTTTAATGCCCTGGCTGAGGGAAGGAGGTTCTCAACCAAGATTTGACGGTACATGGCCCCGTCCATCGTCCCTTTGATGCGGTGAAGTTGTCCTGTCCCCTTAGCAGAAAAACACCCCCAAAGCATAATGTTTCCACCTCCATGTTTGACGGTGGGGATGGTGTTATTGGGGTCATAGGCAGCATTCCTCCTCCTCCAAACACGGCGAGTTGAGTTGATGCCAAAGAGCTCCATTTTTGTCTCATCTGACCATAACACTTTCACCCAGTTGTCCTCTGAATCATTCAGATGTTCACTGGCAAACTTAAGACGGGCATGTATATGTGCTTTCTTGAGCAGGGGGACCTTGCGGGCGCTGCAGGATTTCAGTCCTTCACGGCGTAGTGTGTTACCAATTGTTTTCTTGGGGACTATGGTCCCAGCTGCCTTGAGATCATTGACAAGATCCTCCCGTGTAGTTCTGGGCTGATTCCTCACTGTTCTCATGATCATTGCAACTCCACGAGGTGAGATCTTGCATGGAGCCCCAGGCCGAGGGAGACTGACAGTTCTTTAGTGTTACTTCCATTTGCGAATAATCGCACCAACTCTTGTCACCTCACCAAGCTGCTTGGCAATGGTCTTGTAGCCCATTCCAGCCTTGTGTAGGTTTACAATCTTGTCCCTGACATTCTTGGAGAGCTCTTTGGTCTTGGCCATGGTGGAGAGTTTGGAATCTGAATGATTACTTCTGTGGACAGGTGTCTTTTATACAGGTAACAAGCTGAGATTAGGAGCGCTTCCTTTAAGAGTGTGCTCCTAATCTCAGCTCGTTACCTGTATAAAGGACACCTGGGAGCCAGAAATCTTTCTGATTGAGAGGGGGTCAAATACTTATTTCCCTCATTAAAATGCAAATCAATTTATAACATTTTTGACATGCGTTTTTCTGGATTTTTGTTGTTGTTATTCTGTCTCTCACTGTTCAAATAAACCTACCATTAAAATTATAGACTGATCATTTCTTTGTCAGTGGGCAAACGTACACAATCAGCAGGGGATCAAATACTTTTTTCCCTCACTCTAGGTTGTGCGCCACTGTTACAGAGAGTGGGCGTAATTCCATTAATTAATGGAGGCTCAAGCTCCCTCCTGTCCCATCCTCAGCTGACTTTCTGACCCTACAATCATCAGCTCCGTTTAGCCAGTTCTGTTGCATCCATGTAGCTACCTCTGTCAGACAGTCTGTTAAGTTAAGCAGGCGAGAACTGCATCTGGGTTACCTGAGAAGGAGACATATGGGTGTCATCGGCGTTACTGATGGCACTGTAACCCGTGCCTTCGGATAATAGCTCCCAAGCAGCCTAACATGGGCACTGAATAAAAGGGGAGATAAGACTGACCCCTGAGGGATACTGTGAGGGGAGGGGGTCTAAGGAGGGGACACATGGTGACCCAAGGCCATCTGCTGGGACCTGTCCTGCAGAAAAGATCCAATCCACTGTTCGATGACTAACCATCGATGGCTATCCATCGAACAAAGACGGTCACTGCATCGCGCTCTTTCAGATGCGCTTCTGCGGCTGTCTGGAACGCTCTTCCTTGCTGATATTAGAAGCCACTGCAGCTATGCACTTTTAAATATCGAATGAAAACTCAATTATTTCGTTTGTTGTCCTTCCGCTGCACCTCCGATTGGCACGGTTGGTTAGGTACGGTGTAAAAGAAGCTCACCATACATAGAGAAAGTGTGAATACATATCTTTAGCTGAGCAAGGTTGTCAGAACTTGGGATGATGGGAGGGAATTTTAAGTTAAGTAGTGTGCTTGGGAAAAAGGAAGAAAGATAAAGTGTTTGGACCTGTAGTGTAGTGGTTCAACACACTATGGATGAGATTAATTAATCTGGCTCATAGACCAAGTCCGAGAGGATAGGTGGCTCAGGCTAGAGGGCTGAGCTGCCACTGCTGAGATGCTAGGTTTGATTCCAGGTTTCAGCTTTGTGTGATTAAACCGGGTTTACATTTTTTTGTGAGCTGATAAATCTCAGCCTGGTCCACCCGATGACCGTACAAAAAAAAGCCATTGCATGAAATTTATTTTTGGACTTAATACGGCTAGATTCCAGCTCTCGATATGAATATCAGGTGGGATCATGCAGCAAACATTGCTCTGTTTGTGTTGTGTGTTGTCCTTCCCACGCACCTCCGATTAGCACGCTTGGCTATGTATGGTGCGAGTTCAAAAACATACAAACCAACATACACCCGAAGGGCTCTAATAGGTAGTAACACTGCACTACGAATCCAGAAATCTGGGTTCCATTCCCGACCATGGCTGACAGTTGCACGTCAACCGGTCTCAACATGTTCATTGCCCGCAACACCATCGGCACGGCTTCTCTGCAGTGGGAAAACACACGGGGATCTCCCCGAGGCCGTGCAAGGCACAGCTGGTATTGTGCGAGCGTCAAAAGTGGAATTGTCGTCTCGGCACGGCCAGACACATTCCCACATTTCGCAAGCAGAATTTTTTGGCCAGACAGCGATAGGGCATGGGCCCAAACCACTGCTGCCACCACCCACAACTTGGAAGAGACAGCGGGGCTTTTTTGGAAAGCATCTGGATCATGATCATTGCCAGGAAAAGCCTCTGGCGACAAATGCCTCATTATGAACCTGACTTCTTATGCATGGGGGGAAACTTGGGCTCAGTATCGTGTGTCGGTCAAACTGCCAAAATATATTTTTTAGGCGAAATGAAAACAAATCTAGGCGTAGAGTATCGGCATATCAGGCAGCTGTCTTTCTGTACAGTTGGACATTTGTTAGACAATGGGATAATGAATATTGCCAGGAAAACCCCTGGCGTCAAATGCCCCATTCCGAAACGGGACTTCTTATGCATGGGGAAACTTCAGATTGGTATCATGTGTGAGTCTAACTGCCAATTATTTTTTTCCGCGAAAAGAGAGATAATCTATGCGTACAGTATCGGCATTGTCGGGCAGTTGTCTTTCTGCACAGAAAATGGAGAAGAAATGGATCTGTCAAATTCTTAAGTGTGATGCGTTACAGCCGATGTCACGCTCGACAAAAGCAGATCGTAACCATGACCAATCCTGTGGAGCGTTCAACATTCACACACTTAGGGGATTTTTTTTTTTTGGGTCAGACGGTGTTGGTACGATGTCAATTTGAGCTGTGGCCACTACACCAGCCGACACGGCCAAGTTGTCAACCCGGACACATTTACCAACTTGCTTTTATGTTTCGCGTTTGGAAAGCGAAGGGGAATTGGGGCGGTTTTAGTACAACGTTTCGCTGAAGAGTACACCCAGCATGGTCAGGTCGGGTAGCCAGAGCTCACATCTTGAGTGAATGCGCTTCCTAATCCGGGTCCTCAAGTAGGTGGGGCCTTGAAGACATCAGAAAAACCACGCAGTCACAAAAATGTCGAATTTGCTCACTTTTGTAAAATGACGGTTTGCTGTAAAAATACAAATCAATTGGCACATTACCCATCTGCCAACTTGATTTGTTTGTCTTTGTCTGTTTTTTGTGTCTAGTTTGTTGTCCTTCCCCCGCACCCCCAATTCGCACAGGTTGGCCACATACGGTTGCGAAAGAAGTTCAACATACAGACACACATACGTTAGATGGTGGAGGGATTTATCGCTCTCATTGACGTTACAACTGCACAAGCTGAGCCAAAAGAAACCAATTATAAACTATATTCTTAGTTTTTTCGGTAAAGTCACGTTGAAGAGAAACAACAAAATAACAAAATATATAAAACAATAAAAAATTCTCACGACGTTTCGACCATAACTCAATGATGACCGTTTGAGTTATGGTCGAAACGTCGTGAGAATTTTTTATTGTTTTATATATATTTTGTTATTTTGTTGTTTCTCTTCAACGTGACTTTACCGAAAAAACTAAGAATATGAATTACTGCAGTCACGAAAGCTTTAAATCAAAATTCAATTATAAACTGTTTAACATTCCTCTAGTGTTTAACATTGTGGAGTACACCGCTGAGTTGTGGTTCTATGTCACCCCCTCCCCCTTTAAACAATTTCATGTTATATGGCTGAGCTCAAGCAGTAGAATTTCATTGAAAGAACTTACTGATCTCGTCAAGGGGCATAATTCATCGCGCAAACTATGGATGTTCAACTTCTTTCGCACCGTACGTAGCCGGTCAGCCACGCAGCGGCTTTTGGCTAACCATCGAACAGACGGTGGTCATCGCATCGCGTGCTTTCATGTGCGCTTCTGCGGCCGTCTGGAACTCTCTTCCCATCCCACATTAGGAAGCCACTGGAGCTATGCACTTTTAAATATAGATTGACAATCTAATTTCTTTAGAACTGCTTTGTGTTAAATTTTGTTGTCCTTGCCCCCCCCACCCCCCAGCACCTCCGATTAGCACGGTTGACTACGTACGGGTGCGAAAGAATTTCGACATACACACAGTTCTGCGTGAGTTTTGTCCGGGTTCTCAAGATTTTTGTTTTACCATGGACAAAAACAAAATCCGCACCGTCAAACCGGTCCAGTGTTGCTTGTGTTGAGCCAACGCCGCTGAAATTACGCCGTGCGGCCGATGGGTGCGAAGAAGTTCGACATACATATACAGATAGTCCCCGAGTTACGATGGTCTGACTTACGATATTTCGATTTTACGATGGCGATAGCGATACGGCAAAATTGTCAAATATTTAAAATTTCGCGCGGCAGGCAAACGCAGCAGCGAACGACACGTTCAATGCATGTATGATACGTAGCTTTAGCGATTTCATTTTAGGGTTACGATACGTTCAATGCATGTTCAAAGTTTTTTTTATAGCAGATAGGATTGCTTCCTGAAAAAAACTTTCTATTAAATTGCAGTTCATATAGGTAGGCTAAAAATTGACCTTGTTTTTTTTTACTTTACATTTTACCGTGCAATACAGTATTGTAATTAATAAATACATACAGTATATAGCTTATACAGTACGGTACTGTAAATTGCTCTCGTTTTGCTCAATTATCACCATTCTTTAAGACTCCTGGGAAGGCCAGGCCATCTTCGACTTACGATATTTTTCACTTACGATGGGGGTCGTCGTATAACGCATCTCCATCGTAAGTAGAGGACTGCCTGTACAGTACATACGGGGGAGCAAAGGGTAAAATCTTTCAAGCGTGGCCATGGAAGGCGAAGCAGGCGCCAGCCCAAGTGGGGCACCGCTGGCATGCGCTGTCAGGAACGCGCTGGTAGATTGAACGCGTTTCGGCGAGAGGCTACATTTTTTGCCAGCGGTCGAGGTGTCGGGCGCCTCGGCGCACGCCAGTGGACGCGAGCAGGCCAGTATAATCGTGAAGTGTGTGTCAGGGGTGGAAGGGACGGCACGGCGGTGCGCGCACTGCACTATGAACCCAGCGGCCGAGTTTGATTCCTGGTCACGGCTAACATCAGTGGTGAATGATGTCTGATATCTGAACCGGTCATCAACCTGCAACGACCAGCCCCAGCTTTAGTGAAGGATGCCAAGCAACCACTACGATCAATACGACTGGTGCCGGGTAGGGGGAGGGGGGGGAGGCTCCAACCAGCAGTGGATTGACCATGTCTGATGATGTCAATAAATCTGGACTATAGTTGGGATAGAATAAAATTATTGCTTCCACGTTTCTTCATGATGGAGGAATGCTCACGAAGTACAACGGTGTTTGGATGCACTCAGACAAACTGGCTTTCATCTCCGCTGGGATGGCGATCAGGCATTCTGATTCGCGTATGCATTAAACCAATGATTTATTCCATAAAAAAGCCATATTTTTCTAAAACCACCTTCGAAGTGGCATCACATGTGGCACCACATGTGGCATTATTCGGCCGATGCTGAAATGTTTACTTGAGGTTGTCAAACTTGTGGATCTGCCCATCTAAGCAGCTCGTCAGCGCAAGATAATGGAGATTCAAACGGACAGACAAAAGTACATCTCTCTTCATTAACGAACAAAAAAACCCAAGTATTTCTCTTTCTCTCGTCCATCAGCCTGTTTGGGCCTTCCGGAATCATGCTTCATGACAAACATTTGTTTACGAAGAAAAACCGTGGACTGGTTTCGACCCCATCTGGGTCTCATCAGCAATGTCCGTCAAACTAATGCTGTTACGTTGCCAGATGTTATTGGCAGGAGCAAACCATCGAGACTAGGGGGCCTTGCCGAGCACGAAAATTTAGAGCATAGTTCTAATCAGCGTATACGCATGTAACAATAGTAATAAAAAAAACATTTTCATGATTTATTGTTCCATTGCTGGGGGAAGGCCTAACGACGCTGTGTCGGGTCAGGCTAGAGTCTGGATGGCGAGGTGATTATCGCTAAGTGTGGAGCTGGTGTTTGACTGGCTAGCATGTTATGTTTAGTTCCTGAACCTTGCATATAGGGCGCAGGAATTTACGGGAGACAATTTAAAGTGCAGTTTTCGTCTGATCCATATTACGTTTCTTTTGTGTGTTACCCAGACTACTGGTGAGTGTTACCCAGACTACCGGTGAGTGTCACCCAGACTACTGGTGAGGAGTCTGGGCGACGCGGAGTGTCACCCAGACTACTGGCGAGTAGTCTGGGTGACATCCCGCGTCGTCGTTTATGCCGTCGGCGGCGCCATCGCGGTCTGTCGCGCTCGAGCGCTCCGAGCGACACTGTATGGCGGGGAGGAGGCCGTGATGGAGTGGAGGAGGCCACGATGGCGGGGAGGAGGCCACGATGGCGGGGAGGAGGCCGTGATGGAGTGGAGGAGGCCACGATGGCGGGGAGGAGGCCACGATGGCGGGGAGGAGGCCGTGATGGAGTGGAGGAGGCCACGATGGCGGGGAGGAGGCCGCGATGGCGGGGAGGAGGCCGCAATGGCGGGGAGGAGGCCGTGATGGAGTGGAGGAGGCCACGATGGCGGAGAGGAGGCCGCGACGGCGGGGAGGAGGTCGCGACGGCGCGGAGGAGGCCGCGATGGCATGGAGGAGGCCGCGATGGCATGGAGGAGGCCACGATGGCATGGAGGAGGCCGCGATGGCATGGAGGCCGTGATGGCGGGGAGGAGGCCGTGTTGGCGGGGAGGATGCCGTGATACACTCACTCATCTTACACTAACTCACTCACACATCATACACTGACTCACACATCATACACTCACACAACCACTGACCCATTCACTCATCATACAATGATTCACTCATCATACACTCACTCATAATACGCTGACTCACTCAGACATCATACACTCACTCACACTACCACTGACTCACACATCATACACTCACACAACCACTGACCCATTCACTCATCATACAATGATTCACTCATCATACACTCACTCATAATACACTGACTCACTCACACATCATACACTCACTCACACTACCACTGACTCACACATCATACACTGACTCACTTATCATACGCTGACTCACACATCAAACACTCACTAACATTGACTCACTCACACATCATACACGGGGAGTGTCATGCTGACAGATATGGCTGCAAGTTTGTTCGTACATGTTATGTATATCGCTTATTGTTAAATTTGAATCAAAGTTCCTATGATTACTGTTGTTACATTGTATTTTATAGCTTTATTTTGGTGATTTCTAAAACATGTGGTTAAGCCATGTATCTTGCGGAAGTGCGGAGTTGGCCTAATAACTTGAATCTAAATTGTCTTATGGTTGTTATTGTTTGTCTTGCATCACACTGGGATTTTTGCACACAGCGTTGTAATACGGTGTTTTTTTTTTTCTGGAAGATTTCTGTTGCGCGTCGTCGCTTTAAGATGTTCTCTGTTCATATTTTGTTTGTTGCGGTTGCACCCGACTCAAAAGAGCCGCAGGGCTCACAGGGCTACACCTAATAAATGAAACTTGAAACTTTAAACACCCCAAAAAAGTTCACCCTTCTGTCGACCGATTGCCAATTCTCACCCGGTAACTCATTCACTCACCTACTCACCCACCCATCTATTCGCTTTTTCAAATATCCAACTCAACAAAGCACTCACCCCGCTCATTTCAACTACTCACTTCACCCACTCGTACACCTACCCACCCACTCGCGCATCCTCCCACCCACCTACCCCACTTCACTCACAGATTCACTCGCCCACCAACCGTGCAAAGTATTCACTCACCCGCCCATTCAGTCACCCACCCAGCAAATCACTCAACCACAAACTCACCATTTCGCAAACCCCCGCCTCACCCAACTCACCTCGTAGGACCACACGCACTGCGTGTCGGCGAACCTCCGCACGCACCGCCCCACCTCCACGTCCTCGTGCCCCGTGTGCATCTCGCGCAGGCACGGCCCCACATTGGGCGCCAGCCTCCTGAGCGCCTCCCGGCTGAACACCATTCCCGGGCCGCCCATGCAGAAGTTCTCGCCGGGCTCCAGCGCCAGCTTGCCCAGCTCCTCGGTGGTGCCCAGCCCCGTCTGGCCCAGGTAGTGCGGCTCGCTGCTGTTGAGGCGGCGCAGGAACTGCTCGAGGCGATCCCCGCGAATGTAGGCGTCGTCGTCGGCGCGCACGAACCACTCGAATTGGTCCAGGTAGTGGTCGTGCATGTACTGCGCGCGCGCGCGAGAGAGAGACACAAAGACAAAGCTCCCCGCCCGCCCGCCCGCCCGTCCGCCTCCCCCGTGACCTTAACAGACTTAGGGCGCAAGTGCCGTCAGCGAAGAGCACCTATGAAGGCCGGCACGGCACACGAGGGGGGTGGGGTCGCCAGCACCACACCCGCACGGCCGCCTTCATCTCCCCGGCGATGAATGTTTGCACACCCACACCAGGTACCCATTCAAGCCAAGTCGACCTAGGGGAGGTCTAGCACCGGTGCAAATATTCGCCGCCAATGTTATTGATTGGGTCGCGAGCGGGAAAGTTAAGTTAAAGAGTTTAACAGCAATTAACTCCCTTGCCTAGTATGCAAGAGGTCGTGGATTCGATCCCGACCCTGACGCCTGCTGTATATGTGGAGTTTGCATATCTCTCTCTGCGTGGCCGCGTGGATTTTTTCTCTAGGTCCTCCGGTTTTTACACGCTTGTATTTAACTCTGTCTGTCGTTGTATCCTCAAATATTGTAACTCAATGTTAACCCACTTCCCTATGTGGTATCGACTGCAAACTTGGTATACGTATGTCATACTGATGACAATACCTTATTCTATCATAAAAATATATATTTTAAAACATTATTTTGTATATGTTATGTTTCGGCTTGGGTCTAATTGTCCACGGTAAACTGACGTTGGCTGTAATTGCCCATGGTCCCCCTTACGTTATGGCAAGCTTCGGGGCAACTTCCTGGAGTCGTGGAGTTTTTTCCATTGCTATTTAACTTTTTAGTACATTTTATGAAAGCGTGTTTTTTAAGAAAGTTTTTTTTAATTAAATATATATTTTTACTTCCACATTTAGAATCAACATCAGGTGTTTAGAGAGTATTTTGGCTGCTGCTATACATTTCCACGTGATGATCATATCTGATGGTGATGATCATATCTGATGGCCAGGTCGCTTCTGAAAAAAAAACAACTACAGTACATTGCTCAGTGAGACCCTCGCCTACCTGGTGATATATTTTGTTCTATTTGCTGTTGTATGATCACACCGTGTCAACCCATACGGTTTACCCCGTATTCTTGTACAGGGAAATTGCGTTTTTAAAGGTCCATACGGCGTACAGCCGTTTTAATACGGTGTTTTTTTTCTTTCTGGAAAAAAAATTGCTGGTTTATCCCAGGATGTTTCTGTTGCAAGTCGTCGCTTTAAGATGTTTCTCTGTTCACATTTTTTTTGTTTGTTGCGGTTGCACCCGACTCAAGAACCGCACGGCTCACAGGGCCATACCTAATTAATGCGACTTGGCAATGAAAACAGCCGCTTCAATACGGGGGCAACATTGTCTTGTCTGCGTTTCTCCCTCGTGATGGTGACTTTGTATGATGAACGTTGAGAAACGTAAGGCGCACGGGGGTGACCGATAAGGTCCCGAATTACTCTGCAATCAGGTAGGGGCACTGATGAGGGAGGTCAACAAGCGTGGTGTTGTTCTGGTCTAACCACCGCGTCTGCGAATCACCAACTTGCATGTACCTTCAGCATCATGAAGGACTTCTTCTGCGGCGGGTATACGTCGTCCACGCCGGGTAACGCCACGAGCGGCAGGGGCAGCTCGGAGCTGGAGCCGTCGCTCGTGAAGAACTCCACGCGGCCGGGCACCGTGGGGGCCCAGGTTCGATAGGCGGCCCAGGCGCGTGTGGACAGGTACTTGTGCGCCGTGATGACCCCGACGTAGACGAAGCTGCGGGTCCGCGCTCCACCCCACTCCGTCTCCTCCCGGGAGGTGGATGAGGACGACGAGAAGGGGAAGGAGAAGGCGAACGAGAATGACGACGCGCCGCTCCTCCCGGCGCCCATCAGTAGCGCTCCGCCTCGCCCGAAGCCGCCCTGCCACCAGCAGTGACCGCCGGTGGAAACGCCGCCGGCGCCAGCGGTGGCGGATCGCTGCGCTGCCCAGGGCGAGAAGAGCCAAGTGGCCGCCGAGAAGCCGAGCGCGAACCCGGCCAGGCTGCTTAGGAAAGCCCGCAGGCCCCGCGGACACGGGGCCTTCATCGCCGCTGTGTTCCTTCTCCCCCGCCTGCTCGTTGTAGCGTTGTTGTTGTTGTTGCGTGGATGTCGCGGGCTCTTAGAGTCTCACGCATCACGCATCGGACGTGTGGATGGATGCCCTGCTGCCGTGTGAGGAGCCGCTGGTGGTTGCCGCTGCTGCCGCGACCACATAGCGGGCGTTTGCAGGACCTCGACGCGATTCCATAGATTCATGATGGCTGTGGTAGTGAAGTCGATTCCCCTTATGCTGGCGATTAACGGGGAAATCGATTCTCCGGGCACGTGGAGTAACGGCGGGAATCGATTAATTCGGATTGACGTCGGGCTCTTGAGGTTGCGCAATCGGCCGCTCGCTCTACGTCTGAGCGCGCGCTCGCTTCGATCTCCAGGCGCGGCAGCTGAAACAATGGCGCAAGTTTCCGAGGCCGCCACCACCACGGCCACCCCGCAACCGCCTCCATCTCTCCCCTCCCTCCCTCTCCCAAGTCATAAATGACGTCACGCTATTTTGGACGAATTTTGACCCCCCCCCCATCTCGTCACACGGCGTCACAAAAAGTCAGAACCCCCCCCTCAAATATGACGTCACAAAGCTCTGCCCCCCCCACCCCCCAAAACCATATTTTCCATTTTGAAAATAAAACATGCTTCAAATCGATTTAAACTATTGTCATTGTAGTGCGTATTTAATGCACTCTGATGTTGTAGGAGTGTTGTAACAATTAGTGTTGTTATAACAATTCTAGATTTATTTAAAGTTGCGCATTTTGATGTGACGTCACATTTACACACCCCCCCCTCCCCTCGTCACACATCGTCACAAATGTCTGACCCCCCCCCCCCTCTAGGTGCGTGACGTCATTTATGGACGGCTCCTAAAGTGTGGGTATAACACTTGCCCCAAAAGTCTGTTAAGGCTATACGGGGCTTCTTTAGTGTGTGCATGCACGTCTGTTGAACTTCTTTCGCACCGTACGTAGCCAACCGTGCTCATCGGAGGTGCGGATAACGCCCACCTATTCCAAGACGTACATACGGCCAGAGTGGAAGAGTAGGCCAAACACCCTCCAGTGGATGCCCTTGTGCTCGCAGTGAAGCCAGCAATTGCAGGGGCTGCGCCTTTGCCTCGGACAGCGACACGGCCGCTTGTTGCAGAGGTCCGCGGTTAGCATTCCAGCGGCCGCCCAGATAAACACTGCGGGGGTGTTATAACGGCAACAATATTCATCTAGACTCGAAGCTTTCGTGACTGCAGGAATTACTCTTTGGTTCTTTCGGTAAAGTCACGTAGAAAGTAAAATCAAATAGTAATAGAATACGACGTTTCGATTGCGACGCAAGCAACCATCGTCAGGTAAAGAATGAACGATAAAACACAGGCACGGAAACAACAGGCAGATACACATGCAGAGAGAGACACACACAATGTGTCTTTGTGTGTGTAATCATAATATAGAATGAGAACATTTATTTATACTGGAGGAATACTATACTCTTTGGTTCTATTCGGTAAAGTCACGTAGGTAAAAAAAAATAAAACAACGTGACTTTATCGAATAGAACCAAAGAGTATGGATCCTTGCAGTCACGAAAGCTTCAAATCTAGAATTGGAGCAATACTAACCCTTAATGTATTATATTATTGGTTCTTTCGGTAAAGTCACGTTGAAGGGAAACAATAAAATAATAAAATATACATAAAACAATAAAATTATCACGACGTTTCGACTGTAACACAAACAGTCATCATCAGGTGTGAAAACCAACGGCAAGAAACATTTGAAAGAAGTGGCGGTTTGTATTTATTTATTTTTAAACGTTAGCGCCACGGATAGTGATTTTAAAAATAAATAAATAAATACAAACCGCCACTTTTTCAAATGTTTCTTGCCGTTGGTTTTCACACCTGATGATGACTGTTTGTGTTACAGTCGAAACGTTGTGAGAATTTTATTGTTTTATATATATTTTATTATTTTATTGTTTCCCCTTCTACGTGGTGACTTTACCGAAAGAACCAAGAATATGAATCACTGCAGTCACGAAAGCTTTAAATCAAAACTTAATGTATTCATTAATGATTTTACCGGGTAAGGCCCACTGAGCTAGTTTTCAGAAGCGACCTTGGCCACAAATGATAGCGCAACGAAGTGTGTGGCTCATCATCGTGTGGACATTCATCAAGCAGCCAAATACTCTAAACGCTTGACGGAGAGGAGCGGGGGGGGGGAAATCCCGGTGGGCCGGGAGAAACATCCACGCTTCGCAGGGCACGTTAAAGACCCCGTAATTTGGTAAAAGACGGAGAGAATGAGCGTGGTCGTGGTGGTGGTGGTGGTGGGGCCACTGCGTGTCGGCGTCACGATCCAAACTTTCCCAACTCCGAAAACAATTTGACTCGGCAAAATGTACTCGCTTGGGATCACCGCAGAGGCAATCATCGACCCCCGACTGTCAGCAGACTCCGTGCCCCAGGTCACTCCAGCATGCGGTGGCTCTTTGGTTTTAGTTTTTTTATAACTTACATTTGAAAGCGTATTTTAGCGCAAAAATAATAAGCAATGCATTTAATACGGCGGGGAATGGGTCACTATAGAATAGACGCTGTTAATTGAGACACATTGAGATTCACCCTGGTTGAACAAGAGTCAACTTGAAACTGAATCATTTACCCACTCATCATCTCAATCGTGCGCTCAATCAACTACTCGCTCACCCACTCGTCCATTCACTCACTTACCAATGTTGTATATGAGCCTTTTACAAATTGATATTAACAATAATATTTGCCGTTATATATATCATATTTTTTTAAACAAACAAAAAAAATCAATAAAACCCGTAAGCCAGGCACACGAAAAACCAGATGTCGATCATAAACAGGCCATTAATAAATAAAGAAATAATAAAACTCTCGAGGCGAGGATGTTAGCAGTTATCTGCGAAGATCTCCAGATGAACAAGAATTTGATGTGCCCTAAGGGAAGTCACGCAGAGGGAAGCCCTCCGCAAGCCAGAAACGAGGACGCCCAAGGGTTAAACCATATTTTTTTCCCCCTTTGTCATTAAAACAACGGTTAAAATTTAAAATGCAATAACAAGAATAAGCTAAAGTTAGCGGCCCTCGCGCTCACTCCAATTAAGACCAGGCCACCAGATACATCAGTGAATTATTATCCAATAATTAATTCGCTATCAAATGATTTTCACCTTTAATACTTTTACTGTTAAAACAAATCTTGGAGACAAAATACAGAGTCACATCAAAGGTTTTCGAGAAGGAATGAGACAACGGGCAAACTTGCGAAAGAGTTTAAACAATATCCCAAGCAACCCCGACCACCTTTGTCTCTCTCGCAGCGCGGAGAAGCAGGAACCACACCTTATCACGAGGGGCCATCTGGAGCTAGCCAGACGGGTTAATGAGAAAACACACACAACAGCCAGCGAACACGTTTTTAAGTTAAAGAAGTGGCTACACATCAGTCACACATAAAATTAAGAATAACGTGTTCACCTTACACGACATTCCATTACAGAACCTTACAGAACCAAGGGATATGGATTCCAACAATCAAGAAACGGACCTCTTAAACTCAGGATGAAAATTATTTTTCTTTTTAATAATTCCATCATAACAATGCGAACCTCGGTAAACCGAGAGGGGTGTCGGGAGGACGTAGTTACAAACACGAGTCTTGGCGAACATGGGACCAAATGGTATTTGAGAAATATAAAGTCGAAAGTATAAAGAGATAGGTACTCCCGACCACCTTTGTCTCTCCCGCAGAGCGCGAGAGAGGAATTTAAAGCCTGGGCAAACAGATCGTTATCGCAGGAGCCATCTGTACACACACACGAACTCACACACACACAGACCACGCCCCCCCCCCCTTCACTGCACAGAAAGAAGAATGTCTTTGAATATAACGGTCAGCGCATTTTCAAAAAGTTCAGTTAAGTCAGTCAAGACAGATCAGCGAGTCAAGACGTCCACAGGACGAGCAGTCGCATGGAGCGGCTGGCTCCGAGCCTTGCTGAGTAGCGAGGATCGCTGAGTCGCGATGGATCAACAAAAGTGAGTCATACAGCAGTGGAGGAAACCTGCTGTCAGCGAACCAGCACGGGCGCGTTCACGCACTTCAACAGAGAGAGAGCACGTGCGAATCAACTCACTCAACAGAAGAAAAAGCTTGGCCAGCCGCCTACAAAGTACCAGCGAATCAGCGCTGAGAGCGCTCGAGCATCTCCACAGAGAAAGCACGTGCAACGTGGCTCAACCAGCAGCGGAAAAGCTTGGACAGCCGCCAACAACTTCAGCAAACCAGCGACCAAGCGCGTGCGACTTGAGTCATACAGCAGTGGAGGAAACCTGCTGTCAGAGAGCCGCCAACAACCTCAACAAAGAGAGCGCGTGCGACTCGGCTCACTCAGCAGAAGAAAACTTGACCTGTCACCCGCGAGCGCAGCGTCAGATACTACAGCAACGGAAAGAGCGCGGCCAGCAACGCCAAGCAAGAGCGTGCAGCAGCTCATCCAGCAGTGGAGAGAAACTGCTGTCAGCGAACCAGCACGGGCGCGTTCGCGCATCTTCAAGGAGAGGGAGCGCGCGCCACCAGCGTGCCATCAGCACCAGCATCAGCACCAGCGCGTGCCAACAGCGTGCCACCAGCGTGCCACCAGCGTGCCACAGCGCGCAACTTCGCGTCACCAGGGTTGAGAGGGCAGCGGCCCCGCACTCAACACCCATCGGCGCACGACGGCGAGCGTCGTGCTGACTCATTCAGCCAGCTGTGGACAGAAACTGTGACAAGCCGTTCGTATGCCCCTCCCACACACTCTCCCTCACTCCCCACCGCGCCGCAACACACAGGAAACACATTTTGGACACAAGAGATGCTAATCTCGGCGTCTGCTTTACGCAAAGAATTGAACCAGTGATAACGAAGACACACGATACGCATATCGGGATAATCAAGAAGGGTTGCCACTCCAAGGTGGTGCATTAAAAATCAATTCATAACGAAAAATACTGCTGTCATTGAGTTGCATAATAATCAGTCGTCCTACTGTTAACAACGCGACAAGAAAATGTGTTAAGGATTGGATACGAATCAAAGACCGAGTGCCGTGTTGTGTAACAATTCAAGAATACGAGTTTGCATATTATAAGGTTAAGGTTTTGATAGAATAGTTCGCATGTTTTTAATCTCTCTCTCAACAACCGATCGATTGCGTTACGCGTCGGGAATTAACCACAGGTGCCGCTATCGAGGTGAAACAACGCAATCGTGATGGTATCATGTTAACGCTGTGTTGAAATTCCAAGATCGAGAGTTTTCATATCCAAAAATTAAAGTTAGCTAGGAAATACAATTGATTAAAGCAGGTTTGTGTGTGATTCTTCCTGAAATTCTGCATAATATTGTTCTGCGAATGAGATCTGAATCTTGGGGACCTATCATAAGCACACTATCACCACACATAATCCATAACACATAATTCATAATGTTCAATCGAGAGTAATGGTATCCTTATCGATAATACGGAATTAAAGAGCAGAGTAGAATCGACTCTCTCTCATTCGCGCTCACAACGCCTGCGTCACTGCATACGATTAATTGCGTTGTTCCAATTCATAACACAATCCTCGTCACCGAGGCTCGACCTGATAATCCATAACGACCTGCATTATCATAACCACGCCCACTCGCATAAATTAATACGATTACCCCTCGAATCAGCATAATTTATGCGCATAATTACATTTATTCACATAATTTCTGATAAATTATGTAAATTTAATTTAATTTTCATTATTTTCATCAATTTCATAACACCTATATATACAACACCAAAATAAAATAGAATGCGTATTCTAGTATTTAATTTATGTTCTTTCTACGTGACTTTACCAAAAGAACCAAAAAGTAATTCCTGTGGTCACGAAAGCTCCAAATCACGTTTAAATAGACGCGGTTTATTCCATCACCTATTTTGTTTAAGTGAGAATGTGTCGCCTGCCGTGTACCCACTGTTGTGTCTGTGCACACGCAGCTCCCTCTCTCTCTGTGTGCGATGCGGCTCTCGAACTATTCTGATCAAAGACAAAAGCCAAAAAATGAATCTCTCCCCTCCTTTGGAAGGTTGCCGACACCTGCTCGAGCAAATGGGACTCCTATCCTGTGCTCTCTCGAGTTCCCACTGGGTCACAAAGAAGTAACTTGAACCTCGAATCCCACAGTCCTATCCTGGGATTTTTTTTGTATTGTTTGTTGTTGTAACGTTCTGACCCATCCCTACTGACCATTTGTGAAATAATCGGATTCCTACTCACCTCCTAGCCCACACTCCGCCCCCACACTCACCATGCCCCCCCCCCCCTCTCCATGCCCCGCGACTATATAATCCCTCGTCACAACCATCTCTGAGACACACTTATTAAGCGTTTGTGCTTTCGCTACGTTGTCCCCACATGAAGAAGGACGCTTGTGTTGCACCCGAAACGTCGTCATTTAATTTAGTTTTCATTTGTTTTATTTATTTTTTTACTCACGTGAAAACCAAAGAGTATGAATCCTTGCAGTCACGAAAGCTTCAAATCTAGAAATCGGATTCCTCCAGTATAAATACACATTTTGATTCTGGCTGTAATGTCCTACTAAGCCAGAGGTCGTCAGCCAACATAACTATAAAGGGCATTTTTTTTCGAAATCGGTAAGAAACTCGACATTTCAAGAGCCGCAGTGCATGTGAATGGGAAACGGTGGTCCTTAATAGTCACGAAGCAGTTCATAAAGAGCCCCCTTGCGGCTACAGAACCGTAGTTTACCGACCCCCTGTATTAAGCAATATCACGCCACCTGCTGGCCAATCTGACGAATCGCTCAACTCTTGAACAGCGAGGAGTGTTGCCGCTTGATACGAAATGAGCATCTTGACGCGGGGGTGTTCACACACTCCAGTCCTCGCGGCACCACCACCACCACGACCACGCTCAGTCTCTCCGTCTTTTACCAAATTACTCCTCCCCATTGCACAAATCGCGACTTAAAAAAAAAACAGGCACTGGCCAAACATCCCAATGTGGCAGCACCCTCCTGAAAACAAAAAAAGGGTCTCGAGACTCGGTGAAGCTTTCCTTCGATTGATAGATCACAGTGGCTATATATTAACTACCTCGCCTGGTATACAGAAGGTCGTGGAGTTCGATGCCGACCCTGACGCCTGCGGGATATTTGGAGTTTGCGTCTCTCTCTCTCTCCCCGTGGTCGCGTGGATTTTTTTTAACCCGGTTCCTCCGGTGTTTTCCTCCACGTTATTTATCAACATCACGCGTTTAGAATATTTGGCTGCTATACATTTACACAAAAGATGATGATAAGCCACTTCTTTGTGTGATCACTTGTGGCCAGGTCGCTTTAAAAACAGAGTTATATGGCTCAGTGTGCCTTACTTGGTAAAATAAAAGTATAGCTTTTTGTTTATTATCACTCGTGCATATTAGATTGCTTCTACAGTGGACAGTGCGCTGAACCTTGCAATGCCTAAGGTCACCAGTTCGATTCCAGTCTCCTGGCACAGCAGTTAAATATTGCTGCAATTTTTTTGTTAAATCTCCTCCCACCTCCCCCTTCCCACCCCACCTCCCTCTATCCATCCAGAAACGCAAAAATTGTTCACCACGGTTTTAGCGTTGAGTTAATTTGATTTGTTACACGGATGATGGTTCTGTTTAGCCAATTTCCCAGCTCTCTTACACACGGGGGGTACCCATGCTGCTGCGCGAGCAGCAACACAAACAAAAGTTGCAGTTAGCCGAACCGGCAAGTATGGTTTCAAGATGATTTTAAGTTCAACCAGGTGAGAACTCCAGAGACCAGGATGTGAGGCTCATTTGCTAGAGTCAGTGAATGCGTGGGTGAGTCTGTGGGTAAGTGAGTGAATGGACGAGTGGGCGAGCGACTGGTTGAGCGAGCGCACGACTGAAATGATGAGCGAGTGGGCAAAATTATTCAGTTGTTTCAGGTCGATTGTTGTGTAACCAGGGGTGAGGACTCCAGATACCAGGACATAAGTCTCAAACAAGCGTTTAGAGCATTTGGCTGCTTCGCATTCCCGTATGATGAGCCACTTCGCTGAGATATCAATTGTGGCCAGGAGACTTCTGAAAAAGCTGCATAGCTCAGTGGGCCTTACCTGGTAAGAGAAAACATTGTTTCGTTTTTTTATTTGCAAGAGTGAAATAAAGAGTAGCATTCATAGAAATTAGAAATAAAACATCAGACATGTAACAGAATATTGTACTAATATGCAAACAGACAAGGCTATACGATATTCTTAGCTCTTTCGGTAAAGTCACGTTGAAGGGAAACAATTAAATAATAATAAAATATATAACAATAAAAATTCTCACGACGTTTCGACCATAACACAAACGGTCGTCATCAGGTGTCGGTTTGCATAAATTTATTTTTAAACGGTGTATTTATTTATTTAGAAAACAAAACGTCAGCGCCACGCGCAGCGATTTGGCAGTTTGTTTAGAAGGACTAGTCCATCTATGTTCTGAAAAGAGGAGGGGGGAGACGAAAAATTAATGTATGCTGTCTGAAAGCCACTGTAAGCGTGAACATTCAATTAAGACCTGAAATGGTTTATCAAATCTTTCCAATGATTGCTAAGCCAGAATCCATCTTCTCGGTTGAAATTGTCTCTGTGCTTATATATGTGGATAGCCTCATGAACGAATCTCTCATGGTAGCCAGATGGCTTACAAAGAACCTCTGTCTTGGAAAAGTCAATGTCATGTGAGCCTACTGAATTATAACAATGATCTGCCACGGCCGAGGTGTTGGTCCTACCGTGTTTAAGGTCTGCTTTGTCTTCACGAATGCGGTCCGAGACATGGTGTTTGGTTTCTCCAATGTAACTACTACCACAGAGGCAACTTAGTTTGTAGACACCAGGGTACTGTATGTCCGGAATCACATCTTTTACAGACAGAACCAGATCACGGATTTTATGTAATGTGTTGAAATGGACCTGGATCTTGTGTTTATTCAAAATTTTGGAGATCTTTTTTGTGATCCCCGCAATGTAGGGTAAAGTGATGGTTTTGAAAGGCTCCTCAAGAGGGTCCTTCTTCATGGTTTGAGTTATAGCTTTGCGGATTGTATAGTCGGAGTAACCATTAGCCTTAAGAGCTTGGTGTACGTGCTTGAGCTCACTGCCTATGTGTTCCTGGTCGGATATGCATTGGGCTCTATGATACAGAGTCTTGATGAGAGAATTCTTCTGTGATGGATGGTGGTGGGAATCCGGTTTCAGATAAGCATCCGTATGGGTAGCTTTCCTGTAGACAGAGTAGCTCATTGAACCATCAGGTCTCTTTTTAATTAGGACATCCAAAAAAGGTAGCTTGCCATCTTTTTCGACTTCCATGGTAAATCTGATGGCTGGGTGTATGTAATTGATGTGGTCGAAGAATTGGTCTAGAGCAGGCCGGCCATGTGGCCAGATGACACAAGTGTCATCCACGTACCTCTTCCATAAGGTTGGGCGCAGAGTGGCAGTCTGGATGGCGTCAGTCTCAAATTTCTCCATGAAAATGTTAGCTATAACCGGAGATAGGGGGGAGCCCATTGGGGTGCCCTCAGTTTGTTTGTAGAAAGTTCCATTCCAAGTGAAGTATGTATTGGTTAAACAGTGTCTCACCAGGGGGGGTACCTCAGTGTTTAGTCCTTGATGAACCAAGTCTTCAATTATTGCGATGGTGTCAGGTACAGGAACCTTGGTGAATAAGGAAACTACATCAAAACTGACAAGCAGGTCGTCTGGGGATAGGGAAATACCCTTGATTGTCGATACCAGGTGAGTAGAATTTTGTACCGCAGAGGTGGTTTTTCCAGTGAAAGGACGCAGGATTTCAGACAAAAAATGAGCCAGTTTGTAGGTGGGGGAGTTGATAGTAGAGACGATGGGACGAAGGGGTGTATCTACTTTATGTATTTTTGGTAAGCCGTATAATCTTGGTGGCCTGGCAGCAGAAGGTTTCAACGAAAACTGTTTAGATTGATCAATTAATGCGGTTGAATCAGAAATTATTTTGTTGGTTTGTGTGATGAGGCTGTTGGTGGGATCTCTTTTTATTTTTGTATAACTACCATCGTAGAGTAATTCTTTAATTTTGTTGTTGTATTCTATTTTATCCATGATGACAGTAGCATTGCCCTTGTCAGCTGAGAGGACTACAATATCATCCCTCTTTTTAAATTTATATAATTCAAAACGCTCATCTTTGCTGAGGTTGCTAGCTGGCATCTTAGCGTTTTTGAGGGTTGCAGCGATTTCAGATCTTGCTACGTCTGCAGCGATGTGACCCAGGCCACTGACAGCAACATCTACTTGGGCAATTATATCATTAACTGGTATGTGTTTAGGTGTGACTGCAAAGTTTAGACCTTTAGCTAAAACGGATTTCAGACCATTGGAAATAGAACTGTTACAGCGATTAATTACGACTTTGTTAACGTCTAACTTTTTGGTGTGTGGGTCCGGTCTTTTGTTGAAGAGGAGGTTAAATACATCGCTGCAGACGTAGCAAGATCTGAAATCACTGCAACCCTCAAAAATGCTAAGATGCCAGCTAGCAACCTCAGCAAAGATGAGCGTTTTGAATTATATAAATTAAAAAAGAGGGATGATATTGTAGTCCTCTCAGCTGACAAGGGCAATGCTACTGTCATCATGGATAAAATAGAATACAACAACAAAATTAAAGAATTACTCGACGATGGTAGTTATACAAAAATAAAAAGAGATCCCACCAACAGCCTCATCACACAAACCAACAAAATAATTTCTGATTCAACCGCATTAATTGATCAATCTAAGAGTTTTCGTTGAAACCTTCTGCTGCCAGGCCACCAAGATTATACGGCTTACCAAAAATACATAAAGTAGATACACCCCTTCGTCCCATCGTCTCTACTATCAACTCCCCCACCTACAAACTGGCTCATTTTTTGTCTGAATCCTGCGTCCTTTCACTGGAAAAACCACCTCTGCGGTACAAAATTCTACTCACCTGGTATCGACAATCAAGGGTATTTCCCTATCCCCAGACAACCTGCTTGTCAGTTTTGATGTAGTTTCCTTATTCACCAAGGTTCCTGTACCTGACACCATCGCAATAATTGAAGACTTGGTTCATCAAGGACTAAACACTGAGGTACCCCCCTGGTGAGACACTGTTTAACCAATACATACTTCACTTGGAATGGAACTTTCTACAAACAAACTGAGGGCACCCCAATGGGCTCCCCTCTATCTCCGGTTATAGCTAACATTTTCATGGAGAAATTTGAGACTGATGCCATCCAGACTGCCACTCTGCGCCCAACCTTATGGAAGAAGTACGTGGATGACACTTTTGTCTTCTGGCCACATGGCCGGCCTGCTCTAGACCAATTCTTCGACCACATCAATTCCATACACCCAGCCATCAGATTTACCATGGAAGTCGAAAAAGATGGCAAGCTACCTTTTTTGGATGTCCTAATTAAAAAGAGACCTGATGGTTCAATGAGCTACTCTGGCTACAGGAAAGCTACCCTTACGGATGCTTATCTGAAACCGGATTCCCACCACCATCCATCACAGAAGAATTCTCTCATCAAGACTCTGTATCATAGAGCCCAAAGCATATCCGACCAGGAACACATAGGCAGTGAGCTCAAGCACGTACACCAAGCTCTTAAGGCTAATGGTTACTCCGACTATACAATCCGCAAAGCTATCACTCAAACCATGAAGAAGGACCCTCTTGAGGAGCCTTTCAAAACCATCACTTTACCCTACATTGCGGGGATCACGAAAAAATATCTCCAAAATTTTGAATAAACACAAGATCCAGGTCCGTTTCAACACATTACATAAAATCCGTGATCTGGTTCTGTCTGTAAAAGATGTGATTCCGGACATACAGTACCCTGGTGTCTACAAACTAAGTTGCCTCTGTGGTAGTAGTTACATTGGAGAAACCAAACACCATGTCTCGAACCGCATTCGTGAAGACAAAGCAGACCTTAAACACGGTAGGACCAACACCTCGGCCGTGGCAGATCATTGTTATAATTCAGTAGGCTCACATGACATTGACTTTTCCAAGACAGAGGTTCTTTGTAAGCCATCTGGCTACCATGAGAGATTCGTTCATGAGGCTATCCACATATATAAGCACAGAGACAATTTCAACCGAAAAGATGGATTCTGGCTTAGCAATCATTGGAAAGATTTGATAAATCATTTCAGGTCTTAATTGAATGTTCACGCTTACAGTGGCTTTCAGACAGCATACATTAATTTTTCGTCTCCCCCCTCCTCTTTTCAGAACATAGATGGACTAGTCCTTCTAAACAAACTGCCAAATCGCTGCGCGTGGCGCTGACTTTTTTTTCTAAATAAATAAATACACCGTTTAAAAATAAATAAATTTATGCAAACCGACACACCTGATGACGACCGTTTGTGTTATGGTCGAAACGTCGTGAGAATTTTTATTGTTTTATATATATTATTATTTAATTGTTTCCCTTCAATGTGACTTTACCGAAAGAGCTAAGAATATGAATTACTGCAGTCACGAAAGCTTTCAATCAAAATTTAAGGCTATACGAGCCAAATACAATTTATGGGAGTCCCGTTTACCATGGAATTCCAGTTTATCATGGAATTCCAGTTTACCGTGGGAGTTCAGTTTACCATGGGAATCAAGTTTACAATGGAAGCCCAAATTTTGATTTAAAGCTTTCGTGACTGCAGTGATTCATATTCTTGGTTCTTTCAGTAAAGTCACGTTGAAGGGAACAATAAAATAATAATATATAATATATACAGTCATCATCAGGTGTGATAACACCTGATGATGACTGTTTGCGTTACAGTCGAAACGTCGTGAGAATTTTATTGTTTTATATATATTATTATTTTATTGTTTCCCTTCAACGTGATTTTACCGAAAGAACCAAGAATATGAAAAATGGAAGCCCAGTTTACTCTGGGAATGCATTTGACCATGTAAATCCATTTGCCCATGTAAGTCAAGTTTACTATGGACCCCAACCCTTGACCCTGGCCTGTACCTCGGAAATATGACACAAAAGTCAGATTTGTACAATTGCATCGTGATACATTTATAATTATTGTACACAGCCCTCGATTGTAGCTTTTCATATACAGTAAACCCTCGTGATACGCGAGTTCTATAGAGTTTGGCATATTCGCGAGTTTCTAAATGTATACAAATTGCTTATTTGTGACCCACCGGACTCCGGTATTCGCGAACTGTGTACTACGTAGTGTCTACAGACCATCGACACCGGGGAGGTGTGCGCAGAATGTTGTTAAATTTGAAACGGTCTGCGAAAATTAGGCACGCGCCCTCGGCTGCCCGCTGAAACCTCGGCTGCCCTCATTGTGAATAATGTTTCTGCGCTCAGGAATTCTGGATTCGAGAGCATTTTCAAGAACGTATCCCTCGCGAATAGAGAGGGTTTACTGTATAGTCCCTAGCTGCCCTGCTCACTGCCCTGGCCTCATAGTAGTGATACAGGCACTATGGACTTCCTCTGATTCTTCCTTCATTATGTTGATGAAGGGTGATACAAGTGACTTGAAGAGCTAGAGGCCAATTTGCCTCATATCCACAATCATTCAAATGTATAATGCGCATTCCATCCTAGGATCCCAATGCACAATGCATGAAAAAGCAGAAAACAAAAACAGAACCAGGGCAACTGACCAAACTGAAGAGTGGCAGTTTAAAGAGATGGGTTTTCAAAGTAGACTTAAAAACATCTACCGACTCTGATTGCCTGATTTCAATTGGCAAGTCGTTCCATAGCTTGGGTGCTACGCTAAGAAAAGCCTGATCATCAAAAGACCTGTAATTGCTGAGTAGTTGGAGATCAAAATATCTTAAGGACCTTGATGGAATATAGAAATGTATTAGTTCTTGCAAGTAATGTGGGGTGAGCCCTTTTAAAGCCTCATAGGTCAATAGCAGTGTCTTAAAATCCACTCCGAATTTGACTGGTAGCCAATGAAAAGAGCACTGGTGTAATGTGTTCACGGAATGGTGTACCTATAAGTAGTGGCATTCTGAACAAGCTGCAGTCTGTTCAATACTTTGCTCGGAATCCCAACCAGTAAGGCGTTGAAGTAGTCGAGTCGGGAAAACACAGAAACATGGACCAGTCCTCTCCAGGTCAGCAGGTGACAGGAAGCGATGCATTCTGGCAATATTTCTTTGGGGGTAAAGGAGATTTTAACCACCTTAGATATATGTGCCTCAAAGGATAATAGGATAATGATGAGTCAAACTGAACACCGAGATTTCTAACCTCCCGTGCGGGACAGACATCGTGACCATCATTCAACAAACTAGGCGAACCCAATTTTAGAAAGATACAGAGGGGAGCCGATAAATAGGGCTTAGGTCTTGTCGCCGTTGAGTTGCAAAAAGTTTTGGCGCAACCATGAATTCACTACTGCGAGTGATGCAGACAGCGCAGAAGAAGCTGTTGCATAGTCTGTTCTTGACCGCATATAAACGTGTCATCTGCATAGCAATGGTAGGATAAGCCGAGATGTCAGAGTAGAATACACAAGGGCCAAGCACAGATCCCTGCGGAACACCACAGAGAACCGATCTAATTTGTGAATTGAAGCCGTCCTTTGCGACGAAGTACCTAAGATTATTTAAGTAAGAGTGGAAACACAACAGACCTATGCTCATAGATCCCCATTGAAACTTAGAGCCGCTCAAGGAGAACCCCGTGATCAATGAAGTCGAATGTCGCGCTTGTGTCTCGCAGAATGAGAGGCTGACAAAGACTTTATCTGCTGACAAAAGTAAATCATTGACCACCCTTACCAGAGCAGTCTTGGTGCTATGCACAGCTTTGAACCCCGATTAAAAGTGGTCAAATAGATCGTTTGGGGCCAGGTATTGATGTAAACGAGTGACCACAGCTCATTCCAGAATCTTAGACAAACACAGAAGGTTCGATATTGGGCGAAAGTTTTCTGGAAGCTCGGGATCAAGACCGAGCTTTGTAAAAAGTGGGGTGACTTCAGCCATCTTAAAAATGTCAGGAACTGTTCCAGTTTTGCGGGAACTGTTGAGAACACTGAGGATAAAAGGCCTCAGTATAACAGAATTGTCCCATAACAGCCTTTAAGGGAACGGATCCAGTGAACAGCTGGTAGGTTGAAAAACAGCAAATAAAGAGATGAGTTCCGCAGTTGAAATTGCGGGGAAATTCAGTCAAAAGTTTGGTCTCTAACTTAGCCGGAGGCAAGTAGGAAAGAGAGGGAACAGAGGTAAGAGACAGTCATTTGGACCGTTTAATGGACATTTTATCGTGAAAAAAACTGTTGAATTATGGTACAGAAATCAGCGGAGGAGTGGGGAATACCATTTGGTTCCTTATTCAAAAGTTGACTGATACAGGAAAATAAGGTCGGAGTATTGTTATCACTATTTGCAATGCGACCAGCCATGTAGGAGGATTTAGCCAAGGCAATGTTGTTATGAGAAGAAGCTGCCCTTTAAATATTTTATAACGAATAGTGACGCCGAACTTCCTCCAAGTACGTTCCGCTTTACGGACAGTACATTTTTGCGCCATCAATTCTGCAATGTGTCATGGCGAAGGGTGACAGGAAGATGTCCAAAGGGGTTTGGAGGGGAGCCAAATGATCCAGGATCTATGATAGAACAGAGTTATATAATTGAGTAGCTTCTTCAACAGGAAGTTGACAGTCATCAGCGAGTGGAGAACTCGATTGGGCGTTTGCTAATGAAATTTGATGTTCAATAGAATGACCAGGAGGGGGCAGGGATAAATCAAAGAGGACCACTGAGCGGTCTGAGATTTCCGGATCCATCGCAGTCAGTTCAGATAGTGAAAGCCCAAGAGAACAAACGAAATCTAAAATATATTCACCAGACTGGGAACAGAATAATGAACAATGTAGAACCCAACCAACAACATGAGCAAGCTAGAATTTGAAATGGTTAACGACCTTTGAATACATACAATCAATAAAAAGGTACGTGGATATTATAATTATGCCTGGCCTTTGTAGACAATTAAATAAGGTTTCATTCAGTTCAAATTCATGGAGTCATCAAACCAATGACAAACAGAAGCTAAAATAAAGAAATATGAAAAATATAAAAACTAAAGTTGAGCAATAAGAAAAGCAAACTCAAACACTGTGGCTGCAGAAGTGAAGGTTCGTTGAAGGGAGGTCTTGTCAAAGCCTGTGGGCCTGGACCTCTGAGTAGACCGTATTGGGCCCGTTAGGCTCCATTGATTTTCTAGGAGCTCCGGTGAAATGGTCAGTCGTCACCTCGGCATACACCACCACTTCGTCCTGGACCCTCGAGTCTGGAAATGGACACGGGTTAAGCGTGACAAATAAAGATTTCTGATTTGTGAAGTCACTTCACAGACGACGTCACATTCCTCACACCCGCCCTCCCCCCCCACATCTCTCACGTGAACACCTGGTGATGTTACGCACCCCGCTGCCAAGGTTCATCTCTTACCTTGCTGATCTCTTCAATGAGCATAACCCGTCACACAAACTCCGGTCATCCTTGCAGCAGCTGCGGCTTTTTGGCTAACCATCGAACAAAGACGGTCACTGCTTTGCCCATTTTTAGATGCGCTTCTGCGGCCGTCTGCAATGCTCTTCCTTCCAATACTAGGAAACCAATGGAACTATACACTTTTAAATTTAGATTGAAAACTTATTTCTTTCGAACTGCTCTGTGTTTAGTGTGTTGCCCCTCTCCGCACCTCCGATTAGCACGGTTGGCTACGTACAGTGCAAAAGAAGCTCAACACACATACACACATACAACATCAGAGCCCACTAGGAGCCCCCCAAGAGAATAGCGAGAGGGGCGAGGCGTAACGACCGTGGAACGCCAAGATGGAACCCATCGCTGTGAAGTTCCCGGCCCTCTCGCGACGCACGGTACCTGTGACGGTGGCGTATGTGGTCCTGTTTGTCGAGACGGGGCGAGGAATGGACGAAGATGGCATCATTTCAAGATTGGCGTACAAACACTGATCTCCATCCAATTTCCCAGCTACCTCCTTATCTGCGCCCTCCAGGGAGGGAGAGGAGTGGAGGGGAAGGAGAGAGAGCTGAGTGGGATGTCTCGCAGTGTCGTGTGTGTTGTTTGGGACAAACGATGGAAATGTTTACATTTGGAACCGGAATCACGATCATGGAATTGCGCGTGTCTCACGCGTAATGCGCGATATGCACTCCTGAAAACAGCGCGTAAATGGAATCGCGCTGTACGAAGTCTGTTTTCCTATAGATACCTATTATGGGGTGAAGGGGGGTGTGCATTATTCAATAGAAATCAAGTATTTAATTTCATTTCAGCTCTGAATTTACAAAAATGTGTACAAATGTAACGCTTAATATTATTAATGTTACAAAACAATACTTCATAAGGAGTTTAATAAACTATATATTTAAGATTATAAATCTTACTTGCAAAGATCCTAATATATAAACACCCAGGTCTGTGATTCTGTCATTCTGTGACTAACGCGCCACGGATTGGTTGAAGTGCGTCACGTGACCGGGACCAAGCATCCAACCAACGCTTGGCGGGGTTATAGAGGGGGGGGGGGGTTAAAGTCCGCATCGAACCAAACCACCAGCAAGGCCATCTACTTAACGACGAGAGGAAATTCACACGAAATGTCGCTTTCAATTAAGTATTCCAGATGTAAAATGATATAAGCTTTTAATGAAGAAATCCAATTATCTAATTCAAAACATAATACAATTCAAAATATGTTTCATTTCAAAACTTCAGAATGGAGCATCGGGTGCTTGCGTGAATGTGTCGTTTGTGTGAAAAAAAATTCGTGAGATTTCTGGCCAAAGGCCGTAAATGGTTGTGAGGGCCAGTTATTTAATAATGAGTAACTTCTGGGATTCTTCAACGCTTCCGTAGTGCAAACAAAGCCCAGCAGTAGGTCATGGAAGGCTATGCGCAGCACGTGACACTGGGCGCTGCCATGGCGAGGTGACACCGTCAGAATTTTTAAAAAAAATTTTACTTATAAATTTTAATCGTGGAATTATATTTTTTTTGCGGAGCACGTAACTGTCAAACGCAGAGCGTAAGCGTGCGAAGTGTGTCCCTAAAAGATGAATTGCGTAACTGCGAATTTGCGCTATAGGGGGGTAGTGGTGGGTGGCGTTACGTGAGGGATGCCTGTATACAGGTGTGCATTAAAAAACGATTTCAATGGGATTGTTTTAGTGCCCATTCGAGCCAAACCCTGCACGCATACTTGGGGTTCACACGCTCATCAACTGGAACTCGTGTGAACTGTAATTCCTAATTAGGTACCCTCGTGTTCGATCGTGTACGTCAAATGCGCATTTTCGACTACGTAAGTCATCGTGAGGGATACGTTCCGGAGAGGCTCGTGAACAGCAAATTTCACGGATGATATTGGCCGATAAAAAAAAAACCTATCTTTTTAGTGAATTGCCTTAAATACATAAATAAGCTATTGGATACATGGAAATGATCGTAACACGAAACAATACAAATGTATTATAATAAACATGAAGTGAATAAAAAGAATAACATTAAAGTATAAAATTATAGTTTATAAATGCACTAAACTTATCTCATCACTTTCTCACGTCACTTTCTCTCGTTACTTTAACTCATCACTTTGTTTATTTTTCTCGATGCAGGGGACGTGTAGAGCTCCAGATGCCATTCGCGGATTGCCAAAATCTCCGAGAGCAGGTTCGTGAATCACGAGGGAATGCTGTATACCCTATCGCAACTTTACAGAGCCAATCAAATATTGTGGGAAAATATGTGAATTTGATTCGGGTTGGCAGCAAACCAGGATGTTGAAAACCGGGCAAACAATGTTGATAATTCCGTACGTTCCTTTCAGATTGCATCCAGCAGCAATGAGGTGGTTCACAAACAGCAGCTTTGACCTCGTTGAACGAGCGTCCTGATCCGGGGTCCATAAGTCTAAGGCACCCCAAAGCATAGTCATTCACGTGACCCAAATGAACAATGAGAGAGGGTTGCTGGTTCATTGGTTGCGATTGGCAGGTTATATTAATTTTAGTAAGGTGAATCTATTCTAGCAATTTGGTGGGAAAAAAATGATCTCCTTAATTGCATTGAGGTGTTCTGCGTTGGTAATGAAGTTAAGCAGTCATTGGTTAATATAGTTCGTTCGTTGGTAAATGTTAAATTTGGAGTGAATTGCTCATTGATTGGTTGCAATTGGCAGGTTAGATTACTCGAAACCAACCGTAAAGTTTTTTTTTTTATAGTGTCTATGTATGTTGAACTCTTTTCGCTCCGTACGTAGCCATATCACAGTTTAGTGTGATATGATACGAATTACGGTGGTATGATGTGGTATACAGTACAGACGGTCTGCGGTTTACAACGATCCACAATTACACCGTTTATATAACATCAATGTGGATGGATTTACGACGCAGAAACTCTATTTACGACGCACATTCCCATAAGACTCATGTGAACGGATCCGGTCTCGTCCCCAACGCGACTCGGCGTGGAGCTTTTGTTATTCTCAAGAGTGTTTGCGGATGTTTCTACCATCTACGGGGAAATAGGGTCCGATTGGGGACGATCCTATTTGCGACGGGGTTTCAAGGAACGCATTGAAACGTCCTAAAAGCAGGGACCGCCTGTATGCGATAGCACTAGCCGCACATTTTCGCGGGACACACGGCCGGCGTGGAGTGTGGAGGCGTGACGTCGGCGCGCAGGAACCCGGCTCAACGCTGTGGAATGCGTGTGACGTCACCACGCAGATATTCCTGGTGACATCACGACCACGCACACGCACTTGGGAGTGCGGCACCAAGGAATCCACCCAGGTCATCCATCCAGAATATTTTGTTTTTAATGCAGTACGAGTATGATGATAGCTTGTGGCAGGAAAGTGTTGTAAACGTAACCTTGAAGATCCGTTTGAGAGGGGTGGGGTGCAATCGCGAGACGGATTAATAGGAGACCTCAAGCGGATGTGTAGAGACACGACTGATGGGATACCATGCAACGGAGCTTAGAGATTGTCATATGTGTAACATATGTGTAGCATTGGCAAGTTCTGGATGGTTGAAGCATGTTCTAGTGAGGTATAATAATAACGATTGTTTTTTGTTATATAACCACCATTACATCAGAATGTCTTAGAGTGCATTAAATTGCATCTCATCTCAAACATGTGAAAGAGCACCCCCAGTGGTAGCTCTCTGTGTGGGCACGAGGTGACCCAGCACCTGGCCTGCTAACTTGGTCTGCCAGTAGGGGGCGATGATCGCTACGTACAATCCCAATTGAGTAACCTGTAATGCAGACCAAACACGTGCTATGGTTATTACACCGGCAGCAATAACCGGGGCGGCCGCGGGGATCAAACTGCAAACCTCACCAACGAGCGACGAATGCGCTACCAGTAGGCCATGCCCCCCGCTCCCCACCCCCCCCCCCCCACGTCGTGCAATCAACGCCATGTGGCCATGGTGAGAGACAAATAAAGAGAGGCAACCAGAGCAATGCTTTTTCAGTGCCTTATTCACATCCATTATGAACCCACCTGCCATCTGATTCCTCTTCTTCACGATGATCACGGCTATGAAGATTAGGAGCAATATGACTCCAGCCACGACTATTCCCCCCAGCACGAGTTCATTAACTCCAGTGACTGGCTGAGTTTTAGGATTCGAACTCGGCTTCACTGTGTGCAGGGTCTGTGATGGTTTTGCCGTTGGATATCTGGTATCATGAGAGCGCACTGGTGTGAGAATAAAACATCGCAAAATTAATCGAAGGATATTCAACTTTTATACATGCTACACTTGCCTGTAACATAAATCCATACAATTTTGATTTATACAGCATATACAATTTGGGAGCAAGGGGGGACATTATTATCCTTCCCCTGCTCTCCGATTAGCATGGTTGGCTACGTACGGTGCAAAAGAAGTTGAACATATTAAGAGCAGAGGTTACAGAGTTGCAGAAAGCCATTCAGACCACAATCCAGTTATTGTTAAATGCTCAATGTTGGAGGCGTTATGCAAAGCTGCATGGAATAGGGAATTGTTGCCACAGTACTGGAAGAAGGGAATTACAGAGGAAAAGGGAAGGGAAGAAATCCAGGTAAAGAATTAACCAGAATCTTCAGAATCAGAATATTTATTTATCCTAGAGAAATCCGATCAGCTATGCAGCTTTTTTCACAGATGTCCAGTAGGGGCGGGTCAGAAGGTTACAACAAACAATGCAAACAATTGTTCAATATGATCTAGAATCAGATAAAGAAAACCCCCACTTATGAGACATTCAGTGTGGATTTAGATCAGGGGTTGCAGTGATGAGATCAGATTTTCATGGTAAGACAGCTGATAAGGAACAGTGTGGGAAGGATCTCTGGGTTTACTTTGTAGACTTGCGGCAAGCATATGATTCTGTGCAGCAGGTGGGTGTGGGAAATGCGAGGCTATTATGGCACCATGGGAAATATATTTTGGTTGCTAATAAAATTGTGTGATGGAACTCAGCCATGTCTATGGATACAAGGTGGAATATGAGGATGGTTTGATGTTCGAAGAGGTACTCATCGAGGTTGTATTTTGTCTCCCACGTTGTTTAACGTTGTGCTTCACTATTTTTGAACGAACGTCGTGACTTGAGGTTACAGCACAGTAGATAAACCAGAGGTCAACAGAGATCAGATTGTGCGGGACATGGAGTATGCAGATGATGCAGGTGTGTTGGCTATTGGCGGTCTTAAATCACTAAGTCTGGACACTGGGGTCTGAAGATGGCTTTCGTAAGACAGTTTATGGTAATGATAAACGGGGCTTCTGTTCAGTAGGAGTAGAGAATGTAGACGTGGTACAGATCAAGAAGTGCATTGCATCAGCAGACCAGGCTATGGAAACCACTTTGGAAGGGAAGAGAGATGTGTGTATGTTTAAAGAATGGAGTATTCGAGTCAGGAATGTTATCTGTATTAATGTGTGGGTCACAGAGCTGATACTAAGCAGCTCAAAAAGACTGTTGACATTTGAGCACAGGTGTCTGAAACACGTTATGGTGGTTTCATGGCAACACATGATGAGCAATGCGGAATCCTGGAAGAGAATTTAGCATAGATATGATTATGTAAAAAAAAGGCTGCACTGGTTCTAATCTGTGTGCCGGATGGAGGAGGGCCAGTTCCGGGGACCAAGGGAAAATTCTCAGGCCTAATGGTGGTTGACACTGCGAGGGCAGACCTTGGAGGTCGCATTTTTACTGTGCAACAGCTGCGGGATCTGGCAGACCGTAGAAGGCATTTGTGAGGGGTGGTAGCATTAACGGCCTTGGTCATGATGACGAATGGACCTTGATGAATTCGACTGTATCACAAGACAATGGATACGAATTGGGAACTTGTTTACACGGACGGCGCACGGACAGGTGGAGAGTTCCAGACAACTGTGGCAGCAGAAAAGAATGAGCGACCTCGACTGAGCATTGCTTGAATGTCGGCTTAAAAAATGGCGTCATTTAAAATGGCGGCTCTGAAAAAATGGCGGCTTCCACAATGGCGGCTCAGAAAAAATGGCGGCTTAAAAAAATCGTTCGAGGGAAGCCGAGCAGTGTGAGACCGGAGAGGTAGGATAAGAACCTGGCATTGGCCATCTTCTAGAGATTGGAGATGAGTGGTGTGGCTACATAGGAGAGAGTTGCAATTGTTGAGTTGGGATGTGACGAATTAACGGATAAGAATGTCGACAAGAGCTAGTGGTGTTGTGCAGATTGAGGTATAAGGTCCTGCAAAATGAACCTGTGGTAAGAACACAAAACCTCATGGTCAATGAAAACTCGGAGGTTTTACACACTCTTTGCCAGTGTAATGTCAAAGTTTAGAAGATTAACGTTCAAACTAGAGAATCTACGCTTTAATATGCGCTCTGGTACTTTCTTCATGTAATCTTTATGAGTTCGTTCAATTTCAGTAGAAAAGAGAGTCGAAAAGAGCCGGTACGGAACTGGTATATACGAGACAGAGTTGAAATTAATAGGCAGTGCAAAGAGGACTGAACAGAACACGACCAACACTAATACAGGATAGTCAGAGCAAAACGACTGTAAAAACAACACAAACAAGTGAGGCAAACACTACAAATGAGTGCACACAAATGAGACGTACGTGAATGAGACAGATAACTCAATAATACAAATGAGACAGAACAGTGCAAACGAGACGGTGCAGAGCAAGACAGGGGGAGCGGATCTTAGGGGCCGTCCGTAAATGACGTCACACGATATTGTACGATTTTTGCCCGCCCCCACCCTTCGTCACACGGCGTCACAAATATGATGTCACAAAGCTGTGTCCCCCCCTCCCCAAAAAAAACATGCTTTAAATCGCTTTAAACTATTGTCATTGTCGTGCGTATTTAATGTGGCGCTGCACTCTGATGTTGTAGGAGAAAACATGTATTAAAAAGTATATTTAATTAAGTAGAACGTGTTGTCGATATTTATTTAAAGTGATGTGACGTCACATTGCTCAAACCCCCTTCCCCACATCATACATCGTCACAAATGTCTGACCCCCCCCCCCCCCAGGTGCGTGACGTCATTTATGGACGGCCCCTTAGAGGGCCGGCTGTGTCATGAACAGATAATGCAGACGTGGAATTTACTTGCTGACACAGCTAAATCCTTACAGAGAGGAGTTTAGCAGCTCAGTAAACAATGAAATGTTTTGCTATCATTCGAACTCATCAACAAGCCTAATCCAGATGTAGGCTCCCATGCAAAGCCTAGAATGCAAGGTTGCCCAGATGTACACGTCAAAAGGACAATACCTTTTGTGAAGACAGTGGTGACATCCGTAGTCGGTGTATGAGCCGTCTCTGTCTCACACGATGTAACCTGCCGTGCGGGTGTCGGTGTATGTATTGGTGTGTGTGTGTGTTTAGGTGTGTTTGTGTGTGTAAATGTGCGTATGCATTGTGTGTATGTAAATGTGTGTTTATATAAAATAAACGTTGAAATAAAACACATACACCAGAAGCTAACATTAAGAGAGCATTTCCATTACAACACAATTGTCATGTAGAGAATTGAGTTCTGCCATAGGCACGTGGAATTTCCACAATTTTCTCAGGACCGCCTATGCATATGAACACCGACTAACACTGCTTTGGTACAGAGGCAAGGCAACCTTAAAATGACAATCGCTTTCCAAAGATATCAGCGCTACACCATGTATTGTTTAACAGAGTGAATATCACAACGCAGAGTAATATTTAACCGATTCTGGCAAAGGGCATTGTTACACGATAATCGGTTGTTTCTGAAACTTTTCATGACACTAAAGCCAGTAAAAGCAGCCTAAGCTGACTATCATTACTCATCACACGAATACACCGCTGATTGTGAGTTACCGAATGACGAATGAACGAGGACTCAGAATTTGTATTTACATTGGAGGAATCCAATGAGCTATGAAGATTGTTTCCACAGATGTCCAGACTTGTTTACCAGTCTACCATCTCATCCATCACATCCACGCCACGTACAGCCACCACTGCACTGTACCACGTGTCTCCCTCTGCTCCTGGCCTCGCACTGCTCCACTTTTGGAATTCCGTTCTCCCATCATCGCCTCTCTTTCCAAGCTCTCACAATAACCTTGTTCAATTCAAGAAACGTGCTACACTCATATCTGTAATAACGATGTTGGCAGTGCGGGATTAAGGCAGTGTGGGGCCTGTAGCATATGTTATGAAGGGGCCCTAAATAAAAAAACACGTAAATATTAAAACCCATTTTTTATTTGGATAGTAAAGTAATTGTATTTTTTCATTTCTTATACAGCCAGATAATACGACAAATCGCTAACCTTAAACACCCAGTCGTTCATAAAAGTTGAAGGCAGTATAGTACTATAGTAATAGAACAAGTTACAGAATCACTGAACCGGAATTGATACTTCGAAAGCATTTAGCGCGGGGCCCTTGAAAGTGCGGGGCCCGTAGCATTTGTAGCTACTTTTGCTAGTGAGATAATCCGGCACTGGATGTTGGCACTGCTGATTGTTGCTGGCCACTCGACTTTTTCAGCCTTTGGGCCCTTGGCTCAGCAACCATGTGTAATGACTAAACCTGGCACCCACATGTGACCTTGCAGGCAACTATAAAACAGATGAATTTACAAGTGCGATATTACGTTTAATCAGCACATGCAAATGAGCTGGTGACGTTCACTGCGAACACAGAAAATGCCTTTGAAATGAATGCGATGCCCATGATGCAACAGCAATGGTGGTGTTACCCACAGCTCGCCGATTTCGTTACCTTCGTGGGAAAAAGCGTCTTCTTTTCGCCTCTTATCCAGCACTCGCACACAAACATGGTCGTGCATCCACTGCTCCGCTCCTTGATCACAAGTTGTTTTAAACTCCAACTAGAAAACGAAGATGTCCCATCGTTTTCAACTGTAATACTCTTGATTCTCCCAAGAGGGCCCAGCTTCACGAGGAACTCGTCAACCTGTAGAGAAAGGATTTCTATTCAATTCGAAATCAAGTCCAACAAAGAACTCAGCTGGTGCAAAATCTGACTGCGACTTCCGGCAGACTTGAGGAGGCCTTCAGGCGTAAGGAGGCCTTAGCACGCGTTAAACGGTACTGATGTATGATAGTTGGGTAGCGCAGCCCCTTTGGCGTCCATGTATCAGGTGTCTCTGTGGATGTGCAAACTTTGACTTTAACATAGCTATTTCTGTGACTAGTCACAAGCTAATCCCTCAGCTATTTCAATGCTAAATTATCCTGTTTGATATGTAAATTCCTTTGTCAAGGTGCCTCACTTCTCTCACCCAGCTTAAAAAGACGCCACGAATCTTAGCAGCGTTCATTGAAGCTCTGTCGTCCCGACAGTTCTGTTCCTTCACCTGAAGAAGGCTACTTGTGTTGTGGCCGAAACGTCGTGATTTTTGTTGTTTTATTTTTTAACTACGTGACTTTACCGAATAGAACCAAAGAGTATGGATTCTTGCAGTCACTAAAGCTTCACATCTAGAAAAGGTACTGATGTTCACCATCGTTGGGGCTCATGAGTGCAGGGAATCATAACGGTGAACGAGGAGGTAATACGTGTACTTGGCTTAATAACTTAAAAAATGGGAAAACGATCGTTTAACGAATATTCGCTTACCGAGTAATTTTCGCAGAACGTATCTCACTCGTTAAGCAAGACACGCCTGTATTTGGCTTCACAGCGCAGGCATGCACATTGCTGTTCATAGTCTGCAATGTCCACTCTGGGGTGCCTCCTTTCCTTCAACTTGACCAGTCGACCTTCAGAAGCTGCTCTCGGTATGCGCGCTGTGTTTTGCATTATTCTGGCTGTCGCCTGATGAGGCTGGTTGTTGTACTTACCGGCCAAACGTCGTACTCGATTGTACATTTTGTGGGTTTACTCTCCAACACACCGGTGTGCTGAGCTAGTAACGAATTGGCATGTTTTGTTGTCATGACAAAGTTTACTAATTGGCTGCCTCGGGTGGGGGGCGGGTTTAACGAGGCATTTATATATTTATATATTTACGCGATCTAACCCAAAAAACCTCTATCATGTATGATATTGGTCGCGAAAGCCTAACGTGTTAAACTGTTTTCGCGCTATGTCGCGTCTCAGATGCCTTCAGTTGTTTAGAGAGCAAGTGACGTTTATTTAGTGTTGCAATCTTTTTTTATATTGAGCCCCACTTTGCGGCCTTTTATATTTCGTTAATTTATCCTGCCATGTGGTTTGTTGCTAATGACGATGCCATGAAGGAATTAGAGGTGGTCAATATTTTCTCTACTTATATTTATTTCTGCCTCCCATTTTGGTAGAAACATCTTCAAATGATGCTGAGAAAATCTGCATGAGCAAGCTAGAGATAGCAAAGCTTCCTTCACCATTGACCACACACAGACAGGGGAGAGCAATGAGTGCCTCTGAATAGTTGAGCGTGAGGATGAAGACGAACATGGCAACGTGGCTGAAAAAGAGTTATCAATCAGTGCGGACCGCCGGCCCCGGAACAAAAGCCGAAAGATGCACACCTGGGGGAGCTGCATGCAGGAATTACACTGAGAGACGGAAACAGGATCACGGGCATCACAGAACAAGCACAACAAGGCACCAAATTGGCGGCCATTGGATTTGTCTCCGTGAGTCCGGTGGCCAAGCGGAAGTTCTCCAGCCGTGGTGGGATGCTGCTTGGGCAGCCGACCTTGTAGGTCGCGTGTCCACTGTGCAGCAGCTGCGGAATCCGTCAGAGGGTAGACTGCATTGGCGAGGAGTTGGCGTGATTGACAGGAAATGTAAATGGGATGGGAGAGGAGGCGTCTCCAGGCGGACCGAGGGAGCCGTGGACGAGACTGGCAGCTAAAGGAGGGAATGACCTCTGCCGCGGAGATGTTTCGTGTTATTGTTTATTTAAATATTTAACCTGGAAAATCCCTCCCGGGGGGCATCTCACTGCCAAACGAGTACTCGCACGAATACGCTCATGTCATGTTAATTACGTTATTTTCACTACAACACTACGAATGTGGTTAATATAGTTCAATATATATAATGTTAATTATGTTGCAGTTACTCTGTATTTCTCTATTAGGGTTCTGTTATTATCGTTATGAATGTGACTGCAACCCAGCACACTCGTTACGGGGACCTGCACGGTGGTTGTACAAAACCAGCTAATGTTGAGCTCCTGATTGCAGCCGTCTCTGCCTCATTCTGTGCCTCATCCTCCGGTTAAGACGTCACTTGGCCTGCAGATGAAAGTCCATTCCTTGCGAGTAATAACACTTCAATTCGTTTCGATCAAATCTCACACTCTGAAAAAAGAGTAAAATAATTTGAAATCACTAACCTGCCCATTTTCAAACGCATTCTGGTTTCTTGTTGAATGTTTGAGTTGTATCTCTTTTGTGACACGGTCCCCATAGATCCCAATGCGTACATTGGCGTCTGTCCCGGCTCCAGTCTCAGTTCCCGTGTAAACAGTCACGTTGTACTTCCATTCTCCCGACTCTGCGACGGAATCACGCACACACATTACACGCGGCGCGCACTTTCCCGCACACCCGATTAGCACGGTTGGCTAGGGTACGGCGCGAACGAAGTTCAACATACACGCGTACAGACTGAACGAGGTTCCACCGAGCGCCGCGCTCGCTAACGCGCTGCGCTGGCTGCGACCTCCATCGGCTGTCAAACCAAACAAGCGCCGTGCACGCAGTCCCCGACTTACGAACCGCTCGACATAAACTGGGGACCAGGGGCCAAATTGTGTTCGTAAAGCGATGGTTAGTTTAACACGTAGGCTTTCGCGGCCATCGAATTATGGATGTCGATGGTTGTCTGTTAAGACTACGATTCCAGGGATGGACCAGTCCTTGTTAGCGAGCACCCGTCACGTCCTGCACGGCACAACAGGAATGAGCGGCCAGCACCCCCGCCCTACGACTTTGTCTATCCGTTATCAGGTTTTAAGGTCGAGTCGACCTAGAGGAGGCCCAGGACCGGATCAGATATTCGTCACCGTCGCCAGATCCACCTCGGGTAAGGCGAGTTTCGTTGCGTAGTGCGCTAACCACAGCGCCGTCATCTCCACTGCGCGCGCACGCACACAGATTACACGCACCCACAAATTGCACTCTCACGGGGATGCTGGCACAACTGCCTCTCTCTCTTACCTGCACCGCGAGTCAGAGCCACGAGGCCCAGCACCGTAACGAGATGGTGGAGCATGGCTCCCGACAGCAAACAGAGCCCCTCACGGGCTATTCCCTTGCAGCTCACTGCCCCTTCCCCAGTCACTTTTGATCATCTCCCACTTCCTCCCACGCCCACTCTGCCATGCTGCGTCTCTCAACTTCTCTTTTTCGTTTCCTGCACCTGAAATTGCAGCAATCCGTCGGCTTACGTTATCATTATTTCGCTTGTATGCCCAGGAAAGTGTCACGTGAGTCTTAAGACTCAAGTATTTCTCGGGAGGGACCTGCGAAGTTTGTGTTTTTGCAGTAGCGGGGAGATGTTGCTGCCTGTAATCCACCACCCTCCACTCTACACACACACACACACACGCGTGCATGCACACGAATTACACGCACACACGGCTCACACGCACGCAGCTTACATACAGATTACACACGCGCACAGATTAGGGGACGTCCATAAATGACGTCACGCGATTTTGGCCGATTTTTTTCACCCCCCCCCCTCGTCACACGGCGTCACAAAAAGTCAGACCCCCCTCAAATATGACGTCACAAAGCTCTGCCACCCCCCCACCCCCCAAAACCATATTTCCATTTTGAAAATAAAACATGCTTCAAATCGCTTTAAACTATTGTCATTGTAGTGCGTATTTAATGTGGCGCTGCACTCTGATGTTGGAGGAGAATTTTTTTTTAAAAGGAGGTGTTGCAAAGCTGAAATTTAGCATAAATTCACTTGAAAATATTCAACGTCTAACTAAAACTGCAGATGTTCAGAATATTATATATAAATTCTCTTATAATGATAATATATTTAAAGTAATTATAACTATCAAAAAATACTTGAAACTTTGTAGTAGAACGAAGCAAAATGGAGAGTACAATTATAACAATCACATTTATTTCACAGAATGAAAAGGCCTGGTAGAATCATTAGAATCAAAATGTTTAATTAAAAAAAAATTACAAAATATATGCTTCTCCATTCTCCCATGGAGAAGCAAAATGTTCGTTCATGAAATAAATAAAACGTGACCTTAGTAAATTTAAATAATCAAATAGTTAATAATGAAAATGAATCAAAATTAGTGTTGTTATAACAATTCGAATTAATATTTATTTAAAGTTGCGCATTTTGATGTGACGTCACATTCCTCAAACCCCCCCCCCCGTCAAACATCGTCATAAATGTCTCACCCCCCCCCCTCCCACCCCTAGGTGCGTGATGTCATTTATGGACGGCCCCTTACACGCACCCACAAATTACACTCTTATGGGGTGCTGGCACAACTGCCTCTCTCACCTGCACCGAGCGACGAGGCTCAGCACCGTAACGAGATGGTGGAGCATGGCTCTCGACAGCAAACAGAGCTCCACCTAGACTATTCCCTTCCAACTCAGTGCTCCGTCCCTCGTCGCTTCCCCTTCTCCAGTCACTGCCGATCATCTCCCACTTCCTCCCACGCTCATTCTGCCATGCTGGGTCTTCCCTATCTGGTTTCCTGCAGCTGAAATGCAGAAATTCGCCAGTTTATATTATCATCTTACCTATAAACGTTATTTTTTGTCTGTCTGTCTGTGTGTCCGTGTGTGTGTGTGGACACACCTTGTGCCGCATTTAACTCACAAACTGCTAGCTTTACGTTTCAACAAACTACACACGACGCAATAAGCCCCTGACCAACAAATCACAATTTATTTTTCCCATCCGTCAAATGTAAAGTAGTTAAATTAACAATTTATTACTATTTATTATTATATTACTACGCTGAGCGCGCGCCAAACCACGTATCTGCGCGTGCGTGGAAGAGCCGACATGTGGTTCCCATAGCAACACACACACACGATCGGTGGGGGCAGAGAAAAATTATAATTTGCGTTAAAACAACCCAGACCCAGCCGGCCGAGGTGGAGCCTTGGCCGCCTGGGGCTGGGTAGAATTTGTCGTGCCAAGAGGCCATTGGAGCACCTTCACTTGGCGATTTGAAGCGGCTTTCCGATCGGTGCATTGGACGGAAGACGAGGCGCTGATGGCTCTGCCGACTGTTTTGGATGACGACGGTCTTGCTGTTTTCAGGGCTATTCCCGCTGCTAAGAAGGCCACCCTTCAAGGTGCTTATGCTGAGATGGCAGACGTGTACGAGCCGCCTTCCGACACGTGCAGGCAGTTTCTTCAGCATAGGCGAGCAAAGGCCGAGACGCCTCTTGCCTATCGCGGTCCGCTGTTGGTGTTAGCGGGTGCAGCTTACCCTGGCGTGAATCCGGAGGCCCTCGACTCGCTCGTCATGGAACGAATTATGGGACTGGCGAGAGACATGGGCGTGGTCTTACCTGTGTGTGACGACATTCAAACGTCCCGATGGGCCGCCAGGTGTCTTCAGGCCCACGAAAATCTACACCGTTGGTTTCAGATGGCGGCGTGGACGGGGGACCCTAGTCAAGACGGGGAACCGAAGGGATGGTTGGCCGAGCAAAGTTGTGGTGATTCCGGCCGGCGATGGGTCTTCGGAGGGGGACGTCGCTGCTGCGGTTCCGCCGTGGAATCGGAGACGGAGGGACGCTGTGCGCCGTCGATGGAGCTGGAGACCGCGTCAGCTGGAGACCGCGTCAAGACTGGGTGGCGCAGCGGCCACCTGTGGCCTGTTTCCGCTGCGGCCAGCTGGGGCAATTCGCGAGAGGGATGCCAGAACCCACAGCTGCTCTCGCCGAGTCTCGCACGGCACACAACCACACAACTCTTGCACGATTTTACCCCTAAGCGGTTGTTGTTTATGGTACCGATAACCATTAGTTTGTTTCGATTTAAAGCTTTCGTGACTTTACCGAAAGAACCAAAGAAGATGACATTAGTTTGTTATCGACGTGTTTGTTTGGTGGCGGATAAGTTACATATGGAAACCACCACCCCCACCGATTAGAGTTAGCGACACGATCGTCGTATACGAAGCGAATTTGCGCGTTATCTGAAATCGCCACACGCGGGAATTTTGTTGAAATTTTTTTTTATCAATTCGCCCGCGATATCGCCTCAAAAAAAGTCAGGAGGAGGAAGCTGATTAAGGTGAGTAAGTGGACCGCGGTGGCGACATAGACCTGGGTCGCCAAACGACGACAACTGCGGCATCTGCAGGATGCCCTTCAACGGCTGCTGCGCTGAGAGGCCGTGCCCCGTCCACTGCTGCCCGGAGGGAGCCCCGTGCTCTCCACTACTGGCTTGAGGAAGAGCCGCGCTATCTCCACCGCTGCCGTGAGGGAGCCAGACTCTGTCTGTCCACTGCTGCCCTGAGGCAAAGTTGTGCTCCATCCACTGCTGCCCTGAGGGAGAGCCGTGCTCCGTCCACTGATGCCCTGAGAGAGAGTCGGGCTCTCTCCACTGCTGTTGCCCCGAGATGTCGCGGGCGCTGCCCCAGAGCGAGGAGGCGCTGCTGCAGTCGTTCAACAAGCGGCTCAAGGACGACGTGCGCTCCATCCTGGACAACTTCACGGAGATCGTCAAGACGGCCAAGGGTTGTGAATGAAGAGTCCCCTGTGTGGGCTTCAGTGGGGCCGTCTGGTCGGGCAGCAGAGACACGAGAGGCCAAGAAACGACATTCCAGTTGTGGGTTGAGCTCAAGGAGGGCTAGCTCGAGCACCATCTTGCGGCGGGGAAAGGAGGCGATGCAAGCGGTTCAGCCGAGCCCACAACAGCCAAAAATCTGCTGTCCCTGTCTGGGGGGGGGTGGGCTGTTCAACCCTAGCACATGGGCGAGAAGCCGTGCATGTGTGACGAGTGCGGAAAGACGTTTTTCTCGTGCTCGGCCTACATACAAGTGTATATATTTTATCTTTTCCGCTTGTGTGTTAATCTGTGTATACCCCGGATATTTTAAAAATGGCAATTCTCCTGCTGTGTATCATAATGCTGTCCCTCCCGGCCATATCTAGTGCCACACTCAACTCTACAAACGGCTACCCTCGTTACTTTGCGTTCATACTTGTTGCTTGATTTGCCACTACACCTTCAAATGAAACAGCACATAGACACTTCTACACTCCATCATTGTATCCTTTTAAACCCTATCTTTGTCCCATTACATCACCAGCACTCCTTCCAAACTTCATTCTGCTCTTAAAAATAACACCATCTGCGAGATGCTGCTATTCGTCCAAGGTTCACCGCTCTTCATCCTTTCACAGAAAATACTTGTGCAAACTATTAATTCTACTTTTATTATTTCTGGGTGGTATTGAGCTTCATCCTGGCCCAAATGTAAAGAACTCGTATAATTCTGTAGATTTTTCTGGCAGAAAATGTGTTGGTGCTCTACATGTCAACATCAGAGGGCTTGTGATTAAATTAAGTCAACTAAAAGTAGAAGTGGCAAATCTTGACCCGGGCATTTTTTGCCTAACAGAAACATTTCTCACTCCTGCCGTCAATGACTTGCAGATTACGATTGACAACTACAACCTTTTTCGGCTTGACTGAGGATCTAAAAGAGGTGGAATTTCCATCTATGTTCGTAATACTATTGCATGTTCACCAGCTCACTCCTTGTTTAAAAAATGTTGCTTTGAAGGTTTGGCTAGAATAACTCTTCCAAATAATCAAAATATATTGGTAGTGTGCTGCTATAGACCGCCTAGTGGGAAGGATGTTGAAGCTGCATCTGCACTGAGAGAGCTTTTTGGGGGCCTCCCTAAAGGTGAAATAGTTTTAGTGGGTGATCTAAATTGGAATTGGCTAGACCCGCCGGCCGTGGCCACAAATTTTACAGATGAATTTAACCTGTTTCAATTAATAAATGTCCCCACAAGACCCAACCTAAAAAATCCGGGACAGTCAACTCTGCTTGACGTCCTATTGACAAATGCCCCTCACAATTTCGTACTGACTGGTGTTCTGGGTAATAACCTTAGTGATCACTCCTTCATTTTCGAGGTGAGATCATCAACCAGACCCAAAGCCCCCCCTACATTGGTTGAGAAGCACTCTTTGAGGCACTTCAGCTCTCAGGCATTTACAAATGATGTGCTTCACTCGGATATTGACAAGGTCTGTGACATCCCCAACCTGACTACGGCTTGGGAGACTTTCAGGTACACGTTTCTCCAAATTCTTAACAAACACGCTCCGTGGGTTAGATTTAAAACTAAAGGCAACCGCCCACCATGGTATGATCCTTTGATTACAAAGCTCATGAAAACTAGGGACAAGGCTTGGGCATGTGCTCAGAAAAATAATTTAGTCAATGACTGGCTAGAATACAGGATTTTTAGGAATAGATGCGTCAAAAAAATACGGCATGCAAAAAATGCCTACTTTTCCTCCACTCTCCTGGAATCACATGGAAATGCCAGGATTTTTTGGAAAACAATCAAATATATCGAAAAGGCATCCAAAACAGACAATCTGCCCGTTGAGCTTAACCGAAATGGGGAATATTTTTCAGATCCCAAAGAAATAGTTGACAATTTTAACCTTCTTTTTTCTGAAGCTGGTAATCTTTTTGATAATGTATTGGGAGTCACCCCTGCTCATGCAAATTCCTACACCCCTGTCCAAACATTAAACGAATTTAGTTTCCAGCCAATCCACGAAAGTAATGTTCTGAAACAACTGTCCTACCTCAAAGGGTCCTCCTCTACCGGAGCAGATAGTATTCCCGTCTTTGCTCTACTAACTGTTGGTTACCTAATATACAAACCTATAGCCCATATTTTCAACCTGTTCATCAAAGAAGCATCAGTTCCTCTAGAATGGAAACATTCCTATGTCCGTCCACTTCACAAAGGGGGCCCTAAAGATGATCCCAATAACTACCGACCTATCTCAATTTTATCCCCACTGATGAAAATTTTTGAAAAATTATTGAACTACCAAATGAGCAGTTTCCTGTTCACCAACAATCTACTACATCTAAAACAATCTGGGTTCCTAAAAAATACAGCACCACATCTGCTGCATTAGACTCTCTGAATCAAATTTACAGTAGCCTTGATAATAAGCAGTACTGTGCCTGTCTTTTTCTTGACCTGTCCAAAGCTTTTGATACAGTTGACCACAACACCCTGCTTAGCAAACTAAGTTGTCTCGTTTTTTCTGAAAACACAATAAAATGGTAAAAAATTACCTCTTTTCTCGCACCCAAACTGTATTCACAGATGGTTGGAGGTCAAACAGTGTTAAGATAACAAAAAGGGTTCCACAGGGTTCCATCCTCGGCCCCCTCTTGTTCTCTCTTTATGTCAATGACTTGGGCACTGACCTGGATCATTCCAGGGTAAATCTTTTTGCAGATGACACGATACTGATTACTGCTGGCCGCTCTCCAGATGACGTGATTGCTAAGCTCCAGGGTGATTTCAACAAACTACAACATCAGCTAGTTGCTCTTAAATTCGTCCTGAGCACCTCCAAAACCAAGGTGCTATGCTTCTCACCGGGACTAAAGCAGGAAGTTATTTTTCCCCAACTACATTCCTTAAACAATTATGAAATAGAGCAAGTCAAGATCTATAAGTATCTTGGGGTCATGCTGGATTCAAAACTGAATTTTGAAGATCACATTGATTATATTGGAAAAAGACAAAATAAAAAATTGATTTTCTGTATCGACATAAGCACTGCTTCCCCCCCATGTTCCGTTTGGATTTTATAAAAGCTACCATACTGCCTCTACTTGATTACTGTGATATCGTGTATAAATCAGCCCCACGTACTGTACTGAAGAAGCTTGATTCCATCTATCACTCGGCCTTAAGATTTGCATTGAACTGCCCATATAGGACTCACCACTGTGATCTCTACATTGGGTCAAACTTAACATCTCTAAATGTTCGACGGCTTGTGCACCAGATCTTATTTATTCACAATGTACTTACAAAAAGATCTGCAGACTACCTGCTGGATATCCTCTCTATTTCAAAGAACAAATTTGACCTCAGGTCTTTGCTCATTTACCAGCTTCACATTCCCTATTGCCGTACAAAAACCGGAGGAAGGGCCTTTGCTATTGATGCCCCCAGGGTCTGGAATGCTATTGCCAATAAACTGCAACTTGAATCACTACCTATGAGACCTTCACTCAAAACTGCTCTAGAGGAGTTGTACACCCCTAGCTGCCACTGCTATTCAGTGGCCTAAAATAAAATAAAATGTTTAGCTCCAGATGACCGCTGCAAAGTATTATCTGTATTTTGATTTAGTGTGCTGATCTTAAAGGTGCATTGAAAAATGTGATACTCCGACTGATGCTCCTATTGTTGTGGAGTGACTCATGCAGCCAGCTATGGCTCTAGGTTTGGTGTTACATGTTATTTATGTAGTTTATTGTTAAAAATTGGGTCACAGTCCCTATGATTCTAGATTTGAAGCTTTCGTGACTGCAATGATCCAAACTCTTTGGTTCTATTCGGTAAAGTCACGTAGGTTGTTATTTTTTTTTTACCTAAGTCCCTATGACCACTGTTACATTGCATTTATGGCTTTATTTTGGTGATTTCGAAAAGTTTTTTGGTTTGGCCATGTTTTTGTTTGTTGTAGTACGGAGTTAGACTAATGGCCTTAATCTAAGTTGTCTTGTGGATGTTGTTGTTGTTTGACTTGCATCCCACTGGGATTTTTGCACACAGCGTTGGTGTACGGTGCTTTTTCAGGAATATTTTGATGTTTTTCCCTGGATTTTCTGTTTGCACAATCACATAGTCACTTGAAGATGTTTTCTTGTTCATGTTTTTGTTTTTTGTTTGTTGCGATTGCACTCGATTCAAGAGCCGAATGGCTCACAGGGCTATACCAAAATAAATAAACTGAACTGAAACTGAAAGAATCGCCCTCCGGCACCGACCGCTGCTCCGGCGCCCGCTGCCCCTCCGACGGCTCAACCTCAATCCCAACAGGCGAGTCGGTACACATCAGACACCCGGCCCATTTTGCAATCTCAGACATCTGATGACTCAGGGTTCACTCGCTCTCAGCATAACACACATGTTGACACCGGGCAACAGGATTCAGATGCACATGGGTGGCTTAGCTCGAGGACACAGCGGAGGAAATTGGCGCGTCGCATGGTCGCGGCAGTATCTGGTTCGGTGCAAGGTGTGGAGGTGTGTCTTCGTGGACACGGGAGCCGCGGCTACTATTATTTCCGACGTTATTTTTCAATTATTGTCGATCCCTGCTCGTCAAAAACGATCTGTTATTAATGCTTGCGTTCGGCAGCAAGAATCACGTTACAAGCCCTTGTCGACGTTGTGGTGGAGATCCCGCTGGGATCGTAAATAAATTACTTGTGTTGATTCGATGGGTGGGGCCCTTTTGACCCCGTCTACTACAGCGACTCGTGGAATGGCGCTAGTTGGCGCACAGACGGTCCTTTGCTCCAACCAGGCCCTGTTCTTGCAAGTGCTTAATGTGGGCCCGGATGCGGTTGTGGTTCAAGCTGGTATGGTGTTGGCTTACGCCACCACCGCATTCTGTGAACATGATGCCGTTGCCCCGAGATGTGGGCTGAAGCACTATGTCGGGAGAATTTGCAGTTGTCTCCCGAGCAACGGAATGACTTGCTCTTGTGCGAATTCTCCGACATTTTCAGCAAGAGTGAATTTTATATCGGTCGGAACTCCCTGTTGCATCACCGTATCGACACAGGGGAGGCCGGCCTCATTCGTCAGAACTCTTACCGTTTGAGCCCAGTGGAAAAAGAACGTGTGCAAGGGGCAGTCAGCGACATGTTGGCCGCCCGTCGTGCTTGTTAAGAAGGACGGTAGTCTTAGGTTTTGTGTTAACTTCTGTAAGTTGAACAAAATTTATGTGGCCGATGCGTACCTGCTCCCACACATGGATGACTCCCTGGGTGCCTTGTCCGGCGCACGGTTCTTCTCCACACTCGATTTGTCTTCGGGGTTTTGGCAACTTCCCCTTGACGATTCATCAAAGCCTAAAACCACGTTCCGCACGCCCCAAGGACTCTTTCAGTTTAATTGCCTTCCGATGGGCTTGAATTTGGCTCCGGCCACCTTTCTGCGACTCATGGAACTCGTCTTTACTGGCCTGCAGTGGGACTCTTGTCTAATTTATTTGGACGATGTCATTGTGTTCAGCCGCACTTTTGACGAACATCTTCGATGTCTGCGTTCCGTTTACGCTAGGATGCGCTCTGCCAATCTGAAATTTAAGCTGGCGAAATGTAATTTGCTGCAAAATTCGGTGTGCTATTTGGGTCACATTGTTAGCACTGAGGGCATCGCCACGGATCCGGATAAAACGGCTTGTGTTTGCGATTGGCCGACCCCCAAGTGTGTGGGTGATGTGCATAGTTTCATCGGGTTTGCGTCATACTACCGTAGGTTCGTGCCGCAATTTGCTACAGTCGCCAAACCCTTGCATGCCTTGACTGCTAAGAACCAAAGGTTCCGGTGGGGACCGGAAGAGGCTGCATTTCTAGCCCTTCGTGAACGACTGTCTGGGCATGCCCACCCTCGAGTATCCAGATTTGTCCCTGCCATTTATCCTGGACACTGACGCTAGTGACCCGGGCAAAGGCGTCGTTTTATCTCAAGTTAAGAACGAGGTTGAGAGGGTGGTCGCGTACAGCAGCCATGTCCTCTCCCCCGCGGAATGTCGTTATTGTGTCACTCGGAGGGAATTATTGGCCATTGCTTATTTCATCTGAAAATACTGGCCTTACCTCTATGGCAGGGAGTTCGTTGTTCATACGGATCACACGGCCCTCCAGTATTCCCTGAAGGTCGAACAACCTTCTGGCCAACTTTCGCGATGGCCTGAAATCTTACAGGAATTCTCGTTCCGCGTGATATATTGGAAGGGTGTTCGACATTGTAACGCAGATGCCTTGTCCCGGTTGCCTCAATCGGGCCGTTGTAGACCCTCTGTGTTGCAACTGGCTGCCGTTATGTCTGCGGTTGCTGGTTCGGAGCCCGCTGCACCAGTTGATAGCGTGTTGCAGCTTGCACGCTCTGCTTGGGTACACGAGCAGCTGAATGACGATTCCTTATGGGTCTTGCGGCGTCGCGCGGAAGATGCAAGGGAAACTACCACGTCGGTTGGTGTGCCCCGATTGATCCTTCATGACGGCCTTTTGATGTGGAGAGAAGAGATGTTGGATCGCTGGCGGGTTGTCGTCCCCACCTTTCTCCGGGGTGACCTGGTTCGTGCGCTGCACGAGGATAAGCTGTTGCACCTCGGTGTCCAGAAGTCCTTGTGGACATTACAGCATGATTATTATTGGCCGGGGATGACAGCCGTTGTTTCCATTTCGGTTTCACGTTTCAATGAATTGGTAGTGCTCGATATCCTTGGGCCCTTTCCGACCACCCCAAGAGGAAATAAATTAATTTTAGTGGGAGTAGAATATTTTTTGCCGATGGCCTATGGTTTGGCCACTGCCTGACCGGTCGGCAGCTTCCATTGCGTAGGCATTTTTGTACGGTTTTGTGATGGACAAGGGAGCCCCTGAGCAGTTGCTCACTGACCAGGGGCGCAATTTCTCGTCTAAACTACTGCGTGAGGTTTGCGACGTTTTGGGTAATAGAAAAATTAGGACATCGCCATACCACCCACAGACGGATGGGATGGTAGAGAGCCTGAATAGAACTTTGACCTCCATGCTCTGTCAGACGTTTGACGCCGGGCAAACGGATTGAGATTTGCATGCGCCGAGTGTACTCGCCCCGTATAGGATGGCCCCCCATACTTCCACGGGGTTTTAGCCGTTTTTTCTCATGCATGGGAGGGATAATGTGTCCCCTATAGATGCCCAATTGGGGTCGTCATTAGAGAAAGGCAAGTCCAGACTGCCTGAGCATGTGCAAATTTCCCTACAATCCATTTCCACGGCTCGAGAGGCGGCCAGAGTTAACGCCGCCAAAGCACAGGCGCGCAATGAACATAATGCGGGGAAACGGGGTCACGTGCTGCCGTAGTCTGTCGGCGACAAAGCATGGCTACATTGCCCCCAGGGGCCGGTTGGTACATCCCCTAAGTTACACAAGCCCTGTCAAGGACCCGTGGAAGTGGTCGAGGTTAAACGGCCACAATGTGTGCGTATCTAGGTGGGCCGTCGCCGTTGGTTCGACCATCCTTCTCGGTTGAAGCCGTTTGTCCTTCCACGGATTGCCTCTTCATCAACAACAATTGGCCTGCCGGTGTCTGATGTGTCCAGTGGGCCGGGGATGGTGCGTTCAGATGGCATGCATCAGAAAACTGTGTCGTGCCGTCCACAGCATCTGTGACCGTGGATGGGCCTCGGGACCTCGCCAGGATCAAGGATGTGCTTGCTGCTGCCAAGCCTGCTGCTCATGTGCCTCCTGTGTTGCAGCCCGCGTCTCCGGATGATCCGGTGGTTGGCGTGCCACCCGAGCGGGAGCAGGAGGCCGTCCCCGTTGATGGACCAGCGTCACGCACTCGGTCCAAATGCTTGCGGTTCCGTTGATCCTTGCTCTGGGATTGTCGGAGTGCCTAAGGGTTGTTGCATTTTGTTCCCTTCCTCTGTCTTGCCCCACTTGTATATCCCCTTCTCTCCGTGTCCCCTCATTATTGGGTGTAAATTGTTCTACAGGTTGTCCCGTCCCTTTAAGGAAAACACCACGAGTCCTGCTTTTCTACCTCTTTATTGTCAATCTTATTCTGCGCATACATGCTCTAACATGTTAATTGAATATTAGCTGGGATGGCTACTTTTTATCACGGGGGGGGGGGGGGGGGGCGGGGGGTGATGTAATGACATAGTGACATCTACTGGTTGGAAAAGGGAAGCATGGGCACAGGCACCACTATAAATATCATCCAATCCCAAAGGGAGAGGTATCTGGGCCAAAGGTAAAAGGCGGGGCTGGCTGAGATACTCTGGGAACCGGCTAAAAGGTTCCATGAGAGGGCGTGGCCAGAGGCGGAGCCTAGCTGCGCCTGCGGCAATATAAGCGGAGGCGGAGGAGGACTCGTGGTCCGGACTGCGTCACTGCTCGCCATCATCTCTCTCCATTGGTCGGCCAAGTGGCAGATCTCCTGCGAAGTCCCACCACCCTCGCCGGTGCGCCGTCAACCAGTGGGGAGGCCGGGAGTGGGTGGACGGAACAACGCTGTTGGATTTACCACGTGTAGCCTGTAGGGATGCTATTACCTAAGTGTGTGCTCGGAGAAGGAAGAGGATAAGATTAGCCTGTGGTGTGCTCGAATGTGAATAAAGAAGAGAGTACCCTCTACGCGGCAGTCGTTCATTACAGTACTATAGAGTCAGTAGATATTACTATAGAGCCAGATACTACCGTAGAGTTTGATACTACTATAGAGTCACTAGATACTACTCACTCTATTGTATGTAGGGTGTGTAGGTATATATGCCTACACGGGGGTAAAAAAAAAATTTTGAGGGGGGGTCGACAATTTTCGGAAACCTTTTAGATCAACTATTTACTCCCCACTTTCTAGAACTATTTGGACTTCTGCAAGCCTCTTATAATTTTGTTGACGAACAAATGGACAGACAAACGACACACCGGGCTTTCACAATAGCTTAGCATTTGTGTATGGGTAATGACATAATGACACCTGCTGGCTAGAAAAGTGAAGCACGGGTACAGGCACCGCTAAGACAACATCCATTCTGAAAGGGAGAGGTATCTGGGGCAAAGGTAATGGGCGGGGTTGGCCGAGATGCTCCAGGAACCTGCTCGAAGGTTCCACGATAGGGCGTGGCCAGAGGCAGAGCTTAGCCGTGCCTGGGGTGATATAAGCGGGGGCGGAGGAGGGCTCGGGGTTCGTTTGTGGAGTCTTGGGTCCGGACTGCGTCACTGCTCGCCGTCATCTCTCTCCGTCGTCTGGCCACATGGAAGATCTCCTGCGGGCTTCCATCACCCTCCTTGGCACGCCACCAGCCAGCGGCATAGCCAAGTGTGGACGGTGTAACTGCGCCGAGTGATTGGCCATGTGTGTGTAGCTAGTAGAGACGCTAACATCTAAGTGTTGTACTCAGAGTGAGAAGATGTTGGCCTGTGCTGTGCCCGTATAAGAATAAAGAAGTACCCTCTACGCAACGTGTCACGGAAGTCACTCATTACATATGTATATATGTTATGTTTTTAAGAGAAGTTTTGAAATATATTTTCCCCCCTGTTAGTTATTAATATAATTGCACTGGTTTTCCCAGGAAAGATTCACGGGAGTCTAAAGACTAGAGTATTTCTCAGGAGTGTCCTGCGAAGTATTTTTTAGTAAGGGGGAGATGTTGCAGTAGGGGGGGGAGATGTTGCTGTGTGTAATCCACATTGAGTCATTTGCAGGTATTTTTTCTTTCCTTGGGATATTTTATTTTTAGCTATGGAAGGCATGCATACACGGTGCTTTAAAATGCAAGCCAACTGTGTTCAGTGAGAGAGGTTATGGAATGGATGGAGGGACAGGGGCTGGGAATTGAGCTGATGTTGCTGGGGTAGGTAAGGCAGAATAAGGTGGAATGTGATGTTGAGTGAGGGTGTCTAATGGGGGCAACGTGGATGAGAGGTAGTGGGGTATGGGGCACGTGCGTTAACTGGTCAAATTGGCATGGATGAGGGTAGGTGAAGGGTGGAAGGGGCAGAGGTCTGGTGGCCGGATAGTCGAGCTGATGGAGGAGCACAGTGTAGGGCTGGGGGAGAGATGTGGTTAGGTGGACATAGAAAACGAGATGTCGGAGCCAGGTCAGGAATTGGGGTCGTCGGAGGAAGATTACTGGGGATCTGGGAGAAGGTTAGAGGCGGGCAAAGGAACTAGTAGGGGTGGAAGCAGTGGAAGAGAAAAGACAATATAGAATAGAAAGGACCTGAGCGGCGAGGGAAAGGTGGAAAGCGAGGGTGAGAGTCTGATGTGAGTGGAAGTTTGTTCTAGTGCAATGCGGGGGGGCAAGAAGAGAGAAATAACAAAAGACTGGGCGCAAGGAGGTGATTGAATAGTGAGAAAACGGGAATATTGAGATCTAAGGGAGCGTGAAGGGACATATAAAGAAATAAGAGAAGAGAGGTAGGGCAGGGCAAGACCATGCAAAACCTTGAATACTAGGTTCAGGAATTTAAAAAGACAGCGGTGACAGACAGGAAGCCAGCAAAGTTGTTGAAGGAGAGGAGAGCAGTGGGATGTGTGTAATAAGGTTTATCTATAGTAGGCATTCCATCTAGGTGAAAGGTGATGGGGCGGATCCACCAGGGAAGCCTCTGGAACGTTCCCGAAGGTTCCAGGAGGGGCGTGGCCAGAGGCGGGGCTTAGCCTCCAGGGAGTGAATATAAGCCGGGGGCACAGCAACGTGAGGGGTCGGTGTCTGAAGATCAAGAGGAGCTCCCCGCCGCTGCTGCCCCGCCGTCTCCACCTGCCACGTGGCGGCTCGACCTCCAGCCACTCAGCCGCTCCCTAGCGTGCCGTCAGCCAGTGGCGTGTTGGTGAGTGGGAGAGCGACACGTGGTGCGGGGCAGCGCAGCCACCCGAGCGGGTTGACATCCGCGGAGAGAGAGAGAGAACCGAGGCTGTACCGAAGATTTATTAATAAACAACTTGAAGTCCTTACCGTGTTGGAACCACTCATTACATGTGTATGGAAGGTGGAGTACAGTCCGTGCAGCTGTGTTTTGGGTGTGTTGGAGAGGGGTAAATGCGTAAGCAGGGAGACCGACCAGGAGTGAGTTTCAGTAATCCAGACAGGTGAAGACAAGGGAGTGTACGAGGAGTTTGGCAGCAGTGGTATTGATGAGTGGGCGGATTTTTCTGATGTTGTACAGATGGTAATGGCATGTGTGAGGGGTGTTAACAATGTGGAAAGTGAAATAGAGAGTGGATTCGAAGGTAGCACCGAGAGTTCGGGAGGTAGAGAAATGGAGGGTGCAGGAGGGGGTGAGCGAGGATGTAAATAAAAGCACCAAGGTTTTGGAAGGATTTAGGGAAAGGACATTGTTGGTCATCCAGGCTTGTATGGCTGTCAGGCAACGATGAGATTATGGAGGGAAAGATCAGAGATAATTATTTGTAAGCAGAAAATTTGAGTGTCATCAGCAAAGAGGTGATATGAGCTATCGAAGGAATAAAGAATAGACTCGAGGGGAGATGTGTATACGGAGAACAGAAGGGGACCAAGTACTGATCCCTGGGGAACACCAATCGTGAGGTGGTTGGCGGATGAAGAGCAGTGGTTGAAATAGACAGTCGATGAACGGGAAGCTAGGTAGGAAAAGATCCAAGAAAGAGGGGCGTCAGAAATGCCGAGTTTGGAGAGAGTGGACAGGAGGAGGGAGTGGTCGAGGGTGTCGAAGGCAGGAGACAGATCGTGAGAGATAAGGTCGGAGGATAGACCGGAGTGATGCGAGTTGGCCCTGTAGTGTTGTGGATGTGAAGGAGGGCGATTTCAGTGGAATGGAGAGGGCAGAACCCAAACTCGTGGAGGGGATGCAGTGAGTGGGAAGAGATGTAGGATGAGAGGTGGGAGTGCACTAAGCGTTCAAGGAGTTTTGAGAAATAAGAAAGCAAGGAAATAGGGAAATAGTGTGCACGGACAGAAGGATCTATAGGTTTTTTTAAAGTGCTACGATGTTGGCGCTTGTATTAGAGTTAGGGAAGATTCCAGAGGAGAGGGAAAAGTTAAAGAGAGATAAGAGAAATGGAATATTTGTGAGAATTAATGGAAGAAGGAAGGCGGAAGGGGATCGAGGTAGAAAAAGGTGGGACGGATTTTTGGGGACGATGATAGACAGCTCCATAACAGAAACGGCGGAGAATGCATTTAAGGAATAAGTAGTATGGTGTAGTGTGGATTTCTTAGTGATCATGGAGAAGTGGATGTGGGTGATTTTGGTCATCAAGAAGTTTGAGAGGACCACAGGAATGGGGGTGGACGAGGAAGTTGCAGGTGCATTAGAAGACGGATGAAGCAGAAAGTTTAGGGTATTGAAGAGTAGAGCAGGGTGTGGAGATCGGTAGGAAATGAGGGAAAGAAAGTATGATTGGCGAGAAGCCTCCAGGGGCCGAAGTGTAATTTGATAGTAGGGCATTATATAAGGAACATGAGTGATGGGTTGGTGGAGTCCTCCAGATGCGCTATGCTTTGCGCATCAGCCGGCGCTGTGACTTGAGCGTTGACGATAACCAAGGACATGGGGGACGTTGCAGAGGGTGGAAGGGGAGCATAGGTGCCAAGCAATGCTGGATTATCCTAGTAGCAAAAGTAGCTACATATGTAGTAGTAGTTACATATGTAGTAGTAGTAGCTACACGTGTAGTAGTGGCTACAACATGTGTAGTAGTAGTAGCTACACGTGTAGTAGTAGTAGCTACATGTGTAGTAGTAGTAGCTACACGTGTAGTAGTAGTAGCTACATGTGTAGTAGTAGTAGCTACATGTGTAGTAGTAGCTACACGTGTAGTAGTAGCAGCTACACGTGTAGTAGTAGTAGCTACACGTGTAGTAGTAGTAGCTACACGTGTAGTAGTAGTAGTAGCTACACGTGTAGTAGTAGTAGCTACACGTGTAGTAGTAGCTACATGTGTAGTAGTAGTAGCTACACGTGTAGTAGTAGCTACACGTGTAGTAGTAGTAGCTACACGTGTAGTAGTAGCTACACGTGAAGTAGTAGTAGCTGCACGTGTAGTAGCTGCACGTGTAGTAGTAGTAGCTGCACGTGTAGTAGTAGCTGCACGTGAAGTAGTAGTAGGTGTACGTGTAGTAGTAGTAGCTACACGTGTAGTAGTAGCTACACGTGAAGTAGTAGTAGCTGCACGTGTAGTAGTAGCTACATGTGTAGTAGTAGCTACACGTGTAGTAGTAGTAGCTGCACGTGTAGTAGTAGTAGCTGCACGTGAAGTAGTAGTAGCTGCACGTGTAGTGGTAGTAGCTACACGTGTAGTAGTGGCTACAACACGTGTAGTAGTAGTTGCACGTGTAGTAGTAGTAGTAGCTGCACGTGAAGTAGTAGTAGCTGCACGTGTAGTAGTAGTAGCTACACGTGTAGTAATAGTAGCTACACGTGTAATAGTAGCTACATGTGTAGTAGTAGCTACATGTGTAGTAGTAGTAGCTACATGTGTAGTAGTAGTAGCTACATGTGTAGTAGTAGTAGCTACATGTGTAGTAGTAGCATGTGTAGTAGTAGCTACAAGTGCAATAGTAGCTACATGTGTAGTAGTAGTAGCTACACGTGTAGTAGTAGTAGCTACATGTACAGTAGTAGTAATACACGTGTAGTAGTAGCAGCTACACGTGCAGTAGTAGCTACACGTGTAGTAGTAGTAGCTACACGTGTAGTAGTAGCTATAAATGCTAATGGCCTCGCACTCTCCAGGGCCCCGCGCTAAATGCTTTCAAGCTATGAATTCTGGTTCGGTGATTCTGCACTTGCTCTATTACTATAGTACTATTCCACCTTCAACTTTTGCGAACGAATGAGTGTTCAAGGTTAGCAATTTGTCGTATTATCTGGCTGTATAGAAAATGAAAACATACAATTACTTTACTATGCAAGTAAAAAATGTATGTGTTTTAATATTTAAGTGTTTTTGTTTATTTAGGGCCCCTTTACAATATATGCTACAGGTCCCGCACTAGTTTAATCCGGCACTGGGTGCAAGCGCGTCCAAAGAGGAAGAAAGTTCTGAATTTAGAACAAAAGAAGCAGTGTCGGGTGCATGGAGGAGAAATCAAGAGATTGGTGGAAGCGATGAGGAAACCAAGGAGAGAAGTGCGCAGTGGTCAAAGGAGCGGCCCAGAATGCAGGCAGGCACCACTGGCCGGCAGCACTGCCCAGCCATGCGCACGCAGAGTGGGCGCCCACGGCCCATCGGCCGCACGCCATCGCACGGACGAAGCAGCGCCGTGCAGGAAGCGAGCTGCCCAAGAAGTCAGCTGCACTTCGCAATGACAATGGCACACCCATATTGCGGACGCGTAGGCCCCGACGAGGCGAAGCCTTCACGGTGCCACAGCCCCGGCCGGGAGCCGCCCGGCGTACTCGCCTGGATAGCCCGTCGGCCGTGCAGTGCGGCGAGGTGGTGGTGCACCTGGCCTCGTTATGGCAAAGGCCCCAGGCAGGGGCGGCCCTGGGCAGCAATCGTGGCTCCATGCAGGAGCCATCAGACGTAGATGCTGAAGTGGCCTGCCAGCTGCATGATGGGGCAGAAGTGGAGCCACCCCATGGAGACAGCACAGCCACCACGTGGAGATGGCACAGCCAGTATTCGCCGGCTGTGCACACATAGTTGGTGCCGCAGGCGCGCCGGGGCGGTAACGCTGCTCCGAGGTGGCAGGAAAGCCGCACTACAGAGACAGCAAAGTCGGATCTTGCCAGCTGTGCTCTCACAGCGGGTGCCCCAGGCGTACTCAGCCAACACCACCGTGCTGGTAGTGCCACTCAGCAGGACAGCCGCCTGACTCATCCCTCGGAGCGACCCGTTAGCCACACGGGGCGTGAGGGAAGCCGCGCTGCAGAGATGGCGCAGCCGGCCCTCGCCAGCCGTGCTCTCACAGCGAGTGCCCCAGGCGCGCTGGGCCGGTACCACCCCGCTGGCAGTGCAGCTCAGCAGGAGAGCCGCCTGGCTCAATTGCCGGAGCGACCCGTCGATCGCACCGAGCGGCAGGGAAGCCGCGCTGTAGAGGCGGCACAGCCGGCTTTCGCCAGCCGTTGTGTCGCTGGGGAGCGCGCAATGCCTGCGGGGGCAGGTAGGGTGGTGTCGCTAAAGCACTGATAAAGAAAAGAATGAAACAAAATAAGTGAGAATAGAGTTGAAGATGAGCAAGATGAGAATAAGGAGAGCGGGGGAGGATGAATGGAGAGGTGAGGAAGGTACAAGGGGTGGAAGTATTTTGGTGACGGTGGAACCAAGAGATGTCAGCAGCCAGCTGGAGCGGCGCTATCGCCATCTTGCCTACTGCATATTTGGAGTTTGGTCTCTATCTCCCCGTGGTCGCATGGATTCTTCTCTGAGTCCGGTTTTTACATCCACATTTTAAACCAACGTAAGTTTAGAGTATGTGGCTGCAATACATTTCCACATGATGATGATCAAATTCGTTGACCTATCCATTGTGGCCAAGTCGACTTCTGAAAAAGAGCTACATGGTTCAGTAGGCCTTACCTGGTAAAAAAAAGTATTGTATAGTTTTAAACAGTGCTGTTAGGCGCGAGTGTCTCGGCCTCGCTGTGCGCTGCGTTGCACCACTATCCGGGTAGTCAACCTCGCATTCAATACACTTTCAGAGCCAGGGTGAACATCCGACTCCGACATATTTAATTAATTGAACGAGGTAAAACTGATAGAAAAACACAGCACAAAATACAGCATCTGTTAATACTTGGAATATCAATACAATGACCACTGCAGCATCGTAACATTGTCTTAGATAACATGAAACTCCACAGTAGGTCCTGGAGGGACCAGGCACCTACATTAGCACTGAACAGCTATACAAGAGAATAAGCTATTGTGTTAAATAAGGGCACATCGTGTACTCATCATACTGCAGCCTAAATATACAGCACTACACATACCACTGAACTGTGGATGAGCTATGTCGTCATCCGTGCTCTCAAGATTGCAATATGGTTACATGGGTACAAGTCTGACTCGACTCATTCAATTACAAGTAACATTCACAATAAGGCAAGTGGCAGGCTTCGTTGTTAACTAGGCCTCATATTTATCATAACAATTTAACAGAATCATAAAGGCATTTACAGCATTATAACGGACATTCTAACATTATAACATCATTTCCAGTATTATAAGAACATAAACGAACTTACAGACAATGCTTCTTAAAATCCCACAATGAACAGATGCACCTGTCTTCACTGGGACGCTATTTGTGCCACCATTTTGTACTCTGTGTAATGGCTGATACCCTGCCGCGTGGCTGAGAGGATGTCAAATCGGAACTTCCTGGTCACGTGACCAAACTCAACATCCAAACAGGATATTCCTGTGTACACACACCCCCACACCTGCCGTGAGGCAGAACAGGAGGCTCCCGTGGCGGATTGGTCTTACAACTCGGTGACTGTCAACTGAATTTTTGTCATCTTAAATTCTGGTGTCATCAGTTTTCAAATGACACCCTTCGTGTGTACTAACGGAAGCAACCTCGCGAGTTTCGCAAAAACAGCCTCGAGCCCACAGTGCGTGCCGAGTTGCGACAGCCAAGGGGGGGTGGGGGGGGGGTTGGGCAAGGAGGACGCGTCTGGTTTTGTGTGCGAGGGTCATCGGGCAGTGCTAACCACTGCACCATCACTCCTACTGACTTTGACAGATGTAGTCTTATTGTATTCACAAAAAAACATTGCCTCGGTCACCCAACAATTACACCAATCGGTTGAGCTAACATCTCACGGGAATTAAAATGTACTTTAAGCCTTCCACAGACCACGGGTTCAAAATATCTGAATGTGTGGCCATTAGAGGTATGTCGTTAAAACTATTTGCTCATGGAGTTGCGAAAATGTAGCCGTCCCAAATGGGCAGCAGTGAAATGCAGACAGCTGTTGGCCAGTTTCGTCCTCATTAGGACTTATAAGTAGAGTGGAGTCATCAGCACTGCTGTCATACCCCTCGAGGAGCCCTATACATTCACAACACTTCGCTGTACATTTACATTCGGCTGGCTCATGCACAAAATCACCCACGCTCCATTGTGTCTACTTCATATCTGTGGTTTATGGCTGAAATTCAAAACTCATGTGGTTCCTTATTTTGGAGAATATTTATCTACTTGGAAACGAAATACCAGAGTACGAGTCACCGACTCACGTTCACCCGAACTACGAACATCCGCACTTATAAACCTGCTTCCACGAGATAATTTTTTTGAACGTGACTTGCAAACGCGAATTCGCACCTCGCGAACTGAACTGTTTAACTATTTAGTTCAGCGGAGCGATCCTCCGCGAGATATAATGATTTACAGCCTGCCGCTGGGAGTGAGTGTTTGTGTGTGCGCGCTCCCACGTGTGTGTGAAAGTGTGTGTAAAAGTGAGTGTGCGTGTGTGCATGCACGCGCGCGTGTGTGTGTAGGTGTGAGCGCATGCCACCATGTGTGTGGGGAGCGGTAGTGCAATGGTTAGTGCGCTTCACTACCAACCCGGCGACCCCAGTTAGATTCCCGCTCGCGCGCAACACCAGTGACGATTGTATCTAAATGGGTCCTGGGCATCCCCTCGGTCAACTCAGCCTCAAATGTGTACCTGGTGTGATGTCTAAACATCGCCACCGGGGAGCCAAAGGCGGCATTCATGCCGAGTTGGGCTCCACACTCTGGGTGGCACAACGTGTCGCGTGTGCCCTTGAGGAGAGCAAGCGAGAGAAGTCTCTCACCCAAGAGAAGTCTCTCACCCAAACACTCGCACGCAAACTGTTCTGTTCTGGTCGTGCGTGACGCTGCGCGACTAGACAGATAGCTAAACACTTGCCCAACAATGTACATGAAGACAGAATGACCTTCTGAAGTTCCTTCTATTTACTGAAACCACTTGTATATATAAGAATAGGTTTTAGCCTTTCTGGCAATACAACAGGTGTTAAGATGTTAAAACACCAAACAAACCTTTTGCAAGGAATCCTGTCTGCATTAACCACGCATACTTGTGTTGAACATGTAATCAAAGACATCCTCTTATAATATATGCATTGTCTTTCAAATCGATTGGTCCACACCAGAGACAGCTTTATTTTAAAGCCTAGTCTCAAAGTGTGAGACCACAGAATGACAAGACGAAAAGCACGAAGACAATGCATTATGAGGGCATTTATAGCTCGGGTACAGCAGCTACAATATGGGACCTTTCTTGCCAGTATAAGAGATAGAGAGCTGTGATTGGCAGAAGCAAAGTCGATTCTGTCCTTGTACCCAGTCAAACCTGAACACCATTTGTAATTTTGGACTCCCCTTCAAAATCCCAGGACTATCTTATTATTTGTCCATGGATCGATAAAAGAGTGCATTGGAGTTCTGAAGGGAGCCACCAAAAGCCTCTAACTCTGATCAGTTAACATTCCTACATCTACTCAAAGCACACATGCCGGAAAAGTTGGAGTTCTGTTGTCACCCGCTCACTGGCAGTCAGTCGCCTCCTTATCACTCTTAGGGGCCGTCCATAAATGACGTCACGCGATTTTGGACGATTTTTGGCCCCCCTCCTCGTCACACGGCGTCACATACAGTCAGACCCACCCCCTCTCAAATATGACGTCACAAAGCTCTGCTCCCCCCCCCTCAAAATCATATTTCCATTTTGAAAATAAAACATGCTTCAAATCGCCTTAAACTATTGTCATTGTAGTGCATATTTAATCTGGCGCTGCACTCTGATGTTGTAGGAGTGTTGTTATAACAATTCTATATTCATATTCTTGGTTCTTTCGGTAAAGTCACGTAGAAGGGAAACAATAAAATAATAAAAATATAAAACAATACAATGATTGTTTTATATTTTCTATTATTTAAAATATAAAACAATACAATTTTTTTTTATATTTGTATTATTTAAAATATAAACAATAATTTTATTGTTTTATATTTTTATTATTTTATTGTTTCCCTTCTACGTGACTTTACCGAAAGAACCAAGAATATGAATCCCTGCAGTCACGAAAGTTTTAAAACTAAAATTTATTCTATAGTAATTTAAAGTTGCGCATTTTGATGTGACCCCCCCCCCCCCAGGTGCGTGACGTCATTTATGGACGGCCCCTTACGTCACTACTGTCATAATCACTGTTCCCGTAAATGTCACTAATTGACTCCTCTACCCATGTTGAGGAATCAGAATCTGTATTTACACTGGAGGAATCCGATGAGCTATGAAGCTCTTTTTCACGCGTCCAGTAAGTAGGTCTACCAGACTCTTTACCAGTCTGCCAGACTGTTTCATCCTCATCCAAAACATCCACACCACGTACAGCCACCACCGCACTGCACCACGTGTCTCCCTCTGCTCCTGGCCACGCACTGCTCCACTTTGGAATTCCGTCCTCCCATCATCGCCTCTCTTCCCAAGCTCTCACAATAACCTTGTTCAATTCACGAAACGTGCTACACTCATATGTGACAATGTTGGCAGTGCTGATTGTTGCTGGCCACTCGACTTTTTCAGCCTTTGGGCCCTGTGCTCAGGAACCGTGTGTAATGACTAAACTTGGCACCCACATTTGACTCGAGTGTCACCTTACAGGCAACTATAAAACAGATGAATTTACAAGTGCGATATTACGTAATCAGCACATGCAAATGAGCTGGTGACGTTCACTGCGAACACAGAAAATGCCTTTGAAATGAATGCGATGCCCATGATGCAACAGCAATGGTGGTGTTACCCACAGCTCGCCGATTTCGTTACCTCCTTGGGAAAAAGCGTCTTCTTTTGGCCTCTTATCCAGCACTCGCACACAAACATGGTCGTGCATCCACTGCTCCGCTCCTTGATCACAAGTTGTTTTAAACTCCAAATAGGAAACGAAATGTCCCATCGTTGTCAACTGTAATACTCTTGATTCTCCCAAGAGGGTCCAGCTTCACGAGGAACTCGTCAATCTGTAGAAAAAGGATTTCTATTCAATTCGAAATCAAGTCTAACAAAGAACTCAGCTGGTGCAAAATCTGACTGCGACTTCCGACAGACTTGAGGAGGCCTTCAGGCGTGAGGTCCTTAGCACGCGTTAAACGGTAGTGATGTTCACCCTCGTTGGGGCTCATGAGTGCAGGGAATCATAACGGAGAACGAGGAGGTAATACGTGTACTTGGCTTAATAACTTTTAACATGGGAAAACGTACTCTTTGGTTCTTTCGGTAAAGTCACGTAGGTATAAAATTAAATAAATTAAATCACTACGTTTCGGGCGCAACAAGCGTCCGTCATCAGGTGGAACAACAACACCAAGAAACAACTGCTGAAGTGGGTAGAAGGACTCCCGTAATACGAGAAGAAAGGGGGGGGGGCAGGGAGGAGAGGGGGGGTACTGCCGGATGAAGAGCAACTAGAAAGGATCAAAGGGCAAAAGGAGACGCAAAAGCAAAAGGGCGAAGATGCAGATATGAAGGCAACACCATAACGCATTTAAGGTTTTACCTGGTTAATAACATCCTTCCAATGATTGCTCAATTTGTATCCATCTCCTCGGTTGAAGTTATGTCTATGTTTATATATCTGGATGGCTTCATGAACAAACCTTTGATAGTAGCCCGAAGGTTTGCAGAGCACCTTGGTCTCGGAAAAAAACAATATCATGAGAGCCCACAGCGTTATAGCAATGGTCAGCCACGGCAGAGGTATTAGTTCTGCCGTGTTTCAGATCTGCCTTGTGCTCGCGAACACGGTCCGAGATATGTCGTTTCGTTTCCCCAATGTAACAATCACCACAGGTGCAACTTAGTTTGTAGACTCCCGGATATTGCATATCAGGAATGACATCCTTCACAGATGGGATTATATCACAGATTTTGTGTACTGTACTGAATCGGACCTGGATCTTGTGCTTGTTTAAGATTTTGGCAATCTTTTTGGTAATGCCTGCTATGTATGGTAACGTGATAGTTTTGATCGGCGTCTCAGGGGGTTGTTTCTCCATGGTTGGAGAAACAGCTTTGTGGATAATGTGGTCCGAATATCCATTCATCTGAAGGGCCTAGTGTACGTGTTCCAGTTCACTGGCTAGGTGGTGTTGGTCGGGAATGCAGTGGGCCCTATGGTGTAGTGTTATGATGAGGGAATTCTTCTGTGCCGGATGGTGGTGGGAATCAGGTTTCAGATGGCAATCTGTGTGGGTGGCTTTCCTGTAGAAAGAGTGTCCCAAAGAGCCATCAGGTTATTTCTCAAACAAAACATCCAGGAATGGTAGCTTACCATCCTTCTCCACTTCCATGGTGAATTTAATGGATGGGTGTATGGCATTAATGTGGTTGAGAAATTGGTTCAATGCTGGCAGGCCATGTGGCCAAATGACGAAAGTGTCATCCACATATCTCTTCCACAAGGAAGGACGAAGGGTGGACGTCTGGATGGCATCTGGGAAAACGATCGTTCAATGAATATTCGCTTACCGAGTAATTTTCGCAGAACGTATCTCACTCGTTAAGCAAGACACGCCTGTATTTGGCTTCACAACGCAGGCATGCACATTGCTGTTCATAGTCTGCAATGTCCACTCTGGGGTGCCTACAACTTGACCAGTCGACCTTCAGGAGCTGCTCTCGGTATGCGCGCTGTGTTTTGCATTATTCTGGCTGTCGCCTGATGAGGCTGGTTGTTGTACTTACCGGCGAAACGTTGTACTCTATTGTACATTTTGTGGGTTTACTCTCCAACACACCGGTGTGCTGAGCTAGTAACGATTGGCATGTTTTGTTGTCATGACAAAGTTTACTAATTGGCTGCCTCGGGTGGTGGCGGGTTTAACGAGGCATTTATAAATTTATATATTTACGCGATCTAACCCAAAAAACCTCTATCATGTATGATATTGGTCGCGAAAGCCTAACGTGTTAAACTGTTTTCGCGCTATGTCGCGTCTCAGATGCCTTCAGTTGTTTAGAGAGCAAGTGACGTTTATTTAGTGTTGCAAATTTTTTTTTTATCTTGAGCCCCACTTTGCGGCCTTTTATATTTCGTTAATTTATCCTGCCATGTGGTTTGTTGCTAATGACGATGCCATGAAGGAATTAGAGGTGGTCAATATTTTCTCTACTTAGATTTATTTCTGTCTCCCATTTTGGTAGAAACATCTTCAAATGATGCTGAGAAAATCTGCATGAGCAAGCTAGGGATAGCAAAGCTTCCTTCACCATTGACCACACACAGACAGGGGAGAGCAATGAGTGCCTCTGAATAGTTGAGCGTGAGGATGAAGACGAACATGGCAACGTGGTTGAAAAAGAGTTATCAATCAGTGTGATCCGCAGGCCCCGACATGGATTAGAACGTGGACTCTTGACAAGAAAAGGAACAAAAGCCGAAAGATGCACACCTGGGGGAGCTGCATGCAGGAATTACACTGAGAGACGGAAACAGGATCACGGGCATCACAGAACAAGCACAACAAGGCACCAAATTGGCGGCCATTGGATTTGTCTCCGTGAGTCCGGTGGCCAAGCGGAAGTTCTCCAGCCGTGGTGGGACGCTGCTTGGGCAGCCGACCTTGTAGGTCGCGTGTCCACTGTGCAGCAGCTGCGGAATCCGTCAGAGGGTAGACTGCATTGGCGAGGAGTTGGCGTGATTGACAGGAAATGTAAATGGGCTGGGAGAGGAGGCGTCTCCAGGCGGACCGAGGGAGCCGTGGATGAGACTGGCAGCTAAAGGAGGGAATGACCTCTGCCGCGGAGATGTTTCCTGTTATTGTTTATTTAAATATTTAATCTGGAAAATCCCTCCAGGGGGGCATCTCACTGCCAAACGAGTACTCGCACGAATACGCTCATGTCATGTTAATTATGTTATTTTCACTACAGCGCTACGAATGTGGTTCATATAGTTCAATATATATAATGTTAATTATGTTGCAGTTACTCTGTATTTCTCTATTAGGGTGCTGTTATTATCGTTATGAATGTGACTGCAACCCAGCACACTCGTTACGGGGACCTGCACGGTGGTTGCACAAAACCAGCTAATGTTGAGCTCCTGATTGCAGCCGTCTCTGCCTCATTCTGTGCCTCATCCTCCGGTTAAGACGTCACTTGGCCTGCAGATGCAAGTCCATTCCTTGCGAGTAATTGCACTTCAATTCGTTTCGATCAAATCTCACACTCTGAAAAAAAGAGTAAAATAATTTGAAATCACTAACCTGCCCATTTTCAAACGCATTCTGGTTTCTTGTTGAATGTTTGAGTTGTATCTCTTTTGTGACATAGTTCCCATAGATCCGAATGCGTACATTGGCGTCTGTCCCGGCTCCAGTCTCAGTTCCCGTGTAAACAGTCACGTTGTACTTCCATTCTCCTGACTCTGCGACGGAATCACGCACACACATTACACGCGGCGCACACTTTCCCGCACACCCCGTTAGCACGGTTGGCTAGGGTACGGCGCAAAAGAAGTTCAACATACACGCGTACAGACTGAACGAGGTTCCACCGAGCACCGCGCTCGCTAACGCGCTGCGCTGGCTGCGACCTCCATTGGCTGTCAAACCAAACAAGCGCAGTGCACGCAGTCCCCGACTTACGAACCGGTCACAGGAACTAATGGATGGTCAGTGCAGGCAATAAATCTCAGTATGGACCAGTGCCATTCGTCAGCACCTATTACGTTCTCCACGGAACCACACTCTGCCGCCTTTGTCTACCTACTTCAGGTACTCGTTTGAAGGCCGAGTCGACCTAGAGGAGGCCCAGGACCGGATCAGATATTCGTCATCTAAAGCGAGGTGCACCTCAGGTCGGTGAGTTTGTAAAGCAGTGCGCGATCCACTGTGCTACCACATACACTGATTACATGCGCACACCGATGAATTACACACACGGGGATGCTGGCACAACTGCCTCTCTCTTACCTGCACCGCGAGTCAGAGCCACGAGGCCCAGCACCGTAACGAGATGGTTGGAGCATGGCTCCCGACAGCAAACAGAGCCCCTCACGGGCTTTCCCTTGCAGCTCACTGCCCCTTCCACAGTCACTTTTGATCATCTCCCACTTCCTCCCACGCCCACTCTGCCATGCTGCGTCTCTCAACTTCTCTTTTTCGTTTCCTGCATCTTATATGCACAAATCCGCAAGCTTATTTCATTATTATAATTGCATTATTTTATTAAAAGCTTTCGTGACTGTAGTGATTCATATTCTTGGTTCTTTCGGTAAAGTCACGTTGAAGGGAAACAATAAAATAATAAAATATATATAAAACAATAAAATTATCACGACGTTTCGACTGCAACACAAGCAGTCATCATCAGGTTATGAAAACCAACGGCAAGAACATTTGAAAGAAGTGGCGGTTTATATTTATTTATTTTAAAATGTTAGCACCACGGACAGCGATGTAGTGGAGTACGAAAGTGCGTGGTGGAGGTGGCGTAATTGCATAATCACACAGACAGTACGGGTTATCTTGGGTCAGCCTGTAGCGAAGGCAAAAACAGTATGGGTCATGTTAGGACAGCCAGGTGCAAGGGCTGGGATGATGAGGTAACGGTTGCGCCAATTAAGGGCGAGGAGGCGTCGAGATGTCTGGAGAAAGACAGGTGTTTGAGGACCCGAAGCGTGGGGAGGCACGCGGGCCAATTAATTAGGGGTAATGAGAATGGAGATACATTGGGGAGACACACAGAGAGCGGGGAGTTGGGAGCTGGACGAGGCAAGACATGGAGTTGGGAGAGCTTGGAGTCGTCAACAGGGGGAATTGACGTGTGGAGAGTTGAGAGACAGAGTTTGGAAGACAGAGTTGAGAGACAGAGTTGAGAGACAGAGTTTGGAAGGAGAGAGCATAGCGATAGCGAAGCTGAACAAAGACGAAGTAGTTAGCAGTGGAGTGAGCGTAGCGATAGCGAAGCTGAACAAAGACGAAGTAGTTAGCAGTGGAGTGAGCGTAGCGATAGCGAAGCTGAACAAAGGCGAAGTAGTTAGCAGTGGAGTGAGCGTAGCGATAGCGAAGCTGAACAAAGACGAAGTAGTTAGCAGTGGAGTGAGCGTAACGATAGCGAAGCTGAACAAAGACGAAGTAGTTAGCAGTGGAGTGAGCGTAGCGATAGCGAAGCTGAACAAAGACGAAGTAGTTAGCAGTGGAGTGAGCGTAGCGATAGCGAAGCTGCACAAAGACGAAGTAGTTAGCAGTGGAGTGAGCGTAGCGATAGCGGAGCTGAAGAGAATAGCCAGCAGTGGAGTGAGCGTAGCGATAGCGGAGCTGAAGAGAATAGCCAGCAGTGGAGTGAGCAGAGCGATAGCGGAGCTGAAGAGAATAGCCAGCAGTGGAGTGAGCAGAGCGATAGTGGAGCTGAAGAGAATAGCCAGCAGTGGAGTGAGCAGAGCGATAGTGGAGCTGAAGAGAATAGCCAGCAGTGGAGTGAGCAGAGCGATAGTGGAGCTGAAGAGAATAGCCAGCAGTGGAGTGAGCAGAGCGATAGCGGAGCTGAAGAGAATAGCCAGCAGTGGAGTGAGCAGAGCGATAGCGGAGCTGAAGAGAATAGCCAGCAGTGGAGTGAGCAGAGCGATAGTGGAGCTGAAGTCGCTGCGTGCGAAGACGCTGTGTGCGGAGTTGCTGAGTGCGGAGTTGCTGAGCGCGGAGTCGCTGAGTGCGGAGTCACTGAGTGCGAAGCAAGCGAAGTAATCGTGGGGAGTGAAGAGACAAAGGTGGCGAGCGAGTCGAGTGAAGCACGGCGAGCGAGCCGTGGCGACCTGGATATTGTGGAATGTGGAGGACGAGAATTGTAAATAAAGCGGCGTTCGAAGAAAGACTGAAGTTGTCCGAGTGAAATCGAACACTACAGCGATTTGACAGTTTGTTTAGATCAGGGGTCTCAAACTCAACTTACCTGGGGGCCGCTGGAGGTAGAGTCTGGGTGAGGCTGGGCCGCATCAAGTATTCCAAAAAAAGTACAACTGATCCAATCTTCTCAATCTTTATTAATAACAGTTCAGAACATGAACGGTTCTTCAGAACATAGGCTTCTCTTACCTACTCCTTGCTGCCAGAGACCTGGCAGCGCTTCCTCTTCTTACACAGCTGAGCCACATTTGGCTTGAGGGAGGAAGCAATTGAGACCCTCAGTAAGTTTGGACCTGTACTTTGACTTATTAAAGTTCATGGTGCAGAAGAGCTTTTCACACAGATATGTGCTCCCAAAAAGGCACATGGTCCACTTGAACATCCTGGAAAGCTCAGGGAAGGTGGGGGGCAATTCTTTCAAAAATTGTCCAAGCTTGTATGCTTTTGCACTCACCTCCCTGAACTTGGCTTTGAGTTCAGAATTGCACTGCAGGTCAATCAGCTCCATTTGAAGCACAGGAGAGGCATCTTGCACATCGAAGGAGAAGGGGTCAGCAAAAATTTGAAAAGTGGCGCTGTGTGTCTTGAAGTCTGCAAACCTGTGATCAAATTCCTCCTGTAGCTTTACAATGGCATCAGCATACTTCTCACCACTGAATGGTGTGCCCGCGTCCATGAGTGCCTTGCATGCTGGGAAATGGCAGAGGTTTGTCTGAGAGAGCTGGGATTTTCATAACACAAGTTTTGTGGAGAATGCTCTGACTTTGTCATAGGCAGCACTGACAAGCTGCCCCTGGCCTTATAACTTCTTGTTTAGTACATTCAGCTCCTGTGTGATGTCAACAAGAAAAGCTAAGTCCATGAGCTATTTGGGATCACTTAGCACAGGAACAGCCATCCCATCCTTCTCCATGAAGGCTTTCACTTCTGCTCTCAACTCAAAAAACCTCTTAAAGACGTTTCCCCCTGGCGCAGAGCTGCCGGTGCTTTAAGCCCCTGGATCTGATATGGTTGATGCATTTCACAACGACAGACATCACATTGTCAAACTTCAGGCATTTGCTGCAAAGGGCCTGCTGATGGATAATGCAGTGCAGAGCAATGGCCTCCTCAACACCCTCCTCTTCCAGTTTTCCTTGAACAAGTGCTTTTTTGGGCACTTCGTTTTTCTTATTATTAAATTTATCAATCGTGTTCTCTCTCAGGTGTTTATACCTTTCACATTCATAAATAAAGTGATCTAGATTTTCTTATTTTGTTTACATCCTACATATCCTTCTGCTCTACCAAATCTCTCTGGATGCCATTGAGCTAACTCTGGTGTCCATGTTACTCCACCTGTCTTAATTCTTAACTTCAAGTGCATTGTCTCATTTTTTATATTATTTAATTTCCTGCTCTTTTTTGATTAAATTGTTCTTGGTAAATTCGTTTTCTTTTGCGATTGCACATATCTGTCCTTTTTCCTTTTCTTTGTTTCTCTTGTAATAATAATAATAATCTATATCTTCTTTATAATAATCAGGTTCTAACCACCATTTGACTTTTGTTCTGGCCACCCATCTCATGCTATTTGCTATCCATGTAATTATTTTCCCTTTCCTATTGCAACACTCTGTTGTCTTTATTAGGTCACTGATTACTCTTGTTGAGTCCGCCCACTTCCTAAGTCCTCTATACCTTGCACTGGGTGACAGGATATATTTTCCTTCCACTTGGTGTCACTCCGGAATCACGTTTCAACCAAGTGACTAACGTTGCTAATTCGCGTTGGCTAACTTGTCAACAAACACCGGAAGCTGTCACGAGCCTGAGCTATGGAAAAAAATATATAATAATGAAAAAATAAATTAAAAATTGATGTCAAGTAGGGGGCTACAAAATATTGTTCCGTGGGCCACAATTGGCCCGCGGGCTGCGAATTTGAGACCCCTGGTTTAGATGGACGAGTCCATCTATGTTCGGAAAAGAGGAGAGGGGAGATGAAACATTAATCTATGCTGTCTGAAAGCCACCGTAAGCGTGAACAATCAATTAAGACCCGAAATGGTTGATCAAATCCTTCCAATGATTGCTAAGCCAGAATCCATCTTCTCAGTTCAAATTGTCTCTGTGTTTGTATATGTGGATAGCCTCATGAACGAATCTCTCATGGTAGCCAGATGGCTTGCAAAGAACCTCTGTCTTGGAGAAGTCAATGTCATGTGAGCCTACTGAATTATAACAGTAATCTGCCACGGCCGAGGTGTTGGTCCTACAATGTTTAAGGTCTGCTTTGTGTTCACGAATGCGGTCCGAGACGTGTCGTTTGGTTTCTCCAATGTAACTACTACCACAGAGGCAACTTAGTTTGTAGACACCAGGGTATTGTATGTCCGGAATCACATCTTTTACAGACGGAACCAGATCACGGATTTTATATCATGGAGATCTTTTTTGTGATCCCCGCAATGTAGGGTAAAGTGATGGTTTTGAAAGGCTCCTCAAGAGGGTCCTTCTTCATGGTTTGAGTGATACCTTTGCGGATTGTATAGTCGGAGTAACCATTAGCCTTAAGAGCTTGGTGTACGTGCTTGAGTTCACTGCCTATGTGTTCCTGGTCGGATATGCTTTGGGCTCTATGGTGCAGAGTCTTGATGAGAGAATTCTTCTGTAATGGATGGTGGTGGGAATCCGGTTTCAGATAAGCATCCGTATGGGTAGCTTTCCTGTAGACAGAGTGGCTCATTGAACCATCAGGTCTCTTTTTTATTAGGACATCCAAAAAAGGTAGCTTGCCATCTTTTTCGACAAGAGCAATGCTACTGTCATCATGGATAAAATAGAATATAGCAACAAAATTAAAGAATTACTCGACGATGGCAGCTATACAAAAATAAAAAGAGACCCCACCAACAGCCTCGTCACACAAACCAACAAAATAATTTCTGATTCAACCGCATTAATTGATCAATAAAAAAGAGACCTGATGGTTTAATGAGCCACTCTGTCTACAGGAAAGCTACCCATATGGATGCTTATCTGAAACCGGATTCCCACCACCATCCATTACAGAAGAATTCTCTCATCAAGACTCTGCACCATAGAGCCCAATGCATATCCGACCAGGAACACATAGGGAGTGAACTCAAGCACGTACACCAAGCTCTTAAGGCTAATGGTTACTCCGACTATACAATCCGCAAAGCTATCACTCAAACCATGAAGAAGGACCCTCTTGAGGAGCCTTTCAAAACCATCACTTTACCCTACATTGCGGGGATCACAAAAAAGATCTCCAAAATCTTGAATAAACACAAGATCCAGGTCTGATTCAACAAAATACATAACATCCGTGATCTGGTTCCGTCTGTAAAAGATGTGATTCCGGACATACAGTACCCTGGTGTCTACAAGCTAAGTTGCCTCTATGGTAGTAGTTACATTGGAGAAACCAAACGACATGTCTCGGACAGCATTCGTGAACACAAAGCAGACCTTAAACACGGTAGGACCAACACCTCGGCCGTGGCAGATCACTGTTATAATTCAGTAGGCTCACATGACATTGACTTCTCCAAGACAGAGGTTCTTTGCAAGCCATCTGGCTACCATGAGAGATTCGTTCATGAGGCTATCCACATATACAAACACAGAGACAATTTCAACCGAGAAGATGGATTCTGGCTTAGCAATCATTGGAAGGATTTGATAAACCATTTCGGGTCTTAATTGATTGTTCACGCTTACAGTGGCTTTCAGACAGCATACATTAATTTTTCGTCTCCCCCCTCCTCTTTTCCGAACATAGATGGACTCGTCCATCTAAACAAACTGTCAAATCGATATCCGTGGTGCTAACGTTTAAAAATGAATAAATAAATGCAAACCGCCACTTCTTTCAAATGTTATTGCCGTTGGTTTTCATAACCTGATGATGACTGCTTGTGTTGCAGTCGAAACGTCATGAGAATTTTATTGGTTTTTTATATATTTTATTATTTTGTTTCCCTTCAACGTGACTTTACCGAAAGAACCAAGATATTATAATTGTACTTAACACGTAGGCTTTCGCGACCAATATCATTCATAATAAAGGTTTTTGGGTTAGATCGCGTTATTTATAAATGTGTCGTAAACCTCAACCACCCGACACGGCCAATCAGCAAAAAAGTATCACGTTGACAAAAGACAAATAGTTCACTACTTTAGCCCACCGGTGTGTTGAAGAGTGACTCCACAACATTTACAGTTTGAGTACGACGTTTCGTTGGCAATTACATCCAGCATCATCAGGCAATTCGCCAGAATGGTAAAGCCCTCACTTGCTCCCGGTCTTAAATAGAGCAGCAGGGTGACGTCATCATTTAACTCATTCAGGTGCAGTGATTTGAGGCGGAGGGGGGGTATTGTAATTATATAATCGATTGGTAATCAGTCAATGGTCATGATTAGTAATGAGTTGTAGATTAGTAATTAGTTGTAATGTGTGTTATTGTGATTATATGCTACGTTAGTAATCCGTTGATTAGTATGTGTTTCCCCTATTCTTTAAATAACACTTACTACTTATTGGAGAGGGGATTTCTTTAAACAAAAGGAAGGAGCAGCAATGAGCTGTCCTTTATCTCCTGCTATAGCAAATCTGTACATGGAAAACTTTGAAATAAGAGCACTTGCCTCGAGCACATTAAAACCATATTTTTGGTTAAGATATGTGGATGACACTTTGGTTGTCTGGCCACATGGTAAAGATACACTTAATGATTTTCTAAACCATCTCAATGCACAAAACTCGGCCATCCAGTTCACCATGGAAATGGAGGTGAATAACACACTCCCGTTTCTAGATATTTTGCTTGGACATGGCCTAAACGGTAAAATAACACACAGCATGTACAGAAAGCAAACGCACACTGATGCCTATCTGAATGCAGATTCGCATCATCATCCAGCTCAGAAATCTTCTCTTATCAAGAACGCTCATACATCGGGCTAAAACAGTGTCAGTTGGTGAAAGTCTAGTGAGAGAGATCAAACACGTTAAAGAAGAATTACAACAGAATGGCCACAATAATACTCAAATTAACAGCACACTGAATGCCAAATCACGATCGCAAAGCAACACTGCTGAAAGTGATCAGATTGTTAAAACAATAAAAATTCCATATATCTCAGGAGTAACTGACAAATTAGCCCGTGTTTTGCAAAAGAAAAACATTACAGTAAGATTTGGTACAGTACACAAAATTCAAAAACTAGTATCTTGCATAGTCTTGGTTCTTTCGGTAAAGTCTTTACTGAAAGAACCAAGAATATGAATCCCTGCAGTCACGAAAGCTTAAAATAAAAAATTGGTATCTTGCACTAAAGACGAATTACCTAAATTATCAACAGAAGGTGTATATCGGATTAATTGTTTATGTGGCAGATGCTATATTGGACAGACGGTGACGTAACATCAGAATAAGACTAAAAGAACACCAAAGAAATATTAAATTATCTCAAATACAACTGTCGGCAGTGGCAGAACATGCTTGTCAACAAGGATACTCAATTGATTTTGATAACGTTGAAGTGTTGTATAAAACTAATTAGACTAATTAGAGAATCCATTGAAATTGAGAGAAATAAAAATAACTTTAATCGCTCTGACAGCTACAGCCTTAGTGCGGCTTGGAAGCATATTATTAAATAATACATATTACAATTGCTTATAGGGGAAACACATACTAATTAACGGATTACTAATGTAGCATATAATCACAATAACACACATTACAACTAATTACTAATCTACAACTCATTACTAATCATAACCATTGACTCATTACTAATCGATTATATAATTACAATACCCCCCTCTGCCTCAAATCACTGCACCTGAATGAGTTAAATGATGACGTCACCCTGCTGCTCTATTTAAGATCGGGAGCAAGTGAGGGCTTTACCATTCTGGCGAATTGCCCGATGATGCTGGATGTAATTACCAGCGAAACGGCGTATTCAAACTGTAAATGTTGTGGATTTACTCTTCAACACACCGGTGGGCTAAAGTAGTGAACTATTTGTCTTTTGTCAACGTGACACTTTTTTGCTGATTGGCCGTGTCGGGTGGTGGAGGGTTACGACACATATATAAATAACACGATCTAACCCAAAAACCTTTATCATGAATAATTGAACTTGTTTGACCCGTAGATTGATCACCCGGTCTCGGACCCAGCAGCGGATTATGTGGCCCTTTACCGAGTGGTGGATTGATTACGCGGCTCTGCAGTGGATTGATCACGCGATCCTTGACCCAGCAGCGGACTGATTACGTGGCCCTTGACCCAGCGGTGGATTGATCACCCGGTCTGGACGTGTATCTCGCACAAATGTTCAGGATACTCTATAGTGCTATCAAATCAAACTCTCACCATCTTACTCATACTACGATACTGTATTAGAAAACACAGGAGGGAGGTGAGGGAGGGAGATGGAGGTAGGTGAGGGTTGAAATTAGAGAAGGGAGGAAGAGACGGTGGAGGAGAGGGGCAGGGAGAGTGGAAGGAAATAGAGAGCACAAAACAAAGAGGACAGCGAGGGAACGCTACAAACAGCGGGAGAGCAAATTAGGGAGAGGCAAGAGAGGTTAAGCAAACTATTTTTTACTTTACCAGGTAAGAAGCGACCTGGCCACAAACAATAGCTCAACATAGCGGATTATCGTGCGGAAAATTATTGCAGCCAAAAGCTCTAAACAAATGTCTCTAATTGTGGAAGGAAAAACCAGAGGACCCGGAGAAAAATCCATGCGACCACGTGGAAGAACATGCAAACTCCAAATATACAAGCATTAAGAGTCGGGATCGAACCCACGACATCCTGCATACCAGGCCACCGTGGCGCCAGATTGAGCCTAGAAAGGAAGAGATGGGAATGTAGAGAACGAGAGGAAACGGTGAGAGAGATTGGGGGGTGGCAGTGGGTGAGATACAGTGGAGGGAGGAGAGGGGAATTGGGATGCAGAAACAGACAATGCGAGATGTGGATGCACAGTACATTGCTATATACAACACAGAGAAGGCAAGAAAAATGTGGAGGAGACATGACTCCTATGTAAGAATAAAGGTTTGCTGGCTGCAAGGGACGGACGGTCACATCCAAATGACGTCGGGCTGCTAGTTTTACAATTTAAAAACCCCTCATATGTATGTGTGTTTAGGGTTCGTGGCGATCAAGAGAAGTGGGAACTTTCAGAGTTAGAAAGGGGTGAGAGTGGGGGTTGGAAGAGAGTGAGGATTGTGTGAGAGTGAGGGATGGGTGAGAGGGTTGGGTGACGGCTGACTGAGAGTATGACTTGAGTAAGAGTGTGAGCGTTGGGTGAGTGTTGGGTGAGTGTGCGGGAGTTGGGTGGGTGTGCGGGAGCCTTTGATATGGAAGTCTATGGCAAGATTTAACATTGAAGTCTATGGGAGGATTTAACATTGACGTCTATGGTGGCCTTTAACATTGAAGTCTATGGGAGCCTTTTAATATACTGTACTAGCAGGTGTACCCGTTCTTTGCATGTAAATTAATAGTTTAGTCCTAGTTTTAAGTTTATTCAATCAACGAATATGTATGATTATTCCCCCCCCCCCCCCACGGAGGGTGGGGGGGGGATGCGTGACGTCTGCAGGCACCCTGCGTCACGCTGCCTCATGCGGGTGACATCACAGATGTGACGTCACCGCTCACTTGCCATGCAAAACATTATTCTCCCCCCACCCCCCCCAAACAGAAAAGTCTATTTTTATACTTTCTACATTTTGTACAGTATGGAAGCTACCCACATGCCAAATTAAACGTTTGTAGCATGTCGGGAAGTATGTTAAACATTTAGAAATAACACACATCAACAAATTTCCCTTTTATATACAAGGTGTTTTAAAACGATGGACCCAATTTCAAAGCAGTATATTTCACGATGGCAATATGTTAAAATTACACGAAAAGTTACAAACGGTTTAATGAGTTATCAAGTTTTACTAACCATTTTATAAATGCTCTATGTGCCCTTCACCAGCTGTACGGACAACATCGAGACGAGAGTAGAATTCGTCCCAAACGCCTCTCTTCTCACGTTTTCCTCTGAGGTGCGTGGTCGCCCTGTGTTCTTCCCCTTACATAAACAGCAGCCCGTTTCCTCAAATCGTCGGTACCAACGACGAATGCTCTTTGACATTGACGGATCGATGCCAAAACGCCTGGCCTTGCGGCCTTCCCTGGCCTTGCAGCCTGCCGCTACTACCATCGCCTCCTGTGTATGCACGACTACACATTCAACTCATATACGCGCAGTTACACATTACTGTACATTGTATGAAGTACTATACATAATATACAGCACACTTTTACCTACACGCATACATCACACGTGAAGCACTGCACGAGTTTTTCACACGTTAAAAAAACACAAAGATCCCCCTTACAGTTGTCACACTGTTGGGGCAAGCGCTGTTCGCGAGGACCTATGAAGACTGGCACTGTGGCACACGAGGGGGTGGGTGGCCAACATCACGCCCGTCCGCCTTTGTATCCCCAGTGGCGATGTTTACACATCACACCAGGTACTCATTTGAGGCTGAGTCGACCTAGGGGAGGCCCAGGAACGGTTCGAATAATAGTCACCGGTGTTGGCCGTGAAGGGGAATCAAACCCGGGTCGCCAGGTTCGTTGCACAGCACGCTAGCCGCTACACTACCGCTTAACACCCATGTATATATCAACACCCCGCCCTCCACCCCCCAACTCTCTGCTTGTTCTCATTCACACCAGTTTCTTCAAATTATGTATTGGCCCCAATCCATTGACTTCACATCAAGACATCTCTGAATATTCTCCCTGCCTGTCTGTTCGACTGCTGCGCCGTGGAACTTGCAAACATTACCTACATTATATTCTTAGCTCTTTCGGTAAAGTCACGTTGAAGGGAAACAATAAAATAATAAAAAAATATATAAAAACAACAATATATTTTATTATTTTATTGTTTCCCTTCAACGTGCCTTTACCGAAAGAGCTAAGAATATGAATTACTGCAGTCACGAAAGCTTTAAATCAAAATTACCTACATTGCCAATGCCTCATTTTCCACAGGTTGTTTCCCCCCTACCTTAAAGGTCAGCCAAGTTTCCCCACTGCTCAAAACACCTGCCTTGGACCCTGTTAACCCGGTCTTACCTATCGTCCGAACACCTACCTCAATTCCTGCCTCCAAACTTCTCGAGCATCTCGCCCTCGCCAAACTCAAGTCTCAGATCACATCCTCACCAAATTTCTGCCCCGTTCAATCGTCTTATCGCAAGTATAATTATTCAACAGATACCGCTCTGACTAGAATCCTGGACAACATCCTTTCTGTTATCGATTCCGATTCCATTGCTTTGCTCGTCAGCCTTGATATTTCCTCAGCTTCGACACCGTGAACCACAAACGCCTAATTTATCGCCTCGAGGCCGACTTCGGGATCAGCGGGACTACACTAAACTGGATTTTTCTCATTTCTCTCCGGCAGGTGTTTCACCGTCAAAGTGGGAGCCACTTCTTCTAACGCAATTCTGCTAACATACCTCAGGGCTCAGTCCTGGGCCCCCTGCTGTTTTCCGCCTATTCATCTCCGATTGGCCGACTAATCAACAGCTTCGAGATCTCCTACCACTCCTATACCGACGACTCGTCTCATCGCCTCCATGAAATCTCCCAGCAACTCAGGTGTCGACCGTCTTTCCGCTTGCTCGACCGCGTTACAGCACTGGTTTCAAGTTCACGACCTCCCTAAACCCGACTAACTCCGAGGCCATCTTAATTAGCACTCGGCAAAGAGTGCTTTCAGCTCCCACTACCCTCAGGAATCTCAATCGCTGGTTCCTTCGTCCCGTTCTCTGACCATCTGACATTTCTCGGCGTCACTCTGGATCCCACTCTCTTCTTCGACACCACCTCAGGGCCCTCCGCCATCTACGTCCGCTCATCACCTCCAACATCGCAAACACTCTCGCCTGCAGCATCATTGGGTCGTGGCTCGACTATTGTAACTCAGTCCAACCAAAATAAACTGCAACGCCGCCAAATCCACATTGCCCGAGTTGTCCACAGCCCCCGCAACCCTCGCCCTGACTCCCTGTCCATCCTTTGTGCCCTTCATTGGCTGCCCATTTCGACCAGAATTACCTTCAAGATTGCTTGCCTTTGCAACCGCGCCATAGAATCCGGCCACCCACCGTATATACGTTCACCGCTAAAGCCTTACACTTCAATTGATCGCAGAAACCTTTGCAGTGCATCGCACAACCTCCTTGAAACTGCCAGGACAACGACTGTAAATGCTTCTCGTCGTTTCCCCGTGGCAGCCCCGTCATCTGGAACGACATCCGTTTTCACATCCCGTAATGATCAATAATTTGCTTCGTTCAAAAACCATCTATAGGCGCGTCTCTTCAGCTCGACATTTAATCACCGAGTCTCCCTGGAACCGCGCAACGCGAACTGACACTGAGCTCGGCTCCGCGCTTCAGAATTGCGTCTTCGGTCCGCAACATTGCGCGCGTTATAAATTATATTACTATTACATCTTTGCAGAGGATCCCTTGTCGGTCCAGTTGCATATTTTGTTAAAGACATTTACAGTGCTCAAGGCATCGTGGCTCTGGAAGGAATATCCCAGCTACCTGCAATACACAATACATACTACAATAATACCATCAGCAGTTATCAGCATCGGCGCCGTTCCACCCCTGGTCTGTTAATTACTGTAATCGGTGTATTTTTATTTAAAAAAATACCAAAATATAGTTTTTTTTTTATTTCCGCAACATAGCTCGACTAAGACCTATGCTGTCCCTTCTTAATGCCGAGAGGCTGGCGTATGCCTTCATTTCATCTAGGTTGCATTACTGTAATGCCATGCTTGCTGGCGTTTCTAAAAGCATTTTAAATAGATTACCATATATTAAAAGCTCAGCTGCCCGGGTTTTAACCAGATCTAAATCGTATGACTCATATTACTCCCATTTAGTTCCTGCACTGGCTCCCTGTAAAGTACAGTCGACTTCAAGATTCTGCTTTTCACGTATTAAGGCATTGAATGAGCTGGCTCCTAAATATCTCGCCGATCTGCTCAACTGCTATATACCACTGAAAAAACTTAGATCAGGTGATTCGTCTACTCATCATTCTAAAGACAAGACTATGATGTTGCTACGTGGGAGACAAAGCCTTCTGCAGCCAGACTCCGCGATTGTGGAATCCTCTTCCTTGCTCCATGCAAGGGATTCCGAGTGGGTGTCACAATAAATCACGTCTTAAAACTCACCTATTTGTACAATAGGCTTTCCCTGTAAGTTAAGATTTAAAAAAAACAATGTATTGTCCGATTGAATTACACTGCGATTATTATTCGCCGTTATCATAGTTGAATTCATTGGAATTTCGACAGTCGTCATTTTTTTATTATCATCTTTCTATTTCGTTTATATTTCATCGATAGTTGTGAGTAGCTTTATTTTTACGTACAGCGTTTTGAGATATATGAAAGGCGCTTCATGAAATAGCGGTCATTATTAAGTTATTTAGCAATCGTCCGAGGTGGTTAAGTTGCTTCACTGGCATCTATGTTGGTTATACTATTTAGCGAGTATCAATATTGGTTAAGACGAGAAGCAATGGAGGAATTTACTTTGCATTGAAAAATATGGCCCATTTTGATAAAAAAAACTACGTACGTCGATTTTTTGTTTACGCAAAAAATATTTAATACATCAAGTAGTAACACTAAAGGAAATGCAGGAATTCACGGTGGCAAAAAGTTAATTCCTCGCTTGGTATACAGGAGGTGGTGGGTTTGATCCTTACCCAGATGCCTGTGTATTTTAAGTTTGCATGTTCTCCTTGTGGTCGTGAAATATGCGTTTAAAGTATTTGACTGCTACGTCGATTTTTTTTACACAAAAAAGAGATGTTTGTTAAAATTCCCCAGTTTTTATTTTAGATATAGCATAGCCAGACTAAAGGCAATGGAGGAATTCACATCTCATTGACCTCTTGCCCTAACCCTTAAACCTAACCCTAACCTCTAATTAGGGTCCCATAGTCCCGTTTCTGGGCCCAAATTAGGAAAATGTTGAATTAGGACCAAAAAAAGAATCTGAAACGAGTGCAGGTGTATGGAGGGGTCCGAGCACTCCTCCAAAGTACAACGTTTTTTTTTAAATTCTGCCAAGAAGAAAACTTTTCTTGAATGGTGCAAAATTTGCACTACATTTTTTGGCCCATGATTTGTCAAAAAATAAAATTACCAGCAGAGGGCGGCCAAGTCATATATAAATGTACAAAACCTATAAACGTCGTAGCACGCGACCCATGTCGTTGGGTTCGTCTTAAAAAGGCGAAAATTTTTATCTGGAAAACGTATGTCGACTTTTTGCTCTAGAAATACAAGAGTGACAAATTAAGACCGAAAATTTTTCTCCAAAAATTCAAAATATCGCACTCTTTGGCCGACATTTTATGCTTTTCTGGGCCAATTTTGCAAATCGGCAACCCTATCGTGGTTTTCCCAAAATGCTCATAATCAGAATATTTACTTACACGTCGAGTTAATGAGCAGCCACAGCTGCCCATTAACTCACTGTGGCACTGCAGTTGTACCGCGTGTGGCTGACGGGATGAGTAGAACCACTCGCAGCGTTTATGTGGAGAGAGCGATGTTGCAGGCTGTCACTCTGCGCGGTTATGGTTCCTTGTAATCCAGCAGCATTGGTCCACAAGAGGGCATCACGTGACTTGTGTAGAACCTGCAGCCCTAACTCGAATAACTTTAACCCCAAACCCTAATTACCCTAAACCCGAACCCAAATAACGCCGAACCTTAATAACCATAAACCCTAACCCCTAACCCTTAACAGAGTTACAGGAGTCCCAATTCCATTTCGGGAGTTCCAATTCCTTGGCAGAATTAGGCCTGCCAGATGTGGAATTGAGGCTCCTGGAAGTGAAATTGGGACTTCTAGATTTGGAATGTTGATTCCCACTTTGGAATTGGGACTCCCGAGTGTGGTTTTGGGACTCCCTGCAATGGAATTGAGACACTTTAGGTTTGCCAATGAGATTCCACAAAAAGCAACGCGTTACATGAAACAAATATATCTCGACGAGACAATTGAAAACCGTGTCCACAGATGTTTCCCCCCCCGCCCCCCGTTAATTACATCTTTCATCCAGTCCACAAGCCCCCCCCCCCTCTGCCCCCAACTGTAGGGGTCGCGACCTGCCAGTCAGTATCCCCTTCCCGTCCGTGCTTGAGGTTGGCGCCGGGAGTCCCTGCGAGACACGGCCCGCGACTGCCTAGGGATAGGCACGTAATTCGTGAAATTAACGTGCGCACTTGCGCAAGTGTGTGGTGTATGTTTCACGTGTATTTATACTACCGAATATAATTGGGTATAAATCTCTAAGCGACAGGACTCGTTTATGGAAACACTAATGAGATGATTGTACAAACGCGACTTTAAAAAAAAAGGAACTAGCCAAACACCCCAATGTGACAGGACCCTCTAGAAAACAAAAAAAGATAGTCTTGAGACGAAGTGAGTCCTTCCTTGATTACGTAGATTATATTATCGCTCGCGCACATTAGATTGGTGCTAAAGTGAGCGCAGTGGTCAGCGCACTGGACTTACCAGAGGTCACCGATTCGATCCGAAGCTCATGGTGCGATGGTTAAAACAATGCTCAGAGTTCCTTAAATATCCGCACCCTCTTCAAACCTCTTTCTCGCGTCTTTTTCCCTTGGTTTATGTAGAATTATTTCCCCCTTTTCATGCATAGCGCCCTGAGAACGATTGTTTAAGGACGCTTTATAAATGTTAATTATTATTATCATCATTATTATTATTTCACCCCTACCGCTATCCACCCAGAAATGTAAATGCGTTCACCACAAATTGACTGCTGAGTTAATTTCTATTCGTATGGTTTGAAAGTTTAAAGTTGATTTTGGTTCAACCAAGCGAGAACTCTGGAGACCAGGACAGTCTCATTTGCAACAGCGAGGGAATGAGTGAGTGAGTGGGTGGGTGAGTGGGTGAGTGAGTGGGTGAGTGAGTGAATGAGTGAGTGAGTGAATGAGTGAGTGAATGAGCGAATGAGTGAGTGAGTGAATGAGTGAATGAGTGAGTGAGTGGGTGAGTGAGTGAGTGGGTGAGTGAGTCAGTGAGTCAGTGGGTAAGCGAGGGAATGAGTGAGTGAGTGAGTCAGTGGGTAAGCGAGGGAATGAGTGAGTGAGTCAGTGGGTAAGCGAGTGAGTGAGTCAGTGGGTAAGCGAGTGAATGGATGAGCGGTTGAGGGAGTGAGCGAGTGGGTGAGTGAACGGATGAGTAAGATGATGAGTGAGTGGGTCAATGATTGGGTTGTTTTAAGTTGATTTTGGTTCAACCAGGGGATAACTCTAGAGACCAGGATGCGAGTTTCATTTGCAAGAGTAGCCCGAGTCACCAAATGACAAAAGCCAAACAAATAAAGAAGAGCATTGAAGCAAATAGAAATCAGAGCAAAAACTACTGAAATTCGAGATTAAACATCAGACATTTAACTAACATGCACACAGACAAGGCTATACGACAATGTGAAGTTATTATGAAGAATTAACAGCTCAGGATCAAATTGTGATTGAGATGGCAGAGTAACCGGGGACATTTGTAACCAGAATTCCAGGTGTTTGGAGCATTCACAGAAATGTAACGAATCGTCTGTTGGTGTTTGCTGTTGCGTTGGCAGCGGCGCACAAGAATACACAACGACAACAAAACAACGACAACAAACAAAACGACGAAACATCAACAAAAAAACAACACAACGACGACGAACAACAAACGACAAAACAACAACAACAAACAACGACAAAACAACAACACAAAGACAAAACAACAACAACACACCGAAAAATCAGAGAGAGAGAGCGCACGTGTCGATTTGCTGCTGATCCTCCTCCTTCGTTGACTATAGTGGCTTACCATAGGTCTCTATGGGTCTCTATGGGTCTCTATGTGTCTCTATGGGTCTCTATGTGTCTCTATGGGTCTCTATGGGTCTCTATATGTCTCTATGGGTCTCTATGGGTCTCTATGTATCTCTATGGGTCTCTATGGGTCTCTATGGGTCTCTATGTATCTCTATGGGTCTCTATGGGTCTCTATGTATCTCTATGAGTCTCTATGGGTCTCTATGTGTCTCTATGTATCTCTATGGGTCTCTATGTGTCTCTATGGGTCTCTATGTGTTTCTATGGGTCTCTATGGGTCTCTATGTATCTCTATGAGTCTCTATGGGTCTCTATGGGTCTCTATATGTCTCTATGGGTCTCTATGGGTCTCTATGTATCTCTATGGGTCTCTATGGGTTTCTATGGGTCTCTATGTATCTCTATGGGTCTCTATGGGTCTCTATGTATCTCTATGAGTCTCTATGGGTCTCTATGGGTCTCTATGTGTCTCTATGTATCTCTATGGGTCTCTATGTGTCTCTATGGGTCTCTATGTGTTTCTATGGGTCTCTATGTATCTCTATGGGTCTCTATGTATCTCTATGTGTCTCTATGGGTCTCTATGGGTCTCTATATATCTCTATGGGTCTCTATGGGTCTCTATGGATCTCTATATGTCTCTATGGGTCTCTATGGGTCTCTATGTGTCTCTATGGGTCTCTATGGGTCTCTATGGGTCTCTATGTATCTACATGAGTTTACTATATTGTCCATAGTGTGGGTTGGATGGCCACACTCGCACTTATGTGGCTTGGCTTCCATGCATCGCCCATGCAGTTATCTGGGTATCTATGTATCTCCATTATGCTCTATCAGTCTCTATTTACCTCTATGAGTATCGATGTGTTTACTACATGGTCCATAATTTGGGTCGCATTGCAAACAATCGCAGCATAGGGGCTTGTATCTTAAATGTTCCGTTCACGAAGGAAATGCGCGCATCGACCTGGTGATGATATTCAGATGCGTTTGATGGCTCCACGCCCAGTGTCTTTGAGTAGGAGGAGGAATGTCACAGCTGGGAGGTGCGATGTTTGGGTCTCGAATGAGGGTTTTACCTGGAATAAGGTTTTTATTCTGAACGTCCGCATACAGAGAGGCCAGAGAGACAGAGTGGAGAGGCCCGAGAGAGAGAGAGTGGAGAGGCCCGAGAGACAGAGTGGAGAGGCGAGAGAGACAGAGTGGAGAGGCGAGAGAGACAGAGTGGAGAGGCGAGAGAGACAGAGTGGAGAGGCTAGAGAGACAGAGTGGAGAGGCGAGAGAGACAGAGTGGAGAGGCGAGAGAGACAGAGTGGAGAGGGGAGAGAGACAGAGTGGAGAGGGGAGAGAGACAGAGTGGAGAGGCGAGAGAGACAGAGCGGAGAGGCGAGAGAGACAGAGCGGAGAGGCGAGAGAGACAGAGTGGAGAGGCGAGAGAGGCGAGAGAGACAGAGTGGAGAGGGGCGAGTGAGACAGAGTGGAGAGGCGAGAGAGACAGAGTGGAGAGGCGAGAGAGACAGAGTGGAGAGGCCAGAGAGACAGAGTGGAGAGGCCAGAGAGACAGAGTGGAGAGGCGAGAGAGACAGAGTGGAGAGGCGAGAGAGACAGCGGAGAGGCGATAGAGACAGAGTGGAGAGGCGAGAGAGACAGAGTGGAGAGGCCAGAGAGACAGAGTGGAGAGGCCAGAGAGACAGAGTGGAGAGGCGAGAGAGACAGAGTGGAGAGGCGAGAGAGACAGAGCGGAGAGGCGAGAGAGACAGAGTGGAGAGGCGAGAGAGACAGAGTGGAGAGGCCAGAGAGACAGAGTGGAGAGGGGCGAGTGAGACAGAGTGGAGAGGCGAGAGAGACAGAGTGGAGAGGCGAGAGAGACAGAGTGGAGAGGCGAGAGAGACAGAGTGGAGAGGCCAGAGAGACAGAGTGGAGAGGCCAGAGAGACAGAGTGGAGAGGCGAGAGAGACAGAGTGGAGAGGCGAGAGAGACAGAGCGGAGAGGCGAGAGAGACAGAGTGGAGAGGCGAGAGAGACAGAGTGGAGAGGCCAGAGAGACAGAGTTGAGAGGCCAGAGAGACAGAGTGGAGAGGCCAGAGAGACAGAGTGGAGAGGCCAGAGAGACAGAGTGGAGAGGCGAGAGAGACAGAGTGGAGAGGGGAGAGAGACAGAGCGGAGAGGCGAGAGAGACAGAGCGGAGAGGCGAGAGAGACAGAGTGGAGAGGCGAGAGAGACAGAGTGGAGAGGCGAGAGAGACAGGATGGAGAGGCGAGAGAGACAGAGTGGAGAGGGGAGAGAGACAGAGTGGAGAGGCGAGAGAGACAGGATGGAGAGGCGAGAGAGACAGAGTGGAGAGGCGAGGGAGACAGAGCGGAGAGGCGAGAGAGACAGAGCGGAGAGGCGAGAGAGACAGAGTGAACTGCATCCCACACTATAAATTGGGCCCCACAAGAATTCCTAAATATTTCCCCCAATATCTCTTTCCTCAATTTATATTTAAAAATAAAACACGTTCACTCTGCATCTACAAATAGTGTAGCCACTATTCATATGCCAATTAAAAAATAGATATAAACTGCTCATCAGGAACAAAAAAAATAGTAAAACATGTAATTCCCATCGCACCACCCCTCCCAACGGTGCACAGAGTTGAGACCCCCCCCACCCTCTCAGCAAATGAGCTGCGTTATGGCTGCACCCCCCCACAATATTAGCTCATATACATTCCTATATGCAGTGTTTTAATTTCCTACATCACACAACGATCCCCCGTATAGTCTTAACAGATTGTTGGGGCAAGGGCTGTTTGCGAGTAGCACCTCTTGAAGACCTGGGGAGCGGTAGCGATGGTTCAGTGGTTTAGCACGCTGCGAACCCAGCGACCCGTGGTTCACTCACGCTCACGGCTGACGCCGGTGACGATTCTCAGAATAAGGTCCTGGGCCTCCCCTAGGGTCGACTCAGCCTCAAATGAGCGCCTGGTGCGTGCGGTGTGTAAACATCGTCACTGGGGAGACAAAGGTGGCCGGCGTGGTGCTGGCCACCCCCCCCCCCCCTCGTGCCGGTCTTCATACTGTAGATGCTGCTACTCGATAACAGCACTCGCCCCGACAGTCGCTTAAGGCTATACGGGGGATCTTTGTGAGTGGCATTCAAGGCGTCCCTTTGGCTGAGAAACTTGAGCACGCGCACGTGGGAGGTGGGAGGGGGGAGCGAGAAAGTAGTGAAGAAGGGGGGGGGGGAGCAAACCACACAAGATATGAGCGAGAGGGAGAGGGAGATAGTGTCCCGGCATTCATATAGCAACAAGATATTGTGTTTACGGGATACGGCGATCACACGCTCCCATCACACACACACCCACCTTCTGCCCCCACCCTCTCCCCCTTCTTCACGCAGTGCGATGTTTGGACGTCCACTGCACCACAACTCCACAGCGTGACAGCGTGGTGAAGTATGGTCAAACAACCTCACAGCGATTTCTAGATTTGAAGCTTTTCGTGACTGCAAGGATCCATACTCTTTGGTTCTATTCGGTAAAGTCACGTAAAAGTATAAAACAACAAAAAATAAAATAAAAAAAATCACGACGTTTTGGCCACAACACAAGTGGCCTTCATCAGGTGAAGGGACCAGAACTCAGACCGCGGTCTCAGCTTGGCTGTGTTCACTCCAGCGCTGTCCTCGAGACAGTCTGGTCCCTTCACCTGATGAAGGCCACTTGTGTTGTGGCCGAAACGTGGTGAATTTTTTTTGTTGTTTTATACTTTTACGTGACTTTACCGAATAGAACCAAAGAGTATAAACCTCCAGCGACAAGTAACGAACGTGGGTCAATTGCCAAATCAATGGCTGTAAATGATATGGCTGTTTTTCTGGTGTTAGAATGGTTAAAAATAATTATTATGAGTTATTGGCGATTGTAAGAAAATCATAAGTATTATAACAATACTTTTTATTTATGAAGCCTCACTGAGTCTCAAGACTCAGTTTAACACGTAGGCTTTCGCGACCAATATTATCCATAATAGAGTTTGTGGGGCATCAGGTCGCATACATGTGAATGTGTCGTTATACCCGCTACCACCCGACACAGCCAATTACTAAGGGATTTCGCGTAAACAAAACGTGCCAATTCGTTCCTAATGTCGCTGTGGTCACTCCCTCCTCCCCATCCACTCCCTCCTCCCCATCCACTCTCTCCTCTCCATCCCTCCCATCCCTCCCCCTCCCCTCTCCCTACCCCTCCCCCTACCTCCCTGCAGAGTTACAGGCGCCGGAGCTGACCTTTCTTCGTGTCTAACAATATATGTACAAAGATACAGAGAGAGACAAAGATAAATATTCCCCGTATAGCCTTAACAGACTGTAGGGGCAAGTGCTGTTAGCGAGCACCTATGAAGGCCGGAACGGTACACGAGGGGGTGGGTGGCCAGCACCACGTAGATATTTTATATTTTTATTTTATTTATTTTATTTTCTATCTACGTGACTTTACCGAAAGAACCAAAGAATATGAATTCCTGCAGTCACGAAAGTTTCAAGTCAAAATCAGTCACAAACTTAATAATAAGGCTATTTAAAAGTAAAGCATTGGAGAGCAATGCACCTATAACCAGATCCTGCAGCCACAGCAAATGTAACGGGGAGTAGCAGCACTCTACAGAGGTTGCCGTTGCGATTCCATCTCCCGGCGCGGCAGTTGAACATAATGGGGCAAATTTTTCTAAACCCCCGTCACCGCCTATGTCCACCTAACATGATATATGGGTTCGATTGGGCAGGTCCGCGTGTGGTGGGGTAAAACGTGGGTTATCCCGCATCTTTCAAGACGTCTGAGCTTGCAGCGTGGAAGAGAAGAGATTGACCAAGGTACCCTCGAAGTGGTGACCGCACGAGAGAGCTCCCCGTTGTTGCCCCTTCTACCAGCAGCGGCAGCTGCAGGGCTGCGCCTTTACCCAATTCACACGGGATCTTGCTGCCCATGCACAGGAGACGCAACGTGAACGCGGGACACGCTCATGTTTCACACTGGGCTCGTCACTTAGTCAGGCTTCGCGCCGGAGCTGTCCGGGGTTGAGCTTCGGAAAATATTTAGGGCCCCCCTTCCCCCATCCTACTGCTACTCCCTGTCCTCGGCCCCCAGCTATTATCAGGCCTACCCCTACCACTACCACAACCCCTATCGCTAACCCCTACCCCAACCCATATCACTACCCCAACCCCTATCACTAACCCTTACCCCAACCCCTATCACTACCCCAACCCCTATCACTACCCCAACCCCTAACACTACCCCTACCCCTATCACTACCCCAACCCCTATCACTACCCCAACCCCTATCACTACCCCTATCACTACCCCAACCCCTATCACTACCCCTATGACTACCCCAACCCCTATCACTACCCCGACCCCTATCACTACCCCAGCCCCTATCGCTAACCCCTACCCCAACCCCTATCACTACCCCAACCCCTATCACTAACCCCTACCCCAACCCATATCACTTACCTTACCCCAACCCCTATCACTACCCCTATCTCTACCCCAACCCCTACCCCTATCACTACCCCTACCCCTATTACTCCCCCTATCTCTACTCCTGCCCTATCACCATTCCTATCTCTACCCCTACCCCGTCTTAACCACTCCCACCTGTTCTCCTGTCACTAGAGCTACACCACTACCACTTTTAATAACAACCCCACTCTTTATTATCTCAACCACTACAATCTTCTGAATATTTTGTAAAAAACAAAGGGGGCGATATACAAATCTACGTAAGAGAAGGTAAACGCCCGCGATTAAATTATCCTTATAAGCGCGACGTATCGCAGATTAATTCACCGTTCGCTCTCGCACAAACGCCGGCACCCCGAACTCAGAGTTGATTCCGGGGGGGGGGGGGTGTGAGAGCGGTGTGAGAGCTTGGATAGAGAGAAAGCCATTCACTTAAGTGTCCCCTGGAGGAATGTTGTCCTCAGTGTGTTTTTTTTCTATTGCGACTGACTCCGCGTGGACTTAATCCGCGCGTGATGAGTGTGAAGCAGGCGAGCCGAGCGTGATTGCCGTGAGGATAATACTTCTGTGCGCACACCGTGGGCGAGTGTATTTATAGCCGTACGCACCTCTCTCTCTCCCATCTCCTCTCCCTCGACTCCCCTCCACGCATTCTCCTACCTCTCGCCTCTCATCTCACTCTGCTCCCCTCCACGCACTCCCCTGATTCCCCCCTCTCATCTCACTCTACAAAGATCCCCCGTATAGCCTTAACAGACTGTAGGGGCAAGTGCTGTTAGCGAGCACCTATGAAGACCGGAACGGTACACGAGGGGGTTGGTGGCCAGCACCACGCCCGACCGCCTTTGTCTCTCTAGTGGCAATGTTTACACACCGCACCAGGTACTCATTTGAGGCTGAGTTGACCTAGGGGAGGCCCGGGACCGGTTCAGATAATCGTCACTGGTGTTGGGCTCGAGCGGGAATCGAACCCGAGTCGCCAGGTTCATAGCGCAGCGTGCTAACTACACTATCACTCTACTCCCCTCACACATGATCCTGCCTCTCCCCTCTCATCTCACTCTATTCCCCCCACTCACTCTCCTGCCCCTGCCCTCTCATCTCACTCTACTCCCCTCCACGCACTCTGCTGCCTCTCCCCTCTCATCTCACTCCACTCCCCTCCACACACTCTCTGCTCCAGTAATCAAGGCTTTCTATCGAAGGTACATTGCCCGAAACGTCACCTATTATGCATATTTAATTATAAGGCCACGATATTATTGACGAACGCGTTCAGCTTTTTGTTGTTTGGAGTGTATCGGTGGTTCCGTGGTTAGCGTACATCGCACCAGGAACTAGTTTAACGCTGAATCGACCTAGGGGGGGCCCAAAAGCTTAACAATTGCGCCACCGTTCCCCCCCCCCCCCCCCCGTGGGGCCATCTAAGCGCCCTTTTTTCACTGGCGACTCCGGGTCCACTTAAAGAGTTGACGTCATCTCTAACTGCGAACCAATCACCGCCTTCGCTGTGTTTGATTAAACACAGCCGCACACGACGCCTACCGCTCCCACCACTACCACTACCGCCACCACTCAAGCGACCCTTACCGCTTTCATCACAACCACCACCAGAACCACCCCCACTCACACGACCCCTATCGCTCCAACCACAATCACCACCACCACCACCACTCACACAACCCCTACCGCTCCCATCACCACCAATTCACACAGATTTGTATTCAATGCACGCAATGAATTAATGGGATTTGAATGAATGAATGAGGCGAGCGACTGAATGAATGAATAGGATGGAGAGGCGAGTGTGGATGCGCCATGTCACGGTTGACGTGGGATGAGGAGGGGGTGCCCGGTGGTGCTGATGATGATATTGACGGTGGTGCTTTAGTGATGGTGGTTTTCATGGTGGTGCTGATGTTTTGGTGGTGGTGATGATGATGGAATTGGCAGCGTTGGTGTCGATGAAAGTGTTAGTAATGATGATGGCTGCGATGATGATGATGACGCTAATGGTGCTGCTGCTGATGATGGTTATTATTTCAAAGCAGTGATTATGCTAATATTTCTGCTGCTGTTGGTAGTGAGGTTGCTGCTGCTGATGGTGATGCTGTCGGTGGCACTTATAATAATTGGTGGTGGTGCTTTTGCTGGTGGTTCCGGTGGTGCTGATGATAATGCTGCTGCTGATGATGATGATGATTCTGGTGATGGTGATGATGTTGGAATGGAACAAGGCGCGAGCAAGAAAGGACCTCTATCACAAAGAGTATCTCACTCCGCATCGCGACCGACTTGGATTATGCTAAATGCGACTTCGGGAGTTTACCCCGGGTGCACTTTTACATAGTGCACCCTAACGCGCCCGCGTGCCGCAAAAGCAAAAGTGTACCCCAATAGAGAGACACACTTGGGATGACCTCCTCCACTCATCAGCGCAAGGAAAAGCGATCTCGATTTAAAGCTTTCGTGACTGCAGGGATTCATATTCTTGGTTCTTTCGGTAAAGTCACGTAGAAGGGAAACAATAAAAAAATATATTTTTATTATTTTATTGTTCCCTTCTACGTGACTTTACCGAAAGAACCAAGAATATAAAAAGCGATCTCGTTCCAATGGCTGCGTGTGTGTGTGTGAATCTCCGAGATATGGCAGACTTTATTTAGGAAAACTTTAAATTATCCACGCCCGAGAAGAGGGGGAGATGGATAATGTGAATTCAGCTCGGGGAATTAAACTTGTGTGAAGAAGCTAGATGGATGATTGGGCGCATCGCATGCGACGGCTTTCGGACACCTTCATCTAGCATCGGATAGACCGTGGCTGATGATGAATCGATAACCAACGCGAAGATCTGCATGCACCCGTCAATTGAATTTCAGTTCGGAGTAGCGGTCAATTGCATTCCATTATTAATTGGAAACGCAACCAATGCTATGCGGGAGGTCATGAGGCTGTGTGTGTGAGGAGCGGTGGCGCAGCTGTTAGTGCGCAGGGCTACGAACCCGCTCACGGCCAACATCAGTGACGAGTATCTGAACCGATTCTGGGCCTCCCCTAGGTCGACTCATCCTCAAATGAGTACCTGGTGCCATGTGTAGAAACACCAGGTAGGCAACGGCGACCGAGCGTGGTGTTGGCCACCCACTTCCTCGTGTACCGTGCCGGCCTTCATAGATGCTCGCTAACAGCACTTGCCCCAACAGTCTGTTAAGGCTATATGGGGAATATTTGTCTGTGGTTTGTCTGTATATATGTATTTACGTTTGTTCATACGTGTGCAACATACGTATATCGGTCTCCGTGTGTCCACGTGTGCGTTCGCGTCCACGTGTCTGTGTTGATTGTTCACTAAAACCATAAACTCGCCATTCCCTCGTCTCACTGACTTCCCACATCCCTCTACCCCTGTTCCGTTGTCTCTGTTATGTACCCCTATTCGGGACCTCGAGTGTTCGTGATGTGTCGCTGACAGGACATAGTATACACGCTGCCGAGGAGGAGGGAGTAGGGGTGTGTGGTGGCTGGGCGTGTGTCCTTGAATATAAGAAGGGGCAGTTTACAAGCAGCCGTGCTGATGTCATTTGGGCTGTGGGGCTCATAGCGCGGTAGCTTTGTGTACCAACTCCCGACCAGAGTTTTCGAGCGCCTATCACCTCTCTCGCTTTTCGTTTCTTAGTGTGGGGTGTGTGGTGGGAAAGTTCTGAGTGCATCTCCTCGGCACATCTCGTTACGACAAAAAAAAATAAAAAGTAAAATATTAAATCGTCCGTACTTCTTCCATATCGAAAAAAATATGCGTCGTGCTTCCCACGCCAACACGCATCGGTCGTCCTGGCCCCGGCACGGAAACATGGAAGGGCCCGACCGGCCGCGCTCGCTCCAGGAGTGCGCGGCGTTGGCGACCCGCGTTCGCGAACTCGAGGAGCTCAACGCGGCTCTGATCGCCGAGGCAGCGTCCCTACGACGGAGCTCCGCGCCGGGGCCGTCGCCGCGCGCCGCTGCGGAGCTCCGCGTCGCGGCCCAGGTGGAGGCACGCGCCCTGCGCGAGGAGGCGCGCGTCCTCCGCCGCGGGGCGGCGCGCGCGCGCGCCGACACAGAGCGCGCGCGCCTGGAGATCGAGCGAGCGCGCGCCGAGTACGAGCGCGCGCAGCGGGAGCGCGATCGCGCGCGCGAGCTGGCGGAGCGCGCGGGGCGCGAGAGGAGTCACGCGCGGCGGCTCGAGGCGGCGGAGCGCGCGCGCCTCGAGGCGAGGGCGCGCGCCCTCTGGCGGGAGTTGGACGAGGCGCGCGCGCGCCGGGAGGTCGAGGTGGCCGCGGCGCGCGGGCGGCTCGAGAGCGCGCGGCGGGAGCGCGCGCAATGGGAGCGCGCACGCGGAGGTGAGACGCGCGACGGTGATGATTTTGGTAGGGTGGTCATGATTGTACTGACATGAAAATAAAGGAATACATCACGCAAATGATTGCGACCATGGGAGAGCATAACAATAGCAAACAGGAGGGTTGATGATCGGTAGTTCATTACCGGTGGCCCTTGGGGAGAGAGACGGGAATCATAACACGCGATAGAGCTCATCATCAATTACAATGATCAATCCACTGCTGGATGAAGGACTCCTCCAAGCCATCGTCACCTCTTGATGGCCTAATGAGAGACAGCGTCTGGCACAGATGGAGTCAGTGCCAGACGGTTGGGGTAATGGTATGCAGATCTCGATATCATAACGCGTCCTGCCAGCAATTGCAGGCCTCCGCTTTTACCTCTATATCGTAACTCCAGCTTTACAAATCGGTACCAATTATTCGCAGGAAATGGACTTGCGTGACAAAATAGAACACCTTCCCCTCCGTGTTTAATTCCCACCCCACTGGCGAGATTGTTTCTACAATCCCGTTACCAGAGTCGGGGTAACGAAATTACTCGTGCAAGACAAGGCCGACAGCGATGCAATGTAAAATCTAATCACGAGCAATTTTAACGGCTCCAAATAGCTCGTGGAAGCATTAGCGTAACATGCCTGGTTCCGTGATTGAAGATTGGTATCCCCCCGTGTAGCCTACACTGCCTGGTAGGACAGGCTGCTGTTAGCGAGCACCTATTAAGGCTGCCACGGCACACAAGGAGGTGGAGGGGGGGGGGGCGAGGTAACCAGCACCATTCTTGGCCGCCTTTGTTTCCCTTGCACTGAAGTGTGACGCACCGCACCAGTCAGTGGTGGGGGGCAGGGGAGGTGGGGCGATCCCCCCACCTCCCCTACCCGGGAAGATTCCAGAATCCGCCTTCGGAACCAAATGACTCATGTAATGCTGAGCTCATCCAGAAGAAGCTCAGACCATGATGTGATCTGATAATAATCGCCCAACTGATGTTAGCCGTGACCGGAATCGAACTCAGAATACCAAGTCGTCAGCGCAGTGCGCTGACCACTACGCAACTTCTCCCAACTGACAGATGCAAACGGAACCACGTACAGTCTACACCAGGGGTGGACACTTTTTTTTGACTCGCGGGCCACAATGGGTTCTAAAATTTGACAGAGGGGCCGGGCCAGGAACAGATGGATGGAGTGTTTGTGTGAACTAATATAAATTACGTGTTAAAAATCATTACGTGAAATGATTTGGCCTTTAACAGGTAGCAAAGCATTTATTTGCAAGGCAATTTAACAAATTGCACGAACATAGGGCCTATACATCACACTCCTGGTCAAAGTGCGCCATCTAATGGGGAAATGGGGGCATTACAGGAGAAAGGTAAAATTGTATTTAATATTATTATTTGGACAAGTTCGGCGAGCCGGATTATAAAGCCCAACGGGCCATAGACGCGGCCCGGGGGCCGTACTTTGCCCATGTCTGGTCTACACACACAGACACATCGGCATAGAGAAGTCAGTGGATCAGAGAGTCGCGTGTGGTGGAAGTAAAATTGTGGGTTCTGGCCAAGCATGGAAGAAGTAGGCCAAATATCCTCCAGAGGGGCTCTCTAAAGCTCCACCCAGCGCGTGCCATATCCACAATGGGGTTAGATCGCGCAGATGTGAATGCGTTGTTAAACCCGCCGCCACCCGACACGGCCAATCAGTAAGGTTTGTCGCCTAAACAAAACATGGCAATTCGTTATTCGTTCAGCACAACGGTTGCGCGTTGGAGAGTGAAAAAAAACCCTCGGCCACGAAGGCCTAAGTGTTAAAGTTCATGCTATGTCAGGAATGCCCCTCTTAAGACCTTTGCCGTAACGGTTCTGCGATTTTGTTCCACCCCCCCCCTTCACATCTCCATCTGTCCCGATAGCCGGTGGGGAAGGGTTTGAGGGAGAGACAATTTGTGGGCCAATTAATTAATTAATTATTTCCGCTGGTTTAAACTCATTGTGGCGAGCAGCATGGCTCCATTGGTCCCAGGCCATTAATTAAAAGGAGACTCCCCGGCCTGATGATTTCTGTGGAGGGGGTGGGGCTGGCTTGGGAGGTGTGGCTGGGGGCGGGGCCGCGCGTGTACACGGCGCGCTGACGTCGCTGGGGGTAGGGAGGGGGGGGCGTGGCGGGAGTTGCCTGGCAACGGACCAGCGCCATCTGCGAACGCCTCGCAAGCTATTTCCACTCGGCGTGGAAATAGCTCGCCCGACGTTCTAAGAGATCATCACTTTCGCTCAGATTACATTTACCTCAATGACTTTACCATAATGAATTTTACATCCAAGGTTTTTTTTTACCTCTGAGTGAATTTACCTTGGATAAAATTTACCTCGGAATGAGGTTACCTCAGACTAAATTCACCTGCGAATCAAGTTATCTCAGTGTAAATGTATCCTCGGTGACACAAGTTCACGTTATTATTATTAGTAGTAATTTTGCCCAAGGTTAACAAAGAGCTGGACTAAATCTACAGTATTCTTGGTTCTTTCGGTAAAGTCACGTAGAAGGGAAACAATAAAATAATAAAAATATTATATTCTTGGTTCTTTCGGTAAAGTCACGTAGAAGGGAAACAACAACAAAAAAGAAAACAATAAAATTATCACGACGTTTCGACTGCAACACAAGCAATCATCATCAGGTGTGAAAACCACAGCAAGAAAATTGATGATGATTGCTTGTGTTGCAGTCGAAACGTCGTTGAGAATTTTATTGTTTTATTTTTTGTTTTTTCTCTTCTACGTGACTTTACCGAAAGAACTATGAATATGAACCCCTGCAGTCACGAAAGCTTTAAATCAAAATTTAAATCTACAATGTTTTGCTCATGAATTAGTTTGTGGTTTCACCCCGATTTGTATCATGACTATGCCCTTGATATCGTGCCATGGAACCAAGCAGCCATTCGCAATTCTTGAAGAGCAGTTGCTAATGTTTGTGCCAGGGATTGGCCCACGTAAGCAAATATCACAGAATTTATTTCGAGATCTCTTCAAATGACCTTTAGTCCACACACTTCGGGAACAACACAGCCACGCTACACCGATTCATATTCGGTGCATGAAAATCAACCCAATATCGAACTGGAATTTACCCAAATTCAGTGTAGAACCAAATTTAATGTGATGCAGTGATTTTTATGGGATAGCAAGATAATTCATTATCCAGCTGATTCCATTAAATCACTGCACTTGAGAACCCAGTTTATTTATGGCCATCTGCCTGTCTTCGAAGCCAGGATCTCTGCGGTGCCAACTCAGCTACTGTGACCTCTGAGTTACGCAACCACCTCAATTCCGTCAACATGTAAACACCATCACCTCAACTTTTAACCATGATTAATCTTACCCTCTCTTCTCTATCGCGTAGCAGCCGGTGGTGAGGCCACCGTGGCCATGGAGAACCACCTCGCAGCACTCATAGAGGACGAGGCGTGGGGCTTCCAGGCCATCGTAGAACAAACGTGGGAGCGCTACCACTCCGAGCTGGCTGACCTGGCCCAAAGGACCTCGGCTGAAAGCCAGGAGGTCGAGGTGCTTCGCCACCAAGGGATGGAGATGGCTTCGTGTCTCCAGGATCTGGGCCACGAAGCCAGCGAGCACAGGAACCTAAACTGCCACCTGCAGACCACTGCGAGAGAGATGCTCGTCCGGCACATGGAGGACATTGGCGCACTGCAGGTAAGCGCCGCAAGTGGCTGAGCAAGGTCAGATTACCAACACTTCTTCTTGAAAAAAGTCCCATTATTGCATGAGGTTGGCTACTGGAATGTTTTTTTTTCTCCATAAGCTGCTGCCCTGTGCCTCTTCTGTGGGTCACATCCACTGTGCTCATGCCGTATATCACCACATCCTTGCAACCAGAGAGGCTACCCAAACTGAAAATTGCAACCGGAAACCAGGGTTAACTGTTTATTTTCCTGAGCCGAAACTGAAGCAACAATTTTTATTTTCTTCTCTGGAATAAAATTGAAAAGAAAGTATTCGGTTACTGGCTTTAATCGGCTAAAAAAGTCACAAAAGTATGCTTTGTAGCTGTCGTGTTAAAAGTGAAATTGACCATGATCCCTGGACTAATTCACTGTTATTGTGTACAGGGGGTACATTTGCAGGTTGCTCAGCACGAGAGTGAGCGGCTCGAAAATGGAAGGTTGCGAGTTCACATCCGGGTTGGGGATGGTTGACTCAGCCCATCATCCTTCTGGGGTCGATAAAATTAGCCAACCTGACCGTACCCGAATATGAATAGAGTTTACTCCCCGCTTCCAACACACTCTCAGTCTTCCCCGACTACTTTAGACCTGCACATCTTCCTATTATATACAATTCCTCTGATGTACAGATCAAGAGTGGCTGTCACGGTGATATATCTGTTCTACAAATCTCCTTGTTCCCTTACCACTTAATTCAGAACGTTACAGAGACACTGGAGACCGAGCGCGAGCAGCTGCGTGCGGCGATTGTGCGCCACCTCCACGACCACCAGCGACTCTTGGAGGTCACGCGGGACCTCGGAATGGAGATCACATCCTACAGGTGACCACATGGGTGGGCAAAGTCTGGGTTCGAGTCTGGACATAATTCAAGTCGAGCACTATCCACGGCATGGAATATACTTTTATGAAAGCAATACAAATGCAGTTGTCTCATTTTGGGTGATTGTTTGCCTATGTGGTGTGGTGGAATAATGGTTAGCACACTGAGCTGTGAAGCCAGCGACCAGAGTTTGGCTAACATCAGTGGCCATTGATATCTGAACAGGTGTCAGGCTCCCTCAGTCGACTCAGCCTTGAATATGTACCTGGTTCTGTGAGTGTGTATAAAACATTAGCACTGGGAAGACAAAAGCGACGAAGCGTGGTACTGGCCACACCACCCCCTCATGCACTGCCCCATTCTGAGCAGGTGCTCGATAACATCACTTGCCCCAACAGCCTGTGTAGGTTATATGGGGGAACCCTTGTTTTTTGTTTTGTCTCATGCTGTGTAGGATGCTTCTGGATAGGAAAGTTGAAGAGCATCGGTTTGCAGAAGGAGAGACGGGCCATCTCCACGTGAAAGGTAACAAACTGATAAAGACAAAGGCGTTGAAATACATGTTGGTGTATGCTCCTTTAGAAATTGATAACGTAGAGTCGCTATCGCACAAGCACTGAACTATACAAACTATTGACCACAGTGCATACTGGACAATATGCAATGCATGTACATGCTATTAGACTTGCCTGAAATGCACGTGTTGGTCATAGTTACTCTTTGGTAAATATATGGATTTTTCCTCCTTTGGAAATTAAAGGATGGGACATGCCACAGATTACACCCACCGCAGTGAAGGAAGCTATAAAAGCAGCTCATGTGTAGCTGCTAGATAGATCGCTGCATCTCAGCATCATTAGAGATGGTAACAGCTTGGGAAGGAATTCATCCCAAAGCAGATAGATGATGGCTGATAATGATATGTATAAGTGAAACGTCAATTCTTTTCTTTTACTTGACAGAAACTGAACCGTTGTACAGATATACGCCTGCACGACAGAACCCGCTGATGAAACCACCGGCCTTGAGTGCTGCTAAACTCGCAGAAACAAGAAGCGCTGGTCTACCGACACTTTTTCAACAAGATCTTGCTGAAGGCACTAAAGAGGTTCAAGTGAGTGAAAGAGGGGGATACCAAACATTTACCGAGCTCATGAGTTCTTCGCGACGCAAATTTCTTGCAGACAGACTGCAGGGCACTAAACATGTAAAGGAGCAAGGCAGCATTGGTGCTGAACAGAGGTACACAAGACATGTGCCTGATTTCAGTTTAATGCCGAGAGACAATAACATGCTCGCGGATCACTTAGGCGCGCAAAGAGGGACTTTTGTGAATACTTGTGAAGAAATTGCGCAAGACATCACCAACAAAGTTGGTTGCACATCAGATGTGCTTTTCAGTAAACCTCTCGGTTTACGTCCACTGTTGTTGCACGAAAAAGAAGAAGCTACTGCAAATAAGTCTGTCTCAAGTAGACACAAGGTCAATTTGACTGCAAGTACCCACCAAGTCATTCATCCGGAAAAAGCTACTATCGAGGCCCACAGTCCAGAAGACGTTAGCATAATGGGAACACAGCAAGAACCTCGAAGTAACTGGGAATCTTTCAAGGAAGACGGCAGCACACTGTTCAATGTGATGGTAGGTGAACGTCAAGATGAAAAAGGTGAAATTGAAGAATCTAAAGCCATCAGTTCTGAGACAGACTTCATTGCTGCTCAGAGCTCAAGGAACTTGTCAGAAGCGACCATTAAAAGTAAAGAACATGGGCAAGAAGGAGACATTTATCAACGGGAAGAGGTACATCTAGAAATAGCGTTTGATGAGACAGTGATTCCAAATGTTCCTTCAGATGAAAAATTTGACCAAAAAATTGTGGTATGCGTGGAGGACGTACACTCTGTTGAAAAACGTGTTGACAAAAATGAAACAATATCCAAGCAACTGAATAAAGATTTAGTAAGGTCAACCACCAATAAAGCGACACATCAAGAAGTAGAACATCTGGAAACTATTATTCTAAGCAAGAATATTCACATTCCTGGTGTTCATGAAGATTATCCGCACAGTGTCTTGATGGAAACTGCACACATAATTCAACCAGATGTTGCGATTAAGCAGGAGCCACAACCAGCTTCGTGGGAACAATGTGGATATTCTCAAGAGGAATTGCCTCTTCGTGAAGCCACAGCCAGTGAAGAGGAACACAAACTACAAGATAAGAAACGTGGAGAACTTTCAGATTCTGACTTGCAGTCTACAGAAGTTGAAATCACAGTGGCTGCCAAAGAAGGAGAGACTGGTTTAGCAATCGTCAACGAACAGGACTTGCATGTTGAAAAAGACAGAGAAGATTTTAAACTAGAGCCACAGCATAGAAAAACTACGTTTGATATCAATAATATTTCAAATGTTACTTCATGGGATTATGTTCAACATGACGTTGACATTACGAAAGATGGCATCACTGAGGTAACATTGGAAAGATCTGAATTTATTCAACAAATTCCTGCAGAATTTGCTAAATCTCTGGAGGAAAAGACTGCAGTTGGCATTGAAACAGATGACTTAATTTTGTCGATAGAAGACCAAGACCAACGTGGTCTGGAGGTAAAAGTCGTAGAGCCACACATTGGTAAAAATGAGAACCTTTCAGCTGATGTGTCACATCACATCAATCTACGTGATGAAAAGATAACAGATGTCGACATACAAATCCCTGAAGGTGTTCTGACAAGTATCATTATTGCTGAAGATCACATTATATGTTTTGAGAAAAAGAACTCTGCAGGACTAAGCGACATTGAGTCTCCAGATATTTTCAGTGAACAAGCCGCTTATAAAGGGGGGGTTGAACATCAGGAAGCAGAAATGTATGCAAAATATAACATAGATGTTAGTTTAAGTGAAGATTACGTGTGTGATGTGGAGGACAATTCAGAATGCATTGAAGAGATCCAAATAAACACAATGGATCTCAAAGACCAAGAGATTTCATTTCATGGTCCTGATAAAGAGGAGAGATACTGCAAAGAGGACGAAGGCATAGGCCAGTATTCAGTTAACATAATTGGCCAGAAACAATATGATCCAGAATCACAAATTGTGGAGCAACCATTTCTGGCGGATGCTTCAAGTTTTGCAGTGTACAAACAAACTACAACTAACTTTGAGGAACAATTGATGAAGGCGCAAGTTTCAGATGATGACATTTCATTGACCACCAAAGAACAAGAGTTTTCTAACGAAACAACTGTTAAAGAAGTCACCCGTGTTGAGCAGGATGAAACGACACCACAGGATGTGATGATGCAATCATTGGTAATAATTGAGAGGGAAACACAAGATGTAGATAATTTAGAAGAAATATTTGATGAAAGTGATGGGTCACTTGCTGATTCAATTGAGGATATTCCACAGGACACTGAGATAACTAAAGTAGAACATGATCGCCCAGATGTTCACATAACCAAGACTGATGAAGGACAAGATGAAAAGGTTAAACTAGTTGTTGAATATGAGGAATGCCTGAAAATAGAAGAGACTGCAGCTCACAGTCACATTTGTTTATCAGAAATGAGCAGTCAAAATGACAAATATCCGAAAATGACTAACAAAACAAAATCACAATGGGCTCCTGATGAGGTGCCACTTCCTGATTCACGGGAAGCTGATACATCAGAGACAACCATTGCGATGGAAGCACACGGGTCTGAGGCAGACGAATTAGAAACACACATCATTCTGAGAGATATTTCAGCAAATACTTCAACTGAATTCATGGAAGCACAACATGAACTGACTGGACAGATCAATGAAGAAGAGGTGATTGAGTTTCAAGAAACTACAACTGAGAGTGAAATAGTTTCATCAGCTTCCTTGGTTGAAGAAGAAAAGTACAACAGGGACGTGGAGCACTTGGACGCATCGATTATTTCTGAACGAGGTATAACAATTGCTCCAAATGTACTACAATTGGAAACACAAAATCCAAAAAATGGCATAGAGACTGTTGAAGTAAATGATGAAATTATTGAGCAAATTATTCAAAATCCTATGAAGATAGAGGAAACGCACTTTGAAGGTGATATAGGTTTATCGGATACAAGCTTTGAAAAAGACAGAAATAAGGCGGAACATTTAGAAGGACACAATATACCTGAATTAATTTCATTTAATGTTTCATCTGAAGTAATTGAAATACAAGATAAAACTACAGAAGATGTCATGGAAGGAGTTATCACTGAGGTACAAGAACTTGAAAGTGAGATAGATCCATCAGCTTTCATCACTGCAGAAGAAAAGTACAAAAAGGATGTGATTGTTTTTGAGGACGATATAATGATTGCTTCACATGAATGTGTTTCAAAAAATAGTCAGATACCATACATGCATAAACAAAGTTCAGAATATGATACACAGAGTTCTGATGACACATTAAATGTTGGTGAAGAAGATAAAGCTCAGGATGTTGGACAAGATGAAACAACGCAACAAATTACTGAAGAAAACTTGAATAAAGTAGTAGAAAGGATAGTGCAAAGCGAATGGGATGTGTCAGATGTGTGCATTGAACAAGATGAGGATGAAAAGGAGATGGAGCATCCATTATTGGACTCAACGTCTGAAGATGTTCCAGCCACTACTTCACATGAAGGCATCACACATGCGATTGAGATAGCACAAGTTGTTACACCAACCACAATAGCTGACTTGGCAGAGATCGTTGAAACACCAGATGAACAGGAAGGTATTGAACAGACCACTGGACCTGAACGGCAACGTTTTGAAGATAATATCGTGTCAATTAGTGAATCAAAAGAAGATATATTTGAAGAAGTCTGTGAAGAAACTGTGACTATGACAGATCAAATAGTACTTGAAAGTGAAACACAATTAGTGCCTCAAGTTGTTTCAACAACTGCTCAAAATGAAGTTGTCAAACGAGTCGTTGAAATACCACACGGTGTTACATCAATCAAAGATGATGATTTGGCAGAGATCAATGATGAAGAAGATACAACTCCTGATAATGTAGTGATTGAACAGATCACTGAAACAGAAAAGCCAATTTCTGAAGATGATATCGTGAAAATAATTGAAGCAAAGGAGGACGTTTCTGAAGAAGTCAGTGATGAAACTTTGGCTATGAAAGAGGAAATAGCAGTTAAAAGTCAAACACAATTGCTGTCTGAAGATGTTTCATCAGCTGCTATTTATGAAGATGTCTCAAAAGACTTTGAGAAAACATACGTTGTGAGATCAATTAAAAAAGCTGACTCGGAAAAGATAATTGAAACGCCAGATACAGCTCACGAACGTGAAGCTATTCATAAGATCACTGAAATTGAAAAGCCAATTTCTGAAGATGATTTAGCAGAAATCGTTGAAATAAAAGAGGCAGATTCTAATGACATCATTGAAGAAACTGTCACCAAGACAAAAGAAAAAGTACTTGAGAGTGAAACACTAATAGTGTCTGAAGAGGTTTCTACAACTGCTGATTATGAAGGTGTCTCACAAGACGTTGAGATAGCAGAAGTAGATATATCAATCACACAACCTGAACTCGCAGAGATTGCTGAAACACCAGATGAACCATATGATCATGAAGCTATTGAAAAAAATACTGAAATTAGTGAGCAAATGTGTGAAGATGATATCATACAGACCATTGATCCAAAGGAGGAAGATACTGAAGAAGTAATTGAAACTTTGACAATCCCAGAGGAAACAATACTTGAAAGTGAAACGCAATTAGTATCTGAAGATGTTTCAACAACTGTTCTATATGAAGTTCTCTCGCAAGATGTTGAAATATCAGAAGTGATTAAACCAATCACAGATGATAATTTGACAGAAATTATTTATACACGAGATTACGTTCCTGAACAAGAAGCTATTGAGCAAGTCACTGAATCTAAAGAACCGTTTTCTGAATATGACATCATGCCAGTTATTGACTCAAAGGAGTACTTTTCTGAAGAGGTCAGTCATGCAAATGTGACCACAAGTGAGGAAGCTGTACTTGAAAGTGAATTTGAATTAGTGTCCGAAGATGCTATAACAACTTCCCTGTTTGAAGGTGTCTTGCAAGACATTAAGATAGCAGGAGTAGATATCTCAATCAAACAAACTGATTTGGCAGAGACCGTTGAAACACCAGATGAAACTTATGAAAATGAATCGGTTGAATGTATCACTGAAATTGATAAACTAACTTCTGAAGATGATATCGCAGAAATCCTTGAAGTAAAGGAAATGCATTCTGAAGAGGTCATTGAAGAAACTCTGACCACAAAAGAGGAAACCGTAATTGAAAGTGAAACACAATTTGTGTTTGAAGATGTTTCAACAACTGCTCCGTATGAAGGTTTCTTGCAAGACGTTGAGGTAGAACCTGTTGCTACAGCCATCACAGAAGCTGAGCTAGCAGATATCGTTAAAATTCCAGATAAAGCTACTGAACATGAAACTATTGAGCAAATAGCTGGACATAAAAAAACTTTTTCTGAAGATGATATCCAGCCAATTAGTGAACCAAAGGCAGACGTTTATGAAGGAATCAATGAAGAAACTATAACCACGAAAGAGGAAACAATAATTGAAAGTGAATTGAAATTAGTGTCTGAAGATGTTTTCACAACAGCAACGCATGAAGGTGTCTCACAGGACCTTGAGATAGCAGAAATGGTTAAACCAATCACAGAAGCTGAACTGGGAGACATTGTAGAAACACCAGATACAGCTCACGAACGTGAATATATTAAACAGAATACTGAAATTGAACAAATCACTCAAATAGAAGAACCAAGTTATGAAGTCGATGTAGTAAAAATTGATGAAGGAAAAGAGGCAGATTTTGAAGAGGTAATTGAAGAAACTGTGACCATGCCAGAGGAACCAATGCTTGGAGATGAACCACAAATGGTTCCTGAAGATGTTTCAACAACTGGACCATATAGAGGTGTCTCTCAAAATGTTCAGATAACAGAAATGGTTACATCAATAACGGAAGCAGATTTGACAAAAATAATTGATATGCAAAATGAAGTACCTGAACATGAAGATATTGAGCAAACCACTGAACTTGAAGAACGATATTCTGAAGATGATATGCCAATAATTGAATCAAATGAGGTCATTTTTAAAGAGGCAAGTGAGGAAACTGTGTCCATAAAAGCGGAAACAGCAGTTCAAAATGAAATGCAATTGCTGTCTGAAGATGTTTCAACAAGTGCTCCATATGAAGATGTCTCAGAAGTTGTTGAGATAGCAGAAGTGGTTAGAGAAATTATTGAACCTGAACTGGCAGAGATTGCTGAAAGAGCAGAAGAACCTCATGAACATGACGTTATTGATCAGATAACTGAAATTGAAAAACAAAGTTCTGAAGATGATATCACACAAATCTTTAAACCAAAGCAGGAAGTCTTTGAAGAAATCAGTGAAGAAACTGTGACCACGATAGAGGAAACTACACTTCAATGTGAAGCACAATTGCTGTCTGAAGATGTTTCAACAACTGCTCCATATGAAGGTGTCTCACAAGAAGTTGAGGTAGCAGAAGTGGTTACATCCATCACAGAAGCTGATTTGCCAGAGATCGTTGAAACACCAGACGAAGCTCGTGATTATAGAGCTATTAAAAAGAAAACTGAAATTGAAGAGCCAAATTATGAAGTTGATTTTGCAGAGATCATTGAAGCCAATGAGGCACATTCTGAAGAGGTAATTAAAGAAACTTTTACTACGAAAGAGAAAAAGGTAATTGAAAGTGAAATTCCATTGATTTCTGAAAATCTTTCAAAAACTGCTGCATATGAAGTTCACTCACGATTATATGAAGACGTTGCACAAGGCACTGAAATAGAAAATGTGGAAGTGGGAACCCCAATATTTCCCATAGCGGTTGATATAAAACCCCGTGTTGAAAGTATTTATGAACCGGTGGAAAAAATAGAATTTGGACCTGCTGAGCAGGGAATGCTATTCAATGCTAGTTTAGATGCCAAGAGATTGGCTGACGCTAACCAGTTGTTAATGCTCAGTAATGATGAGCAAACACCCTCCGGAGTAGTGTTCTTGGAGAGAATTGATCAGATGGAAAGTGTAACTAATGCTCCAAGTAGATTCATGTATGCGACCAGTAAAGCAGAATCAATTCAAGAAAAAGAAAATTTGGATGTGTGGCTGCCTGAAAATATATCAACCTCTTATAGCGGAGCATATGACTTGAATTCAACATTATTAGAGGGATCACACCGAAAAAAAGCAATACTTCAAGAGCAATATATTCTGCATGTAGATAGCAATCAGGATAATAACGAGGAACAGCAAGACATTTACTTTCCATCACATGATGGTGTCTCGAAATTTGCCGAGATAGAAGTGAAGAGAGAAAGCAGTCAATATGAACCAGATAAAGCTCCAAAGCATGAAGATCCAGAATGGTTTACTGATCCTAAAATGTTGACCTCTGAAGATGATAATGTAGAAATTGTTAAAGAAAAAGAAGACGTTTCTCAAGAGGTCAGTGGAGAAACAGTGACAACAACAGAACAGAAGGTAGTTGAAAGTGAAAGACCATTAGTGTCTGAGCAAAATGAAGCACCTGAACGTGAAGCTATTGAACACATCACTGAGTGTGAACCACCGTGTTCTAAAGATGGCATAATGCCAATTATTCACTCAAAGGATGACTTTTCTGAAGAGTTAATTGATGCAATAGTGACCACGAGAGAGGACGTTGTCCTTGAAAGTGAAATGCAATTTGTGTCTGAAGATGTTTCGCCAACTGCTCTATATGATGGTGTCTCACAATACATTGATATATCAGGAGTGGTTACATCAATCAAAGAAGATGATCTTATAGAGATAATTGAAACACCAGATGAAGCTACTGAACATGAGGTTATTGAACAGACCACTGAACCTGAAAACCCATGTTATCAAGATTATATCATGGTACGAATTGAATCCAAGGAATATGTTCCTGAAGCGAAAAGTGAAGAAACTGTAACCATGAAAGAGGAACCTGTAGTGAAAAGTGAAATGCAATTAGCGTCTGAAGATATTTCCACAACTGCTCCATATGAAGGTGTCTCAGAAGACGTTGAGATAGTACCTGTAGATACAGCCATTACAAAAACTGATATGGGAGAGATCGGTGAAACACCAGATGAAGCTACTGAACGTGAAGCTATTACTGAAATTGCAACACCAATTTCTGAAGATGAAATCGTGAGAATAATTAAAGTAATGGAGGTAGATTCTGATGAGGTAATTGAAGAAACTGTGACCATGCCAGAGCAGATAATACTTGAAAGTGAAACGCAACTGGTGTCTGAAGATGTTCCATCAACTGCTCCGTATGAAGGTGTCTCAGAAGACAATGAAATAGAAGTTGGTAGATCAATCAAGGAGGCTGATTTGGCAGAAATCGTTGATACACCAGACAAAGCTCATGAACATGAAGTTATTGAAGAGATAACTGAAATTACAACACCAATTTCTGAAGATGATATCGTTAAAATAATTGAAGCAAAGGAGGATGTTCAGAATCAAATGCAACTGCAGTCTGAAGATTTTTCATCACCTGCCCGACATGAGGGATTACAAGACTTTGAGAAAGTAGAAGTTGTGAGATCAATCAAAAAAGCTCACCTGGAAAAGATAATTGAAAAGTCAGATACAACTCCTGAACATGAAGTTATTGATAAGATCACTGACATTGAAAAGCCAATTTCTGAAGAGGATATTTCAGAAATCGATGCACCAAAAGAGGCAGATTCTCAAGTGGTCATTGAAGAAATTCTTTCCACGACAGAAGAAAAAGTAATTGAAAGTAAAATGTCAATAGTGCCTGAAGAGGTTTCCACAACTGTTAATTATAAAGGTTTCTCAAAAGACGCTGAGATAGAAGAAATCGATAGATCAATCACCGAACCTGAATCGACAGATATTGCAGAAAGAACAGATGAACTTCTTGAACATGAGCAGCTAATTGGAATTGAAAGACTAAGTTTTACCAATGATATCGTGCCAATAATTGAACCAAACCAGGATATAGTTGATGCAATCGGTGAAGAAACTGTGACCACGACAGAGAAAACAGGAGTTGAAAAAGCAATACAATTAGTGTTTGAAGATATTTCAAAAACTGATCAGCATGAAGGTGTATCAGAAGATGTTGAGATAGCAGAAGTGGTTACATCCATCACAGAAGTTGAAATGGCAGAGATCATCAAACACGATGGTGTAGAAACAATTGCTGAAATTGGAAAGCAAATTTGTAATACTAATATGGCACAAACCATTGAAGCAAAGGAGGTAGATTCTGAACAGGAAATTTTTGAAACTGTGAGCATGCCAGAGAAAACAGTACTTGAAAGTGAAACGCAACTGGTGTCTGAAGATGTTTCAACAGCTGCTGAATATGAAGGTGTCGCAGGAGATTTTGAGAAAATAGAAGTTGCGAGGTTAATCAAAGAAGCTAACCTGGAAAAGATCATTGAAACGCCAGGAATAGCTCCCAAGCATGAAGCTATTGATAAAATAACTACAATTGAAAAGCCAATTTCTGAAGATGAAACGGCAGAAATTGTTGAACCAAATGAAGCAGATCCTCAAGAGGTCATTGAAGAAACTTTTACCAAGCCAGAGGAAACGGTACAAACAATAGTTGAAAGTGAACCACTATTGGTTCCTGAAGATGTTTCAACAACTGCTCCGTATGAAGGTGTCTCAGAAGACGACGAGATAGGAGAAATGGTTAAACCAAGCACATATGATGATATAGCAGAGATCATTGATACACAAGTTCTTGAACAAGAAGCTTTTCAGCAAATAAATGAAATTGAACAACCATGTTGTGAAGATAACTTAATGCCAATAATTGACTCAAAGGATGACTTTTTTGTAGAGGTCATTGATGCAACAGTGACCACAAGAGAGGAAGTAGTCCTTGAAAGTGAAATGCAATTAGTGTTGGAAAATGTTTCAACAACTGCTCTGTATGAAGGTGTCTTGCAAGATGTTGAGGTAGAACCTGTTGCTACAGTCATCCTTGAATCCTATTTAGGACAGATCGGTGAAACATCAGATGAAGCTCCTGAACAGGAAGTTATTGAACAGATGACTGAAATTGAAGAGCTAATTTCTGAAGATAATGGCGTGAAAATAAGTGAAGCAAAGGAGGGCGTTTTTGAAGAGGTCAGTGATGAAACGTTGTCGATGAAAGAGGAAACAGCAGTTCAAAGTCAAATGCAACTGTTGTCGGAAGATGTGTCATCGGGTGCTGCATGTGAAGATGTCTCAGGAGACCTTGAGAAAATAGAAGTTGCGTGGTCAACCAAAGAAGCTGACCTGGAAAAGATAATTGAAACGCCATCAAAAGCTCCTGAACATGAAGCTATTGATAAAATAACTACAATTGAACAGCCAATTTCTGAAGATGAAACAGCGAAAATCCGTGAAGCAAAGAATAAAGATTCGCAAGAGGTCATTGAAGAAATGTTTACTGTGCCAGAGGAAACAGTACTTGAAAGTGAATCGCTATTGTTCCCTGAAGGTGCTTCAACAACTGCTCCATATGAAGGTGTCTTACAATACGAAGAGATAGTAGAAGTGGTTAAACCAAGCACATATGATGATATAGCAGAGGTCAGTGATACACAAGATGGAGATTTTGAACAAAAAGCTATTGGGGAAATCACTGAACCTGAACAACCGTGTTGTGAAGATGACATCATCGCAATTATTGACTCAAAGGATGACCTTTCTGAAGGGGTCAGTGATGCAACTGTGACCACAAGAGAAGAAGCTGTCCTTGAAATTGAAATGCAATTAGTGTCGGAAGATGTCTCAACAACTGCTCCGTACAAAGATGTCTTGCAAGACGTTGAGGTAGTACCTGTGGCTACAGGTATCGTGGAAGCTGATTTGGAACAGATCGGTAAAACACCAGATAAGGCTACTGAACATGAAGCTATAGCACAGACCATTGAAATTGAAAAGCCAATTTCTGAAGATGATATCGTGCAAATAGTTGAAGTAAAAGAGGCAGATTCTGAACAAATAATTGAAGAAACTGTAACCATGCAAGAGCAAACAATAGATAAAAGTGAAACACAAGTGGTGTCTGAAGATGTGTCCACAGCTTCTGCATATGAAGGTGTCTCAGGAGACCTTGAGAAAATAGAAGTTGCGTGGTCAACCAAAGAAGCTGACTTGGAAAAGATAATTGAAACGCCATCAAAAGCTCCTGAACATGAAGCTATTGATAAAATAACTACAATTGCAAAGCCAATTTCTGAAGCTGAAACAACAGAAATCCTTGAACCAAAGGATGTAGATTCGCAAGAGGTCATTGAAGAAACGTTTACTAGGCCAGAGGAAACAGTACTTGAAAGTGAAACGCTATTGGTCCCTGAAGATGTTTCAACAACTGCTCCGTATGAAGGTGTCTCAGAAGACGACGAGATAAGAGAAGTGGTTAAACCAAGCACATATGATGATATAGCAGAAATCATTGATACACAAGATGGAGATTTTGAACAAGAAGCTATTGGGGAAATCACTGAACCTGAACATCCGTTTTTTGAAGATGACATCATCGCAATTATTGACTCAAACGATGACCTTTCTGAAGGGGTCAGTGATGCAACTGTGACCACAAGAGAAGACGCTGTCCTTGAAAGTGAAATGCAATTAGTGTCGGAAGATGTCTCAACAACTGCTCCGTACAAAGATGTCTTGCAAGACGTTGAGGTAGTACCTGTGGCTACAGGTATCACGGAAGCTTATTTGGAACCGATTGGTAAAACACCAGATGAGGCTACTGAACATGAAGCTATAGCACAGACCATTGAAATTGAAAAGCCAATTTCTGAAGATGATATCGTGCAAATAGTTGAAGTAAAAGAGGCAGATTCTGAACAAACAATTGAAGGAACTGTGACCATGCGAGAGCAAACAATGGTTGAAGGTTATACGCAACTTGCGTCTGAAGACGTTTTAATGGCCGCTGCATATGAAGGTGTCTCAGAAGACTTTGAGAAAATTGAAGTTGTTAGGTCAATCAAAGAAGCCGACCAGGAAAAGATCATTGAAACGCCAGGAGTATCTCGCAAACATGAAGCTATTGATGAAATCACTGACATTGAAATGCCACTTTCTGAAGATAATATAGCAGAAATCGTTATACCAAAGGAGGCAGATTCTCAAGTCGTCTTTGAAGAAACTCTTACCACGGCAGAAAAAAAAGTAGTTGAGAGTGAAACACCAATAGGGTTTGAAGACTTTTCCACCACTGCTAATTATCAAGGTTTCTCACAAGACGTTGAAATAGTAGAAGTAGATACATCAATGACAGAACCTGAACTGGCAGAGATTCCAGAAAAAACAGATGAAGCATATGATCATGAAGCGGTTAAAATAATTCCAGAAATTCAACAGCAAAGTTGTGAAGATGATATAGTGCACACCACTGAACCTAAGAAAACAGATTCTGAAGATGAAATTGAAGATATTTCGACCAAGTCAGAGAAAACAATACTTGAAAGTGAAACGCAATTGGTGCATGGAGATGTTTCAATGACTGCTACATACGAAGTTGACTCATGGTCATATGAAAAAGTAATGCAAGGAATTGAGATAAAAAATGTGGAGGTGGGAACCCCAAGTCTCCCCATAGCTGTTGATAGTAAAGCACGTGTTGAAAGTTTTTATGAACCGGTGGAAAAACTGGAATTTAGACCTGCTGGGCAGGGAATATGGTTTAATGCCAGTTTAGATGCCATGAGATTGGCTAACGCTAACCAGATGCAAATGCTCAGTAATGATGAGCAAACACCCTCAGGGATAGTGTTCTTGGAAAGTCTTGATGAGAAGGAAAGTGAAACTGATGTTCAGCCAACTTCTGATGATCAGCCAATTTTTGAAGATGATATCGTGCAAATAGTTGAAGAAAAAGAGGCAGATTTTGAACAGAAAATTGAAAAAACCGTGACCAAGCGAGAGCAAACAATAGTTGAAAGTGAACTTCTATTGGTCCCTGAAGGTGTTTCAACAATTGCTCCATATGAAGGTGTCTTACAAGACGAAGAGTTAGTAGAAGTGGTTAAACCAAGCACATATGATGATATAGCAGAGGCCATTTATACACAAGATGGAGATTTTGAACAAAAAGCTATTGGGGAAACCACTGAACCTGAACAATCGTGTTGTGAAGATGACATCATCGCAATTATTGACTCAAAGGATGACCTTTCTGAAGGGGTCAGTGATGCAACTGTGACCACAAGAGAAGAAGCTGTCCGAGAAAGTGAAATGCAATTCGTGTCGGAAGACGTCTCAACAACTGCTCCGTACAAAGATGTCTTGCAAGACGTTGAGGTAGTACCTGTGGCTACAGGTATCATGGAAGCTGATTTGGAACAGATCGGTAAAACACCAGATGAGGCTACTGAACATGAAGCTATGACACAGACCATTGAAATTGAAAAGCCAATTCATGAAGATGATATCGTGCAAATAGTTGAAGTGAAAGAGGCAGATTCTGAACAAATAATTGAAGAAACTGTAACCATGCGAGAGCAAACATTAGTTGAAAGTGAAACACAATTGGTGTCTGAAGATGTGTCCACAGCTTCTGCATATGAAGGTGTCTCAGGAGACCTTGAGAAAATAGAAGTTGCGTGGTCAACCAAAGAAGCTGACTTGGAAAAGACAATTGAAACGCCATCAAAAGCTCCTGAAAATGAAGCTATTGATAAAATAACTACAATTGCAAAGCCAATTTCTGAAGCTGAAACAACAGAAATCCTTGAACCAAAGGATGTAGATTCGCAAGAGATCATTGAAGAAACGTTTACTAGGCCAGAGGAAACAGTACTTGAAAGTGAAACGCTATTGGTCCCTGAAGATGTTTCAACAACTGCTCCGTATGAAGGTGTCTCAGAAGACGACGAGATAAGAGAAGTGGTTAAGCCAAGCACATATGATGATATAGCAGAAATCATTGATACACAAGATGGAGATTTTGAACAAGAAGCTATTGGGGAAATCACTGAACCTGAACATCCGTTTTTTGAAGATGACATCATCGCAATTATTGACTCAAACGATGACCTTTCTGAAGGGGTCAGTGATGCAACTGTGACCACAAGAGAAGAAGCTGTCCGAGAAAGTGAAATGCAATTCGTGTCGGAAGACGTCTCAACAACTGCTCCGTACAAAGATGTCTTGCAAGACGTTGAGGTAGTACCTGTCGCTACAGGTATCATGGAAGCTGATTTGGAACAGATCGGTAAAACACCAGATGAGGCTACTGAACATGAAGCTATGACACAGACCATTGAAATTGAAAAGCCAATTCATGAAGATGATATCGTGCAAATAGTTGAAGTAAAAGAGGCAGATTCTGAACAAATAATTGAAGAAACTGTAACTATGCGAGAGCAAACATTAGTTGAAAGTGAAACACAATTGATGTCTGAAGATGTGTCAACAGCTTCTCCATATGAAGGTGTCTCAGGAGACCTTGAGAAAATAGAAGTTGTGTGGTCAACCAAAGAAGCTGACCTGGAAAAGATAATTGAAACGCCATCAAAAGCTCCTGAACATGAAGCTATTGATAAAATAACTACAATTGCAAAGCCAATTTCTGAAGCTGAAACAACAGAAATCCTTGAACCCAAGGATGTAGATTCGCAAGAGGTCATTGAAGAAACGTTTACTAGGCCAGAGGAAACAGTACTTGAAAGTGAAACGCTATTGGTCCCTGAAGATCTTTCAACAACTGCTCCGTATGAAGGTGTCTCAGAAGACGACGAGATAAGAGAAGTGGTTAAACCAAGCACATATGATGATATAGCAGAAATCATTGATACACAAGATGGAGATTTTGAACAAGAAGCTATTGGGGAAATCACTGAACCTGAACATCCGTTTTTTGAAGATGACATCATCGCAATTATTGACTCAAACGATGACCTTTCTGAAGGGGTCAGTGATGCAACTGTGACCACAAGAGAAGAAGCTGTCCGAGAAAGTGAAATGCAATTCGTGTCGGAAGACGTCTCAACAACTGCTCCGTACAAAGATGTCTTGCAAGACGTTGAGGTAGTACCTGTGGCTACAGGTATCATGGAAGCTGATTTGGAACAGATCGGTAAAACACCAGATGAGGCTACTGAACATGAAGCTATGACACAGACCATTGAAATTGAAAAGCCAATTCATGAAGATGATATCGTGCAAATAGTTGAAGTGAAAGAGGCAGATTCTGAACAAATAATTGAAGAAACTGTAACCATGCGAGAGCAAACATTAGTTGAAAGTGAAACACAATTGGTGTCTGAAGATGTGTCCACAGCTTCTGCATATGAAGGTGTCTCAGGAGACCTTGAGAAAATAGAAGTTGCGTGGTCAACCAAAGAAGCTGACTTGGAAAAGACAATTGAAACGCCATCAAAAGCTCCTGAAAATGAAGCTATTGATAAAATAACTACAATTGCAAAGCCAATTTCTGAAGCTGAAACAACAGAAATCCTTGAACCCAAGGATGTAGATTCGCAAGAGGTCATTGAAGAAACGTTTACTAGGCCAGAGGAAACAGTACTTGAAAGTGAAACGCTATTGGTCCCTGAAGATCTTTCAACAACTGCTCCGTATGAAGGTGTCTCAGAAGACGACGAGATAAGAGAAGTGGTTAAACCAAGCACATATGATGATATAGCAGAAATCATTGATACACAAGATGGAGATTTTGAACAAGAAGCTATTGGGGAAATCACTGAACCTGAACATCCGTTTTTTGAAGATGACATCATCGCAATTATTGACTCAAACGATGACCTTTCTGAAGGGGTCAGTGATGCAACTGTGACCACAAGAGAAGAAGCTGTCCGAGAAAGTGAAATGCAATTCGTGTCGGAAGACGTCTCAACAACTGCTCCGTACAAAGATGTCTTGCAAGACGTTGAGGTAGTACCTGTGGCTACAGGTATCATGGAAGCTGATTTGGAACAGATCGGTAAAACACCAGATGAGGCTACTCAACATGAAGCTATGACACAGATCATTGAAATTGAAAAGCCAATTCATGAAGATGATATCGTGCAAATAGTTGAAGTGAAAGAGGCAGATTCTGAACAAATAATTGAAGAAACTGTAACTATGCGAGAGCAAACATTAGTTGAAAGTGAAACACAATTGGTGTCTGAAGATGTGTCACCAGCTTCTGCATATGAAGGTGTCTCAGGAGACCTTGAGAAAATAGAAGTTGCGTGGTCAACCAAAGAAGCTGACCTGGAAAAGATAATTGAAACGCCATCAAAAGCTCCTGAACATGAAGCTATTGATAAAATAACTACAATTGAACAGCCAATTTCTGAAGATGAAACAGCAGAAATCCGTGAAGCAAAGAATGGAGATTCGCAAGAGGTCATTGAAGAAATGTTTACTGTGCCAGAGGAAACAGTACTTGAAAGTGAATCGCTATTGTTCCCTGAAGGTGTTTCAACAACTGATCCATATGAAGGTGTCTTACAAGACGAAGAGATAGTAGAAGTGGTTAAACCAAGCACATATGATGATATAGCAGAGGTCATTGATACACAAGATGGAGATTTTGAACAAAAAGCTATTGGGGAAACCACTGAACCTGAACAACCATGTTGTGAAGATGACATCATCGCAATTATTGACTCAAAGGATGACCTTTCTGAAGGGGACAGTGATGCAACTGTGACCACAAGAGAAGAAGCTGTCCGAGAAAGTGAAATGCAATTAGTTTCGGAAGATGTCTCAACAACTGCTCCGTACAAAGATGTCTTGCAAGACGTTGAGGTAGTACCTGTGGCTACAGGTATTACGGAAGCTGATTTGGAACCGATCGGTAAAACACCAGATGAGGCTCCTGAACATGAAGCTATGACACAGACCATTGAAATTGAAAAGCCAATTCATGAAGATGATATCGTGCAAATAGTTGAAGTAAAAGAGGCAGATTCTGAACAAATAATTGAAGAAACTGTAACTATGCGAGAGCAAACATTAGTTGAAAGTGAAACACAATTGGTGTCTGAAGATGTGTCAACAGCTTCTCCATATGAAGGTGTCTCAGGAGACCTTGAGAAAATAGAAGTTGTGTGGTCAACCAAAGAAGCTGACCTGGAAAAGATAATTGAAACGCCATCAAAAGCTCCTGAACATGAAGCTATTGATAAAATAACTACAATTGCAAAGCCAATTTCTGAAGCTGAAACAACAGAAATCCTTGAACCCAAGGATGTAGATTCGCAAGAGGTCATTGAAGAAACGTTTACTAGGCCAGAGGAAACAGTACTTGAAAGTGAAACGCTATTGGTCCCTGAAGATCTTTCAACAACTGCTCCGTATGAAGGTGTCTCAGAAGACGACGAGATAAGAGAAGTGGTTAAACCAAGCACATATGATGATATAGCAGAAATCATTGATACACAAGATGGAGATTTTGAACAAGAAGCTATTGGGGAAATCACTGAACCTGAACATCCGTTTTTTGAAGATGACATCATCGCAATTATTGACTCAAACGATGACCTTTCTGAAGGGGTCAGTGATGCAACTGTGACCACAAGAGAAGAAGCTGTCCGAGAAAGTGAAATGCAATTCGTGTCGGAAGACGTCTCAACAACTGCTCCGTACAAAGATGTCTTGCAAGACGTTGAGGTAGTACCTGTGGCTACAGGTATCATGGAAGCTGATTTGGAACAGATCGGTAAAACACCAGATGAGGCTACTCAACATGAAGCTATGACACAGATCATTGAAATTGAAAAGCCAATTCATGAAGATGATATCGTGCAAATAGTTGAAGTGAAAGAGGCAGATTCTGAACAAATAATTGAAGAAACTGTAACTATGCGAGAGCAAACATTAGTTGAAAGTGAAACACAATTGGTGTCTGAAGATGTGTCACCAGCTTCTGCATATGAAGGTGTCTCAGGAGACCTTGAGAAAATAGAAGTTGCGTGGTCAACCAAAGAAGCTGACCTGGAAAAGATAATTGAAACGCCATCAAAAGCTCCTGAACATGAAGCTATTGATAAAATAACTACAATTGCCAAGCCAATTTCTGAAGCTGAAACAACAGAAATCCTTGAACCAAAGGATGTAGATTCGCAAGAGGTCATTGAAGAAACGTTTACTAGGCCAGAGGAAACAGTACTTGAAAGTGAAACGCTATTGGTCCCTGAAGATGTTTCAACAACTGCTCCGTATGAAGGTGTCTCAGAAGACGACGAGATAAGAGAAGTGGTTAAACCAAGCACATATGATGTTATAGCAGAAATCATTGATACACAAGATGGAGACTTTGAACAAGAAGCTATTGGGGAAATCACTGACCCTGAACATCCGTTTTTTGAAGATGACATCATCGCACTTATTGACTCGAACGATGACTTTTCTGAAGGGGTCAGTGATGCAACTGTGACCACAAGAGAAGAAGCTGTCCTTGAAAGTGAAATGCAATTCGTGTCGGAAGACGTCTCAACAACAGCTCCGTACAAAGATGTCTTGCAAGACGTTGAGGTAGTACCTGTGGCTACAGGTATCATGGAAGCTGATTTGGAACATATTGGTAAAACACCAGATGAGGCTACTGAACATGAAGCTATGACACAGACCATTGAAATTGAAAAGCCAATTCATGAATATGATATCGTGCAAATATTTGAAGTAAAAGAGGCAGATTCTGAACAAATAATTGAAGAAACTGTAACTATGCGAGAGCAAACATTAGTTGAAAGTGAAACACAATTGGTGTCTGAAGATGTGTCAACAGCTTCTCCATATGAAGGTGTCTCAGGAGACCTTGAGAAAATAGAAGTTGCGTGGTCAACCAAAGAAGCTGACCTGGAAAAGATAATTGAAACGCCATCAAAAGCTCCTGAACATGAAGCTATTGATAAAATAACTACAATTGCAAAGCCAATTTCTGAAGCTGAAACAACAGAAATCCTTGAACCAAAGGATGTAGATTCGCAAGAGGTCATTGAAGAAACGTTTACTAGGCCAGAGGAAACAGTACTTGAAAGTGAAACGCTATTGGTCCCTGAAGATGTTTCAACAACTGCTCCGTATGAAGGTGTCTCAGAAGACGACGAGATAAGAGAAGTGGTTAAACCAAGCACATATGATGATATAGCAGAAATCATTGATACACAAGATGGAGATTTTGAACAAGAAGCTATTGGGGAAATCACTGAACCTGAACATCCGTTTTTTGAAGATGACATCATCGCAATTATTGACTCAAACGATGACCTTTCTGAAGGGGTCAGTGATGCAACTGTGACCACAAGAGAAGAAGCTCTCCGAGAAAGTGAAATGCAATTCGTGTCGGAAGACGTCTCAACAACTGCTCCGTACAAAGATGTCTTGCAAGACGTTGAGGTAGTACCTGTGGCTACAGGTATCATGGAAGTTGATTTGGAACAGATCGGTAAAACACCAGATGAGGCTACTGAACATGAAGCTATGACACAGACCATTGAAATTGAAAAGCCAATTCATGAAGATGATATCGTGCAAATAGTTGAAGTGAAAGAGGCAGATTCTGAACAAATAATTGAAGGAACTGTGACCATGCGAGAGCAAACAATGGTTGAAGGTTATACGCAACTTGCGTCTGAAGAAGTTTTAACGGCTGCTGCATATGAAGGTGTCTCAGAAGACTTTGAGAAAATTGAAGTTGTTAGGTCAATCAAAGAAGGCGACCAGGAAAAGATCATTGAAACGCCAGGAGTATCTCGCAAACATGAAGCTATTGATAAAATCACTGACATTGAAATGCCACTTTCTGAAGATGATATAGCAGAAATCGTTATACCAAAGGAGGCAGATTCTCATGTCGTCTTTGAAGAAACTCTTACCACGGCAGAAAAAAAAGTAGTTGAAAGTGAAACACCATTAGGGTCTGAAGACGTATCCACCACTGCTAATTATCAAGGTTTCTCACAAGACGTTGAAATAGCAGAAGTAGATATATCAATGACAGAACCTGAAATGGCAGAGATTCCAGAAAAAACAGATGAAGCATATGATCATGAAGCGGTTAAAATAATTCCAGAAATTCAACAGCAAATTTGTGAAGATGATATAGTACACACCACTGAACCTAAGAAAACAGATTCGGAAGATGAAATTGAAGATATTTCGACCAAGTCAGAGAAAACAATACTTGAAAGTGAAACGCAATTGGTGCATGGAGATGTTTCAATGACTGCTGCATACGAAGTTGACTCATGGCCATATGAAAAAGCAATGCAAGGAATTGAGATAAAAAATGTGGAGGTGGGAACCCCAAGTCTCCCCATAGCTGTTGATAGTAAAGCACGTGTTGAAAGTTTTTATGAACCGGTGGACAAACTGGAATTTAGACCTGCTGGGCAGGGAATATGGTTTAATGCCAGTTTAGATGCCATGAGATTGGCTAACGCTAACCAGATGCAAATGCTCAGTAATGATGAGCAAACACCCTCAGGGGTAGTGTTCTTGGAAAGTGTTGATGAGAAGGAAAGTGAAACTGATGTTCAGCCAATTTCTGATGATCAGCCAATTTCTGAAGATGATATCGTGCAAATAGTTGAAGAAAAAGAGGCAGATTTTGAACGGAAAATTGAAAAAACTGTGACCAAGCGAGAGCAAACAATAGTTGAAAGTGAACTGCTATTGGTCCCTGAAGATGTTTCAACAATTGCTCCATATGAAGGATTCTCAGAAGACGACGAGATAGAAGAAGTGATTAAACCAAGCACATATGATGAAAGAGCAGAGATCATTGATACACAAGATGGAGATTTTGAACACGAAGCGATTGGAAAAATCACTGAACCTGAACAACCGTTTTGTGACGATGACATCATGCCAATTATTGACTCAAAGGATGACCTTTCAGAAGAAGTGAGTGATGCGACTGTGACCACAAGAGAAGAAGCTGCCCTTGAAAGTGAAATGCAATTGGAGTCGGAAAATGCCTCAACAACTGCTCCATACAAAGATGCCTTGCCAGACGTTGAGGTAGCACCTGTGGCTACAGGTATCACAGAAGCTGATTTGGAACAGATCAGTAAAACACCAGATCAGGCTACTGAACATGAGGCTATAGCACAGATCATTGACATTGAAAAACCAATTTGTGAAGATGATAACGTGCAAATAGTTGAAGTGAAACAGACAGATTCTGATCAAATAATTGAAGAAACTGTGACCATGCGAGAGCAAACATTAGTTGAAAGTGAAACACAATTGGTGTCTGAAGATGTGTCAACAGCTTCTGCATATGAAGATGTCTCAGGAGACCTTGAGAAAATAGAAGTTGCGTGGTCAACCAAAGAAGCTGACCTGGAAAAGATAATTGAAACGCCGTCAAAAGCTCCTGAACATGAAGCTACTGATAAAATAACTACAATTGAACAGCCAATTTCTGAAGATGAAACAGCAGAAATCCGTGAAGCAAAGGATGGAGATTCGCAAGAGGTCATTGAAGAAATGTTTACTGTGTCAGAGGAAACAGTACTTGAAAGTGAATCGCTATTGTTCCCTGAAGGTGTTTCAACAACTGCTCCATATGAAGGTGTCTTACAAGACGACGAGATAGAAGAAGTGATTAAACCAAGCACATATGATGAAAGAGCAGAGGTCATTGATACACAAGATGGAGATTTTGAACACGAAGCGATTGGGGAAATCACTGAACCTGAACAACCGTTTTGTGACGATGACATCATGCCAATTATTGACTCAAAGGATGACCTTTCTGAAGAAGTGAGTGATGCGACTGTAACCACAAGAGAAGAAGCTGCCCTTGAAAGTGAAATGCAATTGGAGTCGGAAAATGTCTCAACAACTGCTCCATGCAAAGATGTCTTGCCAGACGTTGAGGTAGCACCTGTGGCTACAGGTATCACAGAAGCTGATTTGGAACAGATCAGTAAAACACCAGATCAGGCTACTGAACATGAGGCTATAGCACAGATCATTGACATTGAAAAACCAATTTGTGAAGATGATAACGTGCAAATAGTTGAAGTGAAACAGACAGATTCTGATCAAATAATTGAAGAAACTGTAACCATGCGAGAGCAAACATTAGTTGAAAGTGAAACACAATTGGTGTCTGAAGATGTGTCAACAGCTTCTGCATATGAAGATGTCTCAGGAGACCTTGAGAAAATAGAAGTTGCGTGGTCAACCAAAGAAGCTGACCTGGAAAAGATAATTGAAACGCCGTCAAAAGCTCCTGAACATGAAGCTACTGATAAAATAACTACAATTGAACAGCCAATTTCTGAAGATGAAACAGCAGAAATCCGTGAAGCAAGGGATGGAGATTCGCAAGAGGTCATTGAAGAAATGTTTACTGTGTCAGAGGAAACAGTACTTGAAAGTGAATCGCTATTGTTCCCTGAAGGTGTTTCAACAACTGCTCCATATGAAGGTGTCTTACAAGACGACGAGATAGAAGAAGTGATTAAACCAAGCACATATGATGAAAGAGCAGAGGTCATTGATACACAAGATGGAGATTTTGAACAAAAAGCTATTGGGGAAACCACTGAATCTGAACAACCGTGTTGTGAAGATGACATTATCGCAATTATTGACTCAAAGGATGACCTTTCTGAAGGGGTCAGTGATGCAACTGTGACCACAAGAGAAGAAGCTGTCCTTGAAAGTGAAATGCAATTAGTGTCGGAAGACGTCTCAACAACTGCTCCGTACAAATATGTCTTGCAAGACGTTGAGGTAGTACCTGTGGATACAGGTATCATGGAAGCTGATTTGGAACAGATCGGTAAAACACCAGATGAGGCTAATGCACATGAAGCTATAGCACAGACCATTGAAATTGAAAAGCCAATTTACGAAGATGATATCGTGCAAATAGTTGAAGTTAAAGAGGCAGATTCTGAACAAATAATTGAAAAAACTATAACCATGCGAGAGCAAACATTAGTTGAAAGTGAAACACAATTTGTGTCTGAAGATGTGTCAACAGCTTCTGCATATGAAGGTGTCTCAGGAGACCTTGAGAAAATAGAAGTTGCGTGGTCAACCAAAGAAGCTGACCTGGAAAAGATAATTGAAACGCCATCAACAGCTCCTGAACATGAAGCTATTGATAAAATAACTACAATTGCAAAGCCAATTTTTGAAGCTGAAACAACAGATATCCTTGAACCAAAGGATGTAGATTCGCAAGAGGTCATTGAAGAAACGTTTACTAGGCCAGAGGAAACAGTACTTGAAAGTGAAACGCTATTGGTCCCTGAAGATGTTTCAACAACTGCTCCATATGAAGGTGTCTTACAAGACGAAGAGATAGTAGAAGTGGTTAAACCAAGCACATATGATGATATAGCAGAGGTCAGTGATACACAAGATGGAGATTTTGAACAAAAAGCTATTGGGGAAATCACTGAACCTGAACAACCGTGTTGTGAAGATGACATCATCGCAATTATTGACTCAAAGGATGACCTTTCTGAAGGGGTCAGTGATGCAACTGTGACCACAAGAGAAGACGCTGTCCTTGAAAGTGAAATGCAATTAGTGTCGGAAGATGTCTCAACAACTGCTCCGTACAAAGATGTCTTGCAAGACGTTGAGGTAGTACCTGTGGCTACAGGTATCACGGAAGCTGATTTGGAACCGATCGGTAAAACACCAGATGAGGCTACTGAACATGAAGCTATAGCACAGACCATTGAAATTGAAAAGCCAATTTCTGAAGATGATATCGTGCAAATAGTTGAAGTAAAAGAGGCAGATTCTGAACAAATAATTGAAGAAACTGTAACCATGCAAGAGCAAACAATAGATGAAAGTGAAACACAATTGGTGTCTGAAGATGTGTCAACAGCTGCTACACATGAAGGTGTCTCAGGAGACTTTGAGAAAAAAGATGTTGTGGTGTCAATCAAAGAAGCTGACCTGGAAAATATAATTGAAACCCCAGGAAAAACTCCTGAACATGAAGCTATTGATAAAATAACTACAATTGCAAAGCCAATTTCTGAAGCTGAAACAACAGAAATCCTTGAACCAAAGGATGTAGATTCGCAAGAGATCATTGAAGAAACGTTTACTAGGCCAGAGGAAACAGTACTTGAAAGTGAAACGCTATTGGTCCCTGAAGATCTTTCAACAACTGCTCCGTATGAAGGTGTCTCAGAAGACGACGAGATAAGAGAAGTGGTTAAACCAAGCACATATGATGATATAGCAGAGGTCAGTGATACACAAGATGGAGATTTTGAACAAAAAGCTATTGGGGAAATCACTGAACCTGAACAACCGTGTTGTGAAGATGACATCATCGCAATTATTGACTCAAAGGATGACCTTTCTGAAGGGGTCAGTGATGCAACTGTGACCACAAGAGAAGACGCTGTCCTTGAAAGTGAAATGCAATTAGTGTCGGAAGATGTCTCAACAACTGCTCCGTACAAAGATGTCTTGCAAGACGTTGAGGTAGTACCTGTGGCTACAGGTATCACGGAAGCTGATTTGGAACCGATCGGTAAAACACCAGATGAGGCTACTGAACATGAAGCTATAGCACAGACCATTGAAATTGAAAAGCCAATTTCTGAAGATGATATCGTGCAAATAGTTGAAGTAAAAGAGGCAGATTCTGAACAAATAATTGAAGAAACTGTAACCATGCAAGAGCAAACAATAGATGAAAGTGAAACACAATTGGTGTCTGAAGATGTGTCAACAGCTGCTACACATGAAGGTGTCTCAGGAGACTTTGAGAAAAAAGATGTTGTGGTGTCAATCAAAGAAGCTGACCTGGAAAATATAATTGAAACCCCAGGAAAAACTCCTGAACATGAAGCTATTGATAAAATAACTACAATTGCAAAGCCAATTTCTGAAGCTGAAACAACAGAAATCCTTGAACCAAAGGATGTAGATTCGCAAGAGGTCATTGAAGAAACGTTTACTAGGCCAGAGGAAACAGTACTTGAAAGTGAAACGCTATTGGTCACTGAAGATGTTTCAACAACTGCTCCGTATGAAGGTGTCTCAGAAGACGACGAGATAAGAAAAGTGGTTAAACCAAGCACATATGATGATATAGCAGAAATCATTGATACACAAGACGGAGATTTTGAACAAGAAGCTATTGGGGAAATCACTGAACATCCGTTTTTTGAAGATGACATCATCGCAATTATTGACTCAAACGATGACCTTTCTGAAGGGGTCAGTGATGCAACTGTGACCACAAGAGAAGAAGCTGTCCTTGAAAGTGAAATGCAATTAGTGTCGGAAGATGTCTCAACAGCTGCTCAGTACAAAGATGTCTTGCAAGACGTTGAGGTAGTACCTGTAGCTACAGGTATCACAAAAGTTGATTTGGAACAGATCGGTAAAACACCAGATGTGGCTGCTGAGCATGCAGCTATAGAACAGATCACTGAAGTTGAAAAGCCAATTTCTGAAGATGATATCGTGCAAATAGTTGAAGTAAAAGAGGCAGATTCTGAACAAACAATTGAAGGAACTGTGACCATGCGAGAGCAAACAATGGTTGAAGGTTATACGCAACTTGCGTCTGAAGAAGTTTTAACGGCTGCTGCATATGAAGGTGTCTCAGAAGACTTTGAGAAAATTGAAGTTGTTAGGTCAATCAAAGAAGGCGACCAGGAAAAGATCATTGAAACGCCAGGAGTATCTCGCAAACATGAAGCTATTGATAAAATCACTGACATTGAAATGACACTTTCTGAAGATGATATAGCAGAAATAGTTATACCAAAGGAGGCAGATTCTCAAGTCGTCTTTGAAGAAACTCTTACCATGGCAGAAAAAAAAGTAGTTGAGAGTGAAACACCAATAGGGTCTGAAGACGTTTCCACCACTGCTAATTATCAAGGTTTCTCACAAGACGTTGTAATAGTAGAAGTAGATACATCAATGACAGAACCTGAACTGGCAGAGATTCCAGAAAAAACAGATGAAGCATATGATCATGAAGCGGTTAAAATAATTCCAGAAATTCAACAGCAAAGTTGTGAAGATGATATAGTACACACCACTGAACCTAAGAAAACAGATTCTGAAGATGAAATTGAAGATATTTCGACCAAGTCAGAGAAAACAATACTTGAAAGTGAAACGCAATTGGTGCATGGAGATGTTTCAATGACTGCTGCATACGAAGTTGACTCATGGTCATATGAAAAAGTAATGCAAGGAATTGAGATAAAAAATGTGGAGGTGGGAACCCCAAGTCTCCCCATAGCTGTTGATAGTAAAGCACGTGTTGAAAGTTTTTATGAACCGGTGGAAAAACTGGAATTTAGACCTGCTGGGCAGGGAATATGGTTTAATGCCAGTTTAGATGCCATGAGATTGGCTAACGCTAACCAGATGCAAATGCTCAGTAATGATGAGCAAACACCCTCAGGGGTAGTGTTCTTGGAAAGTGTTGATGAGAAGGAAAGTGAAACTGATGTTCAGCCAATTTCTGATGATCAGCCAATTTCTGAAGATGATATCGTGCAAATAGTTGAAGAAAAAGAGGCAGAATTTGAACAGAAAATTGAAAAAACTGTGACCAAGCAAAAGCAAACAATAGTTGAAAGTGAACTGCTTTTGGTCCCTGAAGATGTTTCAACAATTGCTCCATATGAAGGCTTCTCAGAAGACGACGAGATAGAAGAAGTGATTAAACCAAGCACATATGATGAAAGAGCAGAGATCATTGATAGACAAGATGGAGATTTTGAACACGAAGCGATTGGGGAAATCACTGAACCTGAACAACCGTTTTGTGACGATGACATCATGCCAATTATTGACTCAAAGGATGACCTTTCTGAAGAAGTGAGTGATGCGACTGTGACCACAAGAGAAGAAGCTGCCCTTGAAAGTGAAATGCAATTGGAGTCAGAAAATGTCTCAACAACTGCTCCATACAAAGATGTCTTGCCAGACGTTGAGGTAGCACCTGTGGCTACAGGTATCACAGAAGCTGATTTGGAACAGATCGGTAAAACACCAGATGAGGCTACTGAACATGAAGCTATAGCACAGACCATTGAAATTGAAAAGCCAATTTATGAAGATGATATCGTGCAAATAGTTGAAGTGAAAGAGGCAGATTCTGAACAAATAATTGAAGAAACTGTAACCATGCGAGAGCAAACATTAGTTGAAAGTGAAACACAATTGGTGTCTGAAGATGTGTCAACAGCTTCTGCATATGAAGGTGTCTCAGGAGACCTTGAGAAAATAGAAGTTGTGTGGTCAACCAAAGAAGCTGACCTGGAAAAGATAATTGAAACGCCATCAAAAGCTCCTGAACATGAAGCTATTGATAAAATAACTACAATTGAACAGCCAATTTCTGAAGATGAAACAGCAGAAATCCGTGAACCAAAGGTTGGAGATTTGCAAGAGGTCATTGAAGAAACGTTTACTATGCCAGAGGAAACAGCACTTGAAAGTGAATCGCTATTGTTTCCTGAAGGTGTTTCAACAACTGCTCCATATGAAGGTGTCTTACAAGACGAAGAGATAGTAGAAGTGGTTAAACCAAGCACATATGATGATATAGCAGAGGTCATTGATACACAAGATGGATATTTTGAACAAAAAGCTATTGGGGAAACCACTGAACCTGAACAACCATGTTGTGAAGATGACATCATCGCAATTATTGACTCAAAGGATGACCTTTCTGAAGGGGTCAGTGATGCAACTGTGATCACAAGAGAAGAAGCTGTCCGAGAAAGTGAAATGCAATTCGTTTCGGAAGACGTCTCAACAACTGCTCCGTACAAAGATGTCTTGCAAGACGTTGAGGTAGTACCTGTGGCTACAGGTATCATGGAAGCTGATTTGGAACAGATCGGTAAAACACCAGATGAGGCTACTGAACATGAAGCTATAGCACAGACCATTGAAATTGAAAAGCCAATTTATGAAGATGATATCGTGCAAATAGTTGAAGTGAAAGAGGCAGATTCTGAACAAATAATTGAAGAAACTGTGACCATGCGAGAGAAAACATTAGTTGAAAGTGAAACACAATTGGTGTCTGAAGATGTGTCAACAGCTTCTGCATATGAAGTTGTCTCAGGAGATCTTGAGAAAATAGAAGTTGCGTGGTCAACCAAAGAAGCTGACCTGGAAAAGATAATTGAAACGCCATCAAAAGCTCCTGAACATGAAGCTATTGATAAAATAACTACAATTGAAAAGCCAATTTCTGAAGATGAAACAGCAGAAATTCGTGAACGAAAGGATGGAGATTTGCAAGAGGTCATTGAAGAAACGTTTACTATGCCAGAGGAAACAGCACTTGAAAGTGAATCGCTATTGTTCCCTGAAGGTGTTTCAACAACTGCTCCATATGAAGGTGTCTTACAAGACGAAGAGATAGTAGAAGTGGTTAAACCAAGCACATATGATGATATAGCAGAGGTCATTGATACACAAGATGGAGATTTTGAACAAAAAGCTATTGGGGAAACCACTGAACCTGAACAACCGTGTTGTGAAGATGACATCATCACAATTATTGACTCAAAGGATGACCTTTCTGAAGGGGTCAGTGATGCAACTGTGACCACAAGAGAAGAAGCTGTCCTAGAAAGTGAAATGCAATTCGTGTCGGAAGACGTCTCAACAACTGCTCCGTACAAAGCTGTCTTGCAAGACGTTGAGGTAGTACCTGTGGCTACAGGTATCATGGAAGCTGATTTGGAACAGATCGGTAAAACATCAGATGAGGCTACTGAAAATGAAGTTATAGCACAGACCATTGAAATTGAAAAGCCAATTCATGAAGATGATATCGTGCAAATAGTTGAAGTGAAAGAGGCAGATTCTGAACAAATAATTGAAGAAACTGTAACCATGCGAGAGCAAACATTAGTTGAAAGTGAAACACAATTGGTGTCTGAAGATGTGTCAACAGCTTCTGCATATGAAGGTGTCTCAGGAGACCTTGAGAAAATAGAAGTTGCGTGGTCAACCAAAGAAGCTGACTTGGAAAAGATAATTGAAACGCCATCAAAAGCTCCTGAACATGAAGATATTGATAAAATAACTACAATTGAACAGCCAATTTCTGAAGACGAAACAGCAGAAATCCGTGAACCAAAGGATGGAGATTTGCAAGAGGTCATTGAAGAAACGTTTACTGTGCCAGAGGAAACAGTACTTGAAAGTGAATCGCTATTGTTCCCTGAAGGTGTTTCAACAACTGCCCCATATGAAGGTGTCTTACAAGACGAAGAGATAGTAGAAGTGGTTAAACCAAGCACATATGATGATATAGCAGAGGTCATTGATACACAAGATGGAGATTTTGAACAAAAAGCTATTGGGGAAACCACTGAACCTGAACAACCGTGTTGTGAAGATGACATCATCGCAATTATTGACTCAAAGGATGACCTTTCTGAAGGGGTCAGTGATGCAACTGTGACCACAAGAGAAGAAGCTGTCCTAGAAAGTGAAATGCAATTCGTGTCGGAAGACGTCTCAACAACTGCTCCGTACAAAGATGTCTTGCAAGACGTTGAGGTAGTACCTGTGGCTACAGGTATCATGGAAGCTGATTTGGAACAGATCGGTAAAACACCAGATGAGGCAACTGAACATGAAGCTATAGCACAGACCATTGACATTGAAAAGCCAATTCATGAAGATGATATCGTGCAAATAGTTGAAGTGAAAGAGGCAGATTCTGAACAAATAATTGAAGAAACTGTAACCATGCGAGAGCAAACATTAGTTGAAAGTGAAACACAATTGGTGTCTGAAGATGTGCCAACAGCTTCTGCATATGAAGGTGTCTCAGGAGACCTTGAGAAAATAGAAGTTGCATGGTCAACCAAAGAAGCTGACCTGGAAAAGATTATTGTAACGCCATCAAAAGCTCCTGAACATGAAGCTATTGATAAAATAACTACAATTGCAAAGCCAATTTCTGTAGCTGACACAACAGAAATCCTTGAAGCAAAGGATGTAGATTCGCAAGAGGTCATTGAAGAAACGTTTACTAGGCCAGAGGAAACAGTACTTGAAAGTGAAACGCTATTGGTCCCTGAAGATGTTTCTACAACTGCTCCGTATGAAGGTGTCTCAGAAGACGACGAGATAAGAGAAGTGGTTAAACCAAGCACATATGATGATTTAGCAGAAATCATTGATACACAAGATGGAGATTTTGAACAAGAAGCTATTGGGGAAATCACTGAACCTGAACATCCGTTATTTGAAGATGACATCATCGCAATTATTGACTCAAACGATGACCTTTCTGAAGGGGTCAGTGATGCAACTGTGACCACAAGAAAAGAAGCTGTCCTTGAAAGTGAAATGCAATTAGTGTCGGAAGATGTCTCAACAGCTGCTCAGTACAAAGATGTCTTGCAAGACGTTGAGGTAGTACCTGTAGCTACAGGTATCACAGAAGTTGATTTGGAACAGATCGGTAAAACACCAGATGTGGCTGCTGAGCATGCAGCTATAGAACAGATCACTGAAATTGAAAAGCCAATTTCTGAAGATGATATCGTGCAAATAGTTGAAGTAAAAGAGGCAGATTCTGAACAAACAATTGAAGGAACTGTGACCATGCAAGAGCAAACAATGGTTGAAGGTTATACGCAACTTGCGTCTGAAGAAGTTTTAACGGCTGCTGCATATGAAGGTGTCTCAGAAGACTTTGAGAAAATTGAAGTTGTTAGGTCAATCAAAGAAGGCGACCAGGAAAAGATCATTGAAACGCCAGGAGTTTCTCGCAAACATGAAGCTATTGATAAAATCACTGACATTGAAATGCCACTTTCTGAAGATGATATAGCAGAAATCGTTATACCAAAGGAGGCAGATTCTCAAGTCGTCTTTGAAGAAACTCTTACCACGGCAGAAAAAAAAGTAGTTGAAAGTGAAACACCATTAGGGTCTGAAGACGTTTCCACCACTGCTAATTATCAAGGTTTCTCACAAGACGTTGAAATAGCAGAAGTAGATATATCAATGACAGAACCTGAAATGGCAGAGATTGCAGAAAAAACAGATAAAGCATATGATAATGAAGCGGTTAAGATAATTCCAGAAATTCAACAGCAAATTTGTGAAGATGATATAGTACACACCACTGAACCTAAGAAAACAGATTCGGAAGATGAAATTGAAGATATTTCGACCAAGTCAGAGAAAATAATACTTGAAAGTGAAACGCAATTGGTGCATGGAGATGTTTCAATGACTGCTGAATACGAAGTTGACTCATGGTCATATGAAAAAGCAATGCAAGGAATTGAGATAAAAAATGTGGAGGTGGGAACCCCAAGTCTCCCCATAGCTGTTGATAGTAAAGCACGTGTTGAAAGTTTTTATGAACCGGTGGAAAAACTGGAATTTAGACCTGCTGGGCAGGGAATATGGTTTAATGCCAGTTTAGATGCCATGAGATTGGCTAACGCTAACCAGATGCAAATGCTCAGTAATGATGAGCAAACACCCTCAGGGGTAGTGTTCCTGGAAAGTGTTGATGAGAAGGAAAGTGAAACTGATGTTCAGCCAATTTCTGATGATCAGCCAATTTCTGAAGATGATATCGTGCAAATAGTTGAAGAAAAAGAGGCAGATTTTGAAAGGAAAATTGAAAAAACTGTGACCAAGCGAGAGCAAACAATAGTTGAAAGTGAACTGCTATTGGTCCCTGAAGATGTTTCAACAATTGCTCTTTATGAAGGATTCTCAGAAGACGACGAGATAGAAGAAGTGATTAAACCAAGCACATATGATGAAAGAGCAGAGATCATTGATACACAAGATGGAGATTTTGAACACGAAGCGATTGGGGAAATCACTGAACATGAACAACCGTTTTGTGACGATGACATCATCGCAATTAATGACTCAAAGGATGACCTTTCTGAAGGGGTCAGTGATGCAACTGTGACCACAAGAGAAGAAGCTGTCCGTGAAAGTGAAATGCAATTAGTGTCGGAAGACGTCTCACCAACTGCTCCGTACAAAGATGTCTTGCAAGACGTTGAGGTAGTACCTGTGGCTACAGGTATCATGGAAGCTGATTTGGAACAGATCGGTAAAACACCAGAAGAGGCTTCTGAACATGAAGCTATAGCACAGACCATTGAAATTGAAAAGCCAATTTATGAGGATGATATCGTGCAAATAGTTGAATTGAAAGAGGCAGATTCTGAACAAATAATTGAAGAAACTGTAACCATGCGAGAGCAAACATTAGTTGAAAGTGAAACACAATTGGTGTCTGAAGATGTGTCAACAGCGTCTGCATATGAAGGTGTCTCAGGAGACCTTGAGAAAATAGAAGTTGCGTGGTCAACCAAAGAAGCTGACCTGGAAAAGATAATTGAAACGCCATCAAAAGCTCCTGAACATGAAGGTACTGATAAAATAACTACAATTGACCAGCCAATTTCTGAAGATGAAACAGCAGAAATCCGTGAAGCAAAGGATGGAGATTCGCAACAGGTCATTGAAGAAATGTTTACTGTATCAGAGGAAGCAGTACTTGAAAGTGAATCGCTATTGTTCCCTGAAGGTGTTTCAACAACTGCTCCATATGAAGGTGTCTTACAAGACGACGAGATAGAAGAAGTGATTAAACCAAGCACATATGATGAAAGAGCAGAGGTCATTGATACACAAGATGGAGATTTTGAACACGAAGCGATTGGGGAAATCACTCAACCTGAACAACCGTTTTGTGACGATGACATCATGCCAATTATTGACTCAAAGGATGACCTTTCTGAAGAAGTGAGTGATGCGACTGTGACCACAAGAGAAGAAGCTGCCCTTGAAAGTGAAATGCAATTGGAGTCGGAAAATGTCTCAACAACTGCTCCATATAAAGATGTCTTGCCGGACGTTGAGGTAGCACCTGTGGCTACAGGTATCACAGAAGCTGATTTGGAACAGATCAGTAAAACACCAGATCAGGCTACTGAACATGAGGCTATAGCACAGATCATTGACATTGAAAAACGATTTTGTGGAGATGATAACGTGCAAATAGTTGAAGTGAAACAGACAGATTCTGATCAAGTCATTGAAGAAACTGTGACCATGCGAGAGCAAACATTAGTTGAAAGTGAAACACAATTGGTGTCTGAAGATGTGTCAACAGCTTCTGCATATGAAGATGTCTCAGGAGACCTTGAGAAAATAGAAGTTGCGTGGTCAACCAAAGAAGCTGACCTGGAAAAGATAATTGAAACGCCATCAAAAGCTCCTGAACATGAAGTTATTGATAAAATAACTACAATTGAACAGCAAATTTCTGAAGATGAAACAGCAGAAATCCGTGAAGCAAAGGATGGAGATTCGCAAGAGGTCATTGAAGAAATGTTTACTATGCCAGAGGAAACAGTACTTGAAAATGAATCGCTATTGTTCCCTGAAGGTGTTTCAACAACTGCTCCATATGAAGGTGTCTTACAAGACGACGAGAAAGAAGAAGTGGTTAAACCAAGGACATATGATGATATAGCAGAGGTCATTGATACACAAGATGGAGATTTTGAACAAAAAGCTATTGGGGAAACCACTGAACCTGAACAAGCGTGTTGTGAAGATGACATCATCGCAATTATTGACTCAAAGGATGACCTTTCTGAAGGGGTCAGTGATGCAACTGTGACCACAAGAGAAGAAGCTGTCCTTGAAAGTGAAATGCAATTAGTGTCGGAAGACGTCTCACCAACTGCTCCGTACAAAGATGTCTTGCAACACGTTGAGGTAGTCCCTGTGGCTACAGGTATCACGGAAGCTGATTTGGAACAGATCGGTAAAACACCAGATGAGGCTTCTGAACATGAAGCTATAGCACAGACCATTGAAATTGAAAAGCCAATTTATGAAGATGATATCGTGCAAATAGTTGAAGTGAAAGAGGCAGATTCTGAACAAATAATTGAAAGAACTGTAACCATGCGAGAGCAAACATTAGTTGAAAGTGAAACACAATTGGTGTCTGAAGATGTGTCAACAGGGTCTGCATATGAAGGTGTCTCAGGAGACCTTGAGAAAATAGAAGTTGCGTGGTCAACCAAAGAAGCTGACCTGGAAAAGATAATTGAAAAGCCATCAAAAGCTCCTGAACATGAAGCTACTGATAATATAACTACAATTGAACAGCCAATTTCTGAAGATGAAACAGCAGAAATCCGTGAAGCAACGGATGGAGATTCGCAAGAGGTCATTGAAGAAATGTTTACTGTGTCAGAGGAAACAGTACTTGAAAGTGAATCGATATTGTTCCCTGAAGGTGTTTCAACAACTGCTCCATATGAAGGTGTCTTACAAGACGACGAGATAGAAGAAGTTATTAAACCAAGCACATATGATGAAAGAGCAGAGGTCATTGATACACAAGAAGGAGATTTTGAACACGAAGCGATTGGGGAAATCACTGAACCTGAACAACCGTTTTGTGACGATGACATCATGCCAATTATTGACTCAAAGGATGACCTTTCAGAAGAAGTGAGTGATGCGACTGTGACCACAAGAGAAGAAGCTGCCCTTGAAAGTGAAATGCAATTGGAGTCGGAAAATGCCTCAACAACTGCTCCATACAAAGATGCCTTGCCAGACGTTGAGCTAGCACCTGTGGCTACAGGTATCACAGAAGCTGATTTGGAACAGATCAGTAAAACACCAGATCAGGCTACTGAACATGAGGCTATAGCACAGATCATTGACATTGAAAAACCAATTTGTGAAGATGATAACGTGCAAATAGTTGAAGTGAAACAGACAGATTCTGATCAAATAATTGAAGAAACTGTGACCATGCGAGAGCAAACATTAGTTGAAAGTGAAACACAATTGGTGTCTGAAGATGTGTCAACAGCTTCTGCATATGAAGATGTCTCAGGAGACCTTGAGAAAATAGAAGTTGCGTGGTCAACCAAAGAAGCTGACCTGGAAAAGATAATTGAAACGTCATCAAAAGCTCCTGAACATGAAGCTACTGATAAAATAACTACAATTGAACAGCCAATTTCTGAAGATGAAACAGCAGAAATCCGTGAAGCAAAGGATGGAGATTCGCAACAGGTCATTGAAGAAATGTTTACTGTGTCAGAGGAAACAGTACATGAAAGTGAATCGCTATTGTTCCCTGAAGGTGTTTCAACAACTGCTCCATATGAAGGTGTCTTACAAGACGACGAGATAGAAAAAGTGATTAAACCAAGCACATATGATGAAAGAGCAGAGGTCATTGATACACAAGATGGAGATTTTGAACATGAAGCGATTGGGGAAATCACTGAACCTGAACAACCGTTTTGTGACGATGACATCATGCCAATTATTGACTCAAAGGATGACCTTTCTGAAGAAGTGAGTGATGCGACTGTGACCACAAGAGAAGAAGCTGCCCTTGAAAGTGAAATGCAATTGGAGTCGGAAAATGTCTCAACAACTGCTCCATACAAAGATGTCTTGCCAGACGTTGAGGTAGCACCTGTGGCTACAGGTATCACAGAAGCTGATTTGGAACAGATCAGTAAAACACCAGATCAGGCTACTGAACATGAGGCTATAGCACAGATCATTGACATTGAAAAAACAATTTGTGAAGATGATAACGTGCAAATAGTTGAAGTGAAACAGACAGATTCTGATCAAAAAATTGAAGAAACTGTGACCATGCGAGAGCAAACATTAGTTGAAAGTGAAACACAATTGGTGTCTGAAGATGTGTCAACAGCTTCTGCATATGAAGATGTCTCAGGAGACCTTGAGAAAATAGAAGTTGCGTGGTCAACCAAAGAAGCTGACCTGGAAAAGATCATTGAAACGCCATCAAAAGCTCCTGAACATGAAGTTATTGATAAAATAACTACAATTGAACAGCCAATTTCTGAAGATGAAACAGCAGAAATCCGTGAAGCAAAGGATGGAGATTCGCAAGTGGTCATTGAAGAAATGTTTACTATGCCAGAGGAAACAGTACTTGAAAATGAATCGCTATTGTTCCCTGAAGGTGTTTCAACAACTGCTCCATATGAAGGTGTCTTACAAGACGACGAGATAGAAGAAGTGGTTAAACCAAGGACATATGATGATATAGCAGAGGTCATTGATACACAAGATGGAGATTTTGAACAAAAAGCTATTGGGGAAACCACTGAACCTGAACAACCGTGTTGTGAAGATGACATTATCGCAATTAATGACTCAAAGGATGACCTTTCTGAAGGGGTCAGTGATGCAACTGTGACCACAAGAGAAGAAGCTGTCCTTGAAAGTGAAATGCAATTAGTGTCGGAAGACGTCTCAACAACTGCTCCGTACAAAGATGTCTTGCAAGACGTTGAGGTAGTACCTGTGGATACAGGTATCATGGAAGCTGATTTGGAACAGATCGGTAAAACACCAGATGAGGCTACTGAACATGAAGCTATAGCACAGACCATTGAAATTGAAAAGCCAATTTACGAAGATGATATCGTGCAAATAGTTGAAGTAAAAGAGGCAGATTCTGAACAAATAATTGAAGAAACTGTAACCATGCGAGAGAAAACATTAGTTGAAAGTGAAACACAATTGGTGTCTGAAGATGTGTCAACAGCTTCTGCATATGAAGGTGTCTCAGGAGACCTTGAGAAAATAGAAGTTGCGTGGTCAACCAAAGAAGCTGACCTGGAAAAGATAATTGAAACGCCATCAAAAGCTCCTGAACATGAAGCTATTGATAAAATAACTACAATTGCAAAGCCATTTTTTGAAGCTGAAACAACAGAAATCCTTGAACCAAAGGATGTAGATTCGCAAGAGGTCATTGAAGAAACGTTTACTAGGCCAGAGGAAACAGTACTTGAAAGTGAAACGCTATTGGTCCCTGAAGATGTTTCAACAACTGCTCCATATGAAGGTGTCTTACAAGACGAAGAGATAGTAGAAGTGGTTAAACCAAGCACATATGATGATATAGCAGAGGTCAGTGATACACAAGATGGAGATTTTGAACAAAAAGCTATTGGGGAAATCACTGAACCTGAACAACCGTGTTGTGAAGATGACATCATCGCAATTATTGACTCAAAGGATGACCTTTCTGAAGGGGTCAGTGATGCAACTGTGACCACAAGAGAAGACGCTGTCCTTGAAAGTGAAATGCAATTAGTGTCGGAAGATGTCTCAACAACTGCTCCGTACAAAGATGTCTTGCAAGACGTTGAGGTAGTACCTGTGGCTACAGGTATCACGGAAGCTGATTTGGAACCGATCAGTAAAACACCAGATCAGGCTACTGAACATGAGGCTATAGCACAGATCATTGACATTGAAAAACGATTTTGTGGAGATGATAACGTGCAAATATTTGAAGTGAAACAGACAGATTCTGATCAAGTCATTGAAGAAACTGTGACCATGCGAGAGCAAACATTAGTTGAAAGTGAAACACAATTGGTGTCTGAAGATGTGTCAACAGCTTCTGCATATGAAGATGTCTCAGGAGACCTTGAGAAAATAGAAGTTGCGTGGTCAACCAAAGAAGCTGACCTGGAAAAGATAATTGAAACGCCATCAAAAGCTCCTGAACATGAAGTTATTGATAAAATTACTACAATTGAACAGCAAATTTCTGAAGATGAAACAGCAGAAATCCGTGAAGCAAAGGATGGAGATTCGCAAGAGGTCATTGAAGAAATGTTTACTATGCCAGAGGAAACAGTACTTGAAAATGAATCGCTATTGTTCCCTGAAGGTGTTTCAACAACTGCTCCATATGAAGGTGTCTTACAAGACGACGAGAAAGAAGAAGTGGTTAAACCAAGGACATATGATGATATAGCAGAGGTCATTGATACACAAGATGGAGATTTTGAACAAAAAGCTATTGGGGAAACCACTGAACCTGAACAAGCGTGTTGTGAAGATGACATCATCGCAATTATTGACTCAAAGGATGACCTTTCTGAAGGGGTCAGTGATGCAACTGTGACCACAAGAGAAGAAGCTGTCCTTGAAAGTGAAATGCAATTAGTGTCGGAAGACGTCTCACCAACTGCTCCGTACAAAGATGTCTTGCAACACGTTGAGGTAGTCCCTGTGGCTACAGGTATCACGGAAGCTGATTTGGAACAGATCGGTAAAACACCAGATGAGGCTTCTGAACATGAAGCTATAGCACAGACCATTGAAATTGAAAAGCCAATTTATGAAGATGATATCGTGCAAATAGTTGAAGTGAAAGAGGCAGATTCTGAACAAATAATTGAAAGAACTGTAACCATGCGAGAGCAAACATTAGTTGAAAGTGAAACACAATTGGTGTCTGAAGATGTGTCAACAGGGTCTGCATATGAAGGTGTCTCAGGAGACCTTGAGAAAATAGAAGTTGCGTGGTCAACCAAAGAAGCTGACCTGGAAAAGATAATTGAAAAGCCATCAAAAGCTCCTGAACATGAAGCTACTGATAATATAACTACAATTGAACAGCCAATTTCTGAAGATGAAACAGCAGAAATCCGTGAAGCAACGGATGGAGATTCGCAAGAGGTCATTGAAGAAATGTTTACTGTGTCAGAGGAAACAGTACTTGAAAGTGAATCAATATTGTTCCCTGAAGGTGTTTCAACAACTGCTCCATATGAAGGTGTCTTACAAGACGACGAGATAGAAGAAGTTATTAAACCAAGCACATATGATGAAAGAGCAGAGGTCATTGATACACAAGAAGGAGATTTTGAACACGAAGCGATTGGGGAAATCACTGAACCTGAACAACCGTTTTGTGACGATGACATCATGCCAATTATTGACTCAAAGGATGACCTTTCAGAAGAAGTGAGTGATGCGACTGTGACCACAAGAGAAGAAGCTGCCCTTGAAAGTGAAATGCAATTGGAGTCGGAAAATGCCTCAACAACTGCTCCATACAAAGATGCCTTGCCAGACGTTGAGCTAGCACCTGTGGCTACAGGTATCACAGAAGCTGATTTGGAACAGATCAGTAAAACACCAGATCAGGCTACTGAACATGAGGCTATAGCACAGATCATTGACATTGAAAAACCAATTTGTGAAGATGATAACGTGCAAATAGTTGAAGTGAAACAGACAGATTCTGATCAAATAATTGAAGAAACTGTGACCATGCGAGAGCAAACATTAGTTGAAAGTGAAACACAATTGGTGTCTGAAGATGTGTCAACAGCTTCTGCATATGAAGATGTCTCAGGAGACCTTGAGAAAATAGAAGTTGCGTGGTCAACCAAAGAAGCTGACCTGGAAAAGATAATTGAAACGTCATCAAAAGCTCCTGAACATGAAGCTACTGATAAAATAACTACAATTGAACAGCCAATTTCTGAAGATGAAACAGCAGAAATCCGTGAAGCAAAGGATGGAGATTCGCAACAGGTCATTGAAGAAATGTTTACTGTGTCAGAGGAAACAGTACATGAAAGTGAATCGCTATTGTTCCCTGAAGGTGTTTCAACAACTGCTCCATATGAAGGTGTCTTACAAGACGACGAGATAGAAAAAGTGATTAAACCAAGCACATATGATGAAAGAGCAGAGGTCATTGATACACAAGATGGAGATTTTGAACATGAAGCGATTGGGGAAATCACTGAACCTGAACAACCGTTTTGTGACGATGACATCATGCCAATTATTGACTCAAAGGATGACCTTTCTGAAGAAGTGAGTGATGCGACTGTGACCACAAGAGAAGAAGCTGCCCTTGAAAGTGAAATGCAATTGGAGTCGGAAAATGTCTCAACAACTGCTCCATACAAAGATGTCTTGCCAGACGTTGAGGTAGCACCTGTGGCTACAGGTATCACAGAAGCTGATTTGGAACAGATCAGTAAAACACCAGATCAGGCTACTGAACATGAGGCTATAGCACAGATCATTGACATTGAAAAAACAATTTGTGAAGATGATAACGTGCAAATAGTTGAAGTGAAACAGACAGATTCTGATCAAAAAATTGAAGAAACTGTGACCATGCGAGAGCAAACATTAGTTGAAAGTGAAACACAATTGGTGTCTGAAGATGTGTCAACAGCTTCTGCATATGAAGATGTCTCAGGAGACCTTGAGAAAATAGAAGTTGCGTGGTCAACCAAAGAAGCTGACCTGGAAAAGATAATTGAAACGCCATCAAAAGCTCCTGAACATGAAGTTATTGATAAAATAACTACAATTGAACAGCCAATTTCTGAAGATGAAACAGCAGAAATCCGTGAAGCAAAGGATGGAGATTCGCAAGTGGTCATTGAAGAAATGTTTACTATGCCAGAGGAAACAGTACTTGAAAATGAATCGCTATTGTTCCCTGAAGGTGTTTCAACAACTGCTCCATATGAAGGTGTCTTACAAGACGACGAGATAGAAGAAGTGGTTAAACCAAGGACATATGATGATATAGCAGAGGTCATTGATACACAAGATGGAGATTTTGAACAAAAAGCTATTGGGGAAACCACTGAACCTGAACAACCGTGTTGTGAAGATGACATTATCGCAATTAATGACTCAAAGGATGACCTTTCTGAAGGGGTCAGTGATGCAACTGTGACCACAAGAGAAGAAGCTGTCCTTGAAAGTGAAATGCAATTAGTGTCGGAAGACGTCTCAACAACTGCTCCGTACAAAGATGTCTTGCAAGACGTTGAGGTAGTACCTGTGGATACAGGTATCATGGAAGCTGATTTGGAACAGATCGGTAAAACACCAGATGAGGCTACTGAACATGAAGCTATAGCACAGACCATTGAAATTGAAAAGCCAATTTACGAAGATGATATCGTGCAAATAGTTGAAGTAAAAGAGGCAGATTCTGAACAAATAATTGAAGAAACTGTAACCATGCGAGAGAAAACATTAGTTGAAAGTGAAACACAATTGGTGTCTGAAGATGTGTCAACAGCTTCTGCATATGAAGGTGTCTCAGGAGACCTTGAGAAAATAGAAGTTGCGTGGTCAACCAAAGAAGCTGACCTGGAAAAGATAATTGAAACGCCATCAAAAGCTCCTGAACATGAAGCTATTGATAAAATAACTACAATTGCAAAGCCATTTTTTGAAGCTGAAACAACAGAAATCCTTGAACCAAAGGATGTAGATTCGCAAGAGGTCATTGAAGAAACGTTTACTAGGCCAGAGGAAACAGTACTTGAAAGTGAAACGCTATTGGTCCCTGAAGATGTTTCAACAACTGCTCCATATGAAGGTGTCTTACAAGACGAAGAGATAGTAGAAGTGGTTAAACCAAGCACATATGATGATATAGCAGAGGTCAGTGATACACAAGATGGAGATTTTGAACAAAAAGCTATTGGGGAAATCACTGAACCTGAACAACCGTGTTGTGAAGATGACATCATCGCAATTATTGACTCAAAGGATGACCTTTCTGAAGGGGTCAGTGATGCACCTGTGACCACAAGAGAAGACGCTGTCCTTGAAAGTGAAATGCAATTAGTGTCGGAAGATGTCTCAACAACTGCTCCGTACAAAGATGTCTTGCAAGACGTTGAGGTAGTACCTGTGGCTACAGGTATCACGGAAGCTGATTTGGAACCGATCGGTAAAACACCAGATGAGGCTACTGAACATGAAGCTATAGCACAGACCATTGAAATTGAAAAGCCAATTTCTGAAGATGATATCGTGCAAATAGTTGAAGTAAAAGAGGCAGATTCTGAACAAATAATTGAAGAAACTGTAACCATGCAAGATCAAACAATAGATAAAAGTGAAACACAATTGGTGTCTGAAGATGTGTCAACAGCTGCTACATATGAAGGTGTCTCAGGAGACTTTGAGAAAAAAGATGTTGTGGTGTCAATCAAAAAAGCTGACCTGGAAAATATAATTGAAACCCCAGGAAAAACTCCTGAACATGAAGTTATTGATAAAATAACTACAATTGCAAAGCCAATTTCTGAAGCTGAAACAACAGAAATCCTTGAACCAAAGGATGTAGATTCGCAAGAGGTCATTGAAGAAACGTTTACTAGGCCAGAGGAAACAGTACTTGAAAGTGAAACGCTATTGGTCCCTGAAGATGTTTCAACAACTGCTCCGTATGAAGGTGTCTCAGAAGACGACGAGATAAGAGAAGTGGTTAAACCAAGCACATATGATGATATAGCAGAAATCATTGATACACAAGATAGAGATTTTGAACAAGAAGCTATTGGGGAAATCACTGAACATCCGTTTTTTGAAGATGACATCATCGCAATTATTGACTCAAACGATGACCTTTCTGAAGGGGTCAGTGATGCAACTGTGACCACAAGAGAAGAAGCTGTCCTTGAAAGTGAAATGCAATTAGTGTCGGAAGATGTCTCAACAGCTGCTCAGTACAAAGATGTCTTGCAAGACGTTGAGGTAGTACCTGTAGCTACAGGTATCACAAAACTTGATTTGGAACAGATCGGTAAAACACCAGATGTGGCTGCTGAGCATGCAGCTATAGAACAGATCACTGAAATTGAAAAGCCAATTTCTGAAGATGATATCGTGCAAATAGTTGAAGTAAAAGAGGCAGATTCTGAAAAAATAATTGAAGGAACTGTGACCATGCGAGAGCAAACAATGGTTGAAGGTTATATGCAACTTGCGTCTGAAGACGTTTTAACGGCTGCTGCATATGAAGGTGTCTCAGAAGACTTTGAGAAAATTGAAGTTGTTAGGTCAATCAAAGAAGGCGACCAGGAAAAGATCATTGAAACGCCAGGAGTTTCTCGCAAACATGAAGCTATTGATAAAATCACTGACATTGAACTGCCACTTTCTGAAGATGATATAGCAGAAATCGTTATACCAAAGGAGGCAGATTCTCAAGTCGTCTTTGAAGAAACTCTTACCACGGCAGAAAAAAAAGTAGTTGAAAGTGAAACACCATTAGGGTCTGAAGACGTTTCCACCACTGCTAATTATCAAGGTTTCTCACAAGACGTTGAAATAGCAGAAGTAGATATATCAATGACAGAACCTGAAATGGCAGAGATTCCAGAAAAAACAGATGAAGCATATGATCATGAAGCGGTTAAAATAATTCCAGAAATTCAACAGCAAATTTGTGAAGATGATATAGTACACACCACTGAACCTAAGAAAACAGATTCGGAAGATGAAATTGAAGATATTTCGACCAAGTCAGAGAAAACAATACTTGAAAGTGAAACGCAATTGGTGCATGGAGATGTTTCAATGACTGCTGCATACGAAGTTGACTCATGGTCATATGAAAAAGCAATGCAAGGAATTGAGATAAAAAATGTAGAGGTGGGAACCCCAAGTCTCCCCATAGCTGTTGATAGTAAAGCACGTGTTGAAAGTTTTTATGAACCGGTGGACAAACTGGAATTTAGACCTGCTGGGCAGGGAATATGGTTTAATGCCAGTTTAGATGCCATGAGATTGGCTAACGCTAACCAGATGCAAATGCTCAGTAATGATGAGCAAACACCCTCAGGGGTAGTGTTCTTGGAAAGTGTTGATGAGAAGGAAAGTGAAACTGATGTTCAGCCAATTTCTGATGATCAGCCAATTTCTGAAGATGATATCGTGCAAATAGTTGAAGAAAAAGAGGCAGATTTTGAACGGAAAATTGAAAAAACCGTGACCAAGCGAGAGCAAACAATAGTTGAAAGTGAACTGCTATTGGTCCCTGAAGATGTTTCAACAATTGCTCCATATGAAGGATTCTCAGAAGACGACGAGATAGAAGAAGTGATTAAACCAAGCACATATGATGAAAGAGCAGAGATCATTGATACACAAGATGGAGATTTTGAACACGAAGCGATTGGAAAAATCACTGAACCTGAACAACCGTTTGGTGACGATGACATCATGCCAATTATTGACTCAAAGGATGACCTTTCAGAAGAAGTGAGTGATGCGACTGTGACCACAAGAGAAGAAACTGCCCTTGAAAGTGAAATGCAATTGGAGTCGGAAAATGCCTCAACAACTGCTCCATACAAAGATGCCTTGCCAGACGTTGAGGTAGCACCTGTGGCTACAGGTATCACAGAAGCTGATTTGGAACAGATCAGTAAAACACCAGATCAGGCTACTGAACATGAGGCTATAGCACAGATCATTGACATTGAAAAACCAATTTGTGAAGATGATAACATGCAAATAGTTGAAGTGAAACAGACAGATTCTGATCAAATAATTGAAGAAACTGTGACCATGCGAGAGCAAACATTAGTTGAAAGTGAAACACAATTGGTGTCTGAAGATGTGTCAACAGCTTCTGCATATGAAGATGTCTCAGGAGACCTTGAGAAAATAGAAGTTGCGTGGTCAACCAAAGAAGCTGACCTGGAAAAGATAATTGAAACGCCGTCAAAAGCTCCTGAACATGAAGCTACTGATAAAATAACTACAATTGAACAGCCAATTTCTGAAGATGAAACAGCAGAAATCCGTGAAGCAAAGGATGGAGATTCGCAAGAGGTCATTGAAGAAATGTTTACTGTGTCAGAGGAAACAGTACTTGAAAGTGAATCGCTATTGTTCCCTGAAGGTGTTTCAACAACTGCTCCATATGAAGGTGTCTTACAAGACGACGAGATAGAAGAAGTGATTAAACCAAGCACATATGATGAAAGAGCAGAGGTCATTGATACACAAGATGGAGATTTTGAACACGAAGCGATTGGGGAAATCACTGAACCTGAACAACCGTTTTGTGACGATGACATCATGCCAATTATTGACTCAAAGGATGACCTTTCTGAAGAAGTGAGTGATGCGACTGTAACCACAAGAGAAGAAGCTGCCCTTGAAAGTGAAATGCAATTGGAGTCGGAAAATGTCTCAACAACTGCTCCATGCAAAGATGTTTTGCCAGACGTTGAGGTAGCACCTGTGGCTACAGGTATCACAGAAGCTGATTTGGAACAGATCAGTAAAACACCAGATCAGGCTACTGAACATGAGGCTATAGCACAGATCATTGACATTGAAAAACCAATTTGTGAAGATGATAACGTGCAAATAGTTGAAGTGAAACAGACAGATTCTGATCAAATAATTGAAGAAACTGTGACCATGCGAGAGCAAACATTAGTTGAAAGTGAAACACAATTGGTGTCTGAAGATGTGTCAACAGCTTCTGCATATGAAGATGTCTCAGGAGACCTTGAGAAAATAGAAGTTGCGTGGTCAACCAAAGAAGCTGACCTGGAAAAGATAATTGAAACGCCGTCAAAAGCTCCTGAACATGAAGCTATTGATAAAATAACTACAATTGCAAAGCCAATTTTTGAAGCTGAAACAACAGAAATCCTTGAACCAAAGGATGTAGATTCGCAAGAGGTCATTGAAGAAACGTTTACTAGGCCAGAGGAAACAGTACTTGAAAGTGAAACGCTATTGGTCCCTGAAGATGTTTCAACAACTGCTCCATATGAAGGTGTCTTACAAGACGAAGAGATAGTAGAAGTCGTTAAACTAAGCACATATGATGATATAGCAGAGGTCAGTGATACACAAGATGGAGATTTTGAACAAAAAGCTATTGGGGAAATCACTGAACCTGAACAACCGTGTCGTGAAGATGACATCATCGCAATTATTGACTCAAAGGATGACCTTTCTGAAGGGGTCAGTGATGCAACTGTGACCACAAGAGAAGACGCTGTCCTTGAAAGTGAAATGCAATTAGTGTCGGAAGATGTCTCAACAACTGCTCCGTACAAAGATGTCTTGCAAGACGTTGAGGTAGTACCTGTGGCTACAGGTATCACGGAAGCTGATTTGGAACCGATTGGTAAAACACCAGATGAGGCTACTGAACATGAAGCTATAGCACAGACCATTGAAATTGAAAAGCCAATTTCTGAAGATGATATCGTGCAAATAGTTGAAGTAAAAGAGGCAGATTCTGAACAAATAATTGAAGAAACTGTAACCATGCAAGAGCAAACAATAGATAAAAGTGAAACACAATTGGTGTCTGAAGATGTGTCAACAGCTGCTACATATGAAGGTGTCTCAGGAGACTTTGAGAAAAAAGATGTTGTGGTGTCAATCAAAGAAGCTGACCTGGAAAATATAATTGAAACCCCAGGAAAAACTCCTGAACATGAAGCTATTGATAAAATAACTACAATTGCAGAGCCAATTTCTGAAGCTGAACCAACAGAAATCCTTGAAACAAAGGATGTAGATTCGCAAGAGGTCATTGAAGAAACGTTTACTAGGCCAGAGGAAACAGTACTTGAAAGTGAAACGCTATTGGTCCCTGAAGATGTTTCAACAACTGCTCCGTATGAAGGTGTCTCAGAAGACGACGAGATAAGAGAAGTGGTTAAACCAAGCACATATGATGATATAGCAGAAATCATTGATACACAAGATGGAGATTTTGAACAAGAAGCTATTGGGGAAATCACTGAACATCCGTTTTTTGAAGATGACATCATCGCAATTATTGACTCAAAGGATGACCTTTCTGAAGGGGTCAGTGATGCAACTGTGACCACAAGAGAAGAAGCTGTCCTTGAAAGTGAAATGCAATTAGTGTCGGAAGATGTCTCAACAGCTGCTCAGTACAAAGATGTCTTGCAAGACGTTGAGGTAGTACCTGTAGCTACAGGTATCACAGAAGTTGATTTGGAACAGATCGGTAAAACACCAGATGTGGCTGCTGAGCATGCAGCTATAGAACAGATCACTGAAATTGAAAAGCCAATTTCTGAAGATGATATCGTGCAAATAGTTGAAGTAAAAGAGGCAGATTCTGAAAAAATAATTGAAGGAACTGTGACCATGCGAGAGCAAACAATGGTTGAAGGTTATACGCAACTTGCGTCTGAAGAAGTTTTAACGGCTGCTGCATATGAAGGTGTCTCAGAAGACTTTGAGAAAATTGAAGTTGTTAGGTCAATCAAAGAAGCCGACCAGGAAAAGATAATTGAAACGCCAGGAGTATCTCGCAAACATGAAGCTATTGATAAAATCACTGACATTGAAATGCCACTTTCTGAAGATGATATAGCAGAAATCGTTATACCAAAGGAGGCAGATTCTCAAGTCGTCTTTGAAGAAACTCTTACCACGGCAGAAAAAAAAGTAGTTGAAAGTGAAACACCATTAGGGTCTGAAGACGTATCCACCACTGCTAATTATCAAGGTTTCTCACAAGACGTTGAAATAGCAGAAGTAGATATATCAATGACAGAACCTGAAATGGCAGAGATTCCAGAAAAAACAGATGAAGCATATGATCATGAAGCGGTTAAAATAATTCCAGAAATTCAACAGCAAATTTGTGAAGATGATATAGTACACACCACTGAACCTAAGAAAACAGATTCGGAAGATGAAATTGAAGATATTTCGACCAAGTCAGAGAAAACAATACTTGAAAGTGAAACGCAATTGGTGCATGGAGATGTTTCAATGACTGCTGCATACGAAGTTGACTCATGGTCATATGAAAAAGCAATGCAAGGAATTGAGATAAAAAATGTGGAGGTGGGAACCCCAAGTCTCCCCATAGCTGTTGATAGTAAAGCACGTGTTGAAAGTTTTTATGAACCGGTGGACAAACTGGAATTTAGACCTGCTGGGCAGGGAATATGGTTTAATGCCAGTTTAGATGCCATGAGATTGGCTAACGCTAACCAGATGCAAATGCTCAGTAATGATGAGCAAACACCCTCAGGGGTAGTGTTCTTGGAAAGTGTTGATGAGAAGGAAAGTGAAACTGATGTTCAGCCAATTTCTGATGATCAGCCAATTTCTGAAGATGATATCGTGCAAATAGTTGAAGAAAAAGAGGCAGATTTTGAACGGAAAATTGAAAAAACTGTGACCAAGCGAGAGCAAACAATAGTTGAAAGTGAACTGCTATTGGTCCCTGAAGATGTTTCAACAATTGCTCCATATGAAGGATTCTCAGAAGACGACGAGATAGAAGAAGTGATTAAACCAAGCACATATGATGAAAGAGTAGAGATCATTGATACACAAGATGGAGATTTTGAACACGAAGCGATTGGGGAAATCACTGAACATGAACAACCGTTTTGTGACGATGACATCATCGCAATTAATGACTCGAAGGATGACCTTTCTGAAGGGGTCAGTGATGCAACTGTGACCACAAGAGAAGAATCTGTCCTTGAAAGTGAAATGCAATTAGTGTCAAAAGACGTCTCAACAACTGCTCCGTACAAAGATGTCTTGCAAGACGTTGAGGTAGTACCTGTGGCTACAGGTATCACGGAAGCTGATTTGGAACAGATCGGTAAAACACCAGATGAGGCTTCTGAACATGAAGCTATAGCACAGACCATTGAAATTGAAAAGCCAATTTATGAAGATGATATCGTGCAAATAGTTGAAGTGAAAGAGGCAGATTCTGAACAAATAATTGAAGAAACTGTAACCATGCGAGAGCAAACATTAGTTGAAAGTGAAACACAATTGGTGTATGAAGATGTGTCAACAGCGTCTGCATATGAAGGTGTCTCAGGAGACCTTGAGAAAATAGAAGTTGCGTGGTCAACCAAAGAAGCTGACCTGGAAAAGATAATTGAAACGCCATCAAAAGCTCCTGAACATGAAGCTACTGATAATATAACTACAATTGAACAGCCAATTTCTGAAGAGGAAACAGCAGAAATCCGTGAAGCAAAGGATGGAGATTCGCAAGAGGTCATTGAAGAAATGTTTACTGTGTCAGAGAAAACAGTACTTGAAAGTGAATCGCTATTGTTCCCTGAAGGTGTTTCAACAACTGCTCCATATGAAGGTGTCTTACAAGACGACGAGATAGAAGAAGTAATTAAACCAAGCACATATGATGAAAGAGCAGAGGTCATTGATACACAAGATGGAGATTTTGAACACGAAGCGATTGGGGAAATCACTGAACCTGAACAACCGTGTTGTGAAGATGACATTATCGCAATTATTGACTCAAAGGATGACCTTTCTGAAGGGGTCAGTGATGCAACTGTGACCACAAGAGAAGAAGCTGTCCTTGAAAGTGAAATGCAATTAGTGTCAGAAGACGTCTCAACAACTGCTCCGTACAAAGATGTCTTGCAAGACGTTGAGGTAGTACCTGTGGATACAGGTATCATGGAAGCTGATTTGGAGCAGATCGGTAAAACACCAGATGAGGCTAATGAACATGAAGCTATAGCACAGACCATTGAAATTGAAAAGCCAATTTACGAAGATGATATCGTGCAAATAGTTGAAGTTAAAGAGGCAGATTCTGAACAAATAATTGAAGAAACTATAACCATGCGAGAGCAAACATTAGTTGAAAGTGAAACACAATTGGTGTCTGAAGATGTGTCAACAGCTTCTGCATATGAAGGTGTCTCAGGAGACCTTGACAAAATAGAAGTTGCGTGGTTAACCAAAGAAGCTGACCTGGAAAAGATAATTGAAACGCCATCAAAAGCTCCTGAACATGAAGCTATTAATAAAATAACTACAATTGCAAAGCCAATTTTTGAAGCTGAAACAACAGAAATCCTTGAACCAAAGGATGTAGATTCGCAAGAGGTCATTGAAGAAACGTTTACTAGGCCAGAGGAAACAGTACTTGAAAGTGAAACGCTATTGGTCCCTGAAGATGTTTCAACAACTGCTCCATATGAAGGTGTCTTACAAGACGAAGAGATAGTAGAAGTGGTTAAACCAAGCACATATGATGATATAGCAGAGGTCAGTGATACACAAGATGGAGATTTTGAACAAAAAGCTATTGGGGAAATCACTGAACCTGAACAACCGTGTTGTGAAGATGACATCATCGCAATTATTGACTCAAAGGATGACCTTTCTGAAGGGGTCAGTGATGCAACTGTGACCACAAGAGAAGACGCTGTCCTTGAAAGTGAAATGCAATTAGTGTCGGAAGATGTCTCAACAACTGCTCCGTACAAAGATGTCTTGCAAGACGTTGAGGTAGTACCTGTGGCTACAGGTATCACGGAAGCTGATTTGGAACCGATCGGTAAAACACCAGATGAGGCTACTGAACATGAAGCTATAGCACAGACCATTGAAATTGAAAAGCCAATTTCTGAAGATGATATCGTCCAAATAGTTGAAGTAAAAGAGGCAGATTCTGAACAAATAATTGAAGAAACTGTAACCATGCAAGAGCAAACAATAGATAAAAGTGAAACACAATTGGTGTCTGAAGATGTGTCAACAGCTGCTACATATGAAGGTGTCTCAGGAGACTTTGAGAAAAAAGATGTTGTGGTGTCAATCAAAGAAGCTGACCTGGAAAATATAATTGAAACCCCAGGAAAAACTCCTGAACATGAAGCTATTGATAAAATAACTACAATTGCAAAGCCAATTTCTGAAGTTGAAACAACAGAAATCCTTGAACCAAAGGAGGTAGATTCGCAAGAGGTCATTGAAGAAACGTTTACTAGGCCAGAGGAAACAGTACTTGAAAGTGAAACGCTATTGGTCCCTGAAGATGTTTCAACAACTGCTCCGTATGAAGGTGTCTCAGAAGACGACGAGATAAGAGAAGTGGTTAAACCAAGCACATATGATGATATAGCAGAAATCATTGATACACAAGATGGAGATTTTGAACAAGAAGCTATTGGGGAAATCACTGAACATCCGTTTTTTGAAGATGACATCATCGCAATTATTGACTCAAACGATGACCTTTCTGAAGGGGTCAGTGATGCAACTGTGACCACAAGAGAAGAAGCTGTCCTTGAAAGTGAAATGCAAATAGTGTCGGAAGATGTCTCAACAGCGTTTCAGTACAAAGATGTCTTGCAAGACGTTGAGGTAGTACCTGTAGCTACAGGTATAATAAAAGTTGATTTGGAACAGATCGGTAAAACACCAGATGTGGCTGCTGAGCATGCAGCTATAGAACAGATCACTGAAATTGAAAAGCCAATTTCTGAAGATGATATCGTGCAAATAGTTGAAGTAAAAGAGGCAGATTCTGAAAAAATAATTGAAGGAACTGTGACCATGCGAGAGCAAACAATGGTTGAAGGTTATACGCAACTTGCGTCTGAAGAAGTTTTAACGGCTGCTGCATATGAAGGTGTCTCAGAAGACTTTGAGAAAATTGAAGTTGTTAGGTCAATCAAAGAAGGCGACCAGGAAAAGATCATTGAAACGCCAGGAGTATCTCGCAAACATGAAGCTATTGATAAAATCACTGACATTGAAATGCCACTTTCTGAAGATGATATAGCAGAAATCGTTATACCAAAGGAGGCAGATTCTCAAGTCGTCTTTGAAGAAACTCTTACCACGGCAGAAAAAAAAGTAGTTGAAAGTGAAACACCATTAGGGTCTGAAGACGTATCCACCACTGCTAATTATCAAGGTTTCTCACAAGACGTTGAAATAGCAGAAGTAGATATATCAATGACAGAACCTGAAATGGCAGAGATTCCAGAAAAAACAGATGAAGCATATGATCATGAAGCGGTTAAAATAATTCCAGAAATTCAACAGCAAATTTGTGAAGATGATATAGTACACACCACTGAACCTAAGAAAACAGATTCGGAAGATGAAATTGAAGATATTTCGACCAAGTCAGAGAAAACAATACTTGAAAGTGAAACGCAATTGGTGCATGGAGATGTTTCAATGACTGCTGCATACGAAGTTGACTCATGGTCATATGAAAAAGCAATGCAAGGAATTGAGATAAAAAATGTGGAGGTGGGAACCCCAAGTCTCCCCATAGCTGTTGATAGTAAAGCACGTGTTGAAAGTTTTTATGAACCGGGGGACAAACTGGAATTTAGACCTGCTGGGCAGGGAATATGGTTTAATGCCAGTTTAGATGCCATGAGATTGGCTAACGCTAACCAGATGCAAATGCTCAGTAATGATGAGCAAACACCCTCAGGGGTAGTGTTCTTGGAAAGTGTTGATGAGAAGGAAAGTGAAACTGATGTTCAGCCAATTTCTGATGATCAGCCAATTTCTGAAGATGATATCGTGCAAATAGTTGAAGAAAAAGAGGCAGATTTTGAACGGAAAATTGAAAAAACTGTGACCAAGCGAGAGCAAACAATAGTTGAAAGTGAACTGCTATTGGTCCCTGAAGATGTTTCAACAATTGCTCCATATGAAGGATTCTCAGAAGACGACGAGATAGAAGAAGTGATTAAACCAAGCACATATGATGAAAGAGCAGAGATCATTGATACACAAGATGGAGATTTTGAACACGAAGCGATTGGAAAAATCACTGAACCTGAACAACCGTTTTGTGACGATGACATCATGCCAATTATTGACTCAAAGGATGACCTTTCAGAAGAAGTGAGTGATGCGACTGTGACCACAAGAGAAGAAGCTGCCCTTGAAAGTGAAATGCAATTGGAGTCGGAAAATGCCTCAACAACTGCTCCATACAAAGATGCCTTGCCAGACGTTGAGGTAGCACCTGTGGCTACAGGTATCACAGAAGCTGATTTGGAACAGATCAGTAAAACACCAGATCAGGCTACTGAACATGAGGCTATAGCACAGATCATTGACATTGAAAAACCAATTTGTGAAGATGATAACGTGCAAATAGTTGAAGTGAAACAGACAGATTCTGATCAAATAATTGAAGAAACTGTGACCATGCGAGAGCAAACATTAGTTGAAAGTGAAACACAATTGGTGTCTGAAGATGTGTCAACAGCTTCTGCATATGAAGATGTCTCAGGAGACCTTGAGAAAATAGAAGTTGCGTGGTCAACCAAAGAAGCTGACCTGGAAAAGATAATTGAAACGCCGTCAAAAGCTCCTGAACATGAAGCTACTGATAAAATAACTACAATTGAACAGCCAATTTCTGAAGATGAAACAGCAGAAATCCGTGAAGCAAAGGATGGAGATTCGCAAGAGGTCATTGAAGAAATGTTTACTGTGTCAGAGGAAACAGTACTTGAAAGTGAATCGCTATTGTTCCCTGAAGGTGTTTCAACAACTGCTCCATATGAAGGTGTCTTACAAGACGACGAGATAGAAGAAGTGATTAAACCAAGCACATATGATGAAAGAGCAGAGGTCATTGATACACAAGATGGAGATTTTGAACACGAAGCGATTGGGGAAATCACTGAACCTGAACAACCGTTTTGTGACGATGACATCATGCCAATTATTGACTCAAAGGATGACCTTTCTGAAGAAGTGAGTGATGTGACTGTAACCACAAGAGAAGAAGCTGCCCTTGAAAGTGAAATGCAATTGGAGTCGGAAAATGTCTCAACAACTGCTCCATGCAAAGATGTTTTGCCAGACGTTGAGGTAGCACCTGTGGCTACAGGTATCACAGAAGCTGATTTGGAACAGATCAGTAAAACACCAGATCAGGCTACTGAACATGAGGCTATAGCACAGATCATTGACATTGAAAAACCAATTTGTGAAGATGATAACGTGCAAATAGTTGAAGTGAAACAGACAGATTCTGATCAAATAATTGAAGAAACTGTGACCATGCGAGAGCAAACATTAGTTGAAAGTGAAACACAATTGGTGTCTGAAGATGTGTCAACAGCTTCTGCATATGAAGATGTCTCAGGAGACCTTGAGAAAATAGAAGTTGCGTGGTCAACCAAAGAAGCTGACCTGGAAAAGATAATTGAAACGCCGTCAAAAGCTCCTGAACATGAAGCTACTGATAAAATAACTACAATTGAACAGCCAATTTCTGAAGATGAAACAGCAGAAATCCGTGAAGCAAAGGATGGAGATTCGCAAGAGGTCATTGAAGAAATGTTTACTGTGTCAGAGGAAACAGTACTTGAAAGTGAATCGCTATTGTTCCCTGAAGGTGTTTCAACAACTGCTCCATATGAAGGTGTCTTACAAGACGACGAGATAGAAGAAGTGATTAAACCAAGCACATATGATGAAAGAGCAGAGGTCATTGATACACAAGATGGAGATTTTGAACAAAAAGCTATTGGGGAAACCACTGAATCTGAACAACCGTGTTGTGAAGATGACATTATCGCAATTATTGACTCAAAGGATGACCTTTCTGAAGGGGTCAGTGATGCAACTGTGACCACAAGAGAAGAAGCTGTCCTTGAAAGTGAAATGCAATTAGTGTCGGAAGACGTCTCAACAACTGCTCCGTACAAAGATGTCTTGCAAGACGTTGAGGTAGTACCTGTGGATACAGGTATCATGGAAGCTGATTTGGAACAGATCGGTAAAACACCAGATGAGGCTAATGCACATGAAGCTATAGCACAGACCATTGAAATTGAAAAGCCAATTTACGAAGATGATATCGTGCAAATAGTTGAAGTTAAAGAGGCAGATTCTGAACAAATAATTGAAAAAACTATAACCATGCGAGAGCAAACATTAGTTGAAAGTGAAACACAATTGGTGTCTGAAGATGTGTCAACAGCTTCTGCATATGAAGGTGTCTCAGGAGACCTTGAGAAAATAGAAGTTGCGTGGTCAACCAAAGAAGCTGACCTGGAAAAGATAATTGAAACGCCATCAACAGCTCCTGAACATGAAGCTATTGATAAAATAACTACAATTGCAAAGCCAATTTTTGAAGCTGAAACAACAGAAATCCTTGAACCAAAGGATGTAGATTCGCAAAAGGTCATTGAAGAAACGTTTACTAGGCCAGAGGAAACAGTACTTGAAAGTGAAACGCTATTGGTCCCTGAAGATGTTTCAACAACTGCTCCATATGAAGGTGTCTTACAAGACGAAGAGATAGTAGAAGTGGTTAAACCAAGCACATATGATGATATAGCAGAGGTCAGTGATACACAAGATGGAGATTTTGACCAAAAAGCTATTGGGGAAATCACTGAACCTGAACAACCGTGTTGTGAAGATGACATCATCGCAATTATTGACTCAAAGGATGACCTTTCTGAAGGGGTCAGTGATGCAACTGTGACCACAAGAGAAGACGCTGTCCTTGAAAGTGAAATGCAATTAGTGTCGGAAGATGTCTCAACAACTGCTCCGTACAAAGATGTCTTGCAAGACGTTGAGGTAGTACCTGTGGCTACAGGTATCACGGAAGCTGATTTGGAACCGATCGGTAAAACACCAGATGAGGCTACTGAACATGAAGCTATAGCACAGACCATTGAAATTGAAAAGCCAATTTCTGAAGATGATATCGTGCAAATAGTTGAAGTAAAAGAGGCAGATTCTGAACAAATAATTGAAGAAACTGTAACCATGCAAGAGCAAACAATAGATAAAAGTGAAACACAATTGGTGTCTGAAGATGTGTCAACAGCTGCTACATATGAAGGTGTCTCAGGAGACTTTGAGAAAAAAGATGTTGTGGTGTCAATCAAAGAAGCTGACCTGGAAAATATAATTGAAACCCCAGGAAAAACTCCTGAACATGAAGCTATTGATAAAATAACTACAATTGCAAAGCCAATTTCTGAAGCTGAACCAACAGAAATCCTTGAACCAAAGGATGTAGATTCGCAAGAGGTCATTGAAGAAACGTTTACTAGGCCAGAGGAAACAGTACTTGAAAGTGAAACGCTATTGGTCCCTGAAGATGTTTCAACAACTGCTCCGTATGAAGGTGTCTCAGAAGACGACGAGATAAGAGAAGTGGTTAAACCAAGCACATATGATGATATAGCAGAAATCATTGATACACAAGATGGAGATTTTGAACAAGAAGCTATTGGGGAAATCACTGAACATCTGTTTTTTGAAGATGACATCTTCGCAATTATTGACTCAAACTATGACCTTTCTGAAGGGGTCAGTGATGCAACTGGGACCACAAGAGAAGAAGCTGTCCTTGAAAGTGAAATGCAATTAGTGTCGGAAGATGTCTCAACAGCTGCTCAGTACAAAGATGTCTTGCAAGACGTTGAGGTAGTACCTGTAGCTACAGGTTTCACAAAAGTTGATTTGGAACAGATCGGTAAAACACCAGATGTGGCTGCTGAGCATGCAGCTATAGAACAGATCACTGAAATTGAAAAGCCAATTTCTGAAGATGATATCGTGCAAATAGTTGAAGTAAAAGAGGCAGATTCTGAACAAATAATTGAAGGAACTGTGACCATGCGAGAGCAAACAATGGTTGAAGGTTATACGCAACTTGCGTCTGAAGAAGTTTTAACGGCTGCTGCATATGAAGGTGTCTCAGAAGACTTTGAGAAAATTGAAGTTGTTAGGTCAATCAAAGAAGGCGACCAGGAAAAGATCATTGAAACGCCAGGAGTATCTCGCAAACATGAAGCTATTGATAAAATCACTGACATTGAAATGCCACTTTCTGAAGATGATATAGCAGAAATCGTTATACCAAAGGAGGCAGATTCTCAAGTCGTCTTTGAAGAAACTCTTACCACGGCAGAAACAAAAGTAGTTGAAAGTGAAACACCATTAGGATCTGAAGACGTTTCCACCACTGCTAATTATCAAGGTTTCTCACAAGACGTTGAAATAGCAGAAGTAGATATATCAATGACAGAACCTGAAATGGCAGAGATTCCAGAAAAAACAGATGAAGCATATGATCATGAAGCGGTTAAAATAATTCCAGAAATTCAACAGCACATTTGTGAAGATGATATAGTACACACCACTGAACCTAAGAAAACAGATTCGGAAGATGAAATTGAAGATATTTCGACCAAGTCAGAGAAAACAATACTTGAAAGTAAAACGCAATTGGTGCATGGAGATGTTTCAATGACTGCTGCATACGAAGTTGACTCATGGTCATATGAAAAAGCAATGCAAGGAATTGAGATAAAAAATGTGGAGGTGGGAACCCCAAGTCTCCCCAAAGCTGTTGATAGTAAAGCACGTGTTGAAAGTTTTTATGAACCGGTGGATAAACTGGAATTTAGACCTGCTGGGCAGGGAATATGGTTTAATGCCAGTTTAGATGCCATGAGATTGGCTAACGCTAACCAGATGCAAATGCTCAGTAATGATGAGCAAACACCCTCAGGGGTAGTGTTCTTGGAAAGTGTTGATGAGAAGGAAAGTGAAACTGATGTTCAGCCAATTTCTGATGATCAGCCAATTTCTGAAGATGATATCGTGGAAATAGTTGAAGAAAAAGAGGCAGATTTTGAATGGAAAATTGAAAAAACTGTGACCAAGCGAGAGCAAACAATAGCTGAAAGTGAACTGCTATTGGTCCCTGAAGATGTTTCAACAATTGCTCCATATGAAGGATTCTCAGAAGACGATAAGATAGAAGAAGTGATTAAACCAAGCACATATGATGAAAGAGTAGAGATCATTGATACACAAGATGGAGATTTTGAACACGAAGCGATTGGGGAAATCACTGAACATGAACAACCGTTTTGTGACGATGACATCATCGCAATTATTGACTCGAAGGATGACCTTTCTGAAGGGGTCAGTGATGCAACTGTGACCACAAGAGAAGAAGCTGCCCTTGAAAGTGAAATGCAATTGGAGTCGGAAAATGCCTCAACAACTGCTCCATACAAAGATGCCTTGCCAGACGTTGAGGTAGCACCTGTGGCTACAGGTATCACAGAAGCTGATTTGGAACAGATCAGTAAAACACCAGATCAGGCTACTGAACATGAGGCTATAGCACAGATCATTGACATTGAAAAACCAATTTGTGAAGATGATAACGTGCAAATAGTTGAAGTGAAACAGACAGATTCTGATCAAATAATTGAAGAAACTGTGACCATGCGAGAGCAAACATTAGTTGAAAGTGAAACACAATTGGTGTCTGAAGATGTGTCAACAGCTTCTGCATATGAAAATGTCTCAGGAGACCTTGAGAAAATAGAAGTTGCGTGGTCAACCAAAGAAGCTGACCTGGAAAAGATAATTGAAACGCCGTTAAAAGCTCCTGAACATGAAGCTACTGATAAAATAACTACAATTGAACAGCCAATTTCTGAAGATGAAACAGCAGAAATCTGTGAAGCAAAGGATGGAGATTCGCAAGAGGTCATTGAAGAAATGTTTACTGTGTCAGAGGAAACAGTACTTGAAAGTGAATCACTATTGTTCCCTGAAGGTGTTTCAACAACTGCTCCATATGAAGGTGTCTTACAAGATGACGAGATAGAAGAAGTGATTAAACCAAGCACATATGATGAAAGAGCAGAGGTCATTGATACACAAGATGGAGATTTTGAACACGAAGCGATTGGGGAAATCACTGAACCTGAACAACCGTTTTGTGACGATGACGTGCCAATTATTGACTCAAAGGATGACCTTTCTGAAGAAGTGAGTGATGCGACTGTGAACACAAGAGAAGAAGCTGCCCTTGAAAGTGAAATGCAATTGGAGTCGGAAAATGTCTCAACAACTGCTCCATACAAAGATGTCTTGCCAGACGTTGAGGTAGCACCTGTGGCTACAGGTATCACAGAAGCTGATTTGGAACAGATCAGTAAAACACCAGATCAGGCTACTGAACATGAGGCTATAGCACAGATCATTGACATTGAAAAAACAATTTGTGAAGATGATAACGTGCAAATAGTTGAAGTGAAACAGACAGATTCTGATCAAATAATTGAAGAAACTGTGACCATGCGAGAGCAAACATTAGTTGAAAGTGAAGCACAATTGGTGTCTGAAGATGTGTCAACAGCTTCTGCATATGAAGATGTCTCAGGAGACCTTGAGAAAATAGAAGTTGCGTGGTCAACCAAAGAAGCTGACCTGGAAAAGATAATTGAAACGCCGTCAAAAGCTCCTGAACATGAAGCTACTGATAAAATAACTACAATTGAACAGCCAATTTCTGAAGATGAAACAGCAGAAATCCGTGAAGCAAGGGATGGAAATTCGCAAGAGGTCATTGAAGAAATGTTTACTGTGTCAGAGGAAACAGTACTTGAAAGTGAATCGCTATTGTTCCCTGAAGGTGTTTCAACAACTGCTCCATATGAACGTATCTTACAAGACGACGAGATAGAAGAAGTGATTAAACCAAGCACATATGATGAAAGAGCGGAGGTCATTGATACACAAGATGGAGATTTTGAACACGAAGCGATTGGGGAAATCACTGAACCTGAACAACCGTTTTGTGACGATGACATCATGCCAATTATTGACTCAAAGGATGACCTTTCTGAAGAAGTGAGTGATGCGACTGTGACCACAAGAGAAGAAGCTGCCCTTGAAAGTGAAATGCAATTGGAGTCGGAAAATGTCTCAACAACTGCTCCATACAAAGATGTCTTGCCAGACGTTGAGGTAGCACCTGTGGCTACAGGTATCACAGAAGCTGATTTGGAACAGATCAGTAAAACACCAGATCAGGCTACTGAACATGAGGCTATAGCACAGATCATGGACATTGAAAAACCAATTTGTGAAGATGATAACGTGCAAATAGTGGAAGTGAAACAGACAGATTCTGATCAAATAATTGAAGAAACTGTGACCATGCGAGAGCAAACATTAGTTGAAAGTGAAACACAATTGGTGTCTGAAGATGTTTCAACAGCTTCTGCATATGAAGATGTCTCAGGAGACCTTGAGAAAATAGAAGTTGCGTGGTCAACCAAAGAAGCTGACCTGGAAAAGATAATTGAAACGCCATCAAAAGCTCCTGAACATGAAGTTATTGATAAAATAACTACAATTGAACAGCCAATTTCTGAAGATGAAACAGCAGAAATCCGTGAAGCAAAGGATGGAGATTCGCAAGAGGTCATTGAAGAAATGATTACTATGCCAGAGGAAACAGTACTTGAAAATGAATCGCTATTGTTCCCTGAAGGTGTTTCAACAACTGCTCCATATGAAGGTGTCTTACAAGACGACGAGATAGAAGAAGTGGTTAAACCAAGGACATATGATGATATAGCAGAGGTCATTGATACACAAGATGGAGATTTTGAACAAAAAGCTATTGGGGAAACCACTGAACCAGAACAACCGTGTTGTGAAGATGACATTATCGCAATTATTGACTCAAAGGATGACCTTTCTGAAGGGGTCAGTGATGCAACTGTGACAACAAGAGAAGAAGCTGCCCTTGAAAGTGAAATGCAATTGGAGTCGGAAAATGTCTCAACAACTGCTCCATACAAAGATGTCTTGCCAGACGTTGAGGTAGCACCTGTGGCTACAGGTATCACAGAAGCTGATTTGGAACAGATCAGTAAAACACCAGATCAGGCTACTGAACATGAGGCTATAGCACAGATCATTGACATTGAAAAACCAATTTGTGAAGATGATAACGTGCAAATAGTTGAAGTGAAAGAGGCAGATTCTGAACAAATAATTGAAGAAACTGTAACCATGCGAGAGCAAACATTAGTTGAAAGTGAAACACAATTGGTGTCTGAAGATGTGTCAACAGCTTCTGCATATGAAGGTGTCTCAGGAGACTTTGAGAAAAAAGATGTTGTGGTGTCAATCAAAGAAGCTGACCTGGAAAATATAATTGAAACCCCAGGAAAAACTCCTGAACATGAAGCTATTGATAAAATAACTACAATTGCAAAGCCAATTTCTGAAGCTGAAACAACAGAAATCCTTGAACCAAAGGATGTAGATTCGCAAGAGGTCATTGAAGAAACGTTTACTATGCCAGAGGAAACAGTACTTGAAAGTGAAACGCTATTGGTCCCTGAAGATGTTTCAACAACTGCGTTGTATGAAGGTGTCTCAGAAGACGACGAGATAAGAGAAGTGGTTAAACCAAGCACATATGATGATATAGCAGAAATCATTGATACACAAGATGGAGATTTTGAACAAGAAGCTATTGGGGAAATCACTGAACCTGAACATCCGTTTTTTGAAGATGACATCATCGCAATTATTGACTCAAAGGATCACCTTTCTGAAGGGGTCAGTGATGCAACTGTGACCACAAGAGAAGAACCTGTCCTTGAAAGTGAAATGCAATTAGTGTCGGAAGATGTCTCAACAGCTGCTCAGTACAAAGATGTCTTGCAAGACGTTGAGGTAGTACCTGTAGCTACAGGTATCACAGAAGTTGATTTGGAACAGATCGGTAAAACACCAGATGTGGCTGCTGAGCATGCAGCTATAGAACAGATCACTGAAATTGAAAAGCCAATTTCTGAAGATGATATCGTGCAAATAGTTGAAGTAAAAGAGGCAGATTCTGAACAAACAATTGAAGGAACTGTGACCATGCGAGAGCAAACAATGGTTGAAGGTTATACGCAACTTGCGTCTGAAGAAGTTTTAACGGCTGCTGCATATGAAGGTGTCTCAGAAGACTTTGAGAAAATTGAAGTTGTTAGGTCAATCAAAGAAGGCGACCAGGAAAAGATCATTGAAACGCCAGGAGTATCTCGCAAACATGAAGCTATTGATAAAATCACTGACATTGAAATGCCACTTTCTGAAGATGATATAGCAGAAATCGTTATACCAAAGGAGGCAGATTCTCAAGTCGTCTTTGAAGAAACTCTTACCACGGCAGAAACAAAAGTAGTTGAAAGTGAAACACCATTAGGATCTGAAGACGTTTCCACCACTGCTAATTATCAAGGTTTCTCACAAGACGTTGAAATAGCAGAAGTAGATATATCAATGACAGAACCTGAAATGGCAGAGATTCCAGAAAAAACAGATGAAGCATATGATCATGAAGTGGTTAAAATAATTCCAGAAATTCAACAGCACATTTGTGAAGATGATATAGTACACACCACTGAACCTAAGAAAACAGATTCGGAAGATGAAATTGAAGATATTTCGACCAAGTCAGAGAAAACAATACTTGAAAGTAAAACGCAATTGGTGCATGGAGATGTTTCAATGACTGCTGCATACGAAGTTGACTCATGGTCATATGAAAAAGCAATGCAAGGAATTGAGATAAAAAATGTGGAGGTGGGAACCCCAAGTCTCCCCAAAGCTGTTGATAGTAAAGCACGTGTTGAAAGTTTTTATGAACCGGTGGATAAACTGGAATTTAGACCTGCTGGGCAGGGAATATGGTTTAATGCCAGTTTAGATGCCATGAGATTGGCTAACGCTAACCAGATGCAAATGCTCAGTAATGATGAGCAAACACCCTCAGGGGTAGTGTTCTTGGAAAGTGTTGATGAGAAGGAAAGTGAAACTGATGTTCAGCCAATTTCTGATGATCAGCCAATTTCTGAAGATGATATCGTGGAAATAGTTGAAGAAAAAGAGGCAGATTTTGAATGGAAAATTGAAAAAACTGTGACCAAGCGAGAGCAAACAATAGTTGAAAGTGAACTGCTATTGGTCCCTGAAGATGTTTCAACAATTGCTCCATATGAAGGATTCTCAGAAGACGATAAGATAGAAGAAGTGATTAAACCAAGCACATATGATGAAAGAGTAGAGATCATTGATACACAAGATGGAGATTTTGAACACGAAGCGATTGGGGAAATCACTGAACATGAACAACCGTTTTGTGACGATGACATCATCGCAATTATTGACTCGAAGGATGACCTTTCTGAAGGGGTCAGTGATGCAACTGTGACCACAAGAGAAGAAGCTGCCCTTGAAAGTGAAATGCAATTGGAGTCGGAAAATGCCTCAACAACTGCTCCATACAAAGATGCCTTGCCAGACGTTGAGGTAGCACCTGTGGCTACAGGTATCACAGAAGCTGATTTGGAACAGATCAGTAAAACACCAGATCAGGCTACTGAACATGAGGCTATAGCACAGATCATTGACATTGAAAAACCAATTTGTGAAGATGATAACGTGCAAATAGTTGAAGTGAAACAGACAGATTCTGATCAAATAATTGAAGAAACTGTGACCATGCGAGAGCAAACATTAGTTGAAAGTGAAACACAATTGGTGTCTGAAGATGTGTCAACAGCTTCTGCATATGAAAATGTCTCAGGAGACCTTGAGAAAATAGAAGTTGCGTGGTCAACCAAAGAAGCTGACCTGGAAAAGATAATTGAAACGCCGTTAAAAGCTCCTGAACATGAAGCTACTGATAAAATAACTACAATTGAACAGCCAATTTCTGAAGATGAAACAGCAGAAATCCGTGAAGCAAAGGATGGAGATTCGCAAGAGGTCATTGAAGAAATGTTTACTGTGTCAGAGGAAACAGTACTTGAAAGTGAATCGCTATTGTTCCCTGAAGGTGTTTCAACAACTGCTCCATATGAAGGTGTCTTACAAGATGACGAGATAGAAGAAGTGATTAAACCAAGCACATATGATGAAAGAGCAGAGGTCATTGATACACAAGATGGAGATTTTGAACACGAAGCGATTGGGGAAATCACTGAACCTGAACAACCGTTTTGTGACGATGACGTGCCAATTATTGACTCAAAGGATGACCTTTCTGAAGAAGTGAGTGATGCGACTGTGAACACAAGAGAAGAAGCTGCCCTTGAAAGTGAAATGCAATTGGAGTCGGAAAATGTCTCAACAACTGCTCCATACAAAGATGTCTTGCCAGACGTTGAGGTAGCACCTGTGGCTACAGGTATCACAGAAGCTGATTTGGAACAGATCAGTAAAACACCAGATCAGGCTACTGAACATGAGGCTATAGCACAGATCATTGACATTGAAAAAACAATTTGTGAAGATGATAACGTGCAAATAGTTGAAGTGAAACAGACAGATTCTGATCAAATAATTGAAGAAACTGTGACCATGCGAGAGCAAACATTAGTTGAAAGTGAAGCACAATTGGTGTCTGAAGATGTGTCAACAGCTTCTGCATATGAAGATGTCTCAGGAGACCTTGAGAAAATAGAAGTTGCGTGGTCAACCAAAGAAGCTGACCTGGAAAAGATAATTGAAACGCCGTCAAAAGCTCCTGAACATGAAGCTACTGATAAAATAACTACAATTGAACAGCCAATTTCTGAAGATGAAACAGCAGAAATCCGTGAAGCAAGGGATGGAGATTCGCAAGAGGTCATTGAAGAAATGTTTACTGTGTCAGAGGAAACAGTACTTGAAAGTGAATCGCTATTGTTCCCTGAAGGTGTTTCAACAACTGTTCCATATGAACGTATCTTACAAGACGACGAGATAGAAGAAGTGATTAAACCAAGCACATATGATGAAAGAGCGGAGGTCATTGATACACAAGATGGAGATTTTGAACACGAAGCGATTGGGGAAATCACTGAACCTGAACAACCGTTTTGTGACGATGACATCATGCCAATTATTGACTCAAAGGATGACCTTTCTGAAGAAGTGAGTGATGCGACTGTGACCACAAGAGAAGAAGCTGCCCTTGAAAGTGAAATGCAATTGGAGTCGGAAAATGTCTCAACAACTGCTCCATACAAAGATGTCTTGCCAGACGTTGAGGTAGCACCTGTGGCTACAGGTATCACAGAAGCTGATTTGGAACAGATCAGTAAAACACCAGATCAGGCTACTGAACATGAGGCTATAGCACAGATCATGGACATTGAAAAACCAATTTGTGAAGATGATAACGTGCAAATAGTGGAAGTGAAACAGACAGATTCTGATCAAATAATTGAAGAAACTGTGACCATGCGAGAGCAAACATTAGTTGAAAGTGAAACACAATTGGTGTCTGAAGATGTTTCAACAGCTTCTGCATATGAAGATGTCTCAGGAGACCTTGAGAAAATAGAAGTTGCGTGGTCAACCAAAGAAGCTGACCTGGAAAAGATAATTGATACGCCATCAAAAGCTCCTGAACATGAAGTTATTGATAAAATAACTACAATTGAACAGCCAATTTCTGAAGATGAAACAGCAGAAATCCGTGAAGCAAAGGATGGAGATTCGCAAGAGGTCATTGAAGAAATGATTACTATGCCAGAGGAAACAGTACTTGAAAATGAATCGCTATTGTTCCCTGAAGGTGTTTCAACAACTGCTCCATATGAAGGTGTCTTACAAGATGACGAGATAGAAGAAGTGATTAAACCAAGCACATATGATGAAAGAGCGGAGGTCATTGATACACAAGATGGAGATTTTGAACACGAAGCGATTGGGGAAATCACTGAACCTGAACAACCGTTTTGTGACGATGACATCATGCCAATTATTGACTCAAAGGATGACCTTTCTGAAGAAGTGAGTGATGCGACTGTGACCACAAGAGAAGAAGCTGCCCTTGAAAGTGAAATGCAATTGGAGTCGGAAAATGTCTCAACAACTGCTCCATACAAAGATGTCTTGCCAGACGTTGAGGTAGCACCTGTGGCTACAGGTATCACAGAAGCTGATTTGGAACAGATCAGTAAAACACCAGATCAGGCTACTGAACATGAGGCTATAGCACAGATCATGGACATTGAAAAACCAATTTGTGAAGATGATAACGTGCAAATAGTGGAAGTGAAACAGACAGATTCTGATCAAATAATTGAAGAAACTGTGACCATGCGAGAGCAAACATTAGTTGAAAGTGAAACACAATTGGTGTCTGAAGATGTTTCAACAGCTTCTGCATATGAAGATGTCTCAGGAGACCTTGAGAAAATAGAAGTTGCGTGGTCAACCAAAGAAGCTGACCTGGAAAAGATAATTGATACGCCATCAAAAGCTCCTGAACATGAAGTTATTGATAAAATAACTACAATTGAACAGCCAATTTCTGAAGATGAAACAGCAGAAATCCGTGAAGCAAAGGATGGAGATTCGCAAGAGGTCATTGAAGAAATGATTACTATGCCAGAGGAAACAGTACTTGAAAATGAATCGCTATTGTTCCCTGAAGGTGTTTCAACAACTGCTCCATATGAAGGTGTCTTACAAGATGACGAGATAGAAGAAGTGATTAAACCAAGCACATATGATGAAAGAGCGGAGGTCATTGATACACAAGATGGAGATTTTGAACACGAAGCGATTGGGGAAATCACTGAACCTGAACAACCGTTTTGTGACGATGACATCATGCCAATTATTGACTCAAAGGATGACCTTTCTGAAGAAGTGAGTGATGCGACTGTGACCACAAGAGAAGAAGCTGCCCTTGAAAGTGAAATGCAATTGGAGTCGGAAAATGTCTCAACAACTGCTCCATACAAAGATGTCTTGCCAGACGTTGAGGTAGCACCTGTGGCTACAGGTATCACAGAAGCTGATTTGGAACAGATCAGTAAAACACCAGATCAGGCTACTGAACATGAGGCTATAGCACAGATCATGGACATTGAAAAACCAATTTGTGAAGATGATAACGTGCAAATAGTGGAAGTGAAACAGACAGATTCTGATCAAATAATTGAAGAAACTGTGACCATGCGAGAGCAAACATTAGTTGAAAGTGAAACACAATTGGTGTCTGAAGATGTTTCAACAGCTTCTGCATATGAAGATGTCTCAGGAGACCTTGAGAAAATAGAAGTTGCGTGGTCAACCAAAGAAGCTGACCTGGAAAAGATAATTGATACGCCATCAAAAGCTCCTGAACATGAAGTTATTGATAAAATAACTACAATTGAACAGCCAATTTCTGAAGATGAAACAGCAGAAATCCGTGAAGCAAAGGATGGAGATTCGCAAGAGGTCATTGAAGAAATGATTACTATGCCAGAGGAAACAGTACTTGAAAATGAATCGCTATTGTTCCCTGAAGGTGTTTCAACAACTGCTCCATATGAAGGTGTCTTACAAGATGACGAGATAGAAGAAGTGATTAAACCAAGCACATATGATGAAAGAGCGGAGGTCATTGATACACAAGATGTAGATTTTGAACACGAAGCGATTGGGGAAATCACTGAACCTGAACAACCGTTTTGTGACGATGACATCATGCCAATTATTGACTCAAAGGATGACCTTTCTGAAGAAGTGAGTGATGCGACTGTGACCACAAGAGAAGAAGCTGCCCTTGAAAGTGAAATGCAATTGGAGTCGGAAAATGTCTCAACAACTGCTCCATACAAAGATGTCTTGCCAGACGTTGAGGTAGCACCTGTGGCTACAGGTATCACAGAAGCTGATTTGGAACAGATCAGTAAAACACCAGATCAGGCTACTGAACATGAGGCTATAGCACAGATCATTGACATTGAAAAAACAATTTGTGAAGATGATAACGTGCAAATAGTGGAAGTGAAACAGACAGATTCTGATCAAATAATTGAAGAAACTGTGACCATGCGAGAGCAAACATTAGTTGAAAGTGAAACACAATTGGTGTCTGAAGATGTTTCAACAGCTTCTGCATATGAAGATGTCTCAGGAGACCTTGAGAAAATAGAAGTTGCGTGGTCAACCAAAGAAGCTGACCTGGAAAAGATAATTGAAACGCCATCAAAAGCTCCTGAACATGAAGTTATTGATAAAATAACTACAATTGAACAGCCAATTTCTGAAGATGAAACAGCAGAAATCCGTGAAGCAAAGGATGGAGATTCGCAAGAGGTCATTGAAGAAATGTTTACTATGTCAGAGGAAACAGTACTTGAAAGTGAATCGCCTTTGTTCCCTGAAGGTGTTTCAACAACTGCTCCATATGAACGTATCTTACAAGACGACGAGATAGAAGAAGTGATTAAACCAAGCACATATGATGAAAGAGCGGAGGTCATTGATACACAAGATGGAGATTTTGAACAAAAAGCGATTGGGGAAACCACTGAACCAGAACAACCGTGTTGTGAAGATGACATTATCGCAATTATTGACTCAAAGGATGACCTTTCTGAAGGGGTCAGTGATGCAACTGTGACAACAAGAGAAGAAGCTGCCCTTGAAAGTGAAATGCAATTGGAGTCGGAAAATGTCTCAACAACTGCTCCATACAAAGATGTCTTGCCAGACGTTGAGGTAGCACCTGTGGCTACAGGTATCACAGAAGCTGATTTGGAACAGATCAGTAAAACACCAGATCAGGCTACTGAACATGAGGCTATAGCACAGATCATTGACATTGAAAAACCAATTTGTGAAGATGATAACGTGCAAATAGTTGAAGTGAAAGAGGCAGATTCTGAACAAATAATTGAAGAAACTGTAACCATGCGAGAGCAAACATTAGTTGAAAGTGAAACACAATTGGTGTCTGAAGATGTGTCAACAGCTTCTGCATATGAAGGTGTCTCAGGAGACTTTGAGAAAAAAGATGTTGTGGTGTCAATCAAAGAAGCTGACCTGGAAAATATAATTGAAACCCCAGGAAAAACTCCTGAACATGAAGCTATTGATAAAATAACTACAATTGCAAAGCCAATTTCTGAAGCTGAAACAACAGAAATCCTTGAACCAAAGGATGTAGATTCGCAAGAGGTCATTGAAGAAACGTTTACTATGCCAGAGGAAACAGTACTTGAAAGTGAAACGCTATTGGTCCCTGAAGATGTTTCAACAACTGCGTCGTATGAAGGTGTCTCAGAAGACGACGAGATAAGAGAAGTGGTTAAACCAAGCACATATGATGATATAGCAGAAATCATTGATACACAAGATGGAGATTTTGAACAAGAAGCTATTGGGGAAATCACTGAACCTGAACATCCGTTTTTTGAAGATGACATCATCGCAATTATTGACTCAAAGGATCACCTTTCTGAAGGGGTCAGTGATGCAACTGTGACCACAAGAGAAGAACCTGTCCTTGAAAGTGAAATGCAATTAGTGTCGGAAGATGTCTCAACATCTGCTCAGTACAAAGATGTCTTGCAAGACGTTGAGGTAGTACCTGTAGCTACAGGTATCACAGAAGTTGATTTGGAACAGATCGGTAAAACACCAGATGTGGCTGCTGATCTTGCAGCTATAGAACAGATCACTGAAATTGAAAAGCCAATTTCTGAAGATGATATCGTGCAAATAATTGAAGTAAAAGAGGCAGATTCTGAACAAATAATTGAAGGAACTGTGACCATGCGAGAGCAAACAATGGTTGAAGGTTATACGCAACTTGCGTCTGAAGACGTTTTAACGGCTGCTGCATATGAAGGTGTCTCAGAAGACTTTGAGAAAATTGAAGTTGTTAGGTCAATCAAAGAAGCCGACCAGGAAAAGATAATTGAAACGCCAGGAGTATCTCGCAAACATGAAGCTATTGATAAAATCACTGACATTGAAATGCCACTTTCTGAAGATGATATAGCAGAAATCGTTATACCAAAGGAGGCAGATTCTCAAGTCGTCTTTGAAGAAACTCTTACCACGGCAGAAAAAAAAGTAGTTGAGAGTGAAACACCAATAGGGTCTGAAGACGTTTCCACCACTGCTAATTATCAAGGTTTCTCACAAGACGTTGAAATAGCAGAAGTAGCTATATCAATGACAGAACCTGAACTGGCAGAGATTCCAGAAAAAACAGATGAAGCATATGATCATGAAGCGGTTAAAATAATTCCAGAAATTCAACAGCAAATTTGTGAAGATGATATAGTAAACACCACTGAGCCTAAGAAAACAGATTCTGAAGATGAAATTGAAGATATTTCGACCAAGTCAGAGAAAACAATACTTGAAAGTGAAACGCAATTGGTGCATGGAGATGTTTCAATGACTGCTGCATACGAAGTTGACTCATGGTCATATGAAAAAGCAATGCAAGGAATTGAGATAAAAAATGTGGAGGTGGGAACCCCAAGTCTCCCCATCGCTGTTGATAGTAAAGCACGTGTTGAAAGTTTTTATGAACCGGTGGAAAAACTGGAATTTAGACCTGCTGGGCAGGGAATATGGTTTAATGCCAGTTTAGATGCCATGAGGTTGGCTAACGCTAACCAGATGCAAATGCTCAGTAATGATGAGCAAACACCCTCAGGGGTAGTGTTCTTGGAAAGTGTTGATGAGAAGGAAAGTGAAACTGATGTTCAGCCAATTTCTGATGATCAGCCAATTTCTGAAGATGATATCGTGCAAATAGTTGAAGAAAAAGAGGCAAATTTTGAACAGAAAATTGAAAAAACTGTGACCATGCGAGAGCAAACATTAGTTGAAAGTGAAACACAATTGGTGTCTGAAGATGTGTCAACAGCTTCTTCATATGAAGGTTTCTCAGGAGACCTTGAGAAAATAGAAGTTGCGTGGTCAACCAAAGAAACTGACCTGGAAAAGATAATTGAAACGCCATCAAAAGCTCCTGAACATGAAGCTATTAATAAAATAACTACAATTGAACAGCCAATTTCTGAAGATGAAACAGCAGAAATCCGTGAACCAATGGATGGAGATTCGCAAGAGGTCATTGAAGAAACGTTTACTATGCCAGAGGAAACAGTACTTGAAAGTGAATCGCTATTGTTCCCTGAAGGTGTTTCAACAACTGCTCCATATGAACGTGTCTTACAAGACGAAGAGATAGTAGAAGTGGTTAAACCAAGCACATATGATGATATAGCAGAGGTCATTGATACACAAGATGGAGATTTTGAACAAAAAGCTATTGGGGAAATCACTGAACCTGAACAACCGTGTTGTGAAGATCACATCATCGCAATTATTGACTCAAAGGATGACCTTTCTGAAGGGGTCAGTGATGCAACTGTGACCACAAGAGAAGAAGCTGTCCTTGAAAGTGAAATGCAATTAGTGTCGGAAGATGTCTCAACAACTGCTCCGTACAAAGATGTCTTGCAAGACGTTGAGGTAGTACCTGTGGCTACAGGTATCATGGAAGCTGATTTGGAACCGATCGGTAAAACACCAGATGAGGCTACTGAACATGAAGCTATAGCACAGACCATTGAAATTGAAAAGCCAATTTCTGAAGATGATATCGTGCAAATAGTTGAAGTAAAAGAGGCAGATTCTGAACAAATAATTGAAGAAACTGTAACCATGCAAGAGCAAACAATAGACAAAAGTGAAACACAATTGGTGTCTGAAGATGTGACAACAGCTGCTACATATGAAGGTGTCTCAGGAGACTTTGAGAAAAAAGATGTTGTGGTGTCAATCAAAGAAGCTGACCTGGAAAATATAATTGAAACCCCAGGAAAAACTAATGAACATGAAGTTATTGATAAAATAACTACAATTGCAAAGCCAATTTCTGAAGCTGAGACAACAGAAATCCTTGAACCAAAGGATGTAGATTCGCAAGAGGTCATTGAAGAAACGTTTACTATGCCAGAGGAAACAGTACTTGAAAGTGAAACGCTATTGGTCCCTGAAGATGTTTCAACAACTGCGTCATATGAAGGTGTCTCAGAAGACGACGAGATAAGAGAAGTGGTTAAACCAAGCACATATGATGATATAGCAGAGGTCATTGATACACAAGATGGAGATTTTGAACAAAAAGCTATTGGGGAAACCACTGAACCTGAACAACCGTGTTGTGAAGATGACATCATCACAATTATTGACTCAAAGGATGACCATTCTGAAGGGGTCAGTGATGCAACTGTGACCACAAGAGAAGAAGCTGTCCGAGAAAGTGAAATGCAATTAGTGTCGGAAGACGTCTCAACAACTGCTCATTACAAAGATGTCTTGCAAGACGTTGAGGTAGTACCTGTGGCTACAGGTATCACAGAAGCTGATTTGGAACAGATCGGTAAAACACCAGATCAGGCTACTGAACATGAGGCTATAGCACAGATCATTGACATTGAAAAACCAATTTCTGAAGATGATAACGTGCAAATAGTTGAAGTGAAAGAGGCAGATTCTGATCAAATAATTGAAGAAACTGTGACCATGCGAGAGCAAACATTAGTTGAAAGTGAAACACAATTGGTGTCTGAAGATGTGTCAACAGCTTCTGCATATGAAGGTGTCTCAGGAGACCTTGAGAAAATAGAAGTTGCGTGGTCAACCAAAGAAGCAGACCTGGAAAAGATAATTGAAACGCCATCAAAAGCTCCTGAACATGAAGCTATTGATAAAATAACTACAATTGAAAAGCCAATTTCTGAAGATGAAACAGCAGAAATCCGTGAACCAAAGGATGGACATTCGCAAGAGGTCATTGAAGAAACGTTTACTATGCCAGAGGAAACAGCACTTGAAAGTGAATCGCTATTGTTCCCTGAAGGTGTTTCAACAACTGCTCCATATGAAGGTGTCTTACAAGACGAAGAGATAGTAGAAGTGGTTAAACCAAGCACATATGATGATATAGCAGAGGTCAGTGATACACAAGATGGAGATTTTGAACAAAAAGCTATTGGGGAAATCACTGAACCTGAACAACCGTGTTGTGAAGATGACATCATCGCAATTATTGACTCAAAGGATCACCTTTGTGAAGGGGTCAGTGATGCAACTGTGACCACAAGAGAAGAAGCTGTCCTTGAAGGTGAAATGCAATTGGAGTCAGAAAATGTCTCAACAACTGCTCCATACAAAGATGTCTTGCCAGACGTTGAGGTAGCACCTGTGGCTACAGGTATCACAGAAGCTGATTTGGAACAGATCGGTAAAACACCAGATCAGGCCACTGAACATGAGGCTATAGCACAGATCATTGACATTGAAAAAACAATTTCTGAAGATGATAACGTGCAAATAGTTGAAGTGAAAGAGGCAGATTCTGATCAAATAATTGAAGAAACTGTGACCAAGCGAGAGCAAACATTAGTTGAAAGTGAAACACAATTGGTGTCTGAAGATGTGTCAACAGCTTCTGCATATGAAGGTGTCTCAGGAGACCTTGAGAAAATAGAAGTTGCGTGGTCAACCAAAGAAGCTGACCTGGAAAAGATAATTGAAACGCCATCAAAAGCTCCTGAACATGAAGCTATTGATAAAATAACTACAATTGAAAAGCCAATTTCTGAAGATGAAACAGCAGAAATCCGTGAACCAAAGGATGGAAATTCTCAAGAGGTCATTGAAGAAACGTTTACTATGCCAGAGGAAACAGCACTTGAAAGTGAATCGCTATTGTTCCCTGAAGGTGTTTCAACAACTGCTCCATATGAAGGTGTCTTACAAGATGAAGAGATAGTAGAAGTGGTTAAACCAAGCACATATGATGAAAGAGCAGAGATCATTGATACACAAGATGGAGATTTTGAACACGAAGCGATTGGGGAAATCACTGAACCTGAACAACCGTTTTGTGGTGATGACATCATGCCAATTATTGACTCAAAGGATGACCTTTCTGAAGAAGTGAGTGATGCGACTGTGACCACAAGAGAAGAAGCTGCCCTTGAAAGTGAAATGCAATTGCAGTCAGAAAATGTCTCAACAACTGCTCCATACAAAGATGTCTTGCCAGACGTTGAGGTAGCACCTGTGGCTACAGGTATCACAGAAGCTGATTTGGAACAGATCGGTAAAACACCAGATGAGGTTATTGAACATGAAGCTATAGCACAGACCATTGACATTGAAAAAATAATTTCTGAAGATGATAACGTGCAAATAGTTGAAGTGAAAGAGGCAGATTCTGATCAAATAATTGAAGAAACTGTGACCATGCGAGAGCAAACATTAGTTGAAAGTGAAACACAATTGGTGTCTGAAGATGTGTCAACAGCTTCTGCATATGAAGGTGTCTCAGAAGACCTTGAGAAAATAGAAGTTGCGTGGTCAACCAATGAAGCTCACCTGGAAAAGATAATTGAAATGCCATCAAAAGCTCCTGAACATGAAGATATTGATAAAATAACTACAATTGAAAAGCCAATTTCTGAAGATGAAACAGCAGAAATCCGTGAACCAAAGGATGGACATTCGCAAGAGGTCATTGAAGAAACGTTTACTATGCCAGAGGAAACAGCACTTGAAAGTGAATCGCTATTGTTCCCTGAAGGTGTTTCAACAACTGCTCCATATGAAGGTGTCTTACAAGACGAAGAGATAGTAGAAGTGGTTAAACCAAGCACATATGATGATATAGCAGAGGTCAGTGATACACAAGATGGAGATTTTGAACAAAAAGCTATTGGGGAAATCACTGAACCTGAACAACCGTGTTGTGAAGATGACATCATCGCAATTATTGACTCAAAGGATCACCTTTGTGAAGGGGTCAGTGATGCAACTGTGACCACAAGAGAAGAAGCTGTCCTTGAAGGTGAAATGCAATTGGAGTCAGAAAATGTCTCAACAACTGCTCCATACAAAGATGTCTTGCCAGACGTTGAGGTAGCACCTGTGGCTACAGGTATCACAGAAGCTGATTTGGAACAGATCGGTAAAACACCAGATCAGGCCACTGAACATGAGGCTATAGCACAGATCATTGACATTGAAAAAACAATTTCTGAAGATGATAACGTGCAAATAGTTGAAGTGAAAGAGGCAGATTCTGATCAAATAATTGAAGAAACTGTGACCAAGCGAGAGCAAACATTAGTTGAAAGTGAAACACAATTGGTGTCTGAAGATGTGTCAACAGCTTCTGCATATGAAGGTGTCTCAGGAGACCTTGAGAAAATAGAAGTTGCGTGGTCAACCAAAGAAGCTGACCTGGAAAAGATAATTGAAACGCCATCAAAAGCTCCTGAACATGAAGCTATTGATAAAATAACTACAATTGAAAAGCCAATTTCTGAAGATGAAACAGCAGAAATCCGTGAACCAAAGGATGGAAATTCTCAAGAGGTCATTGAAGAAACGTTTACTATGCCAGAGGAAACAGCACTTGAAAGTGAATCGCTATTGTTCCCTGAAGGTGTTTCAACAACTGCTCCATATGAAGGTGTCTTACAAGATGAAGAGATAGTAGAAGTGGTTAAACCAAGCACATATGATGAAAGAGCAGAGATCATTGATACACAAGATGGAGATTTTGAACACGAAGCGATTGGGGAAATCACTGAACCTGAACAACCGTTTTGTGGTGATGACATCATGCCAATTATTGACTCAAAGGATGACCTTTCTGAAGAAGTGAGTGATGCGACTGTGACCACAAGAGAAGAAGCTGCCCTTGAAAGTGAAATGCAATTGCAGTCAGAAAATGTCTCAACAACTGCTCCATACAAAGATGTCTTGCCAGACGTTGAGGTAGCACCTGTGGCTACAGGTATCACAGAAGCTGATTTGGAACAGATCGGTAAAACACCAGATGAGGTTATTGAACATGAAGCTATAGCACAGACCATTGACATTGAAAAAATAATTTCTGAAGATGATAACGTGCAAATAGTTGAAGTGAAAGAGGCAGATTCTGATCAAATAATTGAAGAAACTGTGACCATGCGAGAGCAAACATTAGTTGAAAGTGAAACACAATTGGTGTCTGAAGATGTGTCAACAGCTTCTGCATATGAAGGTGTCTCAGAAGACCTTGAGAAAATAGAAGTTGCGTGGTCAACCAATGAAGCTCACCTGGAAAAGATAATTGAAATGCCATCAAAAGCTCCTGAACATGAAGATATTGATAAAATAACTACAATTGAAAAGCCAATTTCTGAAGATGAAACAGCAGAAATCCGTGAAGCAAAGGATGGAGATTCGCAAGAGGTCATTGAAGAAACGTTTACTATGCCAGAGGAAACAGCATTTGAAAGTGAATCGCTATTGTTCCCTGAAGGTGTTTCAACAACTGCTTCATATGAAGGTGTCTTACAAGACGAAGAGATAGTAGAAGTGGTTAAACCAAGCACATATGATGATATAGCAGAGGTCAGTGATACACAAGATGGAGATTTTGAACAAAAAGCTATTGGGGAAATCAATGAACCTGAACAACCGTGTTGTGAAGATGACATCATCGCAATTATTGACTCAAAGGATCACCTTTCTGAAGGGGTCAGTGATGCAACTTTGACCACAAGAGAAGAAGCTGTCCTTGAAAGTGAAATGCAATTGGAGTCAGAAAATGTCTCAACAACTGCTCCATACAAAGATGTCTTGCCAGACGTTGAGGTAGCACCTGTGGCTACAGGTATCACAGAAGCTGATTTGGAACAGATCGGTAAAACACCAGATCAGGCCACTGAACATGAGGCTATAGCACAGATCATTGACATTGAAAAACCAATTTCTGAAGATGATAACGTGCAAATAGTTGAAGTGAAAGAGGCAGATTCTGATCAAATAATTGAAGAAACTGTGACCAAGCGAGAGCAAACATTAGTTGAAAGTGAAACACAATTGGTGTCTGAAGATGTGTCAACAGCTTCTACATATGAAGGTGTCTCAGGAGACCTTGAGAAAATAGAAGTTGCGTGGTCAACCAAAGAAGCTGACCTGGAAAAGATAATCGAAACGCCATCAAAAGCTCCTGAACATGAAGCTATTGATAAAATAACTACAATTGAAAAGCCAATTTCTGAAGATGAAACAGCAGAAATCCGTGAAGCAAAGGATGGAGATTCGCAAGAGGTCATTGACGAAACGTTTACTATGCCAGAGGAAACAGCACTTGAAAGTGAATCGCTATTGTTCCCTGAAGGTGTTTCAACAACTGCTCCATATGAAGGTGTCTTACAAGATGAAGAGATAGTAGAAGTGGTTAAACCAAGCACATATGATGAAAGAGCAGAGATCATTGATACACAAGATGGAGATTTTGTACACGAAGCGATTGGGGAAATCACTGAACCTGAACAACCGTTTTGTGGTGATGACATCATGCCAATTATTGACTCAAAGGATGACCTTTCTGAAGAAGTGAGTGATGTGACTGTGACCACAGGAGAAGAAGCTGCCCTTGAAAGTGAAATGCAATTGCAGTCAGAAAATGTCTCAACAACTGCTCCATACAAAGATGTCTTGCCAGACGTTGAGGTAGCACCTGTGGCTACAGGTATCACAGAAGCTGATTTGGAACAGATCGGTAAAACACCAGATGAGGTTATTGAACATGAAGCTATAGCACAGACCATTGAAATTGAGAAGCCAATTTCTGAAGATGATAACGCGCAAATAGTTGAAGTGAAAGAGGCTGATTCTGATCAAATAATTGAAGAAACTGTAACCATGCGAGAGCAAACATTAGTTGAAAATGAAACACAATTGGTGTCTGAAGATGTGTCAACAGCTACTGCATATGAAGCTGTCTCAGGAGACCTTGAGAAAATAGAAGTTGTGCGGTCACCCAAAGAAGCTGACCTAGAAAAGATCATTGAAACGCAATCAATAGCTCCTGAACATGAAGCTATTGATAAAATAACTACAATTGAAAAGCCAATTTCTGAAGATGGAACAGCAGAAATCCTTGAACCAAAGGATGCAGATTCGCAAGAGGTCATTGAAGAAACGTTAACTATGCCCGAGGAAACAGTACTTGAAAGTGAAACGATATTGGTCGCTGAAGATGTTTCAACAACTGCTCCATATGAAGGTGTCTCAGATGACGACAAGATAGGAGAAGTGGTTAAACCAAGCACATATGATGATATAGCAGAGCTCATTGATACACAAGATGGAGATTTTGAACAAGAAGCTATTGGGGAAATCACTGAACTTGAGCAACCGTGTTGTGAAGATGACATCATGCCAATTATTGACTCAAATGATGACCTTTCTGAAGGAGTGAGTGATGCGACTGTGACCACAAGAGAAGAAGCTGCCCTTGAATGTGATACGCAATTAGTGTCGGAAGAAGTCTCAACAACTGCTCCATACAAAGATGTCTTGCAAGACGTTGAGGTAGTACCTGTGGCTACAGGTATCACAGAAGCTAATTTGGAACAGATCGGTAAAACACCAGATGAGGCTACTGAACATGAAGCTATAGCACAGATCACTGAAATTGAAAAGCCAATTTCGGATGATGATATCGTGCAAATAATTGAAGCAAATGAGGCAGATTCTCAACAAATAATCGAAAAAATGTTGACCATACGAGAGCAAACAATAGTTGAAAGTGAAACACAATTGGTGTCTGAAGATGTTTCAGCAACTGTTCCATATGAAGGTGTATCACAGCACGTTGAGATAGCAGAATATTTTAGATCAATCACAGAACCTGAACTGGCTGAGATCGTTGAATTACTAGACAATGTTCCTGATTACGGAGTTATTGAACACATAAGTGAAATGAAAAAAGAAAGTGTTGAAGATGTTATAGCGCACATTGTTGAACCAGAGGTGGAAGTTTGTGAAGAGGTAAATGAAGAAACTGTGGCGATGAAAGTAGAAACAGCGGTTGAAAGTGAAACTCAATCAGTGTCTGCAGAAGTTTTAACAATAGCTTTATATGAAGGTGTCTCGTACGATGTTGAGAGAGCACCCGTGGCCAGATCAATCAGAGAAGCTGAACTAACAGACATTGTTGAAGCACCAGATAAAGCCGCTGAATGCAATGCTCTTGATGAAATGTCTGAAATTAAAAAACGAAGATATGAAGATGATATGGTACAAATTGATGAAGGCAAGAAGGGAGATTCAGAGGAAGGTGTCCTTGACAGTGAAATTGTTTTTCCAGAAACAAATATTGCTCCATGTGACATTTTTGCAGGCCTAGGTGAAGAAAATAAAAAGATTGTGGATGACAATGCCACTATGGCAGACATTACATCTACGAATGAAAACGATTTATCAACAATCGAAGAAGAAACATCTGCAAAGGAAACAGATGATATTGAAAAACAAGTTGTATTTCCTCTATCAATGGTACAAGTTGATGTAATAAATGTACAAAAGCAAACCTGTGAAGATAATATATTGGAAAATATTGAAGATCAAGATAACATTTCTGAAGTGAATACTGAAGAAAATGTTTTTAGGATAGAAGAAGCTCTACTTGCAAGTGAAAATATTGATCAAGGTGCGGAAAATATGGAGCTCGGCCAAAGCGGGCAAGGAATCCTGTTCAATACCAGCCTAGATGCCATGAGACTTGCTGCCCCTCAGCAGATGTTGATGATCAGTGGTGCTCAACAAATATCCACAGGAGTGGTATTTCTTGATGCGAGTTGTAGAAATGAAATTGTAACCAACGTTTTAAGCGTGTTACCTGATGCAATCTGTAAAACAGAAACATCTCCAAAACAAGAAGCAGTAGAGGCATCGTCTCCTGAAGAAAGATCAACTTTGTCTCTTGGTACAGCACGTGACTTGTATTCAACATTAGTGGAGCGATGTCACGCAGAGGAAACCACATTTAAAAGTAAATCAGATTTGTCTGAAGTGAGCATTGAACGACAAGAATATGAAGAGAAGATAAATAATTTAGAAACACAATTTGTGTCAGAAGATTTTTTAACTACTGATTCACGTGACGGTTTGTCACAAAACACTGTGATTCCAGAAGAGACGCCAAGCACTGGAGATTACTTAGCAGAGATTGTTGAAAGATATGATAAAACTCCGGAGTGGATTACCCAAGAAGATTTGACTAAAACAAAGGACACCCAAGTGGAAGGTGGAAGGGAATGGTTGGATACAATAATTGAAGAGGAAGCACATGAAATGGAGGAAGAACAACAAGAGGAAGTCAGTCTTACTGATGATATTCAATGTATGCCTTCCTGTGAAGTCAGCGAAGGGCAAGGTGAATTTCTTGAACAAATTTTTGAAAAGGTCGTGAAAAGCCTAAGTCACAGTGGAAAAACTGAGACGATGAGAGAAAAAATACTACTTGAAGGTGAAGCACAACTTGTATCTGAAGACAGTGTAACCTATTTTCCACAAGAATGTGACTCATACGCCCTTGAGATACCGATAGTGAAGGAATTAAGATCTGGAGAGGTTTTATCAGTGATTGGTGCTAACGAAGATGACATTCCTGAGCACAAAGCTATTGAACAAAAAACTGAAATGAAAAAAACAAGTTGTGAAGATGATGCAGCACATATTGTTGAAGAAAAATATGAAATTACTGAGGAGACTCAAGAAGGATCTGTGACTAAGACAGTGAAAGCTGTACTTGACAATGAAATTAAACTAGTGTCTGTTTTAACCACTGCTCCACATGAACAAGACTCACAAAAACTCGAGATAACAGATTTGGAGACACCAATAATACAAGACAGTTCAGCAGAGATGGTTGAAGGACCAGAGGAAGCTATTGAACATCAATATACTGAGATCACTGAAGCAGAGAAACCTAATTCTGAAGATGAGGAAGTACAAGTTGATAAAGCAAACGCGACAGTAACAGAAGGGACCACTGATGAAACTGTGACTAAGATAGAGGAAGCAGTACTTGAAAGTGAAGCACGGCTTGTTTATGAAGACGCTTCAACGGCTGATTCACGTGAAATCGCTTTCGAACAAGATACGTCACTAGAACAGACCGTGGAGGAAACCGTTTTTACAAAAGAGGAACTGACATCTCAAGGTGAAAGTGACGTTTCTCCTTGCACTGTTGACGACAAGAAGGAATGCGAGAGTCTAGACGTACGCATTTCTCCTGAATATATTTCCGTGACTTCTCTGCACGGACACATTCTTGTAGCAAAGTTGGAAGAGGATGCAGCGAATGTTGCTGAATGTCAAGATGTAACTGTCTTTCAGCAAGGGATCCCTAAAATACCCATCGTTATTGACACGTGGTTGTCAAAAGCAAACGTTGAAAATAATGTTTCTGAAGACATCGCCAGAGAAATGGAGGAGTGTTTGCAGGAAGAGAAAACTTTAATTCACGGCGAAAGTGGATTACCCGATAAACCTAGTGTAGACGCAAAAGAGACACAACATCCAGACCCACAACTTGATACTGGAGATGTCTCTATTGTTTTTCCACCAGGTCATCTTGAGGTGTCACGTTTAGAATTACATTTCCCAGAAGTTTGTACTGTCGACGCTGCAGACAGAGAATGTGTCAAAAAAGCAGTTGCTGAAGAAAGCGCGAAATCGCTTAATATAGAGGGGCATGCAGACACCACCGATGAAAACGTTCAACAAGTAGAGATTACTCGAGACGTTGTTCACTTTCACAAAATGCACGAGCGCGTTGAGTTCGCCTTCAGGAAGGATGTTACGTGTCGTCAGGGTGGCGTCACTGACAGTGGATTTGTGGACACCTATGGCATATCCGACGACAGCAGACAACCAAAAGCGCAAGTGTATCCACCAGAAGCACTGGTGTCGTGGTCAGAAAAAGAGGAATGGAAGGACATGCGATATGTTGGTGGAGAATCCGTAAAACCGGACCTTCTTGTGGAAAATGCGTTGGTGTTTTCAGATTCAGGACAAGCATGCTACGAGGGGACATCACGGTCTAAATCAAGCGACGTTGGAATGGATGTGCACGAATATGGACGTGAGGAGGTAGAACTTGATGAAGATGTATTTCAGCGAGGCACCGCTGGCCACCATGATTACAGCACTTACGAATATGCCACCGATGATGTCCAGTTTAAAGTGAGCGATACCATGAATGTGAACATTTGTGGGGAAGTTGTTTCGGCTAAAGTCCAAGAATTTGGATATGTTGTTGTGCAACATGAAACCAAATCGGATATATTTAAACAAAAGAGTGACGACTTTGAAGGTGCATTTCTCACAGCGTCGGGATTTGAATCATATTTTGACCGAAATCTGACGTCTGAAGCAGATGAAGCAAATGTTACCTTCCCTGAGCCTAAATCCGAAGAGGAGTGGGAGATTGTTTCACACGAAGAAATTCAGAAGTTATCCAAGGGAATATGCGATGACGAAACCTTGAAACATATTTCAGCATCACCACCACAGTACAGTGAGAGTGGTCATATAGAAGGCGAAATGCAGAGTGTGTTCATAAATAGATTAGCCAGATTGGTCCCAGCAGAAGACTTTGAACCCAACAAACAGTCACCACTTCAACACGTTTTTGAAAACAAGACGCAGAATGCCTGTGATATTGTTCCTGCCACAAACCAGAAGATGATCCTCACGAATTTAGGTCTGGAACCACGTGTAGAAACACCTCATGCTGACACTGGTATCAAAGATAAAGATTTGTCAAATTCTAGCATAGAATATTTGACAGAAGAAGCAGTTATTGATCATGAGTTGTCAGAAGACGTCCCTGAAATGTTGCACGAGGCAATCATTTCAGAAATGCCAATGTCTGCTCTATCTCGTGAGCTCATAGAAGCTCAGATAGAAGAGGTCACACCCCACACACTAACCAGCTTGCTTGAAGGCGCGAGTGCAGATGAAACGTCCTTCTCAAAATCAAAACGTCTATCTGTGACCCAAAAAACCTGCAAGGATACGGGAAAAGCCGTCGTGATCGGAGCCGGCGATGGAAAGTCATCAAATGAGTTGGCCCCATCAGAACAACCAATCACGAATTTTCAATTGGACCCCGAGCAAGAACCTCTGACGCACTTGGACATATGCCAAATTGGATCACAGAAAACCCTTAATGGCACCACCACACAAACCGGCTTCGAGGAGACATCTCTCAGCGACAGAGGCGATGGCTTAATCGAGGCGTCACAACAACAACACCACGGACGTTCCGATGAACCTGAATCTGGTAAAGCGGAGGTGGCCGACTACCACAACGATATTGGTGTCCTGCAAGCAAATTCAAGGGCCCTGTCTGGTCTATCAAGGCCGCTCACGCTGTGGCCCTGCGACACTGGCTCTCTGGGACCTCTCGGCTTTCACGAGGACGACTCTGAGAGATGGCTGGGCGTTACCTACGAGGCTAGCCTCACCGCAATGAGATTGGCAGCTCCACAGCACTCTCTAAACATCAGCGGGGGCAGCAGTGGGTCGCGTTCATCCATGGTCTTTTTGGAACAACAACAGCAGCAGCAGCTACAGCAGCTGCGGCAGCAGTGGCCAGGTTATTTTTCTGAAGAGGAGGAGGAGGAAATGAGCGTTTACGAAGAGAGGAAGTAATTAATGAATGTAACAGAGTCTTGTATATTGTAAAGGGTTTTTCTTTGCCGTGTTCTTAACTGTGTGTATGTGTGTACATATATATCAGGGCTTAATTTCAGCCGGGTATGTCCGGGTCATCAACACAAAATATTTTTCTGTGACCGGGACACCACATGCGTTGGAAATTAAGCCCTGGTATAGAGTACGTGTATAGAGGAGAACGGTACAGCGCAGTGGTTAGCGGACTGCGCTACGAACCCGGCTGAAGCTCACTGAGATCTATTCAGCCTTATAGGAACAAGTACCTGGTGTGAACAGTATGAGCGTAGGCACTGGGCCGACAAAGGCGGCCGGGTGCGGTACTCGACATCACACTACCCTGTTGTGTACTGTACCGGCCTTAGTAGGTGCTCCCTAACAGCACTTGCCCTCATCGTCGCCTTCGATGTGTTTGTATCAGGCATGCAATGACTCATCGTCCTAAGTTAATCTGTCGTAATTCGTTATTACAATTGTAAATCGCTTATCGTTATTGATTGAATTATTCGAGTTTGTTATTTTTGTCTTCTCACTTGTATTGTATTGGCCAAACTTGCCAATGTAGCAGGGCCCTCTTGGAAAAGAGAAATGGAACTCAGACGTTCTTTCCTAGGTAAATGATCGATTTTGACGCGTGCGGCACATTCGATTGATCCATTGTGAGCGTTAGAAGGGATTGTAATCAATTAATCGATGCGTCATCACATGCCTTTTGTATATGGTGTGTCTGAGAGAGATGTGTGTGTGTTTGTGTTTGGTGGGACGGGTAGCGTGGTAGTTCGCGTACTGCGCTACGAACCCAGCGACCAGATTTCGATTCCCGCTATGGGCCAACAAATATCTGAACCGGTCCTGGGCCCTCCCCCTAGGTTAACTCAACCTTAAATGAGTACTTGGTGTGGAAACATCAGCACTGGAGAGACAAAGGCGGGCGGTATTGGACACCCACCCTTTCGTGTACCGTACCGGCCTTAATTAGGTGCTCGCTAACAGCACTTGCCCAACAGTCTGTTCAAGGCTATATGGGGTATATTTGTCCCTGCGGTGTGTGGATCATTTGGAGTACAGTGGGAAGAGGAGATGAGTCCCAGTCGAACTTTTGACCCCCCCACAGCTGTATATCTTACATGGGCCCCCTAACTGGAGAGAAACCCTATCACCACTCACCTGTGCATTTGAGCAGTGGTACAGTGATTCGCGCACTGTGGAAGGATCCAGACGACCCGGGTTCGATGATCGGGTCGTGGCTGAACATCTGCGGCCCACCCTTGTGACTCAAGGGTGGGCCTGCCTATCCTAGCTCGACTCAGCCTTAAATGAGCACCTGGTGACACGATGTGTGAACATCAGCACCGGGGAGATAACAGCGGCCAGGCGCGGCTCTTTTACAAACCACGTGACCTCGTGCCTTGCCAGCCTTAATAGGCGCTCGCTAACAGTGCTAGCCCCAGCAGTCTGCACAGCTAAAAGGGAGTGTGTGTGTGTGTGTGGCGTGACAGTGCGAGCACTGTGTGCGACACAGCCGGCAACCTAGGTTCAAACCCCTGGTCCCACTTGTGACAGTCGGTATCTGAACCTGGACAGGTCCTCCCCTAGGTAGACTCAGACTGTAAAGGTGGTAGTAGTAAAACCTTGCGTGGATTGGTGTACATTCACATCAGCACCGGGGAGACAGGCGGCCGGGCGGGCGTGGTGCAGGCTCCACCACCCCACCCCCACCTTCCTTCGCGTTTCCCCTCCAGTCGAATAGATGCTCGCTCACAGCACGTGGGGGTCTACACAACCTGCAGGTTGGACCGGGTAGGAGGTGGTGACCTCTGACCTCTGTCGATGATTTCACGGCCATGGACAACTGCTGGTGAGAAACCCACGCACGGCCTGCGACCAACTCACCCGCAACTTGCCCGATCTCGTGAGATCTCGGAAGCTAAGCGGGAGTTGACCCTGGACAGTGCTTGGATGCACACACAGGTGTGCCATAGGCGGCTTCAGAGGCTGAGGCTTACGTGGGACGCCAGAATGGCAGTCCAGCAAATCTAATTGTTGTACTGTACTTCTTCTAGGCTCCCACGCCTCCACCGAGTCGCGTTAAACCAGCATGGTGACGTATGGTCAGAGAGCCCCCCCTACCACCACGACCCGCATGGGCGTGGAGAAGCGCTCATCCAGCAGTGGATTGAGATCGGGGCTATGGGTGCACCCATGTGTACGAGCTCACGCATACCTACTATAGCGTGCTGTAGTTGTATTACAAAATGTGGGCCCTAAATATAGCAGCTATATGTTTACACAATTGCATGGATCTTGTATGGTTTTTGTTTAATCGTTTATATTAGTTAACGGGTGGTGGAGCGGTGGGGCAGTGTTTAGGGTGCTGCGCTATTCAACCCGGTGATCTGAGTTCGATTCCCCAAATGAACACGGCTAACGTCAGTGGCGAGTGGTGATAATCTGAACCGGTCCTGACCCGCCCATTACCCGTACCACCACCCCATCACCCTTTCTTCACCAACCCGCACTGACCAGCGTGGTGAAGTATGGTCAAACAAACCCCTCCCATGACCGAGACGACACAGAGGAGGAGGCCCTCATCCAGCAGTGTATTGATAAAGGGGTTATACATTTCAATGATTTTTTTTATAGCTGAGTTTATTTCGAAAACTTACTGTGAGTTTGGTATTTTGTTCCTTATTTACCGTATTCTCTGAATTATAAGACGCTCCGTATAAAAAGTAATACGCACCCAAAACGTGTTCCCGTTGTGTCAATAATATTCCAGACAATACGGTAATGCCCTTGCGCGGACTCAAAGAAACTCCTTGGCCTTAACTGACCTAACACACGAATGGTGTTTTCGCGCGTGAAGAATGTAGCGTGGCTTAATTCGCCAACCTGTGAATTTCACATCGGCGTTAAGCAAACGCAAATGGGGATAAGGGAGAGGAGGCGATGGCGCAGTGGTTAGCACAGACCCACCACTCCTCCTTTCTGCACCAACCCGCACTGCCCAACGTGATCAAGTATGGTCAAACAACTGTGCCGTGGAGGCCTTCATCCAGCAGTGTATTGATAAAGGGCTGTACGTTATTATTACAATATAGCAATGCATTCATTAGCTCGGTTCATCCCGGGTCTCCCATTTAAGTTGGAAGAGACTCACGGATACAATGGGGTCTTGTCCAATTCTAAATGATGGCCATCTATATCTGTCTAAATAAAACAATTTAAAGCATTCAAGGGACTATATTTTGCTACAACAAAAATAGAACAACGCTCGGCATGTCCCTCCCCTCCCTCCCCCCCCATTAACCCGCCATGCGATGAGCGTTCTGTAGCAGGTCGCGTGGACATTTTTTGAAGCAACCCCGCTGGTGTATTGATAAAGGGTGAGTTCGAAGGGATCTCAGAAGCAGTTCTGTGAGATCTTCTTCCGCGGACCGCTCTCGTAACACACCCAGGGGGCGAAGTGCTGCTCTGCGAGGTTTCCGAATGGATTCCACGTCCCGTGCACCGTGACGCCGACGTTGTTTGAGAGAATTTCCAGGCAAATGCACAGACTGGCTCACAAACGTGTCTCTGCTTTGGCTACGAGTGGAGCAATGTAGACACGCGCGTGCCTTATTGCAAGCCAACGGTGCCTCAAGGTATCTCACACGGGATGCTGCCACGGTGGTGCAATGAATGGGTTAGCACACCCGAACGTTGCAATACAGAGGTCTGCCGGTTCCATCGAGATCTCGCGGCGCGGCAGTCTGAAACAACGGGACAAGTTTCTTACATACCCCCCCGCGTCCCCACCACCCCCGGCTCGCCTCTGTCCACCCAGCAGCACGAATGGGTTCACGACTGTCAGCTCGCGAGTTGTGGTCGGGTAAAGCGTGGGTATATATCCACCTCTGCCAAGGCTTTCTGTGCCGGCGTGGAAGAGGAGGCCAGAGGGCTCTCCTCTCTCGTAGAGGCCCTAACCGCCAGCAGTGGCGTGAGCGAGCAGAGTTGCAGGGCTGCGCCTTTACCTTTACCCATCTGGCAAGCGCGCGAGGATGCTTAGGGCTGTGTGAGACAATGTTATTTGCATACCGTAGTGTTGCTGTTTGACCCGTTGCCGTTCAGCGTCGCGATTTGCATTGCAAGTCCCATTTGAGCACCACACGCGCGCAATGTTAGAAGCTTGCGGTAGTTTTGATTGCCACGATCTAACTCGGATTTCTCAGTCGTTAAATACATTTAACTACAAATTATTTGCTCTTTCTGTGGATGTGTTTTTGGCTGCCGTTAAGTGCCCTTGCTGTTATTGAATAAAGTCTCAATGATGCGAGCAGATCGGTGTTGTCTGTCAACGTTTTGTGTCAATTGCCTTGCTGCTGCTCTCCTCTATCTTCTCATCTCACTCCCCTCCACGCACTCTCCCACATCTCCCCTCTCATCTCACTCTACTCCCCTCCACGCACTCTCCCACATCTCCCCTCTCATCTCACTCTACTCCCCTCCACGCACTCTCCCACATCTCCCCTCTCATCTCACTCTACTCCCCTCCACGCACTCTCCCACATCTCCCCTCTCATCTCACTCTACTCCCCTCCACGCACTCTCCCACATCTCCCCTCTCATCTCACTCTACTCCCCTCCACGCACTCTCCCACATCTCCCCTCTCATCTCACTCTACTCCCCTCCACGCACTCTCCCACATCTCCCCTCTCATCTCACTCTACTCCCCTCCACGCACTCTCCCACATCTCCCCTCTCATCTCACTCTACTCCCCTCCACGCACTCTCCCACATCTCCCCTCTCATCTCACTCTACTCCCCTCCACGCACTCTCCCACATCTCCCCTCTCATCTCACTCTACTCCCCTCCACGCACTCTCCCACATCTCCCTTCTCATCTCACTCTACTCCCCTCCACGCACTCTCCTACCTCTCCCCTCTCATCTCACGCTACTCCATGCACTCTCCTACCTCTCCCCTCTCATCTCACTCTACTCCATGCACTCTCCTACCTCTCCTCTCTCATCTCACGCTCCTCCACGCACTCTCCTACCTCTCCCCTCTCATCTCACGCTACTCCATGCACTCTCCTACCTCTCCCCTCTCATCTCACGCTACTCCCCTCCACGCACTCTCCTACCTCTCCCCTCTCATCTCACTCTACTCCCCTCCACGCACTCTCCTACCTCTCCCCTCTCATCTCACTCTACTCCCCTCCACGCACTCTCCTGCCTCTCCCCTCTCATCTCACGCTACTCCCCTCCACGCACTCTCCTGCCTCTCCCCTCTCAACTCACTCTACTCCCCTCCACGCACTCTCCCACCTCTCCCCTCTCATTTCACTCTACTCCCCTCCACGCACTCTCCTACCTCTCCCCTCTCATCTCACTCTACTCCCCTCCACGCACTCTCCTACCTCTCCCCTCTCATCTCACTCCACTCCACGCACTCTCCCACATCTCCCCTCTCATTTCACTCCACTCCACGCACTCTCCCACCTCTCCCCTCTCATCTCACGCTACTCTTGTCCATGCACTCTCCTACCTCTCCCCTCTCAACTCACTCTACTCCCCTCCACGCACTCTCCTGCCTCTCCCCTCTCAACTCACTCTACTCCCCTCCACGCACTCTCCCACCTCTCCCCTCTCATCTCACTCTACTCCCCTCCACGCACTCTCCCACATCTCCCCTCTCATTTCACTCTACTCCCCTCCACGCACTCTCCTACCTCTCCCCTCTCATCTCACTCTACTCCCCTCCACGCACTCTCCTACCTCTCCCCTCTCATCTCACTCTACTCCCCTCCACGCACTCTCCTACCTCTCCCCTCTCATCTCACTCTACTCCCCTCCACGCACTCTCCCACATCTCCCCTCTCATCTCACTCTACTCCCCTCCACGCACTCTCCTACCTCTCCCCTCTCATCTCACGCTACTCCATGCACTCTCCTACCTCTCCCCTCTCATCTCACGCTACTCCACGCACTCTCCTACCTCTCCTCTCTCATCTCACGCTCCTCCACGCACTCTCCTACCTCTCCCCTCTCATCTCACACTACTCCACGCACTCTCCTACCTCTCCCCTCTCATCTCACGCTACTCCACGCACTCTCCTACCTCTCCCCTCTCATCTCACGCTACTCCATGCACTCTCCTACCTCTCCCCTCTCATCTCACTCTACTCCCCACGCACTCTCCCACCTCTCCCCTCTCAACTCACTCCACTCCACGCACTCTCCCACCTCTCCCCTCTCATCTCACGCTACTCCACGCATTCTCCTACCTCTCCCCTCTCAAGTCACTCTACTCCACGCACTCTCCTACCTCTCCCCTCTCATTTCACTCTACTCCACGCACTCTCCTACCTCTCCCCTCATCGCCGATAAAACCGCGGATTTCACAGCGCTATCTCCTCGATGGACGCCCTCTATTGACTATCCACAATTTTATTTTTTACCGATATTGGAAGGATGATGATGATTGATTGACAAGTAATACTTCTCACTGAATGAATGGATGGTAATGAATTAATGAATGGATGGTGAATGAATGGATGGTCATGAATGAATTGATGGTGATTGAATGGATGGTCATGAATAATTATTGCTGATGATCGATGGACGATACTGGAAAAATGAATGATTGAAGTAGCATGATGATAATGATTGGCTAATTCAGAGCAGCGAATTCTCTACTCGTTACTGATTTTAAATTACTAAAAAAAAATCATCGTGGCGTTCGGTGGGAGCTCACGGTGTTTTAAATTAAATAATAGCTGCCTGGTTGGGCACTGGAACAGTGTCTTGGATACTATGAGGACGATTATTGGTTAGATTTTAAGTTGAAAAAATTATTTAATTTTTATAGTATAAATGTTGTTTATCTCTTACATGTGAATTATTAAACATGTTATTCCCAGATTTAATGTTAGGTTAGAAACACTTAATCAGTGCTCTCCAGTTGCCTGGGGGAAAATAATTGGTGTAAGTTATTTTTTTTCTTCCCAATCCTGACCAGCTGCCTCCAAAACGTTCAATAAGCAAACAGAATACAAATACAATCGCACCCCCACCCCTCTCTCTTGTCCCCCACAAAACCCACGGCTGACACGACCACAGCATTCCACCATAGAAGCAATTATGTCCAGGAGCTCGATGCAAATATCGAGGTCTTTTGTTGCTGCTGGCCACGACGAGAGGGTTTCAGCAGAGAGACAGAAAGTTCGTGTCGTGTCGCCGTGCCTACTCATCTGTCGAAGCAGGGCAGACCACGGTGGGTTTACTAGACGGTCCATAGTTTGAGTTATATGACCACAATCGCACTCCTACTGTGGCTTATCTTGACTGTATCTATACCAGTCTGCTGCTGGCCATGTCGAGAGAGTTTCAGCAGAGAGACAGAAAGTTCGTGTCGTGTCGCCGTGCCTACTCATCTGTCGAAGCAGGGCAGACCACGGTGGGTTTACTACACGGTCCATAGTTTGAGTTATATGACCACAATCGCACTCCTACTGTGGCTTGTCTTGACTGTATCTATACCAGACTGCTGCTGGCCATGTCGAGAGAGTTTCAGCAGAGAGAGAGAGAGAGGTTGTGTCGCGTCGCTGTTCATCGTCCCCTGTTGAAGCAGCGCAGACTACCGTGGTTTACTCTCCGGGTCTCTATGTATCTCTTCGTGTCTTTATGTAGATCTATGTTCATAGTCTCTGTTGATCTCTACGAGTCTTTATGCGTCTCTATGAGTCTATGTATATATTCTCTATTTATCTCTATGTATCTCTAGGTATCTATGTAACTCTATGTTTATAGTCTCTGTTTATCTCTATGGGTCTCTGCGTGTCTCTATGAGTCTCTATGTACATAGTCTCTATTGATCTCGATGGGTCTTTACGTGTCTCTATGCATCACTGTATATGCTCTCTATCTCTATGCATCTCTAGGTGTCTATGTATCTCTATGTTTATAGTCTCTGTTTATCTCTATGGGTCTCTGCGTGTCTCTATGAGTCTCTATGTGTGTCTCTGTCAGTCTCTATTGTCCACATTTTGGGTTGCATGGCCACAATCACTCTACCGTGGCTTATGCCTTTAATTTACATTTACCAAAGGAGATGCGGACATCGGCCTGTTGATGCAACTGCTTCGCAACAGATGGACACTGCTACGAGACTGAATTGGGGTCGTGGAATAATGAGGGACGGCTTAGACATGACGTAATGCCACATGAATGGGGGCATTAGTGTGGAGGGGGGGGAGTGCCTGGCTACGTCGAGTGGAACTACACTTGTGAAGGAGTTGAAACAATTAATTAAATAATTAATCGTGCCGAGAGTACAGCACGGAAAAACACGATGGAATACGAACTGATATCGCGACAATCGTCAACTCGTGAATCTCAATATCCCTATCGCATCCACGTGTTAGGACGTGCCCGTAATAAGTAGTACAGCAAGTAGGTAAGTAGGTTAGGCTCATTTAAGACTCCTTACTGCATGCGGACTAACTGGGAGCAGTGAAAGTAGTCAGTTTTGTGTTGTGGACTCTTCCCAGGGAGCTGAATAAAAAAAAATTCGATTATTTATTCATGATTATATCCTTTAGCTGTTGTAGGGTTCTACTGCAATCAACGCCGACCGCGGGCCTAGCGAATTGGTTCAGAAACAATGGCCATGAACAGGGGCGGAGCCACAGCGGGGGCTGGGGGGGTTTAGCCCCCCCCCTAAAATTTTGGGAAAGTCGGTAATCGGGATAACCGGATATTTGGCTGCTGCAAAATGTTGCAGGCTGCCACTTTGTGCTGCCCTACAGGCTGCCACCTTGTGCTGCCCTGCAGGCTGCCACTTTGTGCTGCCCTGCAGGCTGCCACCTCGTGTGCTGCCCTGCAGGCTGCCACCTTGTGCTGCCCTGCAGGCTGCCACCTTGTGTGCTGCCCTGCAGGCTGCCACCTTGTGTGCTGCCCTGCAGGCTGCCACCTCGTGTGCTGCCCTGCAGGCTGCCACCTCGTGCTGCTCTGCAGGCTGCCACCTTGTGCTGCCCTACAGGCTGCCACCTTGTGCTGCCCTGCAGGCTGCCACCTCGTGTGCTGCCCTGCAGGCTGCCACCTCGTGCTGCTCTGCAGGCTGCCACCTCGTGCTGCTCTGCAGGCTGCCACCTTGTGCTGCCCTGCAGGCTGCCACCTCGTGCTGCCCTGCAGGCTGCCACCTCGTGCTGCCCTGCAGGCTGCCACCTCGTGCTGCCCTGCAGGCTGCCACCTCGTGCTGCCCTGCAGGCTGCCACCTCGTGCTGCCCTGCAGGCTGCCACCTTGTGTGCTGCCCTGCAGGCTGCCACCTTGTGTGCTGCCCTGCAGGCTGCCACCTTGTGTGCTGCCCTGCAGGCTGCCACCTTGTGCTGCCCTGCAGGCTACTTGAGCGGCAGCCTTTAGAACTTATCGAACTTATTAGCCACATCAGCGGCTCCGACCTCTTAATAAACTCCAATAAAATCCAATAAAATTTGTTTTATACATTTGCGGCGCCCATTGGAAAACATAAACACTGGATATCTCACAATATTGAAGTCAGCCCCCCCAAAGTCAGAATCCTGGCTCCGCCCCTGGCCACGAATGTAAGTTACACACACCGTAATTACAGACTGAGAAAGTGCGAAAAGGTAGCGGGTAGAGCGAAGAATGCTCGGAAATATACTAAGAGAGGCAGACAGAGAGAGGAGCGCATGGATAGAGAAGAGGTTAAGGACGTCGTATTGATCTTCATCCAACAGTGGGAAAAACCATGATGAGAATGATGATAAAACGACGGCAAGATGCAGGTGAGGCGTTACATTGAGAGACAAGAGAAGAGAGGAACACGTGGATTAGAGAACACACGCAGGTCAATGATATCATTCAAACTATGGAGAGGAGTGAGAGTGTTGCTTGCGCAGGACACGCGGTCACGGCCAGAACGGACGATGATGGTCTAGCATGGGACACAACGCGTCCAAGAGCAGGACGTCCACCGGGGAGATGGAGCGATGATGAAATCAGCTCGTGTCGTGGTGGGGCAGGTGCTGGGTAGGTGGAACGTTACGTCGCAGGATCGCGAGAGGTGGCGGCGTATTTTGATAGGGGACCTTCATCGAACAGCGGATTGAGTATAGCTAATGATCATTAATCTCGTGACCAGCACGTGGCCTTCGCTTCAACATCATCTCGTGAGTAGGGCGGGGGGGGGGGGGTGACTCTGCATGCGTCCAGTGTCAAACCGTGAACATCTTGAACAGCGGCTGAAACGTCACCCCCGCCCCGTTGGCAAATGTAGGCCACGAATATAAACCGACTCTTGGGAGAGAGAGAGAGAGGGAGAGAGGAGGGGAGACGGAGGAGAGGGTGTGGGGATGATAGAGGGAGGAAAGGGGAGAAGGGTAGATGATCGTAAGGAGAGGCAGGGGGGAAGCATGAGAGCAGGGAGAGATGCGAGTGGAGCTAGGCAAGGGAGGGTGGAAGTAGAGAGGTGATAACGACGGTGTCATGGGAGGGAGGGAGCGCGGTGGAGGGGAAGGGAGATGCACTGGAGGAAGAGGAGATGGAATGGGGAGATACATTCCATTGGAGGAAAGGGATACAGAGAGGGAGAGAGATACGTCGGATAGATAGATGGATAGATGGAGGGAGATGCATTCCATGGAAGGGAGATTTAGGAAGAGAGATACATCGAAGGGAGGAAGGGGAGATGGGGGGGGTAATTCATGGCAGGAATGAGAGGGGAGAAAGGAATGGATTTCATGGAAATGAAAGAAGCAATGAGGGGACGGAGGTGGAAAGGATGGTGAGGGATGGATGACGTATGCAAGTGTAAGGATGGATGATAGCATGGCCCGCGTGGTGAAGTATAATCAATCAGCCCCACGTGCGGCGCACGGCTTGGGGAAGCCGACGTTCAGCAGTGGAGTGATAAGACGGCTGTAGATGCGATGTGGGAGAAAGAGACGAGATGGGGCGAGGGGGGTGGGAGACTGGGCGGGAAGGGGAATCAGCGGGAGCAGCAGGGGTCGGGACGTGGAGGTAATATTTGGACAGGGGCTGGTGTCCAACTCGGCCGGTAAACACGCAGAGGCCAGGGGGTTGGCGTCCCAAGCGCTCTAACCTTGACAACGCCACAGAAATAGCAGTGACCTACTTGGTATAACGGGGCGTGGGTGCGTGGGGGGTGGTTGAGTGAGTGGATGAGTGAGTAGGGCAGTGAGTGGGAGAGTACGTGAATGCATGGGTGAGTGAGCGAGTGGGTAATTGGGTAGTTGGGTGAGTGGGAGGAGGTCGAGTGGGTGAGTGGATGGGTGAGTGAGTTGGGCAGTAAGTCGATGGGCGAATGAGTAGGTCAGTGAGCGGGATAGTAAGTTCATGCATGGGCGAGTGCGTGGGTAAGTGGGTAGGTGGGTGAGTGGGAGGAGATCGAGTGGGTGAGTGGATGGGCTAGTGAATAGGTCAGTGAGTGGGATAGTAAGTTAATGCATGGGCCAGTGAGTGGATAAGTGGGTAGGTGGGTGAGTAGGAAGAGGTCGAGTGGGTGAGTGGATGGGCGAGTGAGTAGGTCAGTGAGTGGGATAGTAAGTTAATGCATGGGCGAGTGCGTGGGTAAGTGGGTAGGTGAGTGAGTGGGAGGAGGTCGAGCGGGTGAGTGGATTGGCGAGTGAATAGGTCAGTGAGTGGGATAGTAAGTTAATGCATGGGCGAGTGAGTGGATAAGTGGGTAGGTGGGTGAGTAGGAAGAGGTCGAGTGGGTGAGTGGATGGGCGAGTGAGTAGGTCAGTGAGTGGGATAGTAAGTTAATGCATGGGCGAGTGCGTGGGTAAGTGGGTAGGTGAGTGAGTGGGAGGAGGTCGAGCGGGTGAGTGGATTGGCGAGTGAATAGGTCAGTGAGTGGGATAGTAAGTTAATGCATGGGCGAGTGAGTGGATAAGTGGGTAGGTGGGTGAGTAGGAAGAGGTCGAGTGGGTGAGTGGATGGGCGAGTGAGTAGGTCAGTGAGTGGGATAGTAAGTTAATGCATGGGCGAGTGAGTGGCTAAGTGGGTAGGTGGGTGAGTGGATACGTGCATTGGCTTTGTACTGTTCACCTTTTCGAGTTCGCTGGTCTGACACTGGTGATACTAGGCCAAAAAGAAGGCCGTCTCTGGTGTAGGACAATCAGTTTCAAAGACAACGCCATATATTATCAGAGCATGTTTTGTTTGCATGTTCACTGCAGCCTTGATTGCTTGCCAAAGGAATATATTTTGTGTTTGAACGTCTTAACACCTGTTTTATTGCCAGAAAGGGTCAAACCTATTCTTAGTTTTCATACTTTGATACTGGCTAAAACGGTCCCATGATATACGGAGGATCTTTGACTTTGTTTTCGTGTGTGTGACCGTTGTGTGCGTGAGCGGGTGTGCTCACTCGCACGTACACACACGCATGCCTTCCATCTGAACCCGGGCACCCCACTTCCATTTGTGCTGCAGCACGTGACATCATCCACTCCTGTTGGTGAGACTTTGTGTCTGTGCGCGTGCCTTTTTTGTGGATGGTGCCGGACACCCACAAATCCTCGTGCGTCGTGGCGACCTCCATAGGTGCTACTCTTTAACAGAACCTGCCCAAAAAGGTCCGTGGAGGCTATGCGGGGGGGGGGGGGATATTTGTAGTTCGATGCGGATATTGTTGTGTTTGGCACAACATCGTCCAGGGTTTTCCAAACTCGGGTCCTCGCAGCCCTGACCGCCATCTCCACGCTCCGTCTTCTCGCGTTTACCAATTGACTCCTCCCGTTCAAATACAAAATGAACGCGTTCCACGCTTCACGCGCCCGATGATTGTTAAGCACGTACCGCGTGACGCGCGAGGCAACATTTAATGCTGTTCTCCTTCACACGGAACACGTGTAGGCACGCGCACTGAGATATACAGGTAGTCCCCGACTTACGATGGAGATGCGTTACGACGACCCCATCGTAAGTCGAAAATATCGTAAGTCGAAGATGGCCCCAGCCTACCCAGGAGTCTTAAAGAATGGTGATCATTTAGCAAAACAGAGCAATTTACAGTAGCGTACTGTATAAACTATATACTGTATGTATTTATTAATTACAATACTGTATTGCACAGTAAAATGTAAAGTAAAAAAACAAGGTAAATTCTAAGCCTACCTATATGAACTGCAATTTCATTGAAAGTTTTTTTCAGGAAAAAATCCTATCTGCTATAAAACAAACTTTTAACATGCATTAAACGTATCGTATCGTGGTAACCCTAAAATGAAAATCGCTAACGCTACGTATCATACACGCATTGAACGTATCGTAACGTATCATATATACTACTGTACTCACCAAGATTCTGTCCGTCGCCTGCATACTTTGTTAGGTTGTTGATGGCTACATTAACTTAGTTCTCGGAAGAGGAGGGTGGCGATGATCAAGTTACAGTATCGCACCTCGTACGCTGCTGCGTTTGCCTGCAGCGCGAAATAAAAAATATTTTACAATTTTGTCGTATCGCTATCGCCATCGTAAGATCGAAATATCGTAAGTCGGACCATCGTAAGTCGGGGACTACCTGTATACACTTGAATGTGAATAGGCTCGATTAACGCAAACAGCGTTAATTGCTTTCATATTAGACAGTGTTAATGGTCCACTCCACATGAACAACGCGTCAAGAAACACGATGTATCATGAACACCCTGCACGCGGAGACACGTGACCAACAAAACCGGACTAGGAACTCAGGAACCCGGTCTAAGAACTCAGGAACCCGGTCTAGGAACTCAGGAACCCGGTTTATAAACTCAGGAACCCGGTCTAAGAACTCAGGAACCCGGTCTAAGAACTCAGGAACCCGATCGAGAAACTCAGGAACCCGGTCTAAGAACTCAGGAACCCGATCGAGAAACTCAGGAACCCGGTCTAAGAACTCAGGAACCCGGTCTAGGAACTCAGGAACCCGGTTTATAAACTCAGGAACCCGGTCTAAGAACTCAGGAACCCGGTCTAGGAACTCAGGAACCCGATCGAGAAACTCAGGAACCCGGTCTAAGAACTCAGGAACCCGGTCTATAAACTCAGGAACCCGGTCTAAGAACTCAGGAACCCGGTCTAAGAACTCAGGAACCCGGTCTAAGAACTCAGGAACCCGGTCTAAGAACTCAGGTACCCGGTCTAGGAACTCAGGAACCCGGTCTAGGAACTCAGGAACCCGATCGAGAAACTCAGGAACCCGATCTAAGAACTCAGGAACCCGGTCTAAGAACTCAGGAACCCGGTCTAAGAACTCAGGTACCCGATCGAGAAACTCAGGAACCCGATCTAAGAACTCAGGAACCCGATCGAGAAACTCAGGAACCCGATCGAGAAACCCAGGAACCCGGTTTATAAACTCAGGAACCCGATCTAAGAACTCAGGAACCCGGTTTATAAACACAGGAACCCGGTCTAGGAACTCAGGAACCCGGTCTAAGAACACAGGAACCCGATCGAGAAACTCAGGAACCCGATCTAAGAACTCAGGAACCCGGTCTAGGAACTCAGGAACCCGGTCTAGGAACTCAGGAACCCGATCTATAAACTCACGAACCCGATCGAGAAACTCAGGAACCCGGTCTAGGAACTCAGGAACCCGATCTATAAACTCACGAACCCGATCGAGAAACTCACGAACCCGGTCTAGGAACTCAGGAACCCGGTTTATAAACTCAGGAACCCGGTCTAGGAACTCAGGAACCCGGTGTAAGAACTCAGGAACCCGGTCTAAGAACTCAGGAACCCGGTCTAGGAACTCAGGAACCCGGTGTAAGAACTCAGGAACCCGGTCTAGGAACTCAGGAACCCGGTCTAAGAACACAGGAACCCGATCGAGAAACTCAGGAACCCGATCTAAGAACTCAGGAACCCGGTCTAGGAACTCAGGAACCCGGTCTAGGAACTCAGGAACCCGGTCTAGGAACTCAGGAACCCGGTCTAGGAACTCAGGAACCCGATCTATAAACTCAGGAACCTGGTCTAGGAACTCAGGAACCCGATCTATAAACTCACGAACCCGATCTAAGAACTCAGGAACCCGGTTTATAAACTCAGGAACCCGGTCTAGGAACTCAGGAACCCGATCTATAAACTCACGAACCCGATCGAGAAACTCAGGAACCCGGTCTAGGAACTCAGGAACCCGGTTTATAAACTCAGGAACCCGGTCTAGGAACTCAGGAACCCGGTGTAAGAACTCAGGAACCCGGTCTAAGAACTCAGGAACCCGGTCTAGGAACTCAGGAACCCGGTGTAAGAACTCAGGAACCCGGTCTAAGAACTCAGGAACCCGGTCTAGGAACTCAGGAACCCGGTCTAGGAACTCAGGAACCCGGTCTAGGAACTCAGGAACCCGGTCTAAGAACTCAGGAACCCGGTCTATAAACTCAGGAACCCGGTCTAGGAACTGGCAGTGTCCCACCCACACTCACACATGAAAGTAATGTTCGTCACATCACAGTCACACGAATGATTTTTCATTCTCAGAGCTGGAAGTCAGACAAATGAAGTGCAAAATCAAAATTTTACGTGAAGTATTTTTCTTGTCAGGCAGTCATTGGTGACCGGGCTGAGACGATCAACTCATTGCACTTGAAAAATCGTTTTGATCACAACTCAGTATTTGTGAGTCTGTGGTTATCTATATGAGTCTATAATCTATGGGTCTCTATATGAATGTGGGTATTTGTGTGAGTATATGGGTGTCTGTGTGAGTCTATGGGTCCCTGTGTGAGTCTATGGGTCTCTGTGTGAGTCTATGGGTCTATGTGAATCTATGAGTCTCTATGTGAGTCTAAAGTTCTCTGTGCGAGCCTATGCGTGCCTGCGTGAGTCTATGAGTCTCTATATGAGTCTTTGGGTCTCATGCGTGAGCCTACGGATCTCTATATGAGTCCACGGGTCTACATGTGAGTCGATGAGACCCCGGTGTAAATCGCTGTGGTAGGAGCTGAAACCCTGGATTGGAACCCAGGCTCTACAGCGTTGCCAGTTCTGCGTCTCTTGACATTTGAGGCACTCACTGAATCACTTCTCTGGCTAGGGCATGACACGTCTTAATCCTTCAACGCGGGAGCGCCTGACCAAGACAAACTGCGGCAACAGGTGTCCCAGGAGTGATGTAACAATTCCACGAACTTTCTGAACACTCTGGGAGACAGAGCGAGCGAGCGAGCGAGATCGATTGCGAGATTGGGAGAAGAGGCGTGTTTAAAAATAGATGTTCGTCCCCCAATAGTATCTCAGTTGTGCCACGTGAACGATGATGATGATAATGATGATGGAAAATTCACAACGATAGGGTTTCCCAGCAATCACGGCGATGGTTGAGTAAAATGTATTATTATTTCGCTTGTCTTACGCAGGAAAGCCTCGCTGAGTCGCATGACTCTTTGCAGGAGGGTCCTGCCAAGCCTTCACGGACGGGGAGGGAGGCGATGACCGCTTCGTCGATGAAAATTGAGTTATTTTGCGACGTCAGTTTTCAAACTAGGCAAATCTGACACCGTGATCCCTGACGAGTTGCTGCTGATGCTGCTGATGATATTTAATATGTTAACGCTGCTGCTGTTGCTGCTGATGTGGTGACGTCTCCTCGATCCCTCCCGCTTCATCCCCCCCGCCGCCCCAAAATCAGTGACAGCACCACAGCCTAACAAGAGGTGCGCAATATGCTAAATACACGTCTAGCTTTACTAGCCGGCTTCGCCCGAGACTTGGATTCTTGTCTTGGATTAATACACGGCCCACGCGGAGCCTGGGGGGGGGGGGGATACGTGACGTCAGCAGGCACACTGCGTGACGCTGCCGCATGTGGGTGACACCACAGATGTGACGTCACCGCTCACTTGCCGTGCAAAATATATCCATAATTGCGCCCCCCCCCCCCCCCAAAATACAAAAGTCTATTTTTATACTTGTTTGCATTGTGTACAGTCTAGAAGCTACCCACATACCAAATTTCAAGTTTGTTGCATGTCGGGAAGTATGCTAAACATTTTGAACAGACACACGTAATCACAAACTTCCCTTATGCATTTTGATTTAAAGCTTTCGTGACTGCAGGGATTCATATTCTTGGTTCTTTCGGTAAAGTCACGTAGAAGGGAAAGAATAAAATAATAAAAATCTAAAACAATAAAATTCTCACGACGTTTCGACTTATTGTTTCCCTTCTACGTGACTTTACCGAAAGAACCAAGAATATGATTCCCTTATACAGTATATATAGATTGTGGGACATCGTTCAAACTGTGCAGGAGAGTGGGCTTGGCCAGGGCAACCTCGCAAGGAGGAAGGGGATGATGGCCAATGGTCAAGATTCATGAGGGAGCGGCAACAGAGGAATGGAACGTGTTACGGAGCGGTCAAATCGGCGAGTGTAAATCATAATAATAATTTACACTTATAAAGCGTGTTTCACCCAGAGGTCGCAAGGCGCTGCACAGAGCTAAAAACAAGTAACCCACGCAATTCTAAAACCTGATATAAGAGACACACACATAGGCACACAGAGACACACACAACGAGTCAGCAGTGAATTGACCGTGGCGGCTGTTGCGAACAAATTTGACGAGTATTAGAATTGTATTGTTAATATTATTATTGTGACCTGTAACTCCAATGTTGTCAGGGGGACGTGATGCGAGGTCGGGATGATACGCACACCATCGCTTCTATATTTACATTTCTATTTTTTTTTCCTGGGAGCTATTCTTAACTTGTGGCGAACGGCTAGCAACACAGCACATAGGACTCGAGTAACTACAACAGACTGATGTGAGGACACGAGCAATAGCCAGAGCGACTGCGTGAATTCTAGATTTGAAGATTTCGTGACTGCAAGGATCCATACTCTTTGGTTCTATTCGGTAAAGTCACGTAGGTAAAAATAAAATAACAAAAATCACGACGTTTCGGCCACAACACAAGTGGCCTTCATCAGGTGAAGGGACTTGACTGTCCAGAGGACAGCGTTGGAGTGAAGACAGCCAAGCCCAGGTCGCGTCCTTTAAGCTGTGTGGGAGGAAACAAAAAACGCCTTGACAAAGGAATTAGCATAACAATGATGTACTGGACCGGCACGGTGGGGGTGGGGGGGGAGGAGTTTACATAATGTTGATGTGAAGGGAAATAAGTTTCTGTGAAAGTTTGGGATACCACTACTTGAAAAAATATACTGTACCATTGAAATTTAGTTTAATGTTTGGTTTGATTTAGAACATCTTTCCAATGATTGCTTAATTTGAAACCATCCTCTCGGTTGAAATTGTGTCTGTGTTTGTAAATCTGAATTGCCTCGTGGACAAATCTCTGATAAAAACCCGTGGGTTTGCAGAGAACCTTGGTATCGGAGAAAACTATATCGTGATCACCCACCGCGTTGTAATAGTGATCAGCTACGGCAGAAGAATTCGCTAATTCCTTTGTCAAGGCGTTTTGTTGTTTCCTCCCACACAGCTTAAAGGACGCGACCTGGGCTTGGCTGTCTTCACTCCAACGCTGTCCTCTGGACAGTCCAGTCCCTTCACCTGATGGAGGCCACTTATGTTGTGGCCGAAACGTCGTGATTTTTGTTATTTTATTTTTACCTACGTGACTTTACCGAATAGAACCAAAGAGACTGCGTAAATGTTTGAGTTGTTTCCATAAAACATTTAAACATCGCCTTTACCCCCCACGTCCCCACCCGCCCATACGATCCTGTCGCCGTTGGTGCTCTCGGCGCCGTGCCATGAGATCATGGGCCCACCCCTTGTAGCGGCAATGCATCGTCACATCCACGTGACAGATTCGGGAAAATGACCCGCGGAAGAGGCAATCAGGGAACTACTTCTGAGATCCAATCAAGCGTAAAACACTTTCCCACCCACACTGCTGCAGAGAGGAATGCTCTTTTGCGTGACATTGGGCGACAGACGCCGTGGCCCAACGGTAGCGTGTTCGCCACTCGTTGCAGAGGTTCGATAGAAGGCGGCCGCCCTGGTTAATAATCCGGGTGTATTAACCGTAGTAACACCGTGCACCGTCTGCTTCAACTTACAGCGGACGTTCAAGATCCTGTGATGTAATTCGCAAGAGTATGATATTTGTGTGCCACTGGATCACCATCTGTGTGTGATCCACCATCTGTGTGTGATCCACCACCTGTGTGTGATCCACCACCTGCTGCTTCCACGGCGGTGGATTACAGGCCACGTGCAGCACAGCCACCGCCGCTCAAAGCTCTAACATTTTAACCATTCGACGACCGCAAAAGAAACATAAATTGTACAACTGTTGTAAACTACGTCAATGGACGTTTGGTGGAATGGAATAATGAATAGGGCGTTACCCCTTGCACGATATTGCTATGTTCTTATATTTTTTCTGCATATTTTACCACTAGATGGCAGACATGTGACGTTGCAAAAACATACCAGCGCCCTTGCACGTGTGCACATTAGACTATGGAAATCCGACTTGTCCACGTGCTAATATTGTTTTTTTGTCTTGTGAAGCTGTAAAATACCTCGCAAACGTTCCAGAGAAGGGCGCTGTGAAAAGTTCACAAACGTTCCGATTGTGATGTCTTTAAAAAAAAAACGTTTTATTTTATTTTAGCAGGTTTAAAGCCCCACTGAGCTAAGTACATGCTTTCATTTAACTCACTGTCTGTTGTTGTTGTATCCTCAAATATTGTAACTCAATTTTTATCCACTTCCCAATGTGGTATCGACTGCAAACTTGGTATACTTATGTCATACTGATGACAATGCTATATTATATCATAAAAAATAACTTACATTATTTTTTTATATGCTTTGTTTCGGCTTGGGTCTAATTGTCCACGGTCTCTTACGTTGTGGCAAGCTTCGGGGCCACTTCCTGGAGTCGTGGAGTTCTGCCATTACTAGTAGGATACATTTCATAAAAGCGTGTTTTTTTTTAAAAAAGTATTTTTATATATATTACTTATTTCAAAAGCGATCTGGCTGTCACAAATGATAGCTCAACTAAGTGGCTTATCATCACGTGGAAATTTGTCGCAGCCACACACTCTAAACGCGTGACGTTGATTCTCAATGTGGAGGGAAAATCCGGAGGATCCGAAGAGGAATCTTCGCGACCACGGGGGAACATGCAAACTCCAAATGTACAGCAGGTAGTTCAGATCTCGCCACCGTGGAGCCCGCAGAACAATGGGGAGCAATGGCTGAATGAAATGTTGTCACGCAATGTTTACCCAAATCGCACCGACATCGATTGATATAAGGGGCCGTCCATAAATGACGTCACGCGATTTTGGACGATTTTTGCACCCCCCCCCCCCTTCGTCACACGGCGTCACAAAAAGTCAGACCCCCCCCTCAAATATGACGTCACGAAGCTCTGCCCCCCCCCCCAAATATAAAACATTCTTAAAATCGCTTTAAACTATTCTCATTGCAGTGCGTATTTAATGTGGCGCTGCACTCTGATGTCGTAGGAGAATACATTTATTAAAATTATATTTAATTAAGTAGAACGTGTTGTCTATTTTTATTTCAAGTTGCGCATTTTGATGTGACGTCACATTTCTCACCCCCCCCCCGCCTCGTCACACATCGTCACAAATGTCTGACCCCCCCCCCCTTGGTGCGTGACGTCATTTATGGACGGCCCCAAAGGCCAAGAGGATGCAATGCGAGCGCGTTCCTACTGGAAACGTGCCAACGTGACCTGGGAAGTCCACAGTGGGAATGCGACTGGGAGGAGAATGGAGACGAAACAAGACGCTCATATTTAGTTTAACACGCACACGCAAGCGTTTAATAAATTTAATTCCAAGCAAGCAGCTGCTACACGTCGCTACCAAGCCTCTGATTCCAGGAAGGGCCCCCCCCCCACCCCCGCTTCGCATTCACATCTTTGAGAGCACGTGGGTAAGAGGACGTTACCAGAGAGGTCGAGACAGGAGTTTATTGGCTCTCAGAAAAAGTAAGCGGACTCGGGCAAGGAGGCGTCATTGTTAGGAAGGATGACGGCCAATGGTGGAGACTCGTGACGGAGTGACGGCCAAAGGAGGGAACGCGTCTGAGAGGACGGAGAAATGCAAAGGTAAAGAAACAGAGAGACAGAAAGATAGAGAGAGAGCGAGCGACATAGAGAGATATGGGAAGACGTACACAGCGACAGAGAGACACGGAGAAAGACACCATGCGAGATATACAAAAACACCGACAGACTACACACAGATAAAGAGACAGAGAGACATACAGACAGAGACAAAGAGCGATGATAGTGATACCAACAGACAGACAGGCACAGAGGCATACAAATGCAGAGAGACATAGAGAAATATAGCATGCAAGACAGCCACATACACAGTGATACAACCACGTAGAGAGACGCACATTGTACGAAAGCATGCAGGGCAGACACACACTAAGGCACATAGAGAACGAGGCAGAGACGCAGAGGAGAGCACAATAGACACAGCCACACACACGCAGAGAAATCTCTCGCGTATGATGTAAGGCGTTAGACCCGTCCGACATTAGGCTGAGGATTTGGCGCTCGGTCAACTTTGTGTCGTCTCAACAACAGCAGGGTTCCTAATGACCTATTCATTCCCAGTGCTGCATTACATCATCATCATCACCAGCCCCTGGGAAGGAGGAGGAGGGAGAGAATGCGTGTAATGGGTTTTGCTCAGACGCCTCCAAATAAGGACAGAGCCATGTTGTAAACCATTATTGATGAATATAAATAATAAAATATCCCGTCTGTGCTGATAGTTGCTTCATGCATTGCGCCATGGTCATAGCCATGGAGTCAACATTGGGGGGGTGGACCAAATCTTCCAGGGGGTCAGGGGGTCCCCCCCCCCTCCAGAAAAAAAATCTACATTTGAAAAAAAATTCTGCCATTTCCTGCCTAAAATAGACACAAAAAATTCACTAACACATAAGATGGACTTTTTATTTATGTTTTACAATAATATATAATTGTGTATTGTATTAAATTGCTCTGTTTTTACTTTTTTACCTTTTCTTGTTTCATTGTATGTAATGGCAGAGATTAGGGATTAATAAAGTACAACCATAACCATAATCATATAAACATACATCTATTTTATAGCAATGTATTTGTGTGGGAGATTTTGAGCATATTTGAATATTGGGGGGGATGTGCCCCCCCCAATATATTATAATTACGGCCTTGTATATCGCCATCGTCTGTGCATTGCCCCGAGCCGAGCTGCGAACTGATAGTGATGGTAATCATGCTGATTACCCCTCTGTCTTAATTTGCATGCTGCTGTTGTTATGTTCGGTTTATTCCGCTAGTTCGCTCAGGAAAGCCTCACTGACTCTCACGACTCTATTTCAAGAGGGCCCTGCTAAGTTTTCGCAGTAGAGGGGGCGATGATCGCTGCCGCTGCTCCTGTGTGTGATCCCAGGTGAGTGACTTGCGTGTCATTTCTCGAATTTGGCAAATGTGCACCGTGGCGTCGGCACACAGTTGCCTCCTCTTGCGAAAGGCGTCACGAGATCTGTAACGTTCCCTGTGACGTTGTCAGCCTTTAACTTCCCATTGGTGGGCAGGCTTTCCGACATTCATATGTACGCGGTCCAACCCAAAAAAAAAGCTTAATTATGGCCAGACGCATCACCCAAATATATTTTATGCATTTTGGCAATGTATAAAATATAGAATAATTAAACAATGGTATTATTAACATTATTACTGACAATGTCCAAATTACCTGGAATGCGTCCGATTAATTACGCCTATCCACAATAACATCATACTATTACACAATCATATCCTATATTATTCTACCCTATATTTCTATAATCCTACGAACAGGTTTCTCAAACTAAAAATATATATGGCGAGATGGATATGGCGAGCCAAATAATCTCCCCTCCCACCCCCTCGCTCTTAATAATCACAGGCGACGTCCCAGTGGCACAAGAGTCGCCCCTAAGCAAATAACACGACACGTGGAGAATGTCGGCTCCAGATTAAAACATTCCCTGCTGAGGGAAGGGAGGGAGGAGAGGGGAGCGAGGGGGGGGATGGAGGGAAGGGAGGGAGGGAGGCAGGGAGGGGGAGGGAGGGAGGGAGGGAGGGAGGGGGAGGGAGGCAGGAGGGGAGGGAGGGGGAGGGAGAGGGGGGATGGAGAGGGGGGAGGGAGGGAGGCAGGGAGGGGGAGGGAGGAGGAAGGGAGTTGGGGGATGAAGAGGGGGAAGGGAGAGGGGGGAGGGAGGGAAGTAGTGAGGGAGGGGAGTGGGGGGTGGGAGGATTACGTTCGGCGGCCTGAATTCATTCAGTCATTCCTCGAGTTTCAGGTTGATTTTTGCTTTGACCAGGTGAGATCTCTAGAGGCCAAGATCACGAATTAAATTTGCAAGATCGACATGGGTTATCGCAACGACAAGGGAAACATAGGTAGAATACAAATTACAGCGATGAAGCAGATGTCAATCGGTGCGCTAAACAAACGCATTACAGCAGCTTTTTAAATTACAGAACTGCAGAATCCTTGAGCACGCGATTGTCCGATGAAAGCAAATACCCGTCACCTAAGTTAGCACCGACAAATTCATTTTAAAACCGTTCATCGCACGATGACGTGACAGAGACATGAAAGAGATTCAACACATTCGTCAATAGCAACAGCCGTGACCTGAAAATAAAATAAAAACACGCAGCAAGTCACGTTTCTGGACAATGGCCATTCCTCGTTGCACATAGAACAATGAATGGGCAATGCGGAAGGGACGTCCATCGCCCGAACTGTGATTGTGCACCGCTGCCAACGAAGCAACACGAAACCGTTCGTTTAAACGGACGTCGGGGCGAGTCGTGATTGCGTGAATATCTAAACGAGGGTACGCGACCTCGTGTCCATGGGACAGGCAACTCGAGCCGAGCAGCATTCGGGAACGCGCATCCCAGGTGCTGCAATGCGCTCAAGATAAGAGCCCTCTCCGTGTTCATTAAAGGTGGAGTCGACATGTATTCAATATGTATGTTCCCAAGCTATGCGCTTACCGCACAAATAGACTCCCCCACGAATATTATCCTCCTCCTTCGTCCCCCCGCCCCCCCAATCCTGGGTATAAGTTGGAGCAGAAGGAGCAGAGGAAATATTGGAATGTTCATCACTCTCCTCCTAACCTTATCATCGCACTCATCGTCCTGCCAACTCCTCCTCCACTGTTTGTAAGGAGGAGGATACAGATATTGAAGTAATCATCATCTGGACTACAGCAAATTACTTCTTGCTGTGACTATCACACCTGATGACGGAGGCTTGTGTTGCTTCCGAAACGTCGTGATTTGATTAACTTTTTTTATTTTTACCGACGTGACTTTACCGAAAGAACCAAAGAGTATGGACCATTGCAGTCACGAAAACTTCAAATCTAGAATCATCATCCTTCCGAATTCCCTCCACCAACCACGTGCTCCTATACTCCCCCCCCCCATCCTCGCACCTGCGCCAGAGGGAATGCGACTCGTTCCAGGACGTGCCGCTGCTATAACTTTAACCGTGCGCGAGGTATTCCCCGCGTGCACGATGGACCCCTCCTCCCCTCCACAGGGGTCGTCCATAAATTACGTCACGCACCAAGGGGGGGAGGGGGAGGTGGTCAGACATTTGTGACGATGTGTGACGAGGGGGGGGGGAGGTTGAGAAATGTGACATCACATCAAAATGCGCAACTTTAAATAATTATAGACAACACGTTCTACTTAATTAAATATATTTTTTATTGAGTGTTTTCTTCTACAACATCATAGTGCAGCGCCACATTAAATACGCACTACAATGACAATAGTTTAAAGCGATTTGAGCATGCTTTATATATTTGTGGGGGGGGGGGGGTAGAGCTTTGTGACGTCATATTGAGGGGGGGGTCTGACTTTTTGTGACGCCGTGTGACGAAGGGGGGGGGGTCAAAAATCGTCCAAAATCGCGTGACGTCATTTATGAACGGCCCCACACCACCATCCCTCCACGATCCTCCTCCTGTAGCTGCTCCTCATCCTATTCCTCCAACCTCATCATTCCCCCCCCCCCCTCCCCCTTGTCGTCGTCATCATCCTCTAAATCATCATCATCATTCGCCCGCTAAACCTACTCCTCCTGCAACTCCTTCCTCCTCATCGCCTCTCTTCCTCCAGCCTCATTATCCCCCTCGCTCGGCCGACCTCCCGCCCCAGAAGGAAGGGCGACCCGTTCCGGAATGTGATGTTACTGCGCGATATGTGTGAGTGTGGGGTGTGTGTGCGCGTGCGTGCGTGCGTGCGCGCGTGAGATATTCTCGCGTGTATTTATGGATGGACCAGCCGCAGCTGCAGATGTGAATGCGAAGCGGGGGGGGGGGGGCCCTTCTGGAATCAGAGGCTTGGTAGCGACGTGTAGCAGCTGCTTGCTTGGAATTTAATTTATTAAACGCTTGAGTGCGCGTGTTAAACTAAATATGAGCGTCTTGTTTAGTCTCCACATTCTCCTCCCAGTCGCATTCCCACTGTGGATTTCCCAGGTCACGTTGGCACGTTTCCAGTAGGAACGCGCTCGCATTGCATCCTCTTGGCCTTTGGGCCGTCCATAAATGACGTCACGCACCTGGGGGGGGGGGGGGGGGAAGGGGGTCAGACATTTGTGACGATGTGTGACGAGAGGACGAGAGGGGGGGGGGGGTTGAGAAATATGACGTCACGTAAAAATGCGCAACTTTAAATAAATATAGACAACACGTTCTGCTTAATTAAATATACTTTTTAATAAATGTTTTCTCCTATAACATCAGAGTGCAGCGCCACATCAAATACGCACTACAATGACAATAGTTTAAAGCGATTTGAAGCATGTTTTATATTTTGGGAGGGGGGGGGGCTTCGTAACGTCATATTTGAGGGGGGGGGTCTGACGTTTTGTGACGTCGTGTGACGATGAGGGGGGGGGGGGGTCAAAAATCGTCCAAAATCGCGTGACGTCATTTATGGACGTCACAGAACGACTTCTGAACCCATTTCAGTTGGTTCATATCAGCACGAGGTGGTGTACAATTCACAAGCCACCATGCAGTGTTGCTGACAACCTATTAAGCGCCAGTGGGCGAGCGAGGCGTGGTGTGGCTGAGCACCACGCCCGGCTGCGTCTGTTTCCCCAGTACTAATGTACTATTTTGAGGCTGAGTCAACCTAGGGGAGGCCCAGGACCGGGACCGGTTCAAACTTCGTCACTGATGTTGGCCATATAGCGGGTATCGTAGCGCAGTGCACTAAACACTACAGCACCGCTACCCCATACACACAAATACAAATATACCCCGGGTAACCCTTTAACAGACTATTAGGGCAAGTGCTGTAAGTGAGCACCTATGAAGGCCGGAGGGCACACAAGAGGTTGGGTGGCCATCACCACGCCCGACCGCCTTTACAACAACAACAACCGCCGTTCGCACTAAGTGCCGGTGACTTCACCGTGGCCCTCATGCCCGGCTAGGTTCACCCTGAGGCCATGCGACCTGGCAAGAAGTCACGGGACAGACCCAGATGCTCACTTGCTGAAATGACTGGCAGATGCCCCACCTGTGCACCCTACTGTGCCAACTTGCTGTGCTTTAGCCGCATGGCGCTCGCCTCGTTGTTGTGAGCGTCGCTCCTCCGCCCTCTGCTGTTGTTGGAGGGTGACTGCCTCCAACTCCGCTGTAGCGTCCTTCACGAGCCTCCTCCACAGAGGCCGATCTTGACACCATTGGTACCAGTCATCGGCAAGTCCACTCAGCTCAATATCCTACTGTACCGCATCAATCCATCTCTTTTCTAACCAGTGCTTGGCTACCCAGCCGAACAAAATATGTTTGGCCACGCGGGGGCTGGGCATGCGGGCTAAATGACCGTGGCCGAGAAGACCACAAGCTTTGTGTGGAGCCCCAATGACAAGATAATGCCACCCAATTTATTCTGAGTGAGATCTCTGCCGTCAAACCGAAGCTGGTCATAAGCACACTGCCCAGGTATGAACACCTCTCCATTATCTCCACAACTGCCCCATCGTCAATAGGGAGTTGAGTGAGCCATGCAGGTGCTTTGTTTTGACGAGACTGATGGTAGGGACCTACCTCTCACGCACAAACACACACGCACACATCGCTAGTATCGCCTTTAAACAGACTGTCGGGGCAAGAACACACACCCTAAGGCCGTAGCCATGGAGTCAATATTGGGGGGACCAAATCTTCCAGGGGGTCTGGGCACACCCCCCCCCCCCAGAAAAAAATCTAAATTTGAAAACGAATTTCCTGCCTAAGATATTAAAACATTCACTGACACATAGGATGAACTTTATATATATATTTTTACAATAATGTCTAATAGTGTATTGTATTCCATTGCTCTGTTTTAACTGTTTTACCTTTTCTTCTTGCATTGTATGCAATGGCAGAGATTAGGGATTAATAAAGTTCAACCATAATCACAATCAGATTAACAGAAATCTATTTTATAGCTATATATTTGGGGGGGGGGGTGGGACATTTTGAGCATATTTTAATATTATTATTACGGCCTTGACACACCCACACACTCGCATACATGAATACACATTTACACTGACACTCCCCCCCCCCCAAGCGTGATATCAGCTGCCAGCCACCCATCCACACCCGTGGCGCCAGCCAATCTGGTTTCTTAAGCGGTGCAGCACGTGGCAAATTTGGCTTCGGATTTCGGAAATCATTGAGCGCGCTCTGGGTTTACTCTTTGAGCGCGGGCAGCGAGCGTGAGACCGCGGGAGGGAGGGAGGGGAGGGGAGGATTGGACACCGCCTCTCGCACTCTGCGCTGTTAGGAGCCTAAAAATATCAACGTCTAAATTCGGTACACACATCGTGGCCGGAGCGGTGGCGCAGCGGGTAGCGCGCTGAACTGTGAACCCGGCGAGCTGACTTCTCTAAACATGCACATGCCACGTGGAAATGGAGCGGTGGCGCAGCGGTTAGCGCGCTGAACTGTGAACCCGGCGAGCTGACTTCTCTAAACATGCACATGCCACGTGGAAATGGAGCGGTGGCGCAGCGGTTAGCGCGGTGAACTGTGAACCCGGTGACCTGAGTTTAATTCTAGGTCGGTTTTGGGCAGTATGTGTGTCCATGTATCTGAGTGTGTATCTGTGTGAATGTGTGTGTGTGTATATTATCTGTATCTGAGTGTGTGTGTTCATGTATCTGTGTGTGTATGTATGTGTTTGTGAATGTGTGTGTCCCTGTATCTGAGTGTGTATGTGTGTGAATATGTGTGTCCATGTATATGAGTGTGTGTCCATGTATCTGTGTGTGTATGTGTGAATGTGTGTCAATATATCTGAGTGTGTATGTGTGGGAATGTGTGTGTCCATGTATCTGAGTGTGTGTGTCCATGTATCTGTGTGTATGTGTGTGAATCTGTATGTCCATGTGTCTGTGTGTATGTGTGAATGTGTGTATCCATGTGTCTGTGTATGTATGTGTGTGTCCATGTATCTGAGTGTGTATGTGTGTGAATGTGTGTGTACATGTATGTGTGTATGTGCGTGAATGTCTGTGTCCATGTATATGTGTGTATGTGTGTGTACATGTATCTGAGTGTGTGTGTCCATGTATCTGTGTGTGTATGTGTGAATGTGTGTGTCCATGTATCTTAGTGTGCATGTGTGTGAATGTGTGTGTACATGTATCTGAGTGTGTGTGTCCATGTATCTGAGTGTGTATGTGTGTGTATGAATATGTGTCTTGTATGTGTGCACATGTGTGTGTATGTAGATGTGTACAAAGACAAAATCCCCCATATAGCCTGAACAGACCTGTTGGGGCAAGCGCTGATCGCGAGTAGCAGCTATGAAGGCCGGATTGGTGTGGTCAGCACCACGACCGGCCGAGTTCGTCTCCCTATTCCCGATGTTCACACACCCTACTAGGAACCCCGTTTAAGGCTGAGTGGGCCTCAGGGAGGCCCAGGACCGGTTCAGATATCACTCGCCGCTGTTAGCCGTAGCCGGAACACACACACACACGGACACACGCAAAATACTCCCCGTGGGTCATTGCCTGTGGGGGTGGGTGTGTTGGAGGTGTGTGTTAATGTGTGCGTGGGGAGCGGTGGTGTAGTGGTTAGCGCGCTGCGCCACGAACCCGGCGAACCGAATTCGATTCCCGCTCACGACCACCAAGACCGGGGACGATTATCTGAACCGGTTCGTGGGCCTCCCCTAGGTCTACTCAGCCTTAACAAGGAGTACCTGGTGCGATGTGTAGACATCGTCACTAGGGAGACAAAGGCGGCCGGGCGTGGTGCTGACCACCCACCCCGTCGTCTGCTGTACCGGCCTTCATAGGTGCTCGCTAACAAAACTCGCACCAATATTCTGTTACAATCTACACGGGGGATCTTTGTCTTTGTCGAAGACGAGTGCTCTGGTTGGCCGATGTGGTTGGGGTTAAGGAGAGTGCTAGGATCTGGTTGGCGTGTGTATGCACGCGTATGTGTGTGTGTGTTTTAACCGGTCCCTGGGCCTCCCCTAGGTCTACTCAGTCGTAACGGGTATCTGTATGCAAACATCAGCAATGGGGAGTCAAAGGCGGGAAGTCCGCCGTGCCGGCCTTCATAAGTCCTCGCTAACAGCACTTGCCCCAGCAGCCTACACAGGGAGGGAGGGGGGGGTGGCTTTGTCTTTGTGCATCTGCGTGTGTCGGTGTGTGAGCCGTGATCCTTTGAACAACTTGCACTCTGGGGGGGTGGGGGTACAAGGGAAAGGGGTACAGCCAATCACGCGCGCGCGTGTGTGTGATTGACAGGCGTGGCTGCTTACCCGAGGTAGTTGTCCTCAACGCAGAGGTCGCCAGCGGATCTGGAGACCCAGAGCCCACGAGCTCCCCTTCCCCCTATTGCCCCCCCCTCCCTATTGCCCCCCCCCTCCTCCTATTGCCCCCCCTCCCCCAATTGCTCCTCTCTCCCTATTGCCCCCCCTCCTCCTATTGCCCCCCATCCCCCTATTGCTCCCCCTCCCCCTATTGCCCCCCCTCCCCCTATTGCCCCCCCTCCCCCTATTGCCCCCCCTCCCCCTATTGCCCCCCCTATTGCCTCCCTCCTATCGCCCCCCGTCCTTCTATTCCCCCCCCCGCTCCTCCTATTCTCCTCCTCCTCCTGTTGCCCCCTCCCCCTATTTCCCGCCCCCCCTCATTCTATTGCCCCTCCTCCAATCCCGCCCCTTACTCCTATTGCCCCCCTCCCCCTCCTCATATTGCTCCTCATCCTTTTATTGCCCCCTTCTCATATTGCCACCTCCCTCCTCCTATTACCCCCCTCCTCCTATTGCCTCCTCCCCCTCATTCCCCCCCCCCCTCCTCCAATCGCGCCCCCTACCCCTATTGTCCCCTCCCCCTCCTCCTATTGCCCCCCCCCCACCCAAATACCCCGCCCTGTATTGCGGGGTCCTTGAAGAGCCAAGGGAAGAATCGACGAATGAAAACGAAGACGGGATTAATCGTGAGAGATGCGACGAGGGTTGGGGGGTTAATGTTAGGGGTCTGGCTAGTCACTAGGGGCTGATTGGCTCGTTCTTAGAGTGGTAGGGTTAGGGGTAGGGCGACTTACTATTGGCTATGCGGTTCGCGTGTTAGGTTTAGAGGTAAGGAGCTGCTTGGCGAATGTGTTAGGGGCTGTCCATAAATGACGTCACGCAATTTTGGACGATTTTTGACCCCCCCCCCTCGTCACACGGCGTTACAAAAAGTCAGACCCTCCCCTCAAATATGACGTCACAAAGCTCCGCCCCCTCCTCCCCCCCAAAATAAAAATGCTTCAAATCGCTTTAAACTATTGTCATTGTAGTGGGTATTTAATGTGGCGCTGCACTCTGATGTTGTAGGAGAAAACATTTATTAAAAAGTATATTTAATTAAGTAGAACGTGTTGCCTATATTTATTTAAAGTTGCGCATGTTGATGTGACGTCACATTTCCCAAACCCCCCCTCGTCACACATCGTCACAAATGTCTGACCCCCCCCCCTCCTTGGTGCGTGACGTCATTTATGGACGGCCCCTTATGGTTAAGGGGTTGGGACTGGTTTGCTCGTTTTGAACGTGTTAGGGTTAGAAGTAGAGCCAGTACTAGGAACCGTTCGGCCATAGTTAGCGTCAGGGGTATGGTGTGGTTGGTTCATTGTTCAAGGTGAAGGCTAGCGCTAGTTAGTGGGGTTAGCTGGTGAGTCGGTTCGGGCAGCGCCGGATTACCGTAGGAGCAAAAGTAGCTTCAACACGTGTAGTAGTAGTAGCTACATGTGTAGAAGTAGCTACACGTGTAGTAGTGGCTACACGTGTAGTAGTAGTAGCTACATGTGTAGTAGTGGCTACACGTGTAGTAGTAGCTACACGTGTAGTAGTAGCTACACGTGTAGTAGTAGTAGCTACACGTGTAGTAGTAGTAGCTACACGTGTAGTAGTAGCTACACGTGTAGTAGTAGTAGCTACGTGTAGTAGTAGTAGCTATGTGTGTAATAGTAGTAGCTACATGTGTAGTAGTAGTAGCTACATGTGTAGTAGCTATATGTGTAGTAGTGCTACATGTGTAGTAGTAGTAGCTACACGTGTAGTAGTGGCTACACGTGTAGTAGTAGTAGCTACATGTGTAGTAGTGGCTACACGTGTAGTAGTAGCTACACGTGTAGTAGTAGCTACACGTGTAGTAGTGGCTACAACACGTGTAGTAGTAGCTACACGTGTAGTAGTAGCTACACGTGTAGTAGTAGCTACACGTGTAGTAGTAGTAGCTACGTGTGTAGTAGTAGTAGCTACATGTGTAATAGTAGTAGCTACATGTGTAGTAGCTATATGTGTAGTAGTGCTACATGTGTAGTAGTAGCTACGGCCCCCGCACTTTCAAGGGCCCCGCGCTAAATGCTTTCAAGCAATCAATTCCGGTTCAGTGATTCTGCACTTGTTCTATTACTATAGTACTATACCGCCTTCAACTGTTATGAACGACTGGGTGTTTAAGGTTAGCGATTGGTCGTATTATCTGGCTGTATAGCAAATGAAAAAATACGATTTGCTATACAAGTTGAACATTTATGTTTTAATATTTACGTGTTTTTTTTTAATTAGGGCCCCTTTATAATACATGCTACACGCCCCGCACTAGCTTAATCCGGCACTGGGATGGGGCTAGGGCTATCGCTAGTCAAGGTTGTAGGGCCAGGCCCCGGCTGGGTGCTTGGCCACATGGAAGGTGGCGCGGGCTGGCCCGGCCTTGGTGAATGTTGTTGTTGGGGTCGCCGCGGGGCTGGCTGGCCAGTGTAGTGAGTGTGAGAAGGTCGAGGTTTGCTACGAGCGTCTGGAATAATCTTGGGGGTTGGGGGGGGGGCCTCGAGTCATGAGTGAGTGGGGGCGGGCTGTCTAAAGTTACCCCCCCCACCATCCGTCCCCCCCCCCCCCACCATCGCTCGTTTCACTCGCATTGCATCAGGCTTGTGAGGTTTTTTTTCCTTCGGTTGAGGGAAACGATTCGCTGTTCGATTCAGGAATCGTTTCTTGTTCAAGCTATACTATATGCTGGGGGGGGGGGGTGCTTCAAAAAGAAGTTAACACTTATATTGGATTATCGTTTTTTTAATGGAAAAAGAACGGATAATGCACTGTAGTAACATGATAACAAAATGTTAATAGCTTCAGAAAGTCAAAGAGTTTCCCACTTGCTCGCCATCGTTGTCAACACGTGGCCTGGAATCTTCCCCAGGTGGTCTCCAGGGCCCGGAGGCAGCAGCACATTTCTCGTGGTACTGCCGCAAATTATCCGAAGTGTTAATATTTATTTGAAGCACCCAGTTTCCAGTGCTATATTGGGAGTTTAGCGGCCCCTAGTGGCTAAGGCGTCGCGAGCACGCATTACAAACACATCGCTTGCTCTGAGTCAACACAAGATTGAATTTGCATGAGTTCTGCAAAGAGACAGGTAGGGATCATTTTTTGGTTACTCATTGTGCTACTTATATTTTCCACAACCACGCTGATGATTATCTTGTTTTATGTTTTACTAATAGTTTGGCGCCGTACCAAGGCGTATATCTAAATATCAATCTGGCAGCTCGTCAGCAAGCTGTGATGGGACCATCAATATCAAAACGTGTCCCGAGAGTTTGATTTATGAATTATGATTTGTGAACGCCCAATGGATGTATGTTGAACTTCTTTAGCACCGTACGTAGCCAACCGTGCCAATCGGAATGGCTCTTGGTCCGCCTAAAGATGTGTTCGTAAATAACAAATGCCCCTTCGTTTACTCGGAGTTGTCTTCAGCTAAACTTATGGCATCTCTACGATGTCATGAGTCTTTCTGTACTCTGAGGATTGCGCCCGTTCAGACGTTATCCGTGGCCAGGAATCGAACTAATGTAGCATGACACACTTAATAAGACCACACACGCCTCCGTCCCATATCTGTCTCTCCGCGATGAACATCAAATTATATTTTTTGCACATTCCCATCAGTCGCACAGCCTTCTGGTCCGGTTAATTTTGTTCGCAGCATTGGTTTAAAACCAGCAAATCCTGGACCAGTTTCGACGTTCAATGTCTCACCAGCAGAGTCAGTCTGTGCTTGAACCAAAGCTATACTACCAGATGTTTAGAGCCACGGGCCGGTTTTCACATTTGGTGTCTCGCCTGCAGAGTCGGGCTTGCTTGTGACTATTGCTGGTGAACTGCCAGATGTCTAGTGGCATGCAAGGACCATCTCTGCTCGACACGGGTCCTATAGGGTCAACGCAAAATCTCTGATGCAAACGAACGACATAATAATCATCAGCGTCATCGTCATAGAGAATATTAATATGAGGGAACAGTTAAGCAAGACAATGAACCTCCTTCACAAATCCGCCAATCCAGTCGCTGGGTTGGTGGGTGTCAAATGAGTTGGAGGGGAATGTGTACCACGTGGTGTACCTGCGAATGACATGAAGCAGAGTCATGCGTTACGAGAGACATGAGCTGAATACAATAAAACCCCCCTAAATAACCACCCCGAGCAATCGCCTCCATTCCCACAGCTGCCAAACTCTACAATTTACGCTCCGAGTCTTTTCCTTGATACATAATATATTTTCTTGTTCACAAGCGGACAGAAATTTGTGTGAACCACCCACTGGCCTGATATGATTCCTCGGCACACCGCGTTGCTCCTGGGGCTAGTTATGTGACCCGTACTTGAGCCATGACCATACTTCACCGGAGCTGGTCAGTGTAGGCTGGCGAGGAAAGGGGCTGAAGGTCAAATTGCGATGGTCACAAACCAACCCTCACACTGACCAGCGTGTGGTGAAGTATGGGTGAAAACAAAACCCATTCCCATAATCTTGAATTTGAGGCTTTCGTGACTGCAGGAATCCATGCTCTTTGGCTCTTTGGGTAAAGTCACGTAGGTAGAAAAACAATAGATCACGACGTTTCGATCGCAACACAAGCAATCGTCATCAGGTGGGACAACCACAGCAAGAAAAAACCCATGCCCACACTTCACCACGCCTGGTCACTGTGAGGAGTTCAGTTACTTTGATGGAGGTGTGTCTTGGACCGGTTCAGATATCACTCGCCACTGATGTTATGTTAAACCACTACGCCATTACTCCGTGCACTATCATCATCATGATCTATCAGATGCTGGATGAAGACTTCTCCCCCAAGCCGCCGTCTTATTTAAAGGTATGGCGTTGGTTGGAACCCATCGCGTCCCCGACGTGCGGAGAGCGCCCTCTCGTGGTTAATGTCGGGGTTGTTGAGCTAGCGAGAAGCGCGAGCTCGGAATGCCACTTACTTGAATAAATATACTGTACCATTGAAAATTAGTTTAATGTTTGGTTCGATTTAGAACATATTTCCAATGGTTGCTTAATTTGAAACCATATTCAAATTAAGCAACCATTGGAAAGATGTTCTAAATTGAAACCATCTTCAAATTAAGCAACCATTGGAAAGATGTTCTAAATCGAACCAAACATTAAACTAATTCATATTCTTAGCTCTTTCGGTAAAGTCACGTTGAAGGGAAACAATTAAATAATAAAATATATAAAACAAAAACATTCTCACGACGTTTCGACCATAACACAAACGGTCGTCATCAGGTGTGTCGGTTTGCATTAATTAATTTATTTTTAAACGGTGTATTTATTTATAAAAAAAACGTCAGCGCCACGCGCAGCGATTTGCCAGTTTATTTAGAAGGACTAGTCCATCTATGTTCTGAAAAGAGGAGGAGGGAGACGAAAAATTAATGTATGCTGTCTGAAAGCCACTGTAAGCATGAACAATCAATTAAGACCTGAAATGGTTAATCAAATCTTTCCAATGATTGCCAAGCCAGAATCCATCTTCTCGGTTGAAATTGTCTCTATGCTTGTATATGTGGATAGCCTCATGAACGAATCTCTCATGGTAGCCAGATGGCTTACAAAGAACCTCTGTCTTGGAAAAGTCAATGTCATGTGAGCCTACTGAATTATAACAATGATCTGGCATTGACTTTTCCAAGACAGAGGTTCTTTGTAAGCCATCTGGTTACCATGAGAGATTCGTTCATGAGGCTATCCACATATACAAGCATAGAGACAATTTCAACCGAGAAGATGGATTCTGGCTTAGCAATCATTGGAAAGATTTGATTAACCATTTCAGGTCTTAATTGATTGTTCATGCTTACAGTGGCTTTCAGACAGCATACATTAATTTTTCGTCTCCCCCCTCCTTTTTTTAGAACATAGATGGACTAGTCCTTCTAAATAAACTGCCAAATCGCTGCGCGTGGCGCTGACGTTTTTTATAAATAAATACACCGTTTAAAAATAAATACATTAATGCAAACCGACACACCTGATGACGACCGTTTGTGTTATGGTCGAAACGTCGTGAGAATTTTGATTGTTTTATATATTTTATTATTTCATTGTTTCCCTTCAACGTGACTTTACCGAAAGAGCTAAGAATATGAATTACTGCAATTACGAAAGCTTTAAATCAAAATTAAACTAATTTTCAATGGTACAGTATATTTATTCAAGTAAGCGGCTTTCCAAACTCTGACGGTGGTGTAATGTCATGTTATGCTAATTCCAAGCTTTCACAGTAGTACATTTTATGCTAATTCCTTTGTCAAGACATTTCTGTGTACCCCCACACAGCTTAAAGGAGGCGACCAACGCTTGGCTTTCTTCACTCCAACGCTGTCCTCTGGACAGTTTGGTCCCTTCACCTGATGAAGGCCACTTGTGTTGTGGCCGAAACGTCGTGATTTTTTGTTGTTTTGTTTTTTACCTACGTGACTTTACCGAATAGAACCAAAGAATATGGATCCTTGCAGCCACGAATGCGTCAAATCTAGAAGCGGGAGCTCTTTTATTGCCGTTGTGTGGGTGCGTGACTGTTTGCTGGTGGTGGTGATGATAACGATGGAGTAAGTGGCCATCATCATCACCAGCACGATGGAGTGAGTGGTCATCATCACCATCACCACCACCACAACCGCCATCACCACTTAAAAAAAACATAAGCCCCACCACCACCATCATCACCTCGACAAAAAGTGTCACTGAGATCGTGACAATTACTGCAACGTCGTCGTTATCACATCACCACCACCACCATCACGGCGATTATTAGACCACCATCACGGCCATTATTAGACCACCACCACCATCACCGCCATTATTAGACCACCATCACCGCTATTGTTAGACCACCACCACATTTACCATGAGGTCCGCACAGAGGGTCCTCACCTGGTATACAGGGTGTTGTGGGTTCGATCCCTACCCTGACACCTGTATATTTGGAGTTTGCCTGTCTCTCTCTTTTTATTATTATTATTCTTTTTTTACGATCAGAGGAAACAAGAAGATGCTCGGTGTAAGTCGGCACTTTGCTTCGTTCATCATTTCGGTTTTTTTGTTTTTTTAAATGCTTTGCTTTATGTAACAAAATATTTCTCGCTCTGCTCTCCATACCCCTTCCCTCTCTCTCTACCCCCCTCTCTGCCCCCCCCCCTCTCTCTCTACCCCCTCTCTTCCTACTCCATGTCGCTCGCTCTCTCTCTCGCTCTCTCTCTATCCACATGGTTACGTAGATTTTTCCTCCCGGTCCTCCGGGTTTCCCCTCCACATTCAGAATCGGCATCCGTTTCGAGTATTTTGCTGCTATAAATGTCCACGTGATGATGAGCCACTTTCGTTGAGCTATCGTTTGTGATAGCCAGGTCGCTTCTGAAAAAGAGCCACATAGCTCATTAAAAAAAAAAAATGTGTTTTGAATGGTTTAGTCCACCATCCACAGGCTACGTTGTGGGGCTCTCGTTTGTGTGAGTGCCGTGGAAAGTTCCAATTCTGCTCCACATTTGAAGTGCCCTCACTACCGTGACTACCGCCACCAACAGCAACAACAATTACAACGACCACCATCACCGCACTGGACCACCCCCACCATTATTACCGTCAATCACCACTATGATCATCAATCATCACCAACAGCAGTAGCACAGAAACATGAATTCCGTGGGAATGAAAATGAGTTCTCTGTATCTATCCTTCACCAATATCTCGCGGTGACAGTGCCCTGGAGGGCGTCCGTCCCATCGGAGCCACTCGCCCTACGATCACGTGAGGACAGCGAGAAGTGCAACGTCACAACACGAACCACGTGGATTTATCTCCATATATATAAAAGGCAAAGTTGTGAATGTGTGTCTGTTCAAAATGTTTAGCCTACTTTCCGACATGCAACAAACTTGAAATTTGCCATGTGGGTACTTTCCAGACTGTACACCATGCAAACATTATAAAAATACACGTTTTTTTTTGGGGGGGGGGGGGCATGAGCTCAATAATGCATATTTTTTTGCACGGCAAGTGAGCTGTGACGTCAAATCTGTCACGTGACCCGCGCATGTGGAAACGTAACGCATTGTAGTGTAGTGGTCAGCGCGCTGCGCTACGAACCCGGCGACCCGAGTTCGATTCCCGCTCACGGCTACCACCGGTGACGATTATTTGAACCGGTCCTGGGCCTCCCCTAGGTCGACTCAGCCTCAAACGAGTAACTGGTGTGGTGTGTGAACATCGCCACTGGGGAGACAAAGGCGGCCGGGCGTGGTGAATTTAGTCCCGGGCGAAGCCGGGTAGTAAAGCTAGTATACAATATAACACAGGCGTATGTACATCGCATTACTGTACAACGTGGCTTTATACACATTGCAATAACATACAACGTGGGGGTATATAGATTGTAATGCAATGCGTGGATTTATTTTAGAACAGTAAAGGGGCACTGAGCTATATAGCTCTTCTTTAGAAGCGACCTGGCCACAAATGAGAGCTCAACGAAGTGGCCATGTCGCGTGCAAATGTCGAGCAGCCAACTTCCCTAAACGCGTGATGTTGATTCTAAAGGTGGAGGGGAAAATCGGAGGATCCGGAGAAAAATCGAGGGACCGAACGCACGGGCTCCTGTATGCCAGGCGAGGCAGTGAACATCCCCTAGCCACCGTGATGATGATGATGATGAGAGAGACACCGCAAACTCCAGATATACAGCAGGCGTCAGGGTTCGGGATCGAACCCACGGTCTCCTGTATACCAGGCGAAGCAGTGAACATCTCCTAGCCACCGTGGCACCCATTTACATTGCAAGTAGTGGGTTTACAGTTATATACACTACAATTCAATGCCACCTGGGATTATATACGTACAAATGGCGCGTGGGTTTATACGGAGGTGTCTACATGCGGCCGTATATAATCAGCTCGGACGGAAGCAGTGGCCCATTGCAGACAAACATTGGGAACCAACGCACAGAACTCCACGAGTTACATGGTGTCGGGAGACATTCATGCAGCAGTGGTTGTTGATTATTTTTGTTAGAATTTTACTCGTCGGTGAATTGATTGGTAAATGCACGAGATGCCTTTACCCGTAAGGAAGTTTTATTTATAGATGCAATAAATATTAATATTGTTATAAAATAATGTACATGCCGATATATATAGACGGAACATCTCAATATAATTAACAATCCCTGACACAAATCGACGCACGCCCATACACCACAAAGTCACATTAGCAAAAAAATATTTCACGAACGGCAATAAATTAGCATTAATTAGACATCGTTTGTATTTGGAAAACATTGTTTTAATGTTGCATATCACGACACACGCGCACTTACAACCACTTTACACGCACACGCATATCATAGTATCCCATCACTCATCGTTACACGACCCGGTTTGACTGGTTCTACACATGTTAGGACACTGCAGAATCAATAATTACAGCGACTCGTCATTGGGCGATTCAAGTTCCATGCATTGTGTGAATAAAATCACATTAACATGCAGAGGTAGCATTCCGGGCGTGGTGTTGTAGGTGGTCGTGATCATAATGTGCAGTCTGTGTCCTACTATCTTCTCTGCCAGCGTTCTCACCCGAGTAAACAAGGTGAAGGCGCAGCCCTGCAATTGCCTGCTCACTCTACCGCCGGCGAAAGGTGGTCTCCAGGTAGAGAACGCACGTTGATTGGAGAGCCGCATTGGCTGATTGCTCTTCCACGTTGTTGCCAGACGTCTTGGAATAGGTAATCCTGACCACACTTTGCCCCCACCGTCACACACGATCGACCTACCGATCGACTGCAGTGGACAAACTGATGCTGGTGGGTGGATAGAGAGGGATGGCGGGGGGTATCACTCAGCCCATCATCCCCGCATCCAGCGCCGATAACACGACTAGCAACACATTGGTGTGGAAGTCAACAGCGGCTGCCCCTATGGGAACGACTCGCCTCTGCCACGGGAATGTGGAATTTTCACCAACCGGCTCTGTGGGACTGCACGCAGGTGATTTGACACGAGGAGTGCGTCTCAAGACGCTGTGAAAGAACACGAGTGCCCGTCCCCCGTCGTGTGAACATCGTCCACGAGGGAGACAACGGCGGGTGCTGGCCACCCCGGCCAACCCTGTGTGCCACAGTTGCCGGTCTTCATAGGTGCTGCTCCTCGCTACGAACAGCACTTGCCCCTAAAGCCTGGTAAAGGCTACACAGGGGAGATATTTGACTTTGTCTAAGTCACGGGAGCCCGGGCAAGAGAAGGGAGTGGGTTTATTTTAGTGTTATTTGCAGACAGGGGTGGAGGAGAGAGTCAAACGAGCCACTTTACAGCCATAGACGTGAGTGACAGATGTGGTTTGCGGTTTGAGAGGCAAGGAATTGATGGAATAATATAAATATATAAGTATATAAACAAATAAAGAGCCTTGCCCGCCGGGATGACTCCACTGAGCCCTGGGCAATACATCGGGCAATTTCATTATATATTTTTTCACATTACAGCCACCACATCCATTTAAACCCGCGGTATGTGTATAATAAATTTAAATTATAAAATAAAACATGTATTTCGCGTTTTCACGAGAGAAATGTCAGCGTGCTCTCATGGATCAGCTTGCTCCTTTCAAGTTGGCTCAACTCCCGCAGCAGGTTGGGCGTCCCCTCCCGTGACAATGAACCACGCAGGTGATGAAATGTTACCGTGTTTGTGCGTGCATGTGAGTGAGTGTGTGTGAGTACCTGGGGGACAAGGTGCACATAGCCTGGCACAAGCGTCGCGGTGACGTCACCGCCACATAGTGGCGAATGGCGGTTGTTGTTGTTGTTGTACCTGGGGGAGCGGTGGCGTAGTGGCTGGCACGCTGCACGACGAACCCGGCGAAGCGAGTTCAATTCCAACATTGGCGACGAATATCTGAACCGGTCCTGGGCCTCCCCTAGGACGACTCAGCCAAAAAATGTGTACCTGGTGCGGTGTGTAGTAAACATCGCCACTGCGGAGACAAAGGCGGTCGAGCGCGGTGTTGGCCACCCACCCCTTCGTGTGCCGTGCCGGACTTCATATGTGCTCGCTCACAGCACTTTCCCCAATAGTCTGTTAGGGCTATAGCAGGGATCTTTGTATGCGGGCAGCTGCCGTGCTGTTCGGTTGTAACACAAATATGGCCCGATCATTGTCGTCGGCTAAATCCAAAACTCAATTACAAATCGTAATGCTGGCCGCGAACACATTGTATTATTACTATGCTAGCAGTAATAATATAAATAAATGATACAGAGAAAGTACGATGTGAATGATCGGGATTATGGTGTCAGGTGTTGCGATTCTAAAACAGGGTGCGGCGGCTTACACACTGACTAACTCACTCTTTCATCCATACACTCATTCGCCCAGTCACTCACACACCCACCCACTCTCTCATGCATACACTCACTCATCCGAAAGCTGACCCACCCACTCTTCCATCCATACACTCACTCATCCGAAAGCTGACCCACCCACTCTTCCATCCATACACTCACTCACCCATTCACTCACTCAGATAGCCACCCACTTGCTCATGCGTACACTCACTCACCCTGTCACTCACACACCCACTCTCTCATGCATACACTCACTCACCCACTCTCTCATGCATACACTCACTCACCCAGTCACTCACACACCCACTCTCTCATGCATACACACACCCACCCACTCTCTCATGCATACACTCACTCATCCGAAAACTGACCCACCCACTCTTCCATCTATACACTCACTCACCCTTTCACTCACTCAGATAGCCACCCACTCTTTCATCCATACACTCATTCGCCCAGTCACTGACACACCCACCCACTCTCTCATGCATACACTCACTCATCCGAAAGCTGACCCACCCACTCTTCCATCCATACACTCACTCACCCATTCACTCACTCAGATAGCCACCCACTTGCTCATGCGTACACTCACTCACCCTGTCACTCACACACCCACTCTCTCATGAATACACTCACTCATCTGAAAACTGGCCCACCCACTCTTCCATCCATACACTCACTCACCCATTCACTGACTCAGATAGCCACCCACTCGCTCATGCGTACGCTCACTCACCCATTCACTCACTCAGATAGCCACCCACTCGCTCATGTGTACACTCACCCAGTCACTCACACACCCACTCTCTCATGCATACACTCACTCATCTGAAAACTGACCCACCCACTCTTCCATCTATACACTCACTCACCCATTCACTCACTCAGATAGCCACCCACTCGCTCATGTGTACACTCACCCAGTCACTCACACACCCACTCTCTCATGCATACACTCACTCATCTGAAAACTGACCCACCCACTCTTCATCTATACACTCACCCATTCACTCACTCAGATAGCCACCCACTCGCTCATGCGTACACTCACTCACCCAGTCACTCACACACCCACTCTCTCATGAATACACTCACTCATCTGAAAACTGGCCCACCCACTCTTCCATCCATACACTCACTCACCCATTCACTGACTCAGATAGCCACCCACTCGCTCATGCGTACGCTCACTCACCCATTCACTCACCCACCCACCCACTCTCTCATGCATACACTCACTCATCCGAAAGCTGACCCACCCACTCTTCCATCCATACACTCACCCACCCATTCACTCACTCAGATAGCCACCCACTTGCTCATGCGTACACTCACTCACCCTGTCACTCACACACCCACTCTCTCATGCATACACTCACTCACCCACTCTCTCATGCATACACTCACTCACCCAGTCACTCACACACCCACTCTCTCATGCATACACACACCCACCCACTCTCTCATGCATACACTCACTCATCTGAAAACTGACCCACCCACTCTTCCATCTATACACTCACTCACCCATTCACTCACTCAGATAGCCACCCACTCTTTCATCCATACACTCATTCGCCCAGTCACTGACATACCCACCCACTCTCTCATGCATACACTCACTCATCCGAAAACTGACCCACCCACTCTTCCATCTATACACTCACTCACCCATTCACTCACTCAGATAGCCACCCACTCGCTCATGTGTACACTCACCCAGTCACTCACACACCCACTCTCTCATGCATACACTCACTCATCTGAAAACTGACCCACCCACTCTTCATCTATACACTCACCCATTCACTCACTCAGATAGCCACCCACTCGCTCATGCGTACACTCACTCACCCAGTCACTCACACACCCACTCTCTCATGAATACACTCACTCATCTGAAAACTGGCCCACCCACTCTTCCATCCATACACTCACTCACCCATTCACTGACTCAGATAGCCACCCACTCGCTCATGCGTACGCTCACTCACCCATTCACTCACCCAACCACCCACTCTCTCATGCATACACTCACTCATCCGAAAACTGACCCACCCACTCTTCCATCCATACACTCACTCACCTATTCACTGACTCAGATAGCCACCCACTCGCTCATGCGTACACTCACTCACCCAGTCACTCACACAACCACCCACTCTCTCATGCATACACTCACTCATCCGAAAACTCACCCACTCACTCAGCCACCCACTCTCTCATCCATTCACTCACTCACTCAGTCACCCACTCTCTCATCCATTCACTCACTCACTCAGATACCCACCCACTCGCTCATGCGTACACTCACTCACACCCACTCATTCATACACTCACCCGTTCACTCACACACCCACTCACTCACTCATCCACGTATCCACCCCTCACTCGCTCATTACTCAACCAATTAATTAACCACTCACCCAACCGATTCACCGACACATTTTCGATTCTCCCACTTTCTCTCGAGCTCGCTCACTCATCTACTCATCCATTCAGTCTTCATTTATTCACCGGAATGTTTCAGGCAGGTTTCAATCCCCTTCCAGACATAGGAGGTGTAAAGTCGGAGGGAAACAGCCTATAACGCACATCACAGAGTGTTTGCCTACGGCGGTGATCACAAGCCGACTGCGATAAAAAAAAAACATAATAAGGAAATATCGAGGCTGGCAAGAAAAGGTTGGAGTGCTTTTGGTAAATTGAGTTTCAAACATGAAAAGCAACATACCCATTTTATCTTCATGATATTATATTAGATCGTTACTGCTGTGAACACAGAGCAGTGGTTATCGCTACAGCACTGCCACCCGATGCCTCGATATCGGCCATGGGAGATGTTTGACCATACTTCACCATGCTGGTCAGTGCGGGTTGGTGAAGTTGGTTGTGTTGAGGAGTGCAGATTAACATCGGATTAACACGTAGGCTTTCGCGACCGATATTATTCATAATAAAGGTTTTTTGGGTTAGATAGCGTTTATTTATAAATGTGTCGTAACCCTCCACCACCCGACACGGCCAATCAGCAAAAAAGTGTCACGTTGACAAAAGACAAATAATTCACTACTTTAGCCCACCGGTGTGTTGGAGAGTGAATCCACATTTACAGTTTGAGTACGACGTTTCGCTGGTAAATACATCCAGCATCATCGGGCAATTCGGCAGAATGGTAAAGCCCTCGCTTGCTCCCGGTTTTATATAGAGCAGCAGGGTGACGTCATCACTTAACTCATATCAGGTGCAGTGATTAGAGGCGGGGGGGGGGGGGTAATTTGATTTGGCCAAATCACGATCGCAAAGCAATACTGCTGAAAGCGACCAGATTGTTAAAACAATAAAAATTCCATATATCTCAGGAGTAACTGACAAATTAGCCCGTGTTTTGCAAAAGCAAAACATTACAGTAAGATTTGGTACAGTACACAAAATTCAAAAACTAGTATCTTGCACTAAAGACGCATTACCTAAATTATCAACAGAAGGTGTATATCGGATTAATTGTTTATGTGGCAGCTGCTACATTGGGCAGACGGGACGTAACATCAGCGTAAGACTAAAAGAACATCAGAGAAATATTAAATTATCTCAAACACAACTGTCGGCAGTGGCAGAACATGCTTGTCAACAAGGACACTCAATTGATTTTGACAATGTTGCAGTGGTGTGTAAAACTAATTATTACTGGCAAAGACTAATTAGAGAATCCATTGAAATTGAGAGGAACAAGAATAACTTTAATCGCTCTGACAGCTACAGGCTTAGTGCGGCCTGGAAGCGTATTATTAAATAATACACATTACATTTTGATTAAAGAATTACTAATCTACAACTCATTACTAATCATAACCAATGACTGATTACTAATCGATTATATAATTACAATACCCCCCCCCCTTCGCCTCTAATCACTGCACCTGATATGAGTTAAGTGATGACGTCACCCTGCTGCTCTATATAAAACCGGGAGCAAGCGAGGGCTTTACCATTCTGGCGAATTGCCCGATGATGCTGGATGTATTTACCAGCGAAACGTCGTACTCAAACTGTAAATGTGGATTCACTCTTCAACACACCGGTGGGCTAAAGTAGTGAATTATTTGTCTTTTGTCAACGTGACACTTTTTTTGCTGATTGGCCGTGTCGGGTGGTGGAGGGTTACGACACATTTATAAATAAACGCGATCTAACCCAAAAACCTTTATTATGAATAACATCGGATTGTTCTGACCTGCCCCCCTATCGACCCCCCCCCCCCCAAACAATTGCTTCTCGTCCATCGCAGCCCCCGTCATCTGGAACGCCATCTTCCTATTTACATCCGCAACGATCAATAATTTTCCTCCTTCAAAAAACCCATCCAGAAGGCGCATCTCTTCAGCTCGACATTTCACCGAGTCTCACTGGAACCGCGCCACGTGATCTGACACTGAGCTCGCACAATTCCGTCTTCGGTCAGCAAACATTTTCGCGCGTTAAGAATTGAAAAGTTCTTATTATAATCTAAGTAGCCTACAGCGCCCGTGTTCTCTTTGCGCATGGCGTTCGCCGGGCCAGTTGTGAAAATCCACCCGCGCGTCGAGCGGGTCGCTGTGTGGGCGAGTGATGGAGGCGACTTGGGGGAAGAGGTCTTCATCCAGCAGTGGAGAGACTCAATTGTTGAGCTGTCAACTCTGTCAACTCTGGAGCCTGAAGCAATCGAGTTGTGATTTGCATTTAGCCGGCATCCTCCACATAAACCACAGGGCGTGGGGAGGCCTTTAATCAGCGGCGGACTGACAGTGGACAGTAAATTGTGAATTTATATTTTTGTTAGCAGGATATTTATACACGTCCAGGCGAAACCCCAATGTCGTAAAAATAACTTCTGCAGAGAAGACGTGTGGACGAGCCGTGTACTCGGTACTCGTTCAAGATGAACCAGCTGCAGCCCTGCAGCATCTCACGCTGCCCTGCAATGTCCCATTATAGAAAGGGAAGTTTTGGCCGACCCTTTCCTCACTGCCCTACCCTTACCACCCTGCCCTACCCTTACCACCCTGGCCTACCCTTACCACCCTGGCCTACCCTTACCACCCTGGCCTACCCTTACCACCCTGGCCTACCCTTACCACCCTGGCCTACCCTTACCACCCTGCCCTACCCTTACCACCCTGGCCTACCCTTACCACCCTGGCCTACCCATACCACCCTGGCCTACCCTTACCATGCTGCCCTACCCTTACCACCCTGGTGCACCCTTACCACCCTGGCCTACCCTTTCCACCCTGGCCTACCCTTACCACCCTGGCCTACCCTTACCACCCTGGCCTACCCTTACCACCCTGGCCTACCCTTACCATCCTGGCCTACCCTTATCATCCTGGCCTACCCTTACCATGCTGCCCTACCCTTACCACCCTGGTGCACCCTTTCGACGCTGGCCACACTTTTTGAGAGAGGTGGTTAATACCCACACTTTACCTCCATCGCACGCGATCTAGCGGAAGTCGTAAGACTCTTTCTCAGGAGGGTGCTGTCACCGCCGCGATGGGTTTATATCTGTGTAGAGGCGCTAACTACTCACTGTTCGGTAACCTGCATTGCCACCAGGTATCAAAGGGGCAGTGCAGCGTTACCTCTCTGTGAATAACGGTTGGGGTCAGACGAGGTGAAGAGGATCATAGCCACAGTTTGTTAAGAACCAATCAGACAGTTCCACGTGGGAATGTGGGATTGGTTACACCTGGCCACAAAGGGATATAAGAAGGGTGACCGCGCAGAGCACGGGGAGTTCTCTCCCTACACGAAGACTCAAGCCTGGGCTGAAGATAGCCAGGACCCTGGACCCAGCCTTTCAGCCCTTCTGAGGGCTAAGGCTCGGCGTATCTAGCGGTCAAGACCCACCTGGCCAGCGGTGGGTCAGATAGCCTCCGCTAGGTCCCAGCCGGAGGACTCTGGAATAGCGGGAGACGTGTAAGTCCTGCCAAGACAGGAGGCTGTACCTCCTTAGGGTATCAAGGAGACCTGTTTGTAGGTTACGCTGAGTCCGGAGGCTGTTCCTCCTTAGGGTATCGGGTGAGGGGACCGTATACCCCTCTGTGTGTTAGGGACCGTGTCAAAGGCGAAAGACAACAAACAGAGTATGCCTCTTAAGAAGTGTATTCGTCATTATACAACACTACATCTGTAAAATGTTTTCAGTCGATTAATGATGCGTTGTTGTTTACCATTCTCTTGGGGCGGAGAGTGGAGCACCCCTAGAATATCCCACGCCTTGTGCGAGGGGGCGACGCTCTATCCCCTGGTACAGGGGGAATGAACAGATGGAGATTAGTCCACACATTGCTGCACCTCCTTTCACCTGGCGAGCCAGGGGCACGGCTCCTCGACGCCCAGGGGGGAAGGGAGTTTCACAACAACATCCACGCGTGATCCACCAACGCTTGCCGCTGACTCCACAGTGCTGGACCACAGGGAGCGCGACTATGGTTTAGGGTGGTGTGGGCAGCGTTATGCGACGCGCCGGGGCTCAGTTGGCCACAAACGGGGCCTCGAATGAACAGATGAACATCGTAACAACACAATGTAAAGGACATCTAGTCGTGCTACTGGTTTGTGTTACGCAACACCAGGCTTTTTTTTTGCGAACTGACATGCGCACAAAAGCAAGACGCACGAAAATTTAATTGAGAGTCTTGTACCCTTGAATCGTTTTTATTAAAACTGTCATTGTGAGACTGTCTTCCTCTAAACCCAATACACGGTGCAGCTAAAATTATAAATGTATAGTTATAGCCTACGTATTATTGTACTGTGTACGGGTTAAGAACATCCGCAGCTATTTAAATGAAAGTCAATCGGGAGAAAAGGAAGAGGAAGAGGGAGGAGAGGGGGGGGGGTGTCCCACAGTCGTATCTTAAATAACCTCCCTCTCTCCCTGACGTTGAAAGAGTTCGCTTCGTCCCTTGCTGAACTTTCGACAGCCACCTGCAGCGTCGCCACCACCGCTGCCCGGCCGGGCATTGACAAGTTAAACAGATGAGCAGTGCAGTCAGTTCTGCTCTGACGCGTGTTGTTTTGATAACACGAATTGGATTAATGTATTGGTGGAACACGTTTTTGTTTTTGTTTATATATATAACGCGGATTTGAATTGGATATAACGCGATCGAGTGAACAGAACTACGTCACGCCAGCGGGACTAGGCTGCTGGATGTTTTCAGATGCCTCAAGTCGTTGTTCAGCATTGCTTTACGCATCTCTCGCGTTATCGCTTACTGTGCTTTATCCATATATTGTATATCATTCATTAAAACACGATTTTTCTATAACACTGTGCTCTCCAGGAACGCAACACCATGTATGTTGCTACGTGGGGGAGCTGGGAATCCAGAGGAAACACCTCGCACGTACGAGAGGGGGGGGCCCTCAAAGCTCCACACGCATGGCGATGCAAATCCACATACTGGACTGTCATCTCCTACCCCAAGCAAGCGTTGGGAGTCTCACACATACACACACTTTGCCCGCAATAACAATAACGCTGGCTCATGGGTGCGGTTCATAATGGCCACCACGCCCAGCGTTTCAAGAACAACTGTAGGAGCATCATGCAAGCACTGGGCGAGAAACCACCGATACTTGCTCCGTTCCGCAATGGGGGTCCGGTTTCTATTGGCGGGCCCGGGCGGCGAGGTTCGCGGTTCGATGTCCAGCGCCAGCCCTGGTTAATACTGCGGTGTGTTTGTTATCAATGATACGCTCCTTCGTCGTGAATGTTAAAGATACCATGAAATTTTGATGTAAAGCTTTCGTGACTGCAGTTATTCATATTCTTGGTTCTTTCGGTAAAGTCACGTTGAAGGGAAACAAGAAAATAATAAAATATATAAAACAATATTTTATTATTGTATTGTTTCCCGTAACGTTGGAGGGAAACAATAAAATAATAAAATATATAAAACAATATTTTATTATTGTATTGTTTCCCTTCAACGTGACTTTACCGAAAGAACCAAGAATATGATACTATGAAGTCATTCGCAAGCGTAGGTCATTGTCTACCGGCGACACCGTCCACATTTTTCATATTTGAATGAAAAGATCCCGCAAGTTACTCAGTTGGATCAGTTCGACCTTTATTTGCCAGTATCAAAGTTTCAAAGATAAGAATAGGTTTATCCCTTTCTGGCAATGAAACCGCTGTTAGGATGTTCAAACACCACATTAAAGAATCAGGTCCGCATTGACTACATGTACTAGTGGTGAACATGCAAAAAAACCATGCTCTAATAATATATGGGCATTGTCTTTGAAACTGATTGGTCTACAGTCTACATCATAGAGAGCATTATGGCCTTGTCTCGCCAGTGTCAGACCACATAACGCCACAAGACAAACAGCACTAAGACAATGCATATATTATAATCAGAGCATGTTTGTTTACATGTTCACTTCAAGCACGTGTGGTTAATGGAGACATGATTCCTTGAAAAAGGTTTCTATTTTGGTGTTTGAACATCTTAACACCTGTTTTATTGCCAGAAAGGGTAACACCTATTCTTATTTGTATAACTCTTTGGTTCTTTCGGTAAAGTCACGTAGAAAGAAAATGAATTACACAATAGAATACGACGTTTCGATTGCAACACAAGCAGTCATCTTCAGGTAGAACTAAATTTGAGAGAGAGACAATACACAGACACGGAGACACACAGACAGACACACAAGCAGAGAGAGACAACACAGAGACACTCAGAGAGAGACACAACATATTTGTATTATTACACACTTTTTATTATTATTACACATTTTTACTAAACTTGCTGCGTTATCTGTTCATATTCTTGGGAATCTCTGACGCTTAATATCTTCGGATCTACGAAACCTAATGAGCTGAAATTGTCTATGCAGACTCGCCTCGCGTGACAATTCAAGATTTCATTTAAACAAAACTGGTCCAGCTCCCACCGATCCTGGGCCTATTCGTGTTTGTAACTTCATTAAAAACAATTATTTTCCTTAATTTTACCGCCAAATTTTGTAAATTTCGAATGGTCGCGCCCAGCCACGACGGGAAACGTCTGGTCCAATCAGAGCGGCTGTTGGGGAGCCTCTGACCATCGAGAGGCGAACAATTACAATAATAATTACTACGGTTGCTCAAATATTTACATAGTTATAAACTTCATAAATAGCATTACTTGTATAACTATGGACAAGGGTTGGCATAGGCATCTCTACAGGGTCATAAACAATTTGGTAAAAAAAAACAATTTTTTCAATGCACACGCTGTTATTTTGCACTCTAAAGTACACCATTTATTATTTTGACCCCAGAATTGATCGCATTTGATGTGCTGAATACTGGCTTGCATAAAGAAAATTAAACATATGGAAAGGACGCCACTCACTTTTAATCAGCACATCGAATGTGATTAATTGTGGGGTCAAAATAATGTATTTTGTACTTTAGAATGTAAATAAAAGTGCGTGCATTTAAAATCTTGTTGTTGTTTTTTTTACCAATTGTTGCCATACTCAGTTGGTATGGGCACAGCTGTTATTGCGTCGGACCTGGCCATTATTAACCCACTGAGCAAGCCCACACATATTCTTAATCACAATCTTATCGGATCCCAGAAGCTAAGCAGAATGGAACCAGATTGGCTTGCCATGTGTTGTAGGCGCGGGGGCTGGGATGTCTCCCGGGTTCTCCGGTCTCCTCCTCCCCCCAACACGAAGCCAAACTCTCTCACCAATCGTGGAATTCATGGCCAAACATTGCAACGTAGCAGCAGAAGGAGCAGGCCCCTCCTGTCAACCGCTCTCGAGACTCAGTGAGACGTTCACGGCTGAACAACTAAGCATCATACAAATTGTTGTAATTATTATAATTTGCACGTGGTAAATAGTTCCCTTTGATCTTGATTTGAAGCTTTCGTGACTGCAGGAATCCATACTCTTTGGTTCTTTCGGTAAAGTTACGTAGTTAGAAATAAAATAAAATTTAACAAATCGCCGCGTTTCGACCGCAACACAAGCAATCGAAACGTCGTGATTTGTTTTATTTGATTTCTAACTACGTGACTTGACCGAAAGAACCAAAGAGTTCCCTTTGACTTTGCTCTCATCTTCACGAATCGTGTTGAATCCGCTGCTGCACGCCGCTGCGGCGCGTCCATTCCTCATTTGTCCTGCCGCTCCATCATTAGTCTCGACCGTCGTTCCGTCTGGGCCTGCTGCGTCTGACCAAAGCCCCACTCGCTGGCCCCTCTTGACAGTCCACGTGACGTCTCTGAATTCGCGTGTCCGTGCCGCTAACCTCCCGCACGCCTCTCGTTCGAAATCTCTGCTCGCTCTGCGAACAGCAACGTCCATCAATCACGCGTGACACCATGTCGTCTTGCCGCTCGCTCATCGTACGCGCCGTATGTGCTCGCGATAATTGCGGTCCTATGAATGCAGATGGACTTATGCGTGCGTGCGGGAACTATGTATATGAGTGTCCGCCTCTGTTGTTTTCCTAGTGGCGATGGTTCCCCCACGCACGAAGGTACTCATTTGGGGCGACAAAAGCCGACCGGGCGTGGTGCTGGCCACCCATCCTCCTCGTGCCCATGTGCTGGCCTTCGTAGGTGCTCCTCGCTAACAGCAATCGCCCCAAAAGTATGTTACATGCTACAACGCGGAGGATCTTTGTTGTTTGTTTTCAGTGGTAATTCATGAAGGGCCTTTACAAAAACGGACGCTGTGAGCGGTGGCACGGTGGTTAGCGCACTGCACGATTCGCCCGCCGAGCCGAGTTTGATTGAATGTTCGCCGTCTTTCGCACCGTACGTAATCCCAGGCCGTGGTGATTGATATCGCAACCCGGTGCTAATGGGTGCAACCACCCACCGCGTTCCACCAATCCCTCATTGACCGGGGGTGGTGAAGTATGGGCAAATTAACCTTCATGACCGACACAGCGTCGGTTGGCATTCATCCAGCAGTGACTTGACAAAGGATTGTCAAATAATAATCGTACTCTATTATTATTTATTTTTAGTGGCTGGCTGGAACGAACAGTCACGTTTAAAGCACGTGTTGCGTTGCTCGTTTAATAAAACCGCAAAGTCTTCGAGTGAAAAGCAGATGTGAATGACTGGATTGTGGTGATGATGATGATGATGATAAGGATGATGTCAGTGTTGTGCTTTCGAAACTGGGTGTGGTGGCGAATCTGCACACTGAACGCAATGTTTGGATGCAACACCCTTCGTCAACCTGCACCACGAGAACACGTGCGGGGTGGTGAGGAGCTGATAGAGAGAGATAGCCACAGAGTTTCAGAAAACATGGGACGAGGGCGTAGCTAGAGGAGGTGAGCATCTCGACAGGTATGGCGGCAGGTGACCTCTATCGCATCGCGCGTAATGCCCCCCCCCCTCCCCTCTCTCTGTATTTGACAGCTATCGCTACAGGGTTTGGTGGTAGATGTTGTTTATGTCGTTTATTGTGAAAATTCGGTCACAGTTCCAATGCTCACTGTTGTTACTTTGCTTTTATGGCTTTATTTTGGTGATTTCGAAAACGTTTTTTTGGTTTGGCCATGTTTGTTTGTTGTAGTACGGAGTTAGACTGATGGCCTTAATCTAAGTTGTCTTGTGGTTGTTGTTGTTATTGTTGTTGTTTGACTTGCATTCCACTGGGATTTTTGCACACAGCGTTGGTGTATGGTGCTTTTTCTGGAATTTTGCTGTTTTTTCCTGGATTTTCTGTTTGCACAGTCACATAGTCACTTTAAGATGTTTTCTTGTTCATGTTTTACTTTTTTGTTTGTTGCGGTTGAACCCGATTCAAGAGCCGAATGGCTCACAGGGCTATACCAAATAAATGAAACTGAAAACTGAAACTGTAAATGTATTCATATTCTTGGTTCTTTCGGTAAAGTCACGTAGAAGGGAAACAATAAAATAATAAAAATATAAAACAAGAACATTTTCTTGCTGTGGTTTTCACACCTGATGATTGCTTGTGTTGCAGTCGAAACGTCGTGAGAATTTTATTGTTTTATAATTATTTTATTGTTTCCCTTCTACGTGACTTTACCGAAAGAACCAAGAATATGAATCCCTGCAGTCACGAAAGCTTTAAATCAAAATGTAAATGTATTGTTCCCTCCACGCCCCCCGCCCCCCACCCCCTCTCTCGTGTACCGTACGATGAACTAATAAATTAGAGAGAGAGAGATTAGACCCTGACCGTTTTGGCAAATGATGCGAGAGCCAATCGTAACAGATTATACAGACTGGATGCTGTTTATTTGTTCGGCTGTTATATACACAGTAGGATAACTACAGAAGTTAAGTGTTTGCCCAACACAATGGGGAAAATAAAGTGGGTGTGGTGACGCACGGCTGGCAGAGCATTGCGCTTTGGAGACAAGGGTTAGGCGATCACTCACTGACTCACCCAACCATTCACACTCGCACTCACACGCTCACTCACCCCCCCCTACCCACCCACTTACACAGCCACTCACTTACCTGCACACCCACACACTCACTCACCCACCTTCCCGCTCGCTCACACAGCCACTCGTTCATCCACTCAACTGCCCATGTCTACCAGAGACTCAGAGGGTTGAGGAAAGTGTGGTTCTCCCAAAAGGCAGAGCGGCGAAACGGTGATATCAGCGGCACACTGGTTTCATTCCCAGACCAGCGTCCCAGTTGGCAGCAGTGCGACACAAGGACACTTTAGTTTCGCGGCTCTGCGCTGTGTTTCACTGCTTGTGTTGGAACGCCCACCAATGCTGTGGCTGGCCCCAACACGCAGCGTCACGGAGGCGAGGAGATATAATCTCATACGCCTGCTACGCATGAGGTCCGCGGGTTCGAACAAGGACACTGGCGATGCCTGTTTAAAATGTTTGGAGTTCAAGGGTTCTTGTCCTGTTTTGCAGAGTCTAAGCGAGTGTTATTGAGTGAGCGATTGAGTGTGCGATTGAATGCGTGTGTGTGTGTAGGTGAGAGATAGTGTAGCGGTTAGCGCGCTGCGCTATGAACCTGGCAACCCGGGTTCGATTCCCGCTCACGGCCAACACCAGTGACGATTATCTGAACCGGTCCCGGGCCTCCCCTAGGTCGACTCAGCCTTAAATGAGTACCTGGCGCGGTGTGTAAACATTGCCACTAGAGAGACAAAGGCGGTCGGTGGTGGTGCTGGCCACCCACCCCCTCGTGTACCGTTCTGGCCTTCATAGGTGCTCGCTAACAGCCTTACAGTCTTATTCTTAGTTTTTTCGGTAAAGTCACGTTGAAGAGAAACAACAAAATAACAAAATATATATAAAACAATAAAAAAAATTCTCACGACGTTTCGACCATAACTCAAACGGTCATCACACCTGATGATGACCGTTTGAGTTATGGTGATGATGACCGTTTGAGTTATGGTCGAAACGTCGTGAGAATTTTTTTTATTGTTTTATATATATTTTGTTATTTTGTTGTTTCTCTTCAACGTGACTTTACCGAAAAAACTAAGAATATGAATTACTGCAGTCACGAAAGCTTTAAATCAAAAGCCTTACAGTCTGTTAAGGCTATATGGGGGATCTTTGTGATTAAGTGGAGGTGAGTGCGTGTAGGTGAGTGTGGTTAAGTGAAGGTGTGTGTCGGTGAGTGTGAGAGGGATATTCTGTGAGAGTGAGTGGAGTTTGCGTGATCTCTCCCCGTGGTGTCGCGTGGATTGTTCTCCAGGTGCATCCACTGTTGCCCTACACATTTAGAACCAATACGCGTTTAGATTACGCGGCTGCCGATTATAAATCCCAGTGCCGGACCAAGCTAGTGTGGGGCCTATAGCATATGTTATAAAGGGGCCCTAAATATAAAAAAACACAAATTTTAAAACACCCATTGTTTTACTTGCACAGTAAAGTAATTGTATTTTTTTAATTGCTATACAGCCAGACAAATCGGTAATCTTAAACACCCAGTCGCTCATAAGTTGAAGGCAGTATAGTACTGTAGTAATAGAGCAAGTGCAGAATCACTGAACCTGAATTGATAGCCTGAAAGCATTTAGCGCGGGGCCCTTGAAAGTGCGGGGCCCGTAGCTACTACATGTGTAGCTACTACACATGTAGCTAGTTTTGCTACGACGATAATCCGGCACTGATAAATGCCCACGTGCAGTGTGCAACGGTGAGCTATCACCACGTGCGTCCAGGTGGCCCCTGAGACAAGAGTTCATAGCTCAGTAGCTTTTAACCTGCAGGTCAAAAAAAAAACCTTTTGCTCTATTCTCTCAACTCTTTTGAGTCGGTGTTTTCTGAACATTCAAAAAAATATATGAATATCGGCACGTCCATGCTCTCCGTGGAGCCGGTGGTCTGGGCAAGGCCGAGAGCGATGTGCGCGCGCGCGCGCGCGTCACGGCGTGAGGTTAGAAATCTATTCTGGTGGCGGCCCGAGACCACGACGCGAGACGAGAGGCGAGTCCTGGCACATCTCCCGCAGAGAGCCCGCGGTGGGGCACGGTGGGTGGGGTGCGCGTGGGGACGGAGCAGGAATTCGCCGAGACGACGAGCGGCGCTCCGGGGAGGAGGAAGCAGGTGGGGGGCGGAGTGGGAGCAGCTGAATTCGCAAAGGTGGTTGTGTGTGTGTGTGTGAGAGAGATAGTGCGCATGTGTGTGTGTGTGTGTAACAAGGTGCGTGTGGCATCGCCACTGGGAAGACAAAGGCTGCCGGGCGTGGTGCTGGCCACCCGCACCCCCCTCGTGTACCATTCCGGCCTTCGTAGGTGCTGCTACTCGCTAACAGCGCTTCATAGTTCATAGTTTCATAGTTTCATTTATTAGGTATAGCCCTGTGAGCCGTTCGGCTCTTGAATCGGGTGCAACCGCAACAAACAAAAAACATGAACAAGAAAACATCTTTAAGTGATTATGTAACTGTGCAAACAGAAAATACAGAAAAAAAAATATCAAAATATTCCTGTCTGGCAAGGCTGTACGGGGGGGATCTTTATCTTTGTTTTTTTTTGGAATGGCAGTGCTACGAACCTCTGGGACCCGAGTTCGATTCCCGCTCACGGCCAACAGCAGTGGCGATTATCTGAACCAGTCGTGAGCCTCCCCGAGGCCTGCCGACCTCGCTCTGTCAGCCAGCCACATAATGAGCACTTGGAGCGGTGAGTAAACATCGCCACTAGGGAGAGAAAGGCGGTCGGGCTAAATCGAGGTGCTCGCGCTGATAGCACTTTCCCCAACCATGTATTGAAGGCTATATGGGGGGGGGGGAGATTCATATTCTTTTGGTGTTTCGGTAAAGTCACGTAGCTAGGTTCAAAGAAAAGAAAAAAATATATAAAGCTTTAAGTCAAGATTCATATGGGGGATCTTTGTCTGTGCGTACGCATGTGCTTTATGTGCACGTGTGTGTGTGGAATGTGATAGGGTGTGTACATATAGGGAGCGGCGGCGCAGCGGTAAGCACACTGCGCTCATATCCGCACAATCTATCGGTCCTATTCCCAGCCGCAGGTTAATATCGGCGGCAAGTGTCTCTGCGAACCCATCCCGTGCCACCCTTGGGTCAACTCAGCCTTAAATTGGTAGCTATTCGCACCGGCGAGACAAAGGTAACATTCGGGCAAGGTGTTACACCGACATTTGGCAGACCGTGGCAGCGTTAATAGGCAGCTCGCGAACAGCCCTTTGCCTCTTGAGTCAGTGAGGCTTAAGGGGGATTGAAATGTCCCAAGGCTGCGAGGCACACCTTGCTAATGTGATTACAATTCCTAGCACACACGCACACATTTTTTGGATTCGTTTTTTTATAAGCCAGCTGAATTGTAGGGTTGTTTTTCCCTCTTTGCTCGGCACACGATCAAGGTTTTCTGGCCAACACAAGTCGGTGGTTTCTAACTCGAGTGAGCAGCGATGCAGTGGTGCTGATCTACTGGTTAGAGCTCCGCAGAGCCAGCTGGTGTTTAATTCCACATTGCTATGGCAGGAAGGGGGGTGGGGGTTCCCTAAAGGACAACAGGGAGTTGAACTCACGAGCTTCAGTTTTGTGAGTTGTCCGGCCGGTTACGGTTTTATGATCCAGACAAAAAAAAAACGCCTGCAGCTAAATGACAAAAATAATTAAATTTCACTGGATCCACTGTCGTCAAGCTGTACTCTGACAATTGTGACCCTAGGTCGACTCAGCTATCGAATGAGTACCTGGCGATGTGTGGAGTAAACATCGCCACTCGGGAGGCAAAGGCGGCCAGGACGTGATGCTGGCCACTCCATCCCCCCTCTCATCGGTGCTACTCGCTAACAGCACTATCCCCAAAACTCTGTTGAAGGCCGCACAGGGGAACTTTGCCTGCGTCTGTGATATTTACACTTAAAGGCCACGGGGTGTGATATAACCGAATTGCATCGCGTTCAATCACTGCCAACGTCACCCTGGGTGCTCATTAAGCCCACACGCGAGTGGCACCCCTTCAATTCACGAAGAAAATCGAGGGCGGAATTATGGGACTCGTCTATAGATGGGGGGGGGGGAGCAGTCGTAACAACAACAACATTACGAGAGTCGCCCGGAAAATAAAGTCCCACTTTTATGTTTTTTCGGCCAAAATCTATTGTAGAAAATAATTGTGAGATGTATTGGATACATGCGCGTTACTTTTCCACGTAATCAAATTCCACCTCAATGGCTTTATCCATAATAGGTTTTTTTTGGGGGGTTGGATCGCGTAAATATATAATTGTGTCGTTAAAACCCGCCACCACCCCCACACAGCCAATTAGTAAGGATTGTCACGTAAATAGAACGTGGCCAATTCGTCACTCGTACAGCACACCGGTGTGTTGGAGAGCCAAGCCGCAACACTTACAATCTTGGCTTGGCTCTCCAACACACCGGTGTGCTGTACTGGTGACAATTTGGCATGTTCAGTTTGCGTGACAACCCTTTCTAGTTGGCTATGTCGGGTGGTGGCGGGTTTTAACGACACATTTATATATTTACGCGATTTAACCCGCCCCCCCCCCCCAAAATCTATATAATGGATGATATTGGTCGCGAAAGCCTACGTGTTATACTCAATGGCTTTACGCCATCGAGAAGCGAGACCCGCTGTATCCGTTGCCCAGTGGGGCATTCCATTCTGGGCGACACTCGTAAAGAACGGTGCGCGATTCTTAACGCGCTGCGCGACATATATATTCACGGACATGAATGACCGTGACCCTGAATGTGCGGAGTCAAGTTCAGTGTCGCTTAGAAATCCAGAGGCGAGAGAGAGCGAGCGACGTAGTGGGGCCTCTAAGTGTCTCTTTGAAGGCGGTCTGAGTTGAACGCTGCTGCTGCTGCTGCTGTGAAGGTGCAGCAGCAGTGAGTCGAAGACGGCCGCGTTCCAGACGGCGGGAGCTGCCATGGAGAAACGACGGCAAGCAGTGGCCACGATCCTGCTCCTGAGTGTAGAGAGGAGGAGGTTGTGAGTCGCGCTGCTGCTGCTGCTGCTGCAGAGAGTTCCACCGTGAACTGTAGCGCAGGGTGATAGGAGCTGTAGTGCAGGGTGACAGGAGCTGTAGTACAGGGTGACAGGAGCTGTGGTGCAGGGTGACAGGAGCTGTAGTGCAGGGTGACAGGAGCTGTAGTGCAGGGTGACAGGAGCTGTAGTGCAGGGTGACAGGAGCTGTAGTGCAGGTGGACAGGAGCTGTAGTGCAGGGTGACAGGAGCTGTAGTGCAGGGTGACAGGAGCTGTAGTGCAGGGTGACAGGAGCTGTAGTGCAGTGTGACAGGAGCTGTAGTGCAGGGTGACAGGAGCTGGGGTGCAGGGTGACAGGGGCTGTGGTGCAGGGTGACAGGAGCTGTAGTGCAGGGTGACAGGAGCTCTAGTGCAGGGTGACAGGAGCTGTAGTGCAGGGTGACAGGAGCTGCAGTGCAGGGTGACAGGGGCTGTAGTGCAGGGTGACAGGAGCTGTAGTGCAGGGTGACAGGAGCTGCAGTGCAGTGTGACAGGAGCTGTAGTACAGGGTGACAGGAGCTGTAGTGCAGGGTGACAGGAGCTGTAGTGCAGGGTGACAGGAGCTGTGGTGCAGGGTGACAGGAGCTGTAGTGCAGGGTGACAGGAGCTGTGGTGCAGGGTGACAGGGGCTGTGGTGCAGGGTGACAGGAGCTGTGGTGCAGGGTGACAGGAGCTGTAGTGCAGGGTGACAGGGGTTGTAGTGCAGGGTGACAGCAGCTGTAGTGCAGGGTGACAGGAGCTCTAGTGCAGGGTGACAGGAGCTGTAGTGCAAGGGAGACAGGAGCTGTAGTGCAGGGTGACAGCAGCTGCAGTGCGCGGTGATAGCGGTGAGAAGAGATAGGTGGTGGACCACCGAGAGAAGAGGCGCAATGTGGGCACGGGCAGCAGGCGGTGTCGCAGCTGACCCTGCTGGTGGTGATGGGAAGCCAGCGGAGGAGGGAGTGGAGGCAGGCGAGGGAATCTACCTGAGGATGACGGTGACAGGCACCGAGGGCGACACGTGCGAAATGGTTTTGCGACAGCGAGAAGTCCCCTGGGGTGGCTCCATCTCCCTTCTCTACTGTCGCGTGGTTTTGCCCAGGAATTAGCAGGGGAGCAGCACGTGGTCAAAGGTCCTCGTCACAGTATTGACGGCTTCCTGCTCCGACCGGGAGGCTGACGAAGAAGAGCGTTCGGCCTTACCGTGGGCGATGGTCTCGGTGGTGCTGAGCAATTAAGAGAGAGAGAGAGAGAGAGGACATCGTGAAGGTTACCAAACTTCCTCTCGATGGAGATCGAGCAAGGACGGAGTGGCAAGGTCCGACGGTGCTTGGTGAGTGCGCGTGCAAGAAGGCAAGAGGAAGGAGTCGAGAATCAACGAAAAAAACAATCGAACGTGGTCAGAGAATTCGCGAGCGTAGCCAACGAATAATACACTCGAAGGAAGCGTGGACGTAGTGGTTAGTGCTGGGCCTCCCTTAGGTCAACTCGGCCTCAAATGTTGACCTTCATTTTTAATTGCTGCAAACGCCGCAGAGATCCACACCCTTATTATTTTAAATGTTTAAATGTGAATTCACAAATACACGAGTCATCAAGCTACCCGTGAACTTTACGCTCCGACGCCTTCCGATAGCGTGTAAATGTGCAATTACCACCGTCTCTTATTAACTTATTTCATTCATGTACTTACTTGTGCACAAGAGAGTCACGCAAGAGAGTCGCAGGACTTTTTCGCGGGTGGGTCCTGCTGCCGCTGCTGCATTTGGGTGCAACCGGAGAAAACCCACGCGTTGTGCGAGGGGGCAACACACTATCTCCCCCCCCCCCCCCGTTCAGATCGTATACATATAAAATATACTACCACGAGCTGTTTGCTTTGTCGTGGAAGTTAAAGATCCCGTGACGTAGTTCGCAAGAGTTGTGCCATCGTGTGCCGGCGTCATAGGTCCAAATATGAGAACAGAAAATTTACTCGATTGCAATCTGGCAGGACCCTCCTGAAAAATGGAGTCGTGAGACTCCGTGAGGCCTTCCCTGGGTAATCAAACATGCACCATTATATGCATGTTTACCATGAGGTTAAGAATCGATTTAATTGATGCATCATTGCCTATTGAATACAAAAGGGAGTGTACCATTCGCGAAATATAGATGTGAATTTAAGCGGAAGGAAATTGCACCAGCGCTTAAATATTCCAAGAGTCACGTGTTATATATTATATTCAGAATTAAAATATTTATTTATTTTGCATGAGGAATCCGATGAGCTATAAAGCTCTTTTTCGACGATATTCAGTAAGGGGCACGGGGTATGAACACTAACAACAACGAACAATACAAACAGACGCTATTGGTTGCAAAGTACAAGGTTTAACACGTAGGGTTTCGCGACCAGTATTTTTCATAATAAAGGTTTTTGGGGTTAGATCGCAGTTATTTGTAAATGTGTCGCAACTCTCCACCACCCGACACGACCAATCAGTAAAAAAATGTGTCACTTTAACAAAACGCCAAATAGTTACTTCTACAGCCCACCGGTGTGTTCTTTAAGTCTTACGCTAATGTCACGTCCCGTTTGTCCAACCAAAGGAACGTTAAATTATCTCAAACGCAGCTGTCAGCAGTGGCAAAGCATGCTTGCCAAAAAGGACATTCAGTTGATTTTGATAACGTGGAAGTGTTATGCGAAACTAATTATTACTGTTCTTTACCGAAAGAACCAAGAATATGAATCCCTGCAGTCACGAAAGCTTTAAATCAAAATGTAATTATTACTGGCCAAGACTAATTAGAGAATCAATCGAAATTGAGAAGAATACAATTAATTTCAACCGCTGTGATAGTTACAGACTCAGCGCAGCCTGGAAGCGTATGATTAAGTAATACACAACACATATAGAGGAGTCCCATGCTAAGTGACTGATTACTGATCTATTACATAATTGCAATACCCCCCCCCCACCTCCGCCTCTGATCTCGAAACCTGTTCGGGATCAACAACGATTACCTCGTCCTGCTGCACTATTTAAGACCGGGAGCAGGTGGATGACTTCACTATTCTGGCAAATCGCCCGAAGATGCTGGATGTAATTTCCAGCGAATCGTCGTACTCAAATTCTAAATGTTGTGGATTCGCTCTTCAAACACACCGGTCGGCTGAAGCAGCAACTAATTGGCGTTTTGTTAAGGTGACACATTTTTTTTTTACTGATTGGCCGTGTCGGGTGGTGGAGGGTTGCGACACATTTCTAATAACGCGATCTAACCAAAAAAAACATTCATTATCTACGAGTAAGGTAAACACATCGCTCAGAGACATACAAATAAAACAAACCCATTCTATCCGTCAGACAAATCATCAGCATTGCTCCGTGGTCGAATCAGCATTGGTCCAAGAGATGGCAGCAGTGTCGTTCGGTTCACATGGGGCTCACGAGCTCGCATAGACTTACAATGTCCGCAAAGGGTTACATTGGACCCATAGACATGCGTAGGGCTACAGCAGAGACTTTAACAGACCTTCATAGACAAACGAGAGAGAAAAACTTACGCAGAACCAAACTTGATTTTAAGTTTTCGTGACTGCAGGAATTATTATTTGGTTCTTTCGGTGAAGTCACGTGTAGAAAGAAGATAAATTAAATAATAGAGTACGACGTTTCGATTGCAACACAAGCAACCGTCATCAGGTAGAACTAAATTTGAGAGAGAGAGACAAAACACAGACACGGAGACACTGTCTCTCTCTGTGTTCTCTCTCTCTGCTTGTGTGTCTCCGTATCTGTGTTTCGTCTCTCTCTCTCTCAAATGTAGCCCTACCTGATGACGGTTGCTTGTGTTGCAATCGAAACGTCGTACTATATTATTTAATTTATTTTCTTTCTACGTGACTTTACCGAAAGAAGCAAAGAGTGTTACATAGAACTCACATGCTTATGTAAAGTTACATAGGACACAGACCTACGTAGGACTGTAGACTTGCACAGGATCCATGGATTTGCATGGAATCCAAGGCACTTGGTACACAACTCAAAACTTATCATGAGCGTCGGTGTGGAAATTATCAATAACGAAATAAATTAGCGAAACGGTGTCTCCTTCAAGTATCCGTCTCACCACGTACAAAAGAACAAAACGTGTATTTTGTTACGCATCTCAGGAACCTCGTGGGAGTGCATAATTTCAGCAGCATTGCTTCAAGATGCGCAAACTCTCGACCGACTTTCACATTCAGTGTCTCATCAGCAGAGCAAGGTTTGCTGACATAAACGCTGGAGGAACTGTCGATTTTCCTGCCAAGGATCCCCTCTATTAGGTGAGATTAGAGTGAGATGCGAGGGGAGAGGCAGGAGAGTGTGTTAAGAGGGGAGTGGAGTGAGATGAGAGGGGAGTGGAGTGAGATGAAAGAGGAGAGGTAGGAGAGTGTGTTAAGAGGGGAGTGGAGTGAGATGAAAGGGGGAGACAGAGGAGAGTGTGTTAAGTGGGGAGTGGAGTGAGATGCGACGGGAGAGGCAGGAGAGTTGTTAAGTGGGGAGTGGAGTGAGATGAAAGGGGGAGAGAGAGGAGAGTGTGTTAAGTGGGGAGTGGAGTGAGATGCGAGGGGAGAGAGAGGAGAGTGTGTTAGAAGGGAAAGAGTGTTCCAGACTATGGAGGCAGTAGAGGGCCACAGACTTGCATAGCGAACAATATATTAACACAGAGCTCCGTAGGCTGAAATATAGAACAATATTTTAAGACAAAGCCCGTAGACTCACTGAGAGACCAATATATTAACACAAAGACCCATAGGCTAACGTAGAGACCAATATTAAACTATTAACAAACCAAACTACAGTGTTATATTATAACTAAACGTTTTTATTCATTTTACCAGGTAATACCCAAAGAGCTATATAGCTCTTTTTCAGAAGCGACCTGGCCACAAATGATAGCTCAATAAAGTGGCTTATCACGTGGAAATTCATAGCAGTCGAACGCTCTAAACGCACGTTTCTAAATGCGGACGGAAAACCGGAGAGCGCAGAGAAAAACGCCACGCGACCACGGGGAGAGAGACACGCAAACTACAAAATAACACGGCGAACGTCAGGGGTCGCGATCGAACCCACGACCTCCTGTATACCAGGCGACGTAATTAACATCTCCTAGCCACCGCGGCGCCCCAGATAGTAACACAGAGACCCGTAGACTGGCATAGAGACCCGATGCGCACCCGTAGAGCGACCACATATTTCCGAGACTTCTGGGTGCAGCGCAAGATAATGAGCGACCCCTCCCACCGAGCGCCGAGTGCGTCAGGTGACAGGGTAAGGGTACAAAGCGTAACATGAATAGATGAATGTTACGTCTGTCTTTAACATTTCGTGTTCAATAACTAGCAGCATCGCGACTTGCAATGCGGCTTTGTGCCGAGTGTCAAACAGGTCATGGGTTGGGCTTTGTAGGGCGCTGCCAACAATAACAATGTCGTTTGGTTGACGAGAGGAATTATGACATCCATAGAATCTTCTGTCAAATATTCCGGTCGACCGGCGCTGTGTGCCTCCGCAGTCTGGAAATATCTGATCAGTGTATGGGTGTGGGTCTCTGCCGGATTCTATGGATCTCCTTGTTAGTCTTATCGGTCTCTATGTGAGTGTATTGGTCTCCATACTAGCCTATCGGTTTCTGTGTGAGTCTATGGGTCTCTGTGTGAGTCTATCGGTTTCTATGTGAGTCTATGGGTCTTTGTGTGAGTTCATAGGTCTCTGTGTGAGTCTATGGGTCTCTGTGTGCTATATGGGTCTCTGTGTGAGTCTATGGGTCTCTGTGTGATTCTATGGGTCCCTGTGTGAGTCTATGGGTCTCTGTGTGAGTTCATAGGTCTCTGTGTGAGTCTATGGGTCTCTGTGTGAGTTCATAGGTCTCTGTGTGAGTCTATGGGTCTCTGTGTGAGTCTATGGGTCTCTGTGTGAGTCTATGGATCTCTATGTGAGTCTATCGGTCTCTGTGCGAGTCTATGGGTCTCTCTGTGAGTCTATGGGTCTCTGTGTGAGTCTATGGGTCTCTGTGTGAGTCTATGTGAGTAACTAGATTCGAAGCTTTCGTGACTGCAGGAATTACTCTTTGGTTCTTTCGGTAAAGTCACGTAGAAATGGATTTAATAAAATAATCATAGAATACGACGTCTCTGTCTCTATGTGAGTTTCTCTCTGCGTATGTGTCTGTCTGTGTGTCTCCGTGTCTGTGTTTTGTCTCTCTCTCAAATTTAGCAATCTTTGGAAGAACGTAATCAACCAGCTGGGGTGTTGACTGTTGTGTTGGCCGACTCTCTGTGTTGTATTGCATTATATTTCCAAGTTTTCTATGTTTGTTTTCTCATTCATTTGTACCTGATGATGGTTGCTTGTGTTGCAATCGAACCATCGTATTCTGTTATTATGTAATTGAATTTATTTCTACTTGACTTTACCGAAAGAACCAAAGAGTATATGTGTGAATCTTTGGGACTTTGTGAATCTACGGGGCTCTGAAAGATTGTGGGTCTCTATGTGAGTATATTGGTCCAGTAATCTGTGCTGCCGGTACCCTGCCCCTGGTCAAGTGACTGAATGCCTCTCCATCTCTCCCATAGACTCACACGGAGACCCATAGACTCACACAGAGACCCATAGACACACAAAGAGACCCATGGACTCACACAGAGACCCATAGACACACACAGACCCATGGACTCACACAGAGACCCATAGACACACACAGAGACCCATAAACTCACACAGAGACCCATAGACACACAAAGAGACCCATGGACTCACACAGAGACCCATAGACTCACACGGAGACCCATAAACTCACACAGAGCCCTATAGACACACAAAGAGACCCATGGACTCACACAGAGACCCATAGACTCACACAAAGACCAATAGACTCACACAGGGACCCATAGACTCACACAGAGACCCATAGACTCACACAGAGACCCATAGACTCACACAGAGACCTATAGATTCACACAGAGACCCATAGACTCACATAAAAACCCATATTCTCACACAGAGACCCATAGACTCACTCAGAGACCCATAGACTCACACAGAGACCTATAGATTCACACAGAGACCCATAGACTCACATAAAAACCCATATTCTCACACAGAGACCCATAGACTCACACAGAGACCTATAGACTCCCACATAGACCCATAGACTCACACAGAGACCTATAAATTCACACATAGACCCATAGACTCAGAATCAGAATATGTATTTATACAGGAGGAATTCGATTAGCTATATCGATATTTTCACAGAAACCAGTTGAGGCAGGTCAAAACGTTACAATAACAAACAATTCAAATCCATGTCAGGAGTGCAAAATATAGGAAAGGTAAGCAATTCGATAAAAACATCTATACACATCAAACTAAACCAATGTTTACTTATTCTTAGCTCTTTCGGTAAAGTCACGTTGAAGGGAAACAATAAAATAATAATATATATAAAACAATAAAAATTCTCACGACGTTTCGACCATAACACAAACGGTTATCTTCTTTCAAATGTTTCTTGCCGTTGTTTTTTTCACACCTGATGACGACCGTTTGTGTTATGGTCGAAACGTCGTGAGAATTTGTATCGTTTGATATATATATTTTATTATTTTATTGTTTCCCTTAAACGTGACTATACCGAAAGAGCTAAGAATATGAATTACTGCAGTCACGAAAGCTTTAAATCAAAATTCATTGTTTACTTGACCAGGTAAATCCCACCGAGTTATTAGCTTCTTTTTCGGAAGCGACCTGGCCGCAAATGATAGCTCAACGAAGTGGCTCATCACGTGGAAATTTACAGCATCCATATAATCTAAATAATCTAGACGCACACAGATACCCATAGACACTCATAGACCTAGACTCACATGAAGACCCATAGACTCTGCAATATATTTTTTTCTTTTGCTGCTGCTGCTGCTGTGCTGATGCACCATGAATTTCCTGTGTAAAACAGAAGCCGGGCAAATGGCAAAACGGGCCCACTGGTGTAACTCAACACTCAAACCCAGAGAGACATTTGACTCATTGCCTCTCTCGCTAGCTCTGTACGACAAATGTGCCCACCGTTTCTGGACAGCATCTGGAGACGCGATATTCACACTGAGTGTCGTAGCCATATCATGACCACCACAGCATTCCAGTGAGTAATATACACTGACGGAATACTGTCTTCTTGTAGACGTATTGGCACACACATATACATACAAAGATCCCACATGTAGCCTTCAACTGACTGTTGGGGCGAATGCTGTGAGCGAGTAGCATCTATGAAGGCCGGCACGGCACGCCACCTTTGTCACCCCAAGTTTGATGTTCATACACACCGGACCAGGTACTCGTTTAAGGCTGAGTCGACCCAACGGGAGGCCCAGCACCAGTTCAGATAATCGTCACTGATGTCTGTAGCCGTGAGCGGGAATCGAACTCGGCTGGCCGGGTTCCTGGCAAAGCGCGCTAACCTCTGCACTCCCACGCCCATTCATAGACAAAGACAAAGATCAATCTAGATTTGAAGTTTTCGTGACTGCAGGGATCCATTCTCTTTGGTTCTTTCGGTAAAGTCACGTAGGTATAAAATATTATGATGATTGCTTGTGTTGCAATCGAAACGTCGTGATTCAATTTATTTTATATATTTTTTTATTTTATTTTATACCTATGTGACTTTACCGAAAGAACCAAAGAGTAAAGACAAAGATCTCCCGGTAAAGCCGTAACAGACTGTTGGGGCAAGTGCAGTTAGCGAGCACCTATGAGGTCCGGCACGGCACACGAGTGGCGATATTAACACATCGCACCAGGCACTCGTTTAAAGGCCGATTCATACTCACACGCACGCACGTACAGAGAACGCCGCTTATTTTGAGCACAGTGAGTAAACAGCGGAGACGTCGTGGGTAGAAGATTATGAAATCCGGCATGGGCGAGGAGGTTGTCTGTGTCATTGTTATTCTTTGCGAACGCCCAAACATGAATTAAATCATGTTCGGCGATGTCACCAGGGCGCACGCTGAATGCCAACAGAAAGCGTCGCATCGCATTACGCAGTTCACGTTGTTTTTTGGGGGTTAGGCCACATTGTAGGTTTCTTTTATTTATTTTTACACGCCAACATTCCTGTTCGTTAACCCATCCACCACCCGACAAATGGTGTCACGTTTATGTACAAATATTATTGATGCGCGTGCCGAGTTATTGATCAATTTCTGATCTATACAGCTCCTCCTCCCCATCCTCCTCCTCCTCCTCCTCCCAACTCCCCACTCACAAAGTCACTTTAAGATGTTTTTCTTGTTCGTGTTTTTGTTTTTTTTGTTGCGGTTGCACCCGATTCAAGAGCCGAATGGCTCACAGGGCTATACCAAAATAAACTGAAACTGAAAAACTCAAAACTCCCCTATCGGTGTCTGGTGCCTCGAGACTTCTCACGGCTGAATTCAACACCAACGCACGCTAACGACGTTTCGTTCGAACCCCTTGGGTCTTCATCGGGGAACGTGTGAGCGAGTTCAGAACTCGGCTTGCTGGGATCACGCACGTTCGAGGCATCACCCCCAGATCACCACTATCGGAAATGCCACGCTGTCCCCAATGGTGCATGTTATGTATATCGTTTATTGTAACATTTCAATCACAGTTCCTATGATCACTGTTACATTGCTTTTATAGCTTTATTTTGGTGATGTCGAAAACGTTTTTTGGTTTAGCCATGCTTGTTTGTTGTAGTACAGAGTTAGACTGATAACTTTAATCTGAATTGTTTTATGGTTGTTATTGTTTGACTTGCATCCCACTGGGATTTTTGCACACAGCGTTGATGTAAAGGTGCTTTTTCTGCAAGACTTTTGCTGTTTTTCCTGGATTTTTCTGTTTGCACGTAGTCACATTAAGATTTTGATTTAAAGCTTTCGTGATTGCAGTAATTCATATTCTTAGCTCTTTCGGTAAAGTCACGTTGAAGGAAAACAATAAAATAATCAAATATATATTTATTGTTATATATATTTTATTGTTTCCCTTCAACGTGACTTTACCGAAAGAGCTAAGAATATCACTTTAAGATGTTTTCTTGTTCATGTTTTTTGTTTGTTGCGGTTGCACCCGAGTCAAGAGCCGAATGGCTCACAGGGCTATACTTAATAAATGAAACTGAAACCTGGTCTCTCGGGTCTTCATCTGATTTAAACATTTAACTCGAGAACATTCGTCCCATAGCGGGCAACCAACGACAACAACCGCGGGCGCCCCGGTGGGAAATGGCATTCATTCGCGGCTCACATTTCAGAGATGAGCCCGTCAATTGCGGCCGTACGCCTGCTTACGTTCGGGAAATATTGCACAGCGGTGAGCATCGGTGACGATGCAGCACTGATGAGTCCCGCTAAGCGCGAAACCAGCCGCCAAAAAACAGTCCGTCACACTCTCTCGCTCTCTCTCTCTCTCTCTGGCACCACTGCTGATGCTGCTGCCCGTGTCGGCCGGCCACATTTGCTGACGTCTACCGTGACGGAGGCCTAAGACGAGAGGAGACCGCGGTGCAGTTCGACAGGAAACGGGGACGCTTTTTTGTTGTTTTTGTTTTGGTTTTTTGTTTGCACCACGCACAAAGGATGCTCTCGTGCGTGGCTCGCTGGTGGCTGCTGGCCTGGGCCCTGCACCACCAACTCTCCCTTTGGCACCACCGAAGTCTCACTCTTCCTCCTTAGGGTCACCCGCCCACCATCCCAAACAACAACAACTATTACTGCCCCCGCCCCCCCCCACTAAGCCGAGTAGAGCTTGTGGCCAGGCCTGTGCAGTTCCTCACCCCCCTAACCCGCAAGCCACGCTTAAGCTGCTTACAATAATGATCAGGTCTTCCGTCGACCTCGTGGGCACGGTCACTGTGAACTGGTGCCCCCCTCACGGTGTCTCCCTGTCCACCCGCCTGAGATTGCTGCGGTCCCGTGCCTTTGATCTCGGAGGCCCACTCAGATCGCGCTCTTCCCCTCTCTGACCCCGGCATTTGCAAGCGCTCCCTCCGTCACCCATTCTTAGAAGCCAGTCAGATGTTGGCGGGTTTTTTTTTTTACAGCATTCTCTGCATTATACGACGCTCTGGAAAGTTAGGGGCCGTCCATAAATGACGTCACGCACCTAGGGGTGGTGGGGGGGGGGTTCAGACATTTGTGACGATGTGTGACGAGGGAGGGGGGGTTTGAGAAATGTGACGTCACATCAAAATGCGCAACTTTAAATAAATATAGACAATACGTTCTACTTAATTAAACATACTTTTTATTAAGTGTTTTCTCCTACAACATCAGAGTGCAGTTAAATACGCACTACAATGACAATAGTTTAAAGCGATTTGAAGCAAGTTTTATATTTTTTTGGAGGGCGGGGGCAGAGCTTTGTGACGTCATATTTGAGGGAGGGGGGGTCTGACTTTTTGTGACGTCGTGTGACGAGGGGGGGGGGTTAAAAATCTTCAAAAATCGCGTGACGTCATTTATGAACGGCCCCTTAGACGAAACCCCGCTCTTGAGCCCGATGTTAAAGTTATAGGGATCTGATCACGCGCGCACACACACGCACAAAAGACAAAAGATCCCCCCCTATTATAGCCTTTAACAGACTGTAAGGGCAAGTGATGTTAGCGAGCACCTATGAAGACCGGAACGGTACACGAGGGGGTTAGTGACCACCACCACCACGCTCGACCGCCTTTGTCTCCCCAGTAGGGATGCTTACACACCGCACCGGGCACTAATTTGAGGCTGAGTAGACCTAGGGGAGGCCCAAGACCAGTTCAGGTAATCGTCACTGGTGCTGGCTGTGAGCTCCCCACACACGCGCATGCGAAAGCACACACGCACGCATACCGGATTATAAGACGCACCCCTAACCTTTGGTTTAAATTACAGGGAGAGCGCAGTGCCGAGTGAGAGAGGAGAGGCTGAGTGAGCGGGTGAGAAAAGCGGGTGAGTGAGTGAGTGGCTGAGCGAGCGAGCGAGCGATTAAGAGTGAGTGAATGAGCGAGCAATGTGAGCGGGTGAGTAAGTGGGTGGGTGGCTGAGCGAGCGAGCGAGCGATTAAGAGTGAGTGAATGAGCGAGCAATGTGAGCGGGTGAGTAAGTGGGTGAGTGAGTGGGTGAGCAAGCGAGTGAGCGAGCGATTAAGAGTGAGTGAATGAGCGAGCAATGTGAGCGGGTGAGTAAGTGGGTGAGTGAGTGAGTGAGCCAGTGAGCGAGTAAGCGAGTGAGAGATGCAGTGAGAAAGGAAAGACACCGCAGGCGAGAACACCAGGTCTGGGCGTTGGCCAGGTGCGTGAATCGAGGAATAATAGAGGTTGACAGCGGAGACGTTTGGGAACCGGTCTGCCCCTTCCATCCACCCCTACCACCTCCTCCCTCACTCTTCCCTCCTCCTCATAATCCCCACGCTCAGTCTCGTTTTAAACTCTCCTCTCGCAGGGTGAAAATCACTCGCGTCTCCCCCTGGGGCCTTCACGCGCGCGCGCACGTGGCTCAAACCGGATTTTAAGCTTCAGCCCACAATTGTCGTCGTCATCGTCGTCATCATCGTCGTCATCATCGTCGTCATCATCGTTATCGTTGTCATCATCATCATTATCGTCGTCGTCATCATCGTCGTCGTTATCGTTGTCACCATCATCATCATCAGCAGAGCCGATCGTCTAATCGCTCAAATTCGTCGTTCGCTCGAGTAGTCGGATAACAGTCAAACATTTGACAACAGAGGTCTGAGCTCCGCTTCCTCTACGTTGTGCCGCTGGACGGGAGGTGATGAGCGGAAGCTCGCCGACGTCATCGGCATCAATGAGCCCGCGTCACCGTGGCCGTTGCTCGGACGGGGGTTTCCTGCTTTGTGGGTGAGGCCCCGAGTCATCGAAAGCAGGAAAAGTAATCGATTGCAGTTTTTGGTTTATTGACTCTCCCCCCCCCCCCACCACCCCCTCCCCTCCCCTCCCCATGCAGGCTCAATCAACGAATCGTCCTGCCGGAGTCGCTCATCGTCAGCCTCGTCGCCGCCTGCCATAGTCTACCCACTGCTGGATGGTGGCGTCTTCGTACTTTCGCGGTCCATCAGCGGGCCCTGCAGTTCCACGGCCCACCTTGACGCGTGCTGCACGGGCTGACGTGTCTCCGCACGCATCGTTCATTCTCTGTGCTCGTCTCGAGGTGTAGAGCGGCGACGCGGGGTGGGTGGGTTGGTGCGTTCGCTCGTTTGGGGAGCGGTCGTGTAGCGGTTAGCGCTACGCTGCGCTATGAACCTGGCGACCCGGGTTCGATTCCCGCTCACGGCCAACCCACAGTGACGATTATTCTGAACCGGTCCCGGGCCTCCCCTAGGTCGACTCAGCATCAAACGAGTACCTGGTGATGATGTGTAAACATCGTCAATAGGGAGACAAAGGCGGCCGGGCGCGATGTTGGCCACCGACCCCCTCGTGTGTCGTGCCGGCCTTAATAGGTGCTCGCTAACAGCACTTGCCCCTACAGTCTGTTAAGGCTAAAGGGGGATCTTTGTCTTTTGTGTTCGCTCGCACTCGTAGGGAGAGAGAAGGGGGGGCAGAGAGGGGGGTAGAGAGAGAGGGAAGGGGTAAGGAGAGCAGAAAAAATATTTTGTTGGGTCTTTCATTTAAAAGGTGGAGGGGGGGGGGTTTACACAAAGCAAAGCATAAAAAAACGAAATGATGAATGGAGCAAAGTGCCGACTACACCGAACATCTTCTTGTTTCCTCTGATCGTAAAAAAGAGAGAGGAGAGGGAGAGAGCACGACTCCTCTGGTGACGCGAGCAGGAACCACAGACAAGCGGGGAGGCGGCAGCAGCAGCAGCAGCAGCCAGGCTGCAAGCTCTGCGATCCTCTATACATGACGACGTTTGCAGCCAATCAATGCGTTTACTTTGGGGGCCGCTCTGGCATCGGTCTCAACCGTGGCCCAATGCTCGTGCCCACGCCACGATTCCTCTCCTCACACACTCGGCCGTTCGCCTCACACGCTCACCCACCCATCCATCGCTCGCTCACCCACCCACCCACCCATCGCTCGCTCACCCACCCACCCATCGCTCGCTCACCCACCCACCCACCCATCGCTCGCTCACCCACCCACCCACCCATCGCTCGCTCGCTCACCCACCCACCCATCGCTCGCTCACCCACCCACCCATCGCTCGCTTACCCACCCACCCACCCATCGCTCGCTCACCCACCCACCCACCCATCGCTCGCTCACCCACCCACCCACCCATCGCTCGCTCACCCACCCACCCATCGCTCGCTCACCTGCTCAGCCGAACTTGAGGTTACGCAGAGCAATCATCGCCAATCTGCCTGCCATTCATCGACTCTCGAGCGAAGCTTGTGAAGCGGCTCAATTGGAGGGAATCGAAACTCGGGAAAACTAACAAAAAACTCAACACGTTCATCAATAAACACCGTGTGCGCGCGTGTGTGTGTGTGTGTGGCCTTAAAATAAAAATGTTTCTGGCAATGGCCCTTCTTCAGAGCGCATAGAAAGACCAGAGGGAGAGGATGGGCCTGATGAGAATTACATTTTAAATGTTTTGTTTTCTTATGACCAGTTTTTTTTAAATATGCATTTGAATAAATCTTGACTTAAAGCTTTCGTGACTGCAGGAATTCATATTCTTTGGGTCTTTCGGTAAAGTAACGTAGATAGAAAATAAATTAAATAATAGAAAACGACGTTTCGATAGCAGCACAGGCAATCGTCATCAGGTAGAACTAAATTTGAGAGAGAGACAAAACACAAACACGGAGACACACAGACAGACACACAAGCAGTTTACTCCGTATTATTGTACAGGTAAATTGCATTTTCAGGTCAATCCGGCGTGCAGCCGTTTCAATCGGGGTAAGAATATCAAATTTTGTCTATTTGTTTGTGTTTCTCCCTTGTGATGGGACTTTGTAGGATGAACGTTGAGATTTATAAGTGGCACGGTTGTGACCCATGACGTCTGAATTGGTCTGTAATAAGGTGATAATGGGTTGACAGGTACCAATTATCTGTGCACCAAAGCCAACGCAGTAGCAGCTGCAGTATCGATCCTTTGGTCATTGGCCACTATCATCATCATCATCGCCCCATACTTGAAAGATCAGGAAGCCCCTCCTCAACATGAGTCATGGAGGCTCCAGTGAGGCTTCCCCGGGTAACCAAATGTAACATATAATGATCACAATTTAGACATATGTTTTCCATCATAGAGGATTTTGGGTTCGATCACGTGAATATAAATGTGTCGTTAAACCCGCCACCACCCGACGCAGCCAACTAGCAAGGTTTGGCAGGTAAACAAAACGTGCCAATTCGTTACTAGTCGAGCACACCAGTTGTGTTGTAGATTAAAGCCACAACGTGACAAACCCATTCAAAGCACAGGCCGGGGTTAAAGGCTACTTAGCTTCCGAGATCTCACGAGATTAGGCGCAAGAAATACCGACGGTCCTTGGGTTACGAACCAAATTCGTTTGCCGAGCTCCGTTCGTACGTCGACCGGTTCGTAAGTCAGAATTACAATAATGCGCCCGTATTTAAATGCCCATACGGTCAGTGTTATGAAATGTGTTACGGTTCGACAAAAATCGAGACATTGTTAAACTCATGATTAAGACATTTGCATGTAACACTGTAACATACTGTATCGTAAAAAAAAAACATTAACAAAAGTAACATAAATATAAAAAAAAATACGTACAGTACTCTTTGGTTCTTTCGGTAAAGTCACGTAGGTATAAAATAAAATTAATTTAATTTATTTTAATTCATTTTATTTTATACCTACTACGTGACTTTACCGAAAGAACCAAAGAGTATGGATCCCTGCAGTCACGAAAACTTCAAATCTAGACGAAAAATAGAGTTTGATTTTCACTTACCTTGAGTCCTGATTGACAGCATTGTAGTCGGAAGGAGGGAAATGAGTCACCACAATTGCGCACACACGGAGCACGCGAGGCACGCGCGCACACAAAGACACCCCCAACGACAACGATCACACCCCGTGTAGCCTCAACAGACTGTTGGGGCAAGTGCTGTTAGCGAGCAGCACCTATGAAGGCCGGCAAGGCACACGAGGGGGTGGGTGGCCAAGGCCACACCCGACCGCTTTTGTCTCCCCAGTGACGATGTTTACACACCGCCACTGGGTACTGATGTTGGCCGTGCGAAAGAATCGAACTCGGGTCGCTGTTTCCGTTGCGCTGCGCGCTACCCGCTACACTACCGCTACACAAAGACAAAGATCCCCCATATAGCCTTAACAGACTGTAGGGGCAAGTGCTGTTAGCGAGCACCTATGAAGGCCGGAACGGAACACGAGGGGGTGGGTGGCCAGCACCACGCCCGGCCGCCTTTGTCTCCCCTAGTGACGATGTTCACAACACACCGCACCAGGTTACTCGTTTGAGGCCGAGTCGACCCAGGGGAGGCCCGGGACCGGTTCAGATAATCATCACTAGTGCTGGCCGTGAGCGGGAATCGAACCCAGGTCGCCAAGTTTGTAGCGCAGCGCGCTACCCGCTACACTACCGCAACGCTCACACTTTCCCACACACATGTCCGCGCGCGCACACACGCGCACACCTCACTCACTCCCAGCGCGAGGCTGACACATTACACCTCGCGGAGGAACGCTCCTCTGAACAAAACAAGGCTGTAATTATAATATATATTGGGGGGGACACATCCCCCCCAATATATATTCGAATATGCTCAAATGTTCCCCCCCAAATATATTGCTATAAAAAAATAGATGTATGTTTATATGATTGTGGTTATGGTTGTACTTTATTAATTCCTAATCTTTGCCATTACATACAATGAAACAAGAAAAGGTAAAAAAGTAAAAACAGAGAAATGTAATATAATACAGTATTAGACATTATTGTAAAAAAAACATTATAAAAAGTCCATCCTATGTGTTATTGAATTTAAATATTTAGGCAGGAAATGGCAGGAAATTCGTTTTCAAATTGAGAATTTTTTTCTGGGAGAAGACCCCCAGACTCCCTGGAAGATTTGGTCCCCCCCAATGTTGACTCCATGGCTACGGCCTTGGAACAAAATATGGTTCAGTTTGCAATCACGAGTTCGCGTTTTAAGTCAACTTTTTTTTAAACAAATATTTCATGGAAGCTGGTTCGTAATTACGATTGTGCGTAAGTCCGAGCGTTCGTAAGTCGAGGACCGCCCGTACTGAAAGCAGCTCAAGCCTCCTGTAGACCACGTGACTTCTGAGTGCCCCCCCTCCCCCGCCACTTCGAACCTCTTCCGTCTCCCCACCACCACCAGCTGTGAAGACAGACTCTGCTTCTCCTCCGCACAGCAGTGCTGAGGCACTCTCACACCCTCCCCCTTGCCTCTCCTGCACCTTCTCATCTCTCCTGCACCCTCTCAACTCACCTGCACCCTCTCCTCACTTCTCCTGCACCTCTCAACTCACATGCACCGTTTCCTCACCTCTCCTGCACCCTCTCAACTCACCTGCACAATCTCCTCACCTCCCCTGCACACTTTCAACTCACCTGCACCCTCTCCTCACCTCTGCTGCACTCTCTCAACTCACCTGCACCCTCTCCTCACCTCACCTCACCAAACCCCTCTGGTCATTTTCCTCCACTCTTCCATCATTTTCCTCTCTTTTCCCATTCTTCTTCTTCTCCCTTCCCTCCCACGTTCCCTTCTCTCCGCTCACCACGCCTTCCATGCTTGACTCTGCTTCCCCTCCCCGTGGCGGTCTAGCGACCACGGGGCAGACAAGTTGGGGTCGGCATTCATCAACCGCGCGTCTGATTTACAGCGGCGCACAGAGAATGGCGTGCAGCGAGCTTGCAGCAGGAGTCCGGGGGGAGAGGTGCTCACAAGGACACGGGGGGCATCAAACGTCGTAATAAAATGAAGAGAAATCGTCACGGCGTGACGCCGCAATTCCGAGAGGTGGACTCGCCTCAAAACACGAGCGATTGTGCGGAGAGATACCGGGCCCGGGTATGCGCGTGCGTGAAATGTTGACGTTAGAATAGCGCGGTTTGGATCTTTCACGAATGGTGATCTTTCACTTTAAGGTCAATAACGCTCGTGGCCACACACATCAAGAAGGGGCCTGGGTTCGACTCCCAACTTGCAACTGTTCTGCATAGAGTTTGTTTGTGTTCTCCCCCTGTTCTGCAAAGTGTTGGGTGTGCGAGTGAAAATGTAAGTGCCTGTGTGTGTATGAAGGTACGAACCCGGCGACCCGAGTTCAATTAACGGCCACCAAAACAGGTGGTGATTATCTAAATCGGTCCTGGGCTTCCCCGAGGTCGACTCAGCTTCAATTGAGTACCTGGTGTGATGTGTAAACATCGCTACTCGCGAGACAAAGGCGGCCGGGCGTGGTGCCATGTTGGCCTTCATAGGTCCTCGCTAACAGCACTTGCCCCAACACACCTGTTCAAGACTATAGGGAGATATTTGTCTTTGTGTAGTGACATTGGGGATGTCACTGTACAGTGCCGGCCCTAGAGAGGCACGGCGTTCGATGTGACGACATCGCAGACACCACAATGATGTGGGTGTAGTATCGGCCCGAGAGGGGCTCGGTGAGCGCTGGTTGATAGCGCTAGGTGGCACCACGCTTGGCGTGCAGTGCCAGCCCTACAGGATAGGGTGTGGGAGTGAGGTTACTAAAGGTCATGGCACCCGAGAGGACACGTGACCAGTTAATTCTACAAAGGGGCCCCAAGTGGGGGCTAGGGGTGGTCACGTGGACCAGGTCCAGATCCTGCTCGAGGATTCTGGAAGGTGGTCATGGCCAAGGGCAGAGCCAGCCATGCTGCAGAGAACCCAGAGGGACCGTAGTAGCTAGTTACATTGTAATTAGTGTAGTTAGCCTGATGGTCACCGCCATAGGTTGTTATTCTATTAAGGGGCAGTTACCCCGTGTGTTGGTGTTAAATAAATGTGTTGCCTCCAAGAGTACATCTGCGACTCAGTTGAACTCACGACAACTGGTGTCGGAAGTGGCCAAACGTTATTTTGTTAGTAAGATAGCCGAGTTAGATTATGTTTACGCGATGCAGACTACATACCAGGACGTTGGACGATGAGGACGACGAAGGCGTCATTCCGCAAACAGCCCCGGGGATGGCGACCCCGGACAAAGGGAGTGAGGCGCCGTCAGCGGAGCATCGCGTTGACCATTCCAGTGACAGCTCATCGCCGTCGGGGAGGGAGCACCGCACAGCCCGCTCCCGCCTCGCTGAACTCCTCGAGACCACGGCTTCGATCATCGCGGAGCTCGGCCGCGAAGAGCCAGCAGTGGAGGAGAGAGCACCCGAGCTGCGCGGCGTCGAGCATCCCGTCGCCGTTACCCACCAACGGGAAACCTCCGTGGCACAGCCCGCGCAAGCGGCCGCCATTTTGCTCGCGGAGTGGAGCTGAGAGCCCGCCAAATCTGAGACTACGCAAAGTTCACCTGTTGACATTCCATCTCTCAGGCGACGACTTCCTTTTATTCAATAATTTACAGCCGCCAGAGGCGACTGGGTAGCCTTCAAGCGCCGGTTCCAGACGAAGAGCGGCTTGACGGGGTGGACGGAGGCGGAGGCACTGAGAGCGCTGCCCGCCATGCTTGACTACAACGCCTTGGCGGCATTCCTCACCATCCTGCCGTCGGAGAGGGCCACGTTACATCACGCCTTTGCTCAAATGGCAGCAATCTACGAACCACCATCAAATGTGCACCATAAGTTCGCTGCACGGAGGAAGGGGGAGGCCGAGATGCCCCTCGCCTTCCGTAGCGCACTATTGGCGCTAGCAAAGGCTGCCTTCCTGAAGATGGACCATGACGGAGTCGACTCGAGAGATTGTTGACTTTGGCGAAGGACCTCAATATTGTCCTGCCGGCTATCGATGAAGAAGATTTGTCTTCTCTCAAGGTTGTAAGATGCATCCAGGCACACCAGCTCTTGCAACCACATAAAGGATTGGCGGCGTGTACCGTGCCTCGTGAGGCACGTGATACACCCGAAGATGTGGAGCCTGCGCATCGTCCCAAGGCGGAGGCTGGCGAGGGGACGGCATAGTGCGACGGGATGAACAACTTCGACGGCAAAAGACCTCTCCTTGTCCTGGGAGCGGGCTCGTCGTGTGATACAACTGCGGCCTGCCGGGACACATCTCGTCGGGCTGCCGCGTGCCTCGACGGCGCCTCCCCAGACCACCACTGTCGCCCGCCCGACCGTCCTCCAATCCACTATACCCAAAGGCACGTCGCGACACATCATACACTCGGCCCCTGAATCCACCTCATTGATAGCGTTTGGTCGGTTTTCATTCCCGTCGTGCGTCGGTGCGTGAGGGTTCGCAATTTGCTCGGTCAGTAGTCGGAGTTAGCCCATAGAGTGGTTGCCACGACCGCAGGTTCATCCGCTGTTATCGGATTAATAGATGGTGTTGAAATTAGAATGCTCGTCGATACTGGTGCGTCAGCGATTATCATTTCCGAGTTGATTTTTTACATCTTGCCCCCTAAAAGTCATACCCTATGTCCCGTCAGGGCTCCGTGCTTTGGCGCAAATGGTGTCTCATTGGGCATTATTGGGTATATAACAGTGGAGGTGTGCATTGGAGATATCAAATTAATGGGACCAGTTCTTGTTTCAACGTCCCTTGCTATTCTTTGCTTGCTCTGGACTAACTTTTTAGGGAAGATGCCTCTGAAAATTTTGATCAATTAAGGATGCCTTGAGTTACTATTGGGCCATCGAATGGCCTTTTTGCCTTCTCCCACTCAACTGTGCACGGCAAACGCTACCGTGCAAGACCGTACAGATTCCCCCTGGCACGCAAATGTTGGTTCCTTTACGATTTCGCCAGCCGCTAGACCAGCAGGCGACTGCGGGAGGAATCCTCTAGGGACCCTCAAATAAAGCCATTCGTGGGTTGACGTTAGCAGGGACCCAGACTCCGGTATCAAATGACCAGTATCACCCCTATTTTTATGGCAGATGCTTTGAGGTGCGTTCTGACCATGCAGCGCTCCAGTACGCGCTGCGTACTGAGCAGCCGTCTGGCCAACTTTCACGTTGGTTGGAAGTCCTCCAGGACTATTCCTTTATTGTTTCCTATCACAAAGGTACCCAACACACAAACGCGGATGCCCTGTCGCGATTACCAACGAGTGACGGGTGCGCGTGTTTTTCAGGCTCGGGGCACTGTAAGGCACCTGCCGAGGACTTGCCCCCTCCCATTGTGGTGTCGGCCGAGGTTGACACCTCTTAGAAAGCCGATGGTCCCGTGGCACGTGACGGCATTATTGGCTTAGACCATGCGGAGTGGGGGCGCCTCCAGCTTGAGGACACCATGTCAAGGAGGTTGAGGGGGGTGGGGATCGGCGGGGCATAGCCTCTGTCATCCTCAGGGGTGAATTGCTCATACATTTGGACGGAGGGTTGTGCCATTATAACAATGCTGTGCCTACTGCCCTGTGGGGTAATGTAATCTCGGCGGAGCACAAGCGATTGTTGCACCTGGGGGTGCATAAGACGCTAGCTACACTTAAGCTCGACTTTTTCTGACCTGGCATGGTGGAAGATGTCGCTAATTTATTGAAGGGGTGTGTGCAGTGCGCGCGACGGAAACCCCCCATCTAAACCCTGTTGTCCACCGCATAAATGAGCTGATCGCTCTTGATATTCTTGGTCCATTTACAATTACCCCTCATGGGAATAAGTATTTACTAGTGGGCGTCAAATATTTTTCACGCTGTTCGATGGCCTGGCCGCTTCCCAACCAGTCAGCGGCAGCCATCACCGAGGCATTTCTCGACAAGGGTGCCCCTGAGTGCCTTTTGACCAATCAGGGCAAACATTTTCTTCCAAATTGCTGCGGGAGGTGTGCGACTTGAAAGTACGTACGTCGCCATACCACCCCCAGACGGATGGGATGGTGGCTGCACAGGGCACTGACCTCCATGTTGAGCCATCAGGTCAGCGAGTCCCAGCTTGACTGGGACATGCATGTTCCCGGGGTCTTGACTGCCTATAGAATGGCTCCTCACGCGTCCACCAGCTACTCGCCATTTTTTTTTTATGTACGGAAGAGATCATGACCCCCCGATTGATGTCCAATTACGAGCCGCCCCAACCAAGGTTAAATCTAAAATTTCGGACTCCATGCGCTTTACCCTTCGGAGGCTTTCTGAAGTGTGCTAGGCTTCCAGAGAAAATTCCAATTCACGCCAATTGGCAAATGAGCGGCTGAGGGGTTCCCGTATTTCCGCACATGATTGGACTCCAGGTGACAGAGCCTGGCTGCACTGTCCACAGGTACCAGTGGGTACATCGCCAAAATTGTTTAAACCCTGGAGGGGACCGGTTGATGTAATTCGGGTCGATCGGCCCCAGTGCGTTCAAATTCGCTGTGGTCGGCGGAGTTGGTTCGTACATCCCTCTCGCCTTAAGCACCACGTTAATTAATCCAATCGCCACAACGTAGGGGCCGAGTGTCAGATGTGTCCAGCGAGCTGAGGTGTGTACCCGCTGAGGTTGGTCCTTAGAGAAGTCATGTGATCTCGTCCTCAGGTGCCGCGCGTTTAACGTCCCCCAAGCCGCCACCGGCGCCATCTCCACTGAATTCGGGAGAGGAAGACCCGTCTGCCGGGTGGACTGCTCTTCGTGAGGAGCCGGGTTCGACGGGACATTTTCAGATTCCCCCCGGGACCCCCAGGGAGAGTAAGCCCAGCTCCCCTGGGGGCCCGGTCCACAAGAACTCGATCAAAGACTCTTCGGTTTTCGTGATCCCCATTTCCACACACTCCCACACCGTCAGTTGGTTGTCGCACTCGGCAGGCCGTATTGATTTGTGCGAGCGGCGTCCGTGACTGCCTTACGTGGGGGATCGTGAGCAGCACCACACTGGACTTGCAATCCAGAGATCGCTGGTCCGATCCAATCTCGCCGGCGTGACAGTTGAAACAATGATGCAAGTTTCTTAAAATCACTCCCCCCCCTCCCCCCCTACAGCATCCTATCTACCACAGCAGTATAAACGGCTACACCATAGTTAGTCGCTCGGCAGGTTGCGTGCAGTGGGATAAAGTGTGGGTAACTCTCCCACGTGTTCCACGACGTCTGACCGGCGTGGAGGGTTAGGCCCGAGAAATGCCACCTACTCGAGAAGGGGTTTTCTCGAGCCGCTTCGTAGCGGAGGCCCATCGGTTCGGCGGTTCGACTCGAATTTCCCGGCGCGGCAATTAAAGAAAAAAATAAATGTTGCAAGTTTATTTTTGAAAAAGTCACCCCACGCCTCACTGCCTCGACCGCATCTGTACAAATGGATACAACACCACCACCACAGTCAGCCAATCGGCAGGAAGCGTGGTGGGGTAAAGTGTGAGTAGTACAACCTCTTTCAAGACGTCTGGCCAGTGTGGAAGGTCAGGCCAACATAACTTCGTCTAGAGGATCCAGCCAGCCTCTCTAGAGCTCCCTACAGTGGAGGCCCTTCCGCCAGCAGTGGTGTGAGAAAGCTATTGCAAGGGCTGCACCTTTGCTATATAATTGAATTGTTAATTTTTTTAATGAACTCACGTTGGACAGCACAGGACACGCACCCAGGGCGTGTGGCTGGACGATAAGATCTTGGTTTTTTTTGCTGTTTGTTGCGAGTTAATGTTGCTTAATCAAGCCCTATATTGTGATATATTTCTGGCATCTGTTCTGTCACTGGGAGATGAGAGTTGGCGAACCTTGGTGTTTTGTGACGAGATTATCTATCGCGCATATGCAAAGGTCACCGATGCGGAGATACGCCTTCAAAGAATGCACAGCGACTGCGGGCTTTGTAAAGGCACACAACTGTAGCTTCCTCAACGTTCCCCCACTGAAAATGTGGGTTTGTAAAAACACATATCAACAATAAATTGAAATAATGATACATTCCGACCATTCTCAATCCACCCATGGACGAAGGCCTCCCCCATGCTATTGCGGTCATGGGGGCTTCACTTAAATGGGTGATTGGGAGAGCAAGTGCGTGAGTGGGTGGGCGAGCGACTAAGCGGGTGGCTGAGTGAATGGATGGTGAATGAATGAGCGGGCGAGTGAGTGAGCGATTGGGTAAGCAAGTGCAGAGTGGGTGGATGGCTGATTGGGTGGGTGGATAAAATAGTCTGTGGGTGGCTGGGGGTGGGTGAGCGAGTGGGTGTGCGAGTGGGTGTGCGGGTGGGTGAGCAAGCGGGTGGGTGAGCAAGCGGGTGGGTGAGCAAGCGGGTGGGTGAGCAAGCGGGTGGGTGAGCAAGCGGGTGGGTGAGCAAGCGGGTGGGTGAGCAAGCGGGTGGGTGAGCAAGCGGGTGGGTGAGCAAGCGGGTGGGTGAGCAAGCGGGTGGGTGAGCAAGCGGGTGGGTGAGCAAGCGGGTGGGTATGTGGGTCAGTGAGTGACCCACCCAGATATGGCATCGCAACCTTCATGTGGTCATAATCCCAGCCATTCACATCTATAGTTCAACAAGATAATAATTTACAGTCCTTTGTCAATCCTCTGCTGGATGAATGCCTTCCCACGCTATGCTGATTATTGCACCATACTTCACCACCATGGTCGGCACGGGTTGGTAAAAGTGGTGGCTTCCCAGGACCGGTTCAGATATCACCCGTCACTCATGTTAGCCGTGGTCGGGAATCGAACTCAGTTCTGTGGTTTCATAGCGCAGAGCGCTCACCACTTCCACCAACACCACCACACTCCCCCCCACCCCCCGCACCAATATCTACACATCACCATCATCAGCCATGTTCAATCCACTGCCGGATGAAAGCCTCACCAAACCATTTCCACCTCTCACGATTAAACAATTGTCAGGGCGCCCTGCACGTGGGGCTGATTTCATAGCTCCATCTCCTGGGCGGAGGTCCTGTTGGATGCGTGCCCTCCCTTGGCTGAGACAACTAATTGACAATGGTAATGTTTTCAGGTGACATCTGTTGGCAACAATAAAAGCTTAATTTTAGATTTTAATTGCGTTGCGCTGGGGCAATTCCCATTGTAAATATTAATAGCAATGCCATTTAACCATCCAGAAGAACTTATCGTAATAATTATTTTAATTTGTGTTGTATATATCGCCCTTCGCGCGTCTCAGAGCGATGCAAGGTGACTCAGCACCTCGCCTACGAGCAGAACATGAGTCTGGCAGTAGAGGTCGATGACTTGCTATGTCGTCTAGGATGGAGAACCCCCAGTGGCAGCACCGGGCTTGCGAACGGGCACTAGTCTGCTGCCAGTAGCAAGGGGACGATGTTTGTTGCTGCTGTGCGTGCGACCCCAATTGAGTAATGCGCGCAGGAATTTATCAAATTCGGCAAATCTGAGCCGTGACGCCCGGCAACCCACGATGGCCTTCGCTTGCTCATGACGTCACGGGATATTTAAGGCCCCACTTCGAGTGAGGCAGACGGGTGGACAATATTTCAAACGGTTAATACCACAACGCAGTAGTAACTGGGGCGGCCTGCCGGATGCTAACCCCGAGAACTCTGTAAAACCGAAGATAAATGCGCCACTACATGTGATTACATGATGATTCATATGCTCATGAAATTGCCCCGTGACATTTTTGACAACTTAAGAAAATCTAACCCGGCGACTACCCCCCCCCCTTACCCGAAAGGCGTTGGCACAGTAATAACCTCCGAACAAACTGCGAGGCTCACTTATTGGGCGCTCGTGCCGGCGTGTAATGTATAATGTGCATAGCCAGGTGGTGTTGCGGGTGAAGGTATTGTGGACGGGTTTATTGTTTCCCCTTGCACTCCGACTTTATAATCATTCTGGAATTGAGACAGAACCTGAGATACAAGCTGGCACGGCAGCTGCCGAGTGGAATTCAAATAATCCTGTTGGGGATCCAGGTGGCCGATCGGCTCACATGGTGGGTGGGGCGGTTCATAATGGCCATGTCCGCGACGCTGAATCAGTACCGCTGAGAATATGGATTGGAATACAGGTGTCAGCCACCCAACCGCGATTACAAACCGCGTTCTTAAGGGTAGATAGTTCATGTACCAATCCGTATAGACTTGCACAGAAACCCATAGAGTCACACACAGACCCGTAGACTCACATAGAGACCCATTGACTCAGACAGAGAGCCATATGCTCGGATAAAAAACCCAGACTCACATAGAGATCCGTAGATTCACGTAGAGACCCATAGACTCAGACAGAGACTGAGTTGTGATTGAACTGGGTCCTCAATGGCTGCACAAGGACTGATGGATGCGCACACAAAAAATACATGTCAAAATTTTGATTTGTTACTTAAATCGGCTAACTGCCAGCTCTAAAAACTAAAAAAAGCTGCGGTTTGGCTGTCATGCGACAAACCCCTCTGTCACAGCGCAAGAGGCAATGGAAGGGCCCTCAGGAAGTAGCTCTGTGAAGTCAACTTCCACGCAAGGAGGTGCGCTACTTCCTGCAAGAGTTTTAGAATGGAGATGTCTTTGCCTCGTTATCCATGTATCCGTCTCTCCGCATAAATAAAAAATACGTAAATAAGAGTGTACATTTATATCTTTTTTTTTTTACAAAAGCCATTGGTTCCACGGCCTTCTGGGAGCGTATACACTGCACAGTACTCCTAATAGCGTTGGTTTAAAAAAAGGAAACCCCTAGACCGGTTTTGATATTCAACGTCTCATCAGCAGTCGGGCTTGCTTGAACACAATGCTGGTGAACGAATCGATGTCTATAGCCAAGATATGGATTTCAGGTGTGGAAAGATAACTTTGAGCACTCAAAGTACAGTAACTCCCTGCTCAAAAGAGCATCGATGCAGTATCGCTCATCTCGTGCCAACTGCCCTGAGCCAGTGCAGTGGTGGGCATTCCACATTCCTATGGCAGGTGCTAGAACGTCCATAGGAGACAGCCAGTGTTGGCGTCCCAACAAAGTGGTGCTCGTCATGTCATTAACCCCCGGAGGCACGATGATGGGCTGATTCAAAGGGTAACTAGAAATCGTTGCTTCATTTTACCACCAACAAGCCCGATAGACTACCAACAGACCCGCCACGCATCGGGACGTTCGGCCAACTCCAGCGAATGATCGCATGACAATCGCCGTATCGTGAGATGTGTGTGACATCTTATCGTATTCAATTGCACGGTCAATTATCGTTTCGCGGTAGCATTGCTACTGGGCTAATGACTGCGGTCAGCCCACGCGGCGTGCAGCGAGCGCTTGGCTGACTGATTAATGCATTGACACAGCGAGGCGATATTGACACAAGAGCGGTTGGGCACAAATATTTGCAGGTGATCACAAACTCGCAACACCTTGCGGCAATTCAAGAGCATCTCGCGGGTCTATTATGCAGTAGCTGTGGCGTGCAGGGAAGTACAGTACTGAAACATACAACAGTGACCCATTTAAAAACACCCCGCTGATTTTCAAAGGCCCTGCCAGCTTTCTTTTGAACGGGCGATTGAATATTGTGAATGCCGCGAACGCGATCGGCCCGTGTGAAGTGCGGTCGTGGGCCGTTTGAAGTGTGAGGATGAAGTCACGGGCCGTGTGAGATGAAGTCACGGGCCGTGTGATGATGAAGTCACGGGCTGTATGAGGATGAAGTCACGGGCTGTATGAGATGAAGTCACGGACTGTGTGAGGATGAAGTCACGGGCTGTGTGAGATGAAGTCACGGGCCGTGTGATGATGAAGTCACGAGGCTGTGTGAGATGAAGTCACGGGGCTGTGTGATGATGAAGTCACGGACTGTGTGAGGATGAAGTCACGGGCTGTGTGAGGATGAAGTCACGGGCTGTGTGATGATGAAGTCACGGGCTGTGTAAGATGATGAAGTCACGGACTGTGTGATGATGAAGTCACGGGGCTGTGTGAGATGAAGTCACGGGCCGTGTGATGATGAAGTCACGGGGCTGTGTGAGATGAAGTCACGGGCCATGTGATGATGAAGTCACGGGGCTGTGTGAGGATGAAGTCACGGGGCTGTGTGAGAGATGAAGTCACGGACTGTGTGAGATGAAGTCACGGGGCTGTGTGATGATGAAGTCACGGGGCTGTGTGATGATGATGTCACGGGGCTGTGTAAGATGATGAAGTCACCGGGCTGTGTGATGATGATGTCACGGACTGTGTGAGGATGAAGTCACCGGGCTGTGTGAGATGAAGTCACGGGCTGTGTGAGATGAAGTCACGGGGCTGTGTGATGATGAAGTCACGGGCCGTGTGATGATGAAGTCACGGACTGTGTGAGGATGAAGTCACCGGGCTGTGTGAGATGAAGTCACGGGCTGTGTGAGATGAAGTCACGGGGCTGTGTGATGATGAAGTCACGGGGCTGTGTGATGATGATGTCACGGGGCTGTATGAGATGAAGTCACGAACTGTGTGAGATGAAGTCACGGGCTGTATGAGATGAAGTCACGGGCTGTGTGAGGATGAAGTCACGGGGCTGTGTGATGATGAAGTCACGGGCTGTGTGATGATGAAGTCACGGGCTGTGTGAGAGATGAAGTCACGGGCTGTGTGATGATGAAGTCACGGGGCTGTGTGATGATGAAGTCACGGGGCTGTGTGAGGATGAAGTCACGGGGCTGTGTGAGGATGAAGTCACGGGGCTGTGTGATGATGAAGTCACGGGGCTGTGTGATGATGAAGTCACGGGGCTGTGTGAGGATGAAGTCACGGGCTGTATGATGATGAAGTCACGGGGCTGTGTGAGGATGAAGTCACGGGGCTGTGTGATGATGAAGTCACGGGGCTGTGTGATGATGAAGTCACGGGCTGTATGAGATGAAGTCACGGGCTGTGTGAGGATGAAGTCACGGGGGGCTGTGTGATGATGAAGTCACGGGCTGTATGAGATGAAGTCACGGGGCTGTGTGATGATGAAGTCACGGGCTGTGTGAGATGAAGTCACGGGCTGTATGAGGATGAAGTCACGGGCTGTATGAGATGAAGTCACGGACTGTGTGAGGATGAAGTCACGGGCTGTGTGAGATGAAGTCACGGGCCGTGTGATGATGAAGTCACGAGGCTGTGTGAGATGAAGTCACGGGGCTGTGTGATGATGAAGTCACGGACTGTGTGAGGATGAAGTCACGGGCTGTGTGAGGATGAAGTCACGGGCTGTGTGATGATGAAGTCACGGGCTGTGTAAGATGATGAAGTCACGGACTGTGTGATGATGAAGTCACGGGGCTGTGTGAGATGAAGTCACGGGCCGTGTGATGATGAAGTCACGGGGCTGTGTGAGATGAAGTCACGGGCCATGTGATGATGAAGTCACGGGGCTGTGTGAGGATGAAGTCACGGGGCTGTGTGAGAGATGAAGTCACGGACTGTGTGAGATGAAGTCACGGGGCTGTGTGATGATGAAGTCACGGGGCTGTGTGATGATGATGTCACGGGGCTGTGTAAGATGATGAAGTCACCGGGCTGTGTGATGATGATGTCACGGACTGTGTGAGGATGAAGTCACCGGGCTGTGTGAGATGAAGTCACGGGCTGTGTGAGATGAAGTCACGGGGCTGTGTGATGATGAAGTCACGGGCCGTGTGATGATGAAGTCACGGACTGTGTGAGGATGAAGTCACCGGGCTGTGTGAGATGAAGTCACGGGCTGTGTGAGATGAAGTCACGGGGCTGTGTGATGATGAAGTCACGGGGCTGTGTGATGATGATGTCACGGGGCTGTATGAGATGAAGTCACGAACTGTGTGAGATGAAGTCACGGGCTGTATGAGATGAAGTCACGGGCTGTGTGAGGATGAAGTCACGGGGCTGTGTGATGATGAAGTCACGGGCTGTGTGATGATGAAGTCACGGGCTGTGTGAGAGATGAAGTCACGGGCTGTGTGATGATGAAGTCACGGGGCTGTGTGATGATGAAGTCACGGGGCTGTGTGAGGATGAAGTCACGGGGCTGTGTGAGGATGAAGTCACGGGGCTGTGTGATGATGAAGTCACGGGGCTGTGTGATGATGAAGTCACGGGGCTGTGTGAGGATGAAGTCACGGGCTGTATGATGATGAAGTCACGGGGCTGTGTGAGGATGAAGTCACGGGGCTGTGTGATGATGAAGTCACGGGGCTGTGTGATGATGAAGTCACGGGCTGTATGAGATGAAGTCACGGGCTGTGTGAGGATGAAGTCACGGGGGGCTGTGTGATGATGAAGTCACGGGCTGTATGAGATGAAGTCACGGGGCTGTGTGATGATGAAGTCACGGGCTGTGTGAGATGAAGTCACGGGCTGTATGAGGATGAAGTCACGGGCTGTATGAGATGAAGTCACGGACTGTGTGAGATGAAGTCACGGGCCGTGTGAGGATGAAGTCACGGGCTGTGTGAGATGAAGTCACGGGCTGTATGAGGATGAAGTCACGGGCTGTATGAGATGAAGTCACGGGCTGTGTGAGATGAAGTCACGGGCTGTGTGAGATGAAGTCACGGGGCTGTGTGAGAGATGAAGTCACGGGGCTGTGTGAGAGATGATGTCACGGGGCTGTGTGAGAGATGAAGTCACGGGGCTGTGTGATGATGAAGTCACGGGCCACGTGAGATGAAGTCACGGGCTGTATGAGATGAAGTCACGGGCTGTATAAGGATGACGTCACGAGGGGCTGTATGAGATGAAGTCACGGGCTGTGTGAGATGAAGTCACGGGCTGTGTGATGATGAAGTCACGGGCCGTGTGAGGATGACGTCACGGGCTGTGTGATGATGAAGTCACGGGGGGCTGTGTGAGGATGAAGTCACGGGGGGCTGTGTGAGGATGACGTCACGGGGGCTGTGTGATGATGAAGTCACGGGGGGCTGTGTGAGGATGAAGTCACGGGCTGTGTGATGATGAAGTCACGGGCTGTGTGATGATGAAGTCACGGGCTGTGTGATGATGAAGTCACGGGGGGCTGTGTGAGGATGAAGTCACGGGGGGCTGTGTGAGGATGACGTCACGGGGGCTGTGTGAGGATGACGTCACGGGGGGCTGTGTGAGGATGAAGTCACGGGGGGCTGTGTGAGGATGACGTCACGGGGGGCTGTGTGAGGATGAAGTCACGGGGGGCTGTGTGAGGATGAAGTCACGGGCCGTGTGAGGATGAAGTCACGAGCTGTGTGAGATGAAGTCACGTGCTGTGTGAGGATGACGTCACGGGGGGCTGTGTGAGGATGAAGTCACGGGCTGTGTGAGATGAGGTCACGAGGCTGTGTAAGATGATGAAGTCACGGGGGGCACGTGATGATGAAGTCACGGGCTGTGTGAGATGAAGTTACGGGCCGTGTGAGATGAATTGTGGGAAGCAACAATCCAGAGTTCGCCGGTTTGAATCTCCTGGCACAGCAGTCGAAGAAATTATCAAAGTCTCTAAATCCACCCACGCAGGTCACGTTTCATGTGGTAGGCTGTGGGCACTCCTCTCGTTTCAATTATCTCTGCCCAGCGTGGCGGCGAGTACACCAAAAACACCCTCTAGAGTCTAGAGGGTCTCACTAGAGCTCCGTCTCGTTGCGTGAGCACGCAATTGCATGGCTGAGCCTTTACCTATCACGTGGTAAGTACGCGTAAACAAGGGCATGAGCGGCAGGAGTTGTGGCACGGATCGATATATTGATGCCCAGAATCTGGTTGTCTTCGTTTCCCTCTGAGTTGGTTCGTAATGGCCATGCGGGCACCTCTGAGTAAGTACCAAGCTGCGAGGTCCAGAGTTCAAGCCCCCACATTCCTGAATAATCGTCCCTAAAAACAGCATTCCTAACGGAGGGTTGTGACACTCCCAACCTCGCGGGGCTGCAACGAGGTGGCGATGTCACGACACTACGGCAAGTGGCTACTTGAACTCACTCGCGTGGAGATTTCGGTGTATTCCCCTCGTAGGCCTGGTGGATTCTCTCCCACGCGGAGCTAAACCTCTAATTCCGCGTGAAATTATTGGCCAAACATCCCAATCAATGTAGCAGCAAAAAAAATGTGAAGCTCTGCAATGCTTCCGTGGGAGAATAAATTGCGCTTTGATGTGCGTGTTAAGGTGTATGTCCAGCTATTGATGCAAATACAGTATGATAACACGAACAATGTAAATATTGCATACGACTGTAAGGCCAGTACGGGGCCTCGTGGCAGTAATGAATAACTAAAGCGATGGTAACTGACGGGGTCACGTAAGGAGAGTACAGGACTGAAGTGGTCGTACATAATAATTGAGGAGACAGGGACAGACAGGGCCCAATGAGGTGAGACAGAGTTCGGGAAAAGGGGGCGTGGCCGAGACCGAGAGGGGGAATAAAAGGTGGCGTGGAGCAGGGCTCTGGGCTGCTGCAACGGGGGGTCCGAAGCGACCGTGGCAGCCGTCATCATCTTGGCGTGGGCCGTCTTCATCATCTTGGGACGGGGCACATTATAGTCTTGGAAGGCTAGGGGAAGGCTTGGATATATACATTGTCTACGTGGCTGCTACGCCTTCGCTCCTATTGCGTCAGCCAACTACATAGGGAACGTCGTGCAGCAGTTACATAAGTTGCCCAGATGTACGTAGTCACTCGCGGTTATCCGTTAATATATCAAGTGAGTCGGGCGGACCTTAACAGAAATAAATAAATATATATATAATTCAAAAAGACAGTGTCTCTGAGTGCTACATTACACAATTATAATAATCACCACGTTTGTGCTCATGAAATGTAACATGCCAATGGGTCTAAGGGGCCGCCCATAAATGACGTCACGCGATTTTTGACCCCTTCTCAAATATGACGTCACAAAGCTCTGCCTCCCCTTCCCCAAAAAATAAAAGATGCTTCAAATCGCTTTAAACTATTGTCATTGTAGTGCGTATTTAATGTAGCGCTGCACTCTGATGTTGTAGGAGAAAACATATATTAAAAAGTCTATTTAATTAAGTGAGAACGTGTTGTCTATATTTATTTAAAGTTGCGCATTTTGATGTGACGTCATATTTCTCAAACATCCCCCCCCCCTCGTCACAAATGTCTGACCCCCCCCCCCCCCCTAGGTGCGTAACGTCATGTATAGACGGCCCCTAAAGGCCAAGGCATCAAGGCCACAGGATGCAGGGGACTGAACACTCAGGGCGCTGTAATAGTACAGTACAACAAAGTTGGTTACCCGACGAAATGAACGATCCGCGATGGGCCCAAATAAGGAATAAAAGGGTGCGTATGAAAAAAATAAGAATAGACGTTTACCCTTTCTGGAAATATAGCAGGAGGTGTTAAGATGTTCAAGCACTAAATGGATACCTTTTTGCAAGGAATCAAGTTCGCGTTAACCACACACAATGATTGTGGTGACCATGCAAACAAACACACTCTGAGAATATTATGGGCATTGTCTCTGACACTGATTTGCACCAGAAACAGCAGACTTCTTTAGGGCCTCGTCTCACCAGTGGCAAACCAGAGAACGCCACAACAAAGGCAATGCACTAGGAGAGTATTTATAGCTCGGGATGAGCAGTTACGAAATGGGACATTTTTTTGGTCAGTATAAAAGTAAGAAAAAATAAGAATATGTTGACTTAAAGCTTTCGTGACTGCAGGAATTCATATTATTTGGGCCTTTCGGTAAAGTCCCGCAGATAGGTTCAAATCGTTTGTTTTTCCTCCTGATGACGACCGCTTGCGATGCGATCGAAATGTCGTAGTGTTGTTATTTTTTTTGGTTATTTAGTGTTATTTTCTTTGAACCTATCTACGTGACTTTTACCAAAAGACCCAAAGAATAATAATAAGAATAGGTGTTACCCTTCTGGCAATAAAACAGGCGTTACGATGTTCAAACACGAACAGAAACCTTTTTGAAGGAATCAAGTTCGCATTAAGCAAGTGGGTGTGTCCTTGGCTGTAGGGGCGTGTCTCTGCCCATTATATTGTCTTGAGGAACCCGAATCAAGGTATTTATTGTATCCATTCTGCTCATTCGATCGGGCAGCCTTGTTAGACTATCGATTAATCATCGAAGGTTAATCACCGCGTCAATTCATTGGGAAGTGATCAATGGATCGAGCTTGTTAAAGGCTAGACGGGGGGGGGGGGGGGGGGGCTTTGTCTTGCGTTTGCATAAGGCGGGGGGTGGGGGGGCAGAGGAGCGACATTCACAACAACGAGCGGAGCACCGCGAGCATAAACCTCAGTACGCTGGCACAAGAGGAAGGACAAGCTGGTGCATATGCCAGTCATCTCAGTCGACCCATGGCACCTGCGTCTGTCCCGTGAGCTCCTGCTGCCAGCGAGCCTTCGACCCTTCACGTGGCCTCAAAGTGCACCTAGCCTGGCACAGGCCCCGTGGTGACGTCACTGGCCCTCAGTGGCGAATGGCGGCCCACGTTGTTGTTGTTGGTGGTGGTGGTGGGAGCGGGGTAGAGAGGGCTGCGTGGAGGAGAATAGAGGAAGGCGTCACGGGCGACAATGGGATGAAACGCTGGCTTTGATATTTATTTTCTCACAGTTGAGGCGCGTGCCTCGCGAACAATGACCAAGAGGGTTCAGTCTCATTGGCGCAGCAGCAGCAGCAGCGGCGGCGGGGGCGGCGATCTCTCCGATCGCGTTCGACGTCACAACTGAATGTTATTTCTACGCAAGAAAAGCATTCTTCCACCGCTACAACGACAACCCGCACCGAACTCGCCGTCTCCGGCGCATTGTGTTCGTAGCTTTAGGCGAGGAATGTTCAGCGTTTTCGTTGCCATTTTTATAAGAACGTGCAAGATGTCCTCAGACAAAAGGGACGCCTGAACGGACGGACGGTGACGCAATGAAGCCGAACTTGGCACCTGCCTGCGCCGTGGACCGGCGACTCGCCAGCCCCGCCCGGCTCACCAGGAGGGGCTGGGAACAGCGGCAGCAGGGAGCCGAGAGCACGGACGGTGCCGGGAGAATGGCTGGGGCTGAAGTTGGGTGGCAGATCATTGCAGACCACGTGGGCAGCGAAGGAGAACGAGCGAGCGAAGGTTGATCATGGTGGTGGTGGTGGTGGGGGGGGGGGGGCTTCGACAGAGAGGCATGTTGATGAGGATGGAGCAATCAACTCACAAATGGAGGAGACGATAGGCTGACTTAATCCACCGTGGGGGTTCCTTGAAGACAAACGACCCAGTTTCTTATAAGGCGCCGTACATAAATGACGTCTCGCGATTTTGGACGACTTTTGACCCCACCCCCCACCGTCACACGGCGTCACAAAAAGTAACCACCTCCCCTCAAATATGACGTCACAAAGCTCTGCCCCCCCCCCAAAAAAAACATGCTTCATATCGCTTTAAGCTATTGTCATTGTAGTGCGTATTTAATGTGGCGCTGCACTCTGATGTTGTAAGAGAAAACATGTATTAAAAAGTATATTTAATTAAGTAGAAAGTGTTGCCTATATTTATTTAAAGTTGCGCATTTTCATGTGATGTCACATTTCTCAAACCCCCCCCCCCTCGTCACACATCGTCACAAATGTCTGACCCCCCCCCCCTCTAGGTGCGTGACGTCATTTATGGACGGCCCCATAGCCGGTGTTAGCCGCTCAGTTCGAATTGTCTTGTTCCATTCCTGTTGCTCTATGCCCCTGTACCAATCCCGCTCTGCTGTAATGCGCACTGATGCCTACTTTATTGAGGGCGATATTGGCACGTTAAATCATAATTTTTCGTGGGTGATCACGATATAATTTTCTCCGATACCAAGATTCTTTGCAAACCCACGGGTTTTTATCAGAGATTTGTTCACGAGGCAATTCAGATTTACAAACACAGACGCAATTTCAACCGAGAGGATGGTTTCACATTAAGCAACCATTGGAAAGATGTTCTGAATCAAACCAAACATTAAACTAATTTTCAATGGTACAGTATATTTTCTCAAGTAGTGGTATCCCAAACTTTCGCAGCTGCTTAAATTCCCTTTTCACACCATCAATATGTAAACTCCCCAGCCTCCCCCCCTCGCCGGTCTGCATATGTTCACCCCCTGTACATCGTTCATTATGCTAAGTCCACCAATTAAATGCTAATTTTTATGCTAATTCCTTTGTCAAGGCGCTCTGCTTCCTCTCACACAGCTTAAAGGTCGCGGTCTGAGCTTGGCTGTGTTCACTCCAGCGCTGTCCTCTAGACAGTCTGGTCCCTTCACCTGATGAAGGCCACTTGTGTTGTGGCCGAAACGTCGTGAATTTTTTTTATTTTTTGTTGTTTTTTTACGTGACTTTACCGAATAGAACCAAAGAGTTTGATTGAGCGATTTAGTTGTGTGTTCAGGAGCCGCACTGAGTCTCAGGACTCTCTCTCATGATGGGTCCTGCTGCTGCTGCTGCCGCATTGGCTTTTAGATGTAAGAAGATGTATTCAGCCCCAATGAATGACGAGATTTGTTTGTCATTCACGTGGGAGGAGGAAACGGGAGCACCTGGAGAAAACCCACGCCTTGTGCGAGGGGGCAACACGCTATCCCCCGTACAGATGGAAGCAGATATGATTCGTTCACTTGCTGTACTGCCTTCTCCTGTACAATGGCTTACATGTATAGGCTCATCACGGGGTACAATAACGCAGGATTATCATTACGGATAGCCGTACGTAATCTATGGCTGCGGGGTTTGGGAGTACATGTTATGTATATCGTTTGTTGTTGGATTTGAATCACAGTTCCTATGATCATTATTACATTGTTTTTGTGGCTTTATTTTGGTGATTTTGAGGACGGTTTTGGTCTGGCCATGTTTGTTTGTTGTAGTACAGAGTTGGCCTGATAACTTTAATCTACATTGTCTTACGGTTGTTATTGTTTGACTTGCATCCCACTCTGGATGGGCGGTGTATCATTGTCCTTGACCAGGTCAATAAAGCAGAGGTGTAGGTCCTGTCGGCGTTCTCTACACCTCTGCTGTGCATGGACAAATTAAATGGCGTCCGTGCCCGTTGAAATGCGGTGTTTTTTTCTGGAAGACTTTGCTGTTTTTTCCAGGATTTTTTCTGTTAGCGCGTAGTCACTTTAAGATGTTTTCTTGTTCATGTTTTTGTTTTGTTGCCGTTGCACCCGAGTCAAGAGCCGCATGACTCACAGGGTCATACCTAATAAATGAAACTGAAAACTGATCTCGTGCTGGTGCGTTACTCCCATAATCGGGCAAATTGGTTAAACCTGAAGTCCTGGGTGGAAGAATTTGTGTGAGTTTAGGTCGTCGAGGTAAAGGTCGCAGCGCTGCGATCCGCTTGCTGTCGCCCCCCCAGTGCTGCTGCGGTAACAGCGGGGATATCTTCAGCCGTCGCGAGTTGGCAGCGGCGAGCAAACAAAAGCGGCAGGGCAACGCATCGTTCCCCGCGCGCGGTGCCTGCCCGCCCTGCCCTCTCGCCGTGGGCACCGTAGCCACGGTGTGGCGGGGGGGGGTGCGTACGGGCCAACTCGGGACCCCCTCCGCGTGCCACGGAACGAAGCTTGAGGCCCCTGGGCCAATCGTGGCGCATTCGCTTCACTCGCACCTGGACTGTAACATTCTCTGCTGCGTCGGTGGTAGGTGCTGGTGGGAGGTGGTGGGAGGTGGGGGTCCTGCTCGGTCGTCGCAACCTCCCAAGTATCCGCCTAAAGTCATGAACCCTCTCTCGGAAAGCGTTTCCCGAATCTGGTCTTAGCCACCCCTTGCCGCTCGCCCCCACCGCCGCTAACCCCCTCCACTGCCATTGACGTATAGCGCCCTGCAATCTCGCGATGAAATGCGCATCTACTATATAAGCTGTGATCATCATTATTATCATACATTTGTTTTATATATATTATTATTATGAAGAGTCTGATTAGCGACACTGCAGGCGAGAGGAGAGTTGAGACTCGTTGTGGCGCAGGCCGACAGAGAGCCTCGCTCATCACGAGGCCTCGTCTGGTCCGCGCCCGGCAGCGAGGGGCGGTGACCCTCGACGTGCCAGGTGCTCGCCGGGCCGGCCACGTGCGTCCAGAGAACAAGAGCCAAGCTCTGTGGCTCCCCGATTGATTGGCCGCCGTTGCCGCTCGTCTGTGACACAGTTGAGTTAAGACTGCTCCGGATTGCGGATCATCTGGTTTCATTAGACGCATACTCCCCCCCCCCCTCCCCCCTCTGATAACCCGTGCCCGCTGACACACATCTGGTCCACACGAAGACAAATATCGCCCATATAGCCTCTTAAACAGACTGCTGGGGCAAGTGCTGTGAGCGAGGTGGCACCTACGCAGGCCGGCATGGCACACGAGCGGGGTGGGTGGCCAGCACCAGGCCCGGCCGCCTTTATCTCCCCAGTGTCGATGTTTACACACCGTGCCAGGTACTTATTTGAGGCTGAGTCGACCTAGTCGAAGGCCAGGACCGGTACCGACGATTATAATGGTTGGCGGTGTCCGTGAGCGGGAACCGAACTCGGGATCGCCGGGGCTTTTGGAGCGCAGCTGCGCCAACCGCTCCCCAACATCTCGTTGCGGGTCACAGCGCGTGCCGGATCAAGGCGTGGGGGGCTTTAGGGGATCAGCCTAGGGGCCTCCGCCAGCTGGAGGGCCTCCAGAGATGAAGTGAAAAGTTTTTTAATTTGTGAATGCTGAATTTTATTTGTTGTTAGCCTTGTAAAAAATACATTTTATTTTTCTTTAACTTTGTTTTCCTTTTGAAAATATTACTGGGGGGGGGGGGGGGGGAGCTCACAGTACCTGTAGCCCCCGGGCCTACACAATCTGAATCCGGTCCTGGTCACAGAACGGGCTGACATACGCGCCATGGGCGGTAGACCAGGTATAGGGCAGGCACTGAATCATGGCATTATTATCGAACAAATATCCACCGCCCATCTGTCCCTCTCCGCCTCGCCACCGCCCCAAACCGAGACCGACTCCATCCTCGGGGCAATGGCCATGCCAGAGTGCAATGTGCACAGACCTCTGTCAATTCACTGCTGGATGAAGGCTTGCCCGGCGCTGTGTCAGTTATGGAGGCTGTTTGACCATAGTTGGTTGGTCAAGGGACCGATCCTGCTCACCTGCGTCAAGGATCTGCTCGGATACCACTCGCCACTGATGTGAGCGGGCTTGTTAAAACAGTGCAACAACACTGAGCCACCATCCCCCCTCCCTCCCCCTACTCCGTCTCCGCCAGTTAATTGCATACATTTGACGATAACTCCAAAATCGAGGTCTTTAAATGTTCCCAAACATTTGCTACGCCGTACGGGTGGAATGTGTTTTACTTTGGCACCCATGCCCAAAGCACAATGCGGCCGGTGCACTCATTGACTCAGCGTGCCCTTCAAATGCCACTGCCTCCGGCAGGGTCATCGTTAACGAGGCAAAGGTGGTGCCCTGCAATTGGCTATCGCCCGTCCTGGCTCTGGACGGGCGGCGTATCATTTTCCTTGACCAGGTCAATAAAGCAGAGGTGTAGATCCTGTCGGCGTTCTCTACACCTCTGCTGTACATGGACAGATTAAATGGCGTCCGTGCCCGTCTGAAACCACTTTGGGGCTCCGCAAGCTACTCCGAAACATATCTGGCAAGTCGATGTTGCATTATTCTTGCCAGGACCTTTCCCGGGCACGCTTAGAAGGGAGATACCCCGGTAGTTGTTGCAATCAGTGTGGTGCCCCCCCCCCCCACTTAAAATAATGGGGACCACCAGGGCATCCTTCCACTGCTGAAGAACCCGTCCTGTGGAACAGACCGGTCTGAATGATATCAAATAGCGCAGTGTGCATACAAGCTCCACCCTCAGCAGTTCGCTTGGGAGGTAATCTCTCCCCGGCGCTATATCTGGTTTTCAACACTCAGTCACACTCCACTCACTCACACGAAGTAACACTTTCACACACACACAAAGACAAAGATTCCCAGTTTAGCCTTAACAGACTGTTGGGGCAAGAGCTGTTAGCGAGGACCTTTAAAGGCGGGCACGGCGCACGAGGGGGTGGGTGGCAAACAACACGCCTGACCGCCTTTGTCTCCCTAGTGGCGATGTTTACACACCACACCAGCTACTCATTTGAGGCGGATGTGACCTAGGGGAGACCTAGGATCCGTTAATATAATCGTCAATGGTGTTGATCGCGAGCGGGAATCGAACTCGGGTCGCCAGGTTCGTAGCGCAGTGTGATAACCACTCCTCACTCACGCACACACACTCACTCGCACACTCGCTCAGAATTACACGCTCACTTACGCTCACTCACTCACACTCACTCACACACTCACTCGCACACTCACTCGTACACTCACTCGCTCAGAATGACACGCTCACTCACACTCACTCACACACTCACTCACACACTCACTCGCACACTCGCTCAGAATGACACGCTCACTTACGCTCACACTCACTTAAACACTCACTCGCACACTCACTCGCACACTCACTCGCTCCGAATGACACGCTCACTTACGCTCACTCACACTCACTCACACACTCACTCACACACTCACTCGCACACTCGCTCAGAATGACACGCACACTCACGCTCACTCACACTCTGCAAATCGGGAGATCACGCGAACTCCAAATAAACAACAGGCATCGCAAGGCTCCGCGCGGCTCGAATCCACGCGTCCTGCGCACCGGGCGAGGGAGATGACCTCTCCTCGCCACTGCTGCACGAGGAGACGCGTGCGTGGAATTGCGCCGAGGGAGCGAGAAAAAGGAAGACGCCGAGGAGATGATGCACGCACGCTAATAGCGGCACCCAAACTGTGAAAAGAAATGTGAGTGGGGGGCTTGGGCACGATGCGTCAGCACCAGAAGGGCAATGGTTGCTGGTCAATAATAATATTCATCATTATTATTATTGAATGGCAGCCGAGGAATGCAGCGCGTTTCGCGATGGTTTATTTGCATCGCATACAGGGTGCTTTAATTTTTGTTTGAACACTTAATGGAAAAACCGACGGATAATACACTGTAACATGATAACAAATAGATGTTAATAGCTCCAAGAGTCTCCACTTGTTCGTCATCGTTGTCAGCATGCGCCTGGAATCTTCTCCAAAGCCCGGAGGCAGCAGCACATGTCACGTGGTATTGTTGCAAATTCTCTGAAGTGTTCATATTTTTTTGAAGCACCCTGTGTATATTACCGGGCCTTATTCAAGAACGTCGGCATGATTACATCGATTGCGGATATTTACGAGCGTGTATTACACGTTTGCCCAGCCTTTCTGTTTTATGGTTAAATTTAAACATCACTCACTCGTCCGTGTTGGAAAATACCAACAACAGTGAATCATCAGTTGGTCCCCACCCAAGCAGTGGATTCACGAACAGCCACACGGTGACTTCTGGTTCAAAGGAACCACATCGAGGAACACCCCTGCAGAGCCGCTGGGGGAACATTCCACATTCCTATGGCCGGGGAAGCGAGTCTCTGCGTCGGAACAACCACGAAGTGGTATTTTTCGATTTAAAGCTTTCGTGACTGCAAAGATTCATCTTCTTTGGTTCTTTCGGTAAAGTCACGTAGAATGAGAATAAAATAATAAATTGATAAAATAAAATAACACAATAATATTCTCACGACGTTTCGGCCACAACACAAGCGGCCTTCATCAGGTGAAGGGACGAGACTGTCTGGTAGGACAGCGCTGGAGTGAAAAAATCCACGTTCAGATCACGACCTTTAAGCTGTGTCAGAAGAAACAAAGCGCCTTGACAAAGGAATTAACATATAATTTAGCATTGAAATGGCCGAGTGATTAGCTTGTGACTGGTCACAGAAATGGCTATGTTAAAGTTAAAGCATACACATCCGCAGAGGCCATTTCAATGCTAAATTATATGCTAATTCCTTTGTCAAGGCGCTTTGTTTCTTCTGACACAGCTTTAAGGTCGTGATCTGAACGTGGATTTTTTCACTCCAGCGCTGTCCTACCAGACAGTCTCGTCCCTTCACCTGATGAAGGCCGCTTGTGTTGTGGCCGAAACGTCGTGAGAATATTATTGTGTTATTTTATTTTATCAATTTATTATTTTATTCTCATTCTACGTGACTTTACCGAAAGAACCAAAGAACACGAAGTGGTAATCATATTTTTTTGGATCAACCTTGTCAGTGCCTACTTTAGGACAGACCAATTCAGACCTTATTGGTCACCCCGTGCCCTTATAAAGCCCAACGTTCATCCTACAAAGTCCCACCACAAGGCAGAAACACAAACAAATAGACGCAACTATATTTATTGGCCGTATTGAAACGGCTGTACGCCGCATATACATGAAAACTCAATTACCCTGAACAAAAATGCGGGCAAACGGTACTGTTTAACAGGTATGAACCATGGAGGAATGATTTTCTGAGAAACAACCCTCAGGCAGAATTTCAACCTCGCATGCCGATTTGTTGCATTCCGGGCGCAATAAATCATTGCACCCACGACGACCGCGATATTATTAACATATATATTATAATTATTATTTAATCGCGTGCCTTATTTGTTCTACGTGCCAGGACAAACTGATTTATTGTCAGTGGAGATTGTGGCGTGTTGCTGCAGCTGGGTCAAGATGTACGAATATGCATGCGCTTACGGTGCAGTGCTCGTGAAACATTAAAAAATCTGGGCAAGCCTTCATCCAGCAGTGAATTGACAGAGGTCTGTGCACATTGCACTCTGGCATGACCATTGCTCCGAGGATGGAGTCGGTCTCGGTTTTGTGCGGTGGCGGGGCGTAGAGGGACAGATGGGCGGTGGATATTGGTTCGATAATAATGCCATGATTCAGTGCCTGCCATATACCTGGCCCGTTCTGTGACTAGGGCCGGATTAAGATGTTGTAGGTCCCTGCACTTACAGGTACTGTGAGGTCCGCAGTAATATTTTCAAAAGTTAAATAAAAAAAATCAAATCTATTTTTACAAAGCTAACAGCAAATAAGGCGGGCGCACGACGGCCGCGCTGCCCAGCGATGGTGAAACAAAAAAGGCAAAGGTGCAGCCCTGCAATAGCCCGGCTCGCGTCACTGCCGGTGGAAGAAACTCCACGATCGCATTCTGAGAAATGTCGAGTGAGACAAAGGGGAACGGAAATCGGACGGGCGGCGCCGCGTCTGAGTGACTGGCTCGCGATCGAAAGTTTTTGAGTTCGAATCCTGGACAGGGTGTGGGGTGGGGAAGGCCGTTAGGGGGTTGTTTGACGCAGCCCATCATCCATTCCCTCCCTCCCTCCCGGGTCGATTAAATGTGTACACAAGTCAATAGTGGTGAGACACACCCCCCGCCATACGACTGTGGAATTTCCTCCACTGGTTCAGATGAGCACCAAATAATGCTTGGATACTCGTGTGAGCACAAAATCACTTTGACTTTAAGAATGGCAGCAATGCCAAATGTAGATAATAGTGTGTACTATAATGGCAATAATATTATCATTCTGCTCGTTTACCCAGGGAAAGGCTTACCGAGTCTCGAGACTGAGTTTGAGTCATTTCTCGGCACTGGGATATACGTTGGCCCATACTACCAACCAGTAATCTAATTTTGGTCAATGGTTTTCGGCTCAGATCGCGTAATTAGTATGTGTGCCGTAAACCCTCCTCCAACCGACGCAACCGATTGATAAAGCTGTCACGTGATCAACAAACGTGCCTACTGAGTGTTACAGTTTCAGCAGCAGCAGCAGCAGCGGTGTGTGGGAGAGAGATCTCTACTGCCTGACGATGCTGGTCGATACTCTTTGGTTCTATTCGGAAAAAAGTCACGAACGTAAAAAATAAAACAACAACAACAAAAAATCACGACGTTTCGGCCACAACACAAGCGGCCTTCATCAGGAAACCCACCCACACGGATTCTTACTTGAAGCCTGATTCCCACCACCACCCAGCTCAGAAGAATTATCTCATCAAAACTTTATACCATAGGGCTCATTGCGTTTCGGACCAACACCACCTGACCAGTGAATTCAAACATGTACACCTGGCCCTCAAAAGGAATGGATACTCTGACCGTACCATCCGCCAAGCTGTTTCTCCCTCCATACAGAAACAACCACTTGATACTCCGGTCAAAACCATCACACTACCATATATAGCAGGCGTTACTAAAAAAATCTAAACAAACACAAGATCCAGGTCCGGTTCAATACAGTACACAAAATTCGTGATCTGATCCCATCTGTGAAGGATGTCATTCCTGACTTACAGTACCCCGGGGTTTACAAATTGAGTTGTACCTGCCGTGATTGCTATATCGGGGAGACGAAGCGACATGTCTCTGACCGAATTCGCGAGCACAAATCAGATTTGAAACACGGCAGAACGAATTCTTCTGCCGTAGCTGATCACTGTTACAACGCTGTGGGTGATCACGATATAATTTTCTCCGATACCAAGGTTCTTTGCAAACCCACGGGTTTTTATCAGAGATTTGTTCACGAGGCAATTCAGATCTACAAACACAGACACAATTTCAACCGAGAAGATGGTTTCAAATTAAGCAACCATTGGAAAGATTTTCTAAATCGAACCAAACATTAAACTAATTTTTCAATGGTACAGTATATATTTCAAGTAGTGGTACCCCAAACTTTTGCAGCTTCTAAAAATCCCCTTTTCACACCACCAGAATGTGGACGCTGCCGTGCCCTCTCGCCAGCCTGCACAGGTTGACCCCCTCCCTACCTTTCATCATGTTAAGTCCGCCTATTAAAATGCAATTTTTTATGCTAATTCCTTTGTCAAGGCACCTTAATTGCTCTCACACAGCTTAAAGGTCGCGGTCTGAGCTTGGCTGTGTTTCACTCCAGCGCTGTCCTCGAGACAGTCTGGTCCCTTCACCTGATGAAGGCCGCTTGTGTTGTGGCCGAAACGTCGTGATTTTTTTTACCTATGTGACTTTACCGAATAGAACCAAAGAGTATGGATCCTTGCAGTCAAGAAAGCTTCAAATCTAGAATTGGTCGATGAGATTTCAATTATGCCATCTGACCCCAAATAAATACATTATTAATAAACACATTGCACGAGTGTGTGTGTATGTGTGATTGTGAATGTGTGATTGTGAGTGTGTGAATGTGATATGTGAATGTGTTTAAATGTGAGTATACGAATGTGCGTCTTGTTAGCACGCCGCGCTACGAACCCGGCGACCCAAGGTCGATTCCCGCTCGCGGCCACCAACACTAGTTACGAATGTCCGAACTGGTCCCGGGCCTCCCCTAGGTCGAATCAGCCTTAAATGAGGGAGACAAAGGCGGCCGGGCTTGGTGCTGGCCACCCACCTCCTCGTGTGCCGCGTTGACCTGCATAGGTGCTACTCGCGAACAGACACTTGCCCTAGCAAGCGTTAAGGCTACACGGGGGAATCTGCGTTTGTTATTTATTTGTTAGACGCAACACGCACGCATGGCTCTGCCCGGCGTGACATCGCAGGGGCCACCCAGCCTCATCAACGACAAATGAACACCGCGCCGTGGGCAGGGCGAACGCAGAGGCATGGTGTAAAAATGTCAGGGGCGCAGCCCACGGGTTCCGTGATGAGATGACGGCACGGGCGGTGGGACTGACGCAAGGCCGACACGCGCATAAATAAAGGGGCCCAACTTCTCACAACACTGGACGGGCGCGCGAAATTTACAATTGTCCAGTGTCCTTTATTGAAACCAGGTGACACGTGGTTACACGGAGACGTTGTGTGGTGATCGCAGTCGCGGTGTGGGTGGGTGGGTGACGCTCTGCTCTGTCGGAGTGAACTCCTGTGACCCGACTTTCGGATTCCTTTCTAACGAGCAACGTCAGCGGCGGGCTCGGAGCCGAGCCGAGTCGGTCTTGGTTGGCGAGACCACCCCCCCCACCCCACCCCCGATTCGCTAAACTCGCAGCGACCACCGTGGTGAAGTATGGTCAAACGACCCCCGTGGCTCGGGTTGAATGTCACCCTCCGCCCTACGGCCTTCACTCCTCTCCCAACAGATACAAAAATGCCTCAGCCCGGATGCTTCTTACCCCCCCCTCACCCCCACAATGCTCAAACTGCTGCTCTACTTTCCCAACTCCACTGTCTCCCTGTCGACTATCGCTGTTTAAGTTGCTCACTGTAATCGTGTGACATCTCTCTACGGTTTCGCCCCACACCATGCCTCGCTTCTCTGGTATCTCACAGCTCTGTCTCATCTCGTCCTTCCTCTGCGCTCACAATCTCCGTGGCTCCCTCGCCCTGCTGTGCCCAGTGTCGCTCGCTCCTCTCTCGTGCCCCCCCACCCCTCACGATCTTGCTCCCCATTCACTGGAACCAACTCCCACTGCAGCACACTGAGCAATCATCTCTTCACTGTAACAAACCCCATCGCTTCTCCCCTATCCTACCCGGCTACTGCTACTCCCTGCCACTGCCCCCAGCTACGACCAGGCCGACTCCAACCCTGATCACTACTACAACTCCTCTCACTGCCACTATCCCTATCACTACCCCTAACACTACTCCAACCCCTATCACTACCCCTATCCCTATCACTACCCCTAACATTACTCCAACCCCTATCACTACCCCAACCCCTATCACTACCTCTATCACTACCCCTAACACTACTCTAACCCCTATAACTACCCCTATCACTACCACAACCCCTATCACTACCTCTATCACTACCCCTAACACTACCCCAAACCCTATCACTACCCCTAACACTACTCCAACCCCTATCACTACCCTTATCCCTATCACTACCCCTAACACTACTCCAACCCCTATCACTACCCCAACCCCTATCACTACCTCTATCACTACCCCTAACACTACTCTAACCCCTATAACTACCCCTAACACTATCACAACCCCTATCACTACTTCTATCCCTATCACTACCCCAAACACTACTCCAACCCCTATCACTACCCCTAACACTACCCCAAACCCTATCACGACCCCTATCACTACCCCAACACTTATCACTACCCATATCACTACCCCCATTACTACCCCTACTGCTGTATTTGTCTTTTGTTTTTCTTGACTACGCAGTCTACGTGATTCTGTGGATTCTACGCGAGTCTCGGGATATCTGTTTAAGTCTCGATGTAAGTCCAAGGTTGTCTATGCGAGTTTTTGTGCGTCTCCATGTAGCTGGTGAGCGCGCTGAGACCGTCAACCCACTACGCTTGGAAACCTCGATTCGAGGCCAGGATCTCAGCGGTGCCAGCTGCACCTCTCTGACATCTGAGCCACTCGACCAACTTTGACCAAATCCCCCCTCTCTGTGTGGTGCCGCACCTCGCCTGGCGCTCCTTGGTATTTGCCCTTCGTGCCGCCAGAATCCGGCGTGTGTGAGTCACTGGCCTGTCTGTCACACGCGCAGTAATGACCTGAGCAGTCAGCATCGTCGTGAGGCATTGACGCCCGCTTGTGACCCAGAGGAGGAAGGCGGAGGCGAGGCTCAAGGGGGGGGGGGGGGGGGGGGCGGCTGCTGCTGCGAATGACAGCGGCATCCCGCGCTGGGCGCAAAAAGCCGTGCCGCACGCCCTGGGGTCAGAGGTCACCAACACAAAAGACAAAGATCCCCCGCGTAGCCTGTAACAGACTGTGGGAGCAAGCCCTGAGAGCGAGCGCCTATGAGGGTTGGCACTGCACATAAGGGGGTGGGTAGCCAGCAACACACACCACACACACACCACAGACACACACCACAGACACACACACAAAGACCCCCCGTATAGCCTGTAACAGACTGTAGGGGCAAGTGCTGTTAGCGAGCAGCACCTATGAAGGCCGGCACGGCGCACGAGGGGGTGGGTAGCCAGCACCACGCCCGGTCGCGTTTGACTCCCCTAGTGGCGATGTTTGCAGACCTCACCAGGTACTCATTTGAGGCTGAGTCGACCAGGGCCGGTTCAGAAAATCGTCACTGGTGTTGGCCGTGAGCGGGAATAGAACTCAGGTCGCCACGTTCGCAGCCCTATCCGCTCCGCTACTGCTCCGACACCACCAACATCGCCACCAACATCGCCACCACCAGCGCCACCACCATCACCACTGTCACCACCACTACTATCGCCCCCACCGCCACCATCAGCACCACCACTAACCGTCACCATCACCGCCACCACCGTCGCCATCATCAGCAACCACCACCACCACACAATCGTCCCCCTCCCCTCCATCACGTGCAGCAGTAGTTGTGACGTCACGTGCGCGAGCCCCGACGGTCCGCTCGGGCAGTCGCCTTCCCCGCCACCGCCGCCGCGTCTGGGACCTGTTAGTCAGCCGACGCGACCTTCAAGGGCCACCCTCGCTCCAGGGCTTGCCGGGGTTACCCGGGCTGAAGCGTCCTCGGCGGACCCACCTTACCGGCTCATCTGGGTGTGCGCCCCTCGCTCGCTAACCTCTGGGTTACCGGACCAGTATCGGTGTGGGGCACCTAAACTATTTATATATTTTTTTATTTTATTTGACCAGTTAAGGTACACTGAGCTACGTAGCGACCTGACCACACACGAAAGCTCAAGAAGGAGACTCATCACGTGGACATTTATAGCAGCCAAATATTGTCTAAAATGCATGTTAATTATAAATGTGGAGGGAAGAAGCGGAGGACCCGGAGAAACACCCACACGACCACTTGGGGAGAGAGAGAGAGAGAGACGCCAACTCCAAATATACAGAAGGCATCATCAGGGTCGAGATCGAACCCACGACTTCCTGTATACCAGGGGAGAGAATTGACATCTCATCGCCACTGTGGTGATGATGAGAGAGCGAGACACCGCAAACTCCAAATATATAGCAGGGGTCAGGGTCGGGACCGAACCCACGACCTCCTGTGTAACAATCGAGGTTGTTAACATCTCCTAGCCACCTGGTCTCCTTCTTCTCCACCCTGCACTCGTATCCCACCATCGCCGCGTGCTCTTTCTGATCATATCAACAACGTTTACTACTGAGGATCTAATCCCACCTCGCAAATCGCTTACCCTATCCTTCTATAAAACTCACCGCTCGTCCATGTGCATCACTACCCAGAACTTCTCCTAACCACCCGTATTATGCACGGTTTCCCGAGTTTGAATTCCTGACCACGGCTTCCGTACGTGGCGAGACTTCTGAACCATTCTTGAATTCCCCCTCGTCCTCTAACCTGCACTGACCAGCATCGCGAAGCATGGTCATACAACCGCTAAAATAATAATAATGATAACAGTACAGTAATGCTATTGTAAACACGGGGCCCTTTTTATTTGCTGGTGCACGTGGTGGTATTTGCGGGGGGTTACGTGCTCTGATCGTTGTTGATTGAACAGTCACTCACCCAGGCATGGTGCTCTGTGCGATCCGCGTGTGCAAATAGGCGGCTGAGTGTTCCGTTTATTTGATTTGTTACACGTGTGATTGTGGTCCCGTTTGGCCAGTTTCCTGGCTACAAACAACAACAAGAACAATAAAACCATGCATATTTGAGAGACCGAGTGAACAGGGTTGGGAATGGTGCACAATTAAGCACGCGAGGTATTTGACGGTGAGTGAGCTGTGAGTCGCACGCGCGGGGAACATCTTCACGCGGGAAAGCCACAATCTTATTTTGGTTTACAGCCGTAGCGTCTCCGCCTCCTCCTCCTCCTCACTGCCTCCTCTCGTCGTCCGACTGAGACGCAGGGTGAAGACCCTGGGGGGGGGGGGGGGGTGGGATTTCTGTTCGTCACAACACAAACACGCGCTACAGTAGCGTGTCAACAATGGGCGGAGCGCTCGGCCCAATCGCCAGATCTGATGGGCGAGCTCAGATGCAGTTTTTCTTGGAGTCGGATTTGTGCACCATCATCATCATCTCGTGGGAGGGGGGGGGGGGGTGTTCGGTAAAATGAGTACCGCTTTAGCCGACGAGATGTATGCATCACGTGTGCATCTCTCCGTCAGCAGCGCGGCCTTCCTTCCGGGAGAGCATCATTTCAGCAGCAGTGTTTCATGACGAGCAAATGCTCTGTGCCGGCGTCGGCACACGGTGTCCCATCAGCAGCGTCAGGGCTCGCATGAATCAAGGCCGTAATTATTATATATTGAGGGGGACACATCCCCCCCGAATATTCAAATATGCTCAAAATGTCCCCCTCCCCCCCCCAATTTATTGCTATAAAATCGATTTCTGTTAATATGAATTGCGGTTATGGTTGTACTTTACTAATCCATAATCTCTGCCATTACATACAATAAAACAAAAAAGGGGGAAAAAACAGAGCAATGTAATACAATACACTATTAGACATTATTGTAAAATAAAAAGTACATCCTATGTGTTCGTGATTTCTGAAATATATTTTAGGCAGGAAATGGCAGGAAATTCGTTTTCAAATTTAGATTTTTTTTCTGGGTGGGGACCCCCAGAGCCCCCTGGAAGATTTGGTCCCCCCCAATGTTGACTCCATGGCTACGGCCTTGGCTTGAATCAATGCCGGTAAAACTGCCACGTGTTTGTAGGCAATGGGGCCCTCTCTCCCTCTCTCTTTACGACATGGAGGTCTCGGTTCGGGGCAAAACGATTCAGTATAGTGGCACTCAACTTTAATAAAAAAAACAACCGACGACGCTGTGAAGGAGACCATCGTCTGCGTGGCCAATCTTCTCTACAACGACGAGGGCGCTCGGTCTGAGTTAGCGCTTGAGCGAGAGGGGCTGGAGGCATTGGGTACCGGGAAGGCGCCGCTGCTGTTGCTGCATTAGGAATGTCGGGGCATGAATTCCAGTAACGAGCGTCTGGCTTCGTGTGGGAGTTACCGGCAGAACCCGGAGAAAACCCAGCCACGCGTTGTTGTTGTTGTTGTTACGAAAGGGGGGGGGGGGGGTGGTGCGACAAACACTCAAATATCTAAGTTCCGCACAGATGGATCCACGAATCCCCACGTACGACGTGCTGAAAAAGCTGTACCTACGCCCGCAGCTGTCGATGTCACCTGTGTGAGGTATTCGGACTGCCACAGGTGACGGACACGTGACCCCCATTCTAGACTCTAACCACCGTTGCTGGGCATAGGGCCCAAAACGCTGAGCGGCCAGAACAAAAAAAAACACACCAACACGATTAAAGTTGTAATAGATTCAGGGTTGAAACTTCATAGAATTATGGGAGGAGGGAATTCCAAAGTAGAGCAGTGCCAGGGAAGAAGCAGAGAGGGAAGTGAGGTCACCTCCTGTGAGGCAAATCACTGGGTGAGCGAGTGGGTGGGTGAGTCAGATAGTGGGTGAGTTAGTGGGTGGGTGGCTGAGTGATTTAGTGAATGGGTGGATGGTTGAGTTAGTGTGTGGTTGAGTGAGTTAGTGGGTGGGTGTGTGGGTGGGTGAGTGGGTGGATGAGTGAGTGAGTTAGTGAGTGAATTACTGGGTGAGTGAATTTGTGGGTGCGTGGGTGAGTGAGTGAATGAGTTCGTGAGTGGATGGCTGAGTTAGTGGGTGAGTGAGTTAGTGGGTAGGTGAGTGAGTGAATTAATGTATGGAGAGAAAAACCGGAGCACCCGGAGAAAAATCAACGCGAGAATGGGGAGAGAGAGATAAAAAGTGAAAATATACAGAAGGCATCGTCAGGGTCGGGATCGAACCCACGACTTCCTGTATACCGGGCGAAGGAGTCAACATCTCCTCGCCACTGTGGTAATGATGAGAGAGTGAGACACTGAAAACTCCATATATACAGCAGGCATCGTCAGGGTCGGGATCGAACCCACGACTTCCTGTATACCAGGCGAGGGAGTCAACATCTCCTCGCCACTGTGGTAATGATGAGAGAGTGAGACACTGCAAACTCCATATATACAGCAGGCATCGTCAGGGTCGGGATCGAACCCACGACTTCCTGTATACCAGGCGAGGGAGTCAACATCTCCTCGCCACTGTGGTGATGATGAGAAAGCGAGGCACCGCAAATTCCAAATATACAGAAGGCATCGTCAGGGTCGGGATCGAACCCACGACTTCCTGTATACCAGGCGAGGGAGTCAACATCTCCTCGCCACTGTGGTAATGATGAGAGAGTGAGACACTTCAAACTCCATATATACAGCAGGCATCGTCAGGGTCGGGATCGAACCCACGACTTCCTGTATACCCGGCGAAGGAGTCAACATCTCCTCGCCAGTGCGGTGATGATGAGAAAGCGAGACACCGCAAATTCCAAATATACAGCAGGCATCGTCAGGGTCGGGATCGAACCCACGATTACCTGTGTACCCGGCGAGGGAGTCAACATCTCCGAGCCATCGTGGTGCACCGGACGACAGCGCCGCTGACGGAGCAGCGCAAGGCCCCGCCCAGACTCCACCGCCTCCTCCTCCTCCCCACACGGCGAGAGAGGCTCGCGGCGCCGCGATCATCCTTCCCACAACGGCGCTAAAACAACCGCCCGAGCCTTTTCTATTTTTTTTTCGAAAGCCAGTTATTTTTACAAGTTCATGCGCTCCCCATAATCCCCCCCCCACCCCCCACCACCCACCCCACCGCCGCCTCCCAAAGAAAATGCAGCAATGCTGCTTCACCCGGTGGAATGATCGGCACTCTCGCACCTGTATTTATGGGTATTGTTGTTGTTGTTATTAGTCCGCGTGTTTACTCCCGAGAGAGCCGCGCCGAGTCTCGAGACCCTTTCTTTTTGTTGTTCACGAGGTTCCCTGCCAAGTGTTGGCAGCGAAATTGAGGATGTTTGGGTCAATGTCCGTGACACTGGGCGGGGTTGAGGGGGGCGGCGTTTAGCACCCTGAGAACAATTGTTTAAGGGCACTTTATAGATTTAAATTATTATTAGCTATGGGAGGGAACCGGTGGAATCCTACCGATGAACAGATGGAGAGAACATACAAGCCCCCAAAGACAAAGATCCCCCGTATAGCCTGAACATAATGTTGTGGCAAGTTGCTGTTATCTAGCACCTCTGAAGGCCGGCACGGCACACGAGGGGGTTGGTGGCCAACACCACGCCCGGCCGCCTTTGTCCCCCTAGTGGCGATGTTTACACGCCGCACCAGGTACTCATTTGAAGCGGAGTCGGCGTAGAGGAGGCCCAGGACCGGTTCAGAAAATCGTCACGGGTGTGAGCGAGAATCGAACTCGGGTCTTCAGATTCATAGCACAGCGCGCTAACCACTGCACAACCGCTCCCCACACATACAAACTCCACTCATACGTACAAACTTACACACTCTCTCGCTCAAACTCTGCAGAACAGGGGGAGAGATACAAACTCCACTCACTCACAATCTCACACATTCGCCCTAGTCGGGAATCGAACCCTAAGACTTGTTGCTATGAGGCCGCTGCGCTTCCGCCACCGTGCCGCTAAGGCGCCGATTGTTACGCCGCTGGTGTGGACACGAGGCGATGGCGGAACGTGGTTATTTGTATCAACAACAACAACAAAACTCGCACCGTTTGTTTCTACTACTGCCGCCGCGTTCCGGGAGATGGAATTCGAACCCGGCGGGGTTGGAGAGGTCCAACGGGCATTGCGCCATCGGTCAGGGCACGGCGGCTCTGCCCGTTGAACCGTCGCGTCTCTTCGGAGATCCTCCATCCGCCACTCGTTACAGGTCACCGTCGCAAGCCGTGGTACCGTCAATATTGCAGGGATGGACCGGTGGAAGGTGCGAGTGAGCTCTTCGCGATACGCACAGCACTCGCTGGGGTTTAATGGTCAGACTCGCAATCCGGAGGTTTGCCGGTGTGATGCGATATCCCGTCGCGGCAGTAGAGACGATGGTGCAAGTTTGTGTAGTTGTTGTTGCGGATGCTCTTCATACCTCCCCTCCTCCACCGCTTCGCCTCTACCCAGCAGCGGTATAATTATTTGGCGCAAGGCCGTAGCCATGGAGTCAACATTAGGGGGGACCAAATCTTCCAGGGTGTCTGGCAGTCCCAACCCAGAAAAATATCTAAATTTGAAAACTAATTTCCTGCATAAAATATTTCAAAAATTCACTTACACGTGGGATGGACTTTTTATTTATTTATTACAATAATATCTAATAGTGTATTTTATTACATCGCTCTGTTTTTACGTTTTTACCATATCTTGTTTCATTGTATGTAATGGCAGAGATTGGGGATTAATAAAGTACAACCATAACCACAATCATATGAACAGAAATCTATACATTGATGTATATGAAGTCCAGATATTGTGGCCAAGGTTTAGCAAATTGTTGTTTTTATTTACATAGCATAGCAATTTTTCTATAGCAATATATTGGGGGGGGGGGGACATTTTGAGGATATTTGAATATGGGGGGGGGGTGTGTCCCAATATATATTATAATATATTATAATTACGGCCTTGAATTGGCGCACTGCATGTTCGTGGATTCGGCAGATCGCGTGTGGGTGGGGTAAAGCGTGGGTGACTCCGCGACTTCTTCCAAACACCGTCTGGCGCAAATTGGGTGGAAGATTTGTGCCAGAAACGCGCCACTTGTGAACCAAAAATAAATTGACTCTTCGACTTGGGCACCGTGAAAGAGCAGGGAAAATACTCTCTCGGGCGTCCGCTGTGGTGGAGGGCCTTCCACCAACTGTGGTGGAGGGCCTTCCACCAACTGTGGTGGAGGGCCTTCCACCAACTGTGGTGGAGGGCCTTCCACCAACTTAGGTGGAGGGCCTTCCACCAACTGTGGTGGAGGGCTTACCACCAACTGTGGTGGAGGGCCTTCCACCAACTGTGGTGGAGGGCCTTCCACCAACTGTGGTGGAGGGCCTTCCACCAACAGTGGTGGAGGGCCTTCCACCAACTGTGGTGGAGGGCCTTCCACCAACTGTGGCGTGGACAAGCTGCGCCGTTACCTCTACAAGGCACATCTGCACCTCGCACTCAACTCCTCCTCCTCCCAGTGGGATTTGCGTCCCAAACCTAGCAAGGAGTCGTATCCAAAAAAAAAAATTTGGAATAAACCCAAATTACTTCAGCAACCAATTGCAGGGCTGCGCCTTCATCCCCAAGAGAGCCGATGCAATGTGGCGAAGGGGTGGGGGGAGCGGTCGGGAGGCGCGCGCTCGAGAACGCGATTCGCGTGACGTTTGTCCGCGCGCAGTTCTCAGGATAAATGTCATCCACATCAGCGGCTCGACTTTTTATAGCGAGCTTGCAATAACACAACGAGCGCATACCTTCTTGCACAAGTAGCACGCGGGGCCATTGCGAATAGAATGCCCGCGCGCTCCGCGTGTGTGTGTGTGTGTTTAAGCCGCGCCGAGAGGCGGCCGGAGTGGGGAGGGTGATGAGCGCGTGCTGAGCGCTACGAACCCGGACAACAGAATTCGATTCCCGCGCCACGGCTAATAATAGTGGCGATCCGGTCATGGGCAGCTCCCCCCAAACAACTAGGTTGACTCAGCCTTAAGATGCTTATCCTGGTGCGATGTGTAAACATCGGCACTGGGAAGACAAAGGCGGCCGGGTCTAGTGTTAGCCACCCCACCCCCTTCATAGCACTTGCGTGTGTACAGAAGACAAAGATCCCGCTTATAGCCTTAACAGGCTGTTGAGGCCAGTGTGTAAATACAAAGACAAAGAGCCCCCGGATAGCCTGAACGGACTGTTGGGGCAAGTGCTGTTAGCGAGCACCTATGAAGGCCGGGTGTATACGCGCACACAAAAAGAGAAAGACAAAGATCCCCCAAATAGCCTTAACAGACTGTAGGGACAAGTGCTGTTAGCGAGCACCGATAAAGGCCGGCACGGCACACGAGGGGGTGGGTGGCCAACACCACGCCCGGCCGCCTTTGTCTCCCCAGTGGCGATGTTTTCACATCGCACCAGGTACTCATTTGAGGCTGAGTCGACTTAGGAGAGGCTCAGGGCCGGTTCGGATAATCGTCACCGGTGTTGGCCGTGAGCGGATTCGAACCCGGATCGCCAGGTTTGTAGCGCAGCGCAGCGCGCTAACCGCTACACCACCGCTCCCACCCCCCCGCTCACAAGAACACACGCACGTAGAGGAGGCGTAATGTCCGCTTGTCCACTTTGTTAAGTTTTATTTTCCACAACGACGCCGATGATGAAGTTGTGTCCAGTAACCACCACACACACACAGAGAGAGAGACGCCCTCGCAGAAATGGGGGCTCCCTGTCAGGGCACTTGGGTGGAGGGGGTTGGCGGTGGGGGGGGGTGTTGGGGGGTTGCTCTCTCTAACTCGCTGTCAATCATCCACGCTCATGAATAATTCAAACCGAATTGGACGGGCAGGGACTACGCCCCGCGTCTCCGCAAATGTTATTACGACGGCTGCCACCAACTCCTAGCGAGTCTCAAGACCCTCGTTTTTAGGAAGGTCCTTTTGCAGGCGTTCACCGTAGGCAAGGCTGGAGCGATGCAGCAGCTGCTGCTGCTGCTGCGTAATCCCAATTGAATAGTTTGTAGGCAATTGGGACGTTACGTGGCCAACACCGGTGACGCTGTGTGTGGTTGCTGCTTCCTCTTCTTCTTCTTCTGTTCGCTATGGGAGGAAATCGGAGAAGCCGGGGTAGAAACCCCATTGGGTAACCGGAGAACATTCGCACAGCGCACAGCGACTCTCACTCTCGCTCGCACGCTTTGGAAACCGACCGCAGAATGGGGGGGGGGGGTGGAGGATAACACGCTCCACGCATTAAGGCGCCCACGTAGGGAGTCGAACTCAGGCGCTTGTTGCTGTGAGGCGCAAGTGTTACCGCTGCGCTGACCTGGCGCGCCCAAAGTCGTGAATATTGACTGTTCGTCAAAAGTAGACTCGGGCTGAGACCATCAAATCGCTGAATCTGAGAATATGGTTCAATCATAACTGAGTCTATGTCAGGCTATCGGTATATATGAGAATATCCGAGCCTCTATGAGTCTATGGGTCTCTATGCGAGTCTACGAGTCGTTGTGTGCGCCTATGGGTTTATGTATGAGGCTATGGGCCTCGATGTGAGTCTATGGGTCTCTGCGTGAATCGAAGGGTATCTACGTGAGTCATTGGTGACCGGGCTGAGTCCATCAACTCACCGCACTTGAGAACCCATGTGTAATCGCGGGCAGTGGCTGAACCTACCCCAGATTCTAACCCAGGATCTTGCCCCGGTGCCAGCTCATCGATCCGACACGCCGAGCCAAGCAGTCACCTCTGAGTTAAAGCGTCGGCATTTTTTTTTAAATAACTCGCACAGTGGGCGGTTGCCTGTAACACAAGCAAGGAGACACCACACAGAGTCGCTCGTAACATATCTGCGAGGGCGATTACTCGGATGGCGTCAGCGCACTCGCGTGTGCGCGGTAACCTCGCGTGAAGAATTTAGATGAACCATTCACCCCGGGGGGTGTTGATGCGTGACGAGCCATTTTATCTCCAGTAGGACATTCACATGGGCAGGGCGGCAGTGGGGGTCATAATGGAAAATGATCGTCTCGTTATATGGCAGCAGTGGTTACCCGTTATTAATTGGAGGTATCCTTGCAGTGGTCGTCATCTGGATTCAATGTAGCGAGGCCCAATTCGCCCAGGTGACGGCGGTATTCGCGGAGAAGGCGAGCTTGCGAACTGGAGCCAAGAGATGTCTCCTTCGCCAATGGACACTTAAAGTCAAGCCTCAGTCGTGCGATTACGGCCATGCAAAACCAAACTATGGACCATACAGTAAACCCACAGAGACACACAGAGACTCATACAGATATACATTAAGTGCAACGCCACAGTGGTGCGATTTTGGCCGTGCAATCCCAAACTACGGACCGTACGCAAACGCCACCGCAGTCTGCGCTCCGTCGACGAAGAAGGGAACAACAGCGAAGCAGCACCAACGCTCTCTCCTGAAGCCCCCTATCGTCGTGGCCGGCGAAACTTCACAACGGCATCTTGCTCCAGAACATATTGTCACGCGCAAGAGCGGAAGCGTGTCGTGCGTGTAACCAGCAGATGTAATCAACCAACGGAGGCGCGTAACACACTGCGTGGTGCACAAGGATCGCCTGGGTTTGGACCCATATGCAGCGGAGAGAGTCCTTGCATACAAAACAAAACTCTATGACAGTTCACCGGCAATTGGTTCGAGCAAAGGCCGATGCTGCTGATGAGACGCTGAACGTCGAAACCGAGCCAGAGTGTTTGCTTGTATTAAAGCAATGCTGTTCACAGGAGGAAGGTGGTGTGGCTGGTGGAATGTGTTGAAGATGTACTTACATTGCTTTACGCGGAGAGACAGATATGGAAGGAAACGGACGTATTGTTTACTTGGTTATTTATGGTCGCAACGTGTACTTTGTAAGTGAAACAGGATTTGTAAATTGTATACATTTTAAAAAATGAACAAAATGCGGACTATTTAGAAGAATGTAAGAGAAGTGTGAATATGGCCGAAGTAAAGACAAATCTGTAAATGTTCAAGAAGTGTAAATGCACTTTCTATGCAAGTAGAGGCAGCGGAGTCCCACAGGATGTAGCGAAGTGTAAACTAAATTGCGGCCGCTAAGCATGACGGTAAACCCTTCGTCTGCGAGTCTGTGGAAGTCTTAGTGAGCCTGTACGTCAGTGTATTTGTCTCCGTGCAAGTCAGCGAGTCTCATAAATCTATGGGTCTTTACATCAGTGTATGGGTTTTCCGTGTAAGCTGTGAGTCTGGGTAAGTATTTTGGTCTTTACATCAGTGTATGGACCTCCGTGTGAGTCTGTAAGTCTCTGCAAGTCTATGGCTCTTTACGTCAGTGTATATGGGTCTCTGTGCGAGTCTGTATGTCTCTGTAAGTCTATGGCTCTTTTCGTCAGTGTATATGGGTCTCTGTGCGAGTCTGTATGTCTCTGTAAGTCTATGGCTCTTTTCGTCAGTGTATATGGGTCTCTGTGCGAGTCTGTATGTCTCTGCAAGTCCATGGCTCTTTCCGTCAGTGTATATGGGTCTCCGTGCGAGTCTGTATGTCTCTGTAAGTCTATGGCTCTTTCCGTCAGTGTATATGGGTCTCTGTGCGAGTCTGTATGTCTCTAAGTCTATGGCTCTTTCCGTCAGTATATATGGGTCTCTGTGCGAGTCTGTATGTCTCTGTAAGTCTATGGCTCTTTTCGTCAGTGTATATGGGTCTCCGTGCGAGTCTGTATGTCTCTGTAAGTCTATGGCTCTTTCCGTCAGTGTATATGGGTCTCCGTGCGAGTCTGTATGTCTCTGTAAGTCTATGGCTCTTTCCGTCAGTGTATATGGGTCTCCGTGCGAGTCTGCGAGTACGGGTTCCTATGACAGCCAAGGGGGGTCTCGACACAAGTCTGCACAATCCCACCCGCAAACAAATCACGCCGACGTTGACACCGACAATATTAATGAACGCAAGACGCCGGTTCGTGAACACAGGCGAGGTGGCGTGGGGCCACGTACAGAGGGAGAGCATTCTTAGAGGGTCACCATGAATAGGGCACAGGAATAACTACGGAGCTGACCTTTGAAGCTATTGCCATAAGGTAGGACGCCACTGTGCCTTTATTCTCGTCGCGAGCAGGAGTTTCTCAATGAACAAACACCCGTGGCACACACAAAGACAAAGATTCCCTCCGTATAGCCTTAACCGACTTTTGTGGCGAGTGCTGCTAGCGAGTAACACATATGAAGGCCGGCACCACGCACGAGGGGGTGGGTGGCCAGCACCGCGCCCGACCGCACCAGATACTCAGTGGAGGTCGAGTCGACCCTAGGGGAGGCCCAGGAATTGGTTTGAGATGATCGTCACTTGGTGCTGGCGGCCGTGAGCGGGAACTGAACTCGGTTCGCCGGCTTCGTAGTGCAGCGCGCTGACCGCTACGACGCGAGCGCTGCCAGCACTCCACTCGATTCTTCGATTCTATTTCGCGTTTATATAACGCCCTTTTCAGGGCGCTTTAAGATGAAATCCGACGGCGTTCCGTGAAGAAGGTGACGGAATGGACGGAGGGACAGGGGCTGGGAATGGAGGTGATGCTGCTGGCGTAGATAAGGCAGAATAAGGTGGAAATGTGATGGCGAATGAGGGTGTCTGATGGGTGCGACGTGGATGAGAGGCAGTGGGGTATGGGGCACACGCGTGAAGTTGTAAATGGACATCGATTAAGATAGGTGGAGGGTGGTATGGGCAGAGGTCTGGTGGGCGGACAGTTGAGCTGATTGGAGGGTTGGGGAAGAGATGTGACCAGGTGCGCGCAGGGCAGGATTCAGATTGTGTAAGCCCCTGGGCTACAGGTACTGTGAGGCCCCCAGTAACATTTTCAAAAGGGAAAAACAAAGTTACGGAAAAAAATGTATTTTTTTTACAAGGCTAGCAACAAATACGATTCAGCATTCACAAATGAAATAACCTTTCACTTAATCCATTGGAGGCCCTCCAGCTGGCAGAGGCCCCTAGGCTGCAGACACCCCAAACTCCATGAAGCAATCCAGCCCTGGGTGCACGTAGAAAGCGAGACGTCGGAGCCGGGTCAGGAATTAGGTTCGTCGGAGTAAGACGACTTGGGTGCTGGGAGTAGGTTCCACGTGCGCGCAGGGCGCCCGTAACCCGGGTCCATTGACGCCCCGCACGACGCGTTCCGTCTCAAGGACGTATTCCGGGTGAAACGATTTAACTGAATGGAAATTAATTAATTAATAATACCAATCCAATGGTATTGGAATACAATTTCACTGCTGTCGTGAGGTCGGTTTCCCCGCACTCGTGGCTCGCGTCGGCGGCGGCCGATATCAAAGGTAATTGTGCAACCCTGCAATTGCTTGCCCGCGCTACTGCTGTGCGGATAGGGGGCATCGTCCACTTCGAGAGGGGTTCTCCAAGAGAGGGTGTATCTTGGCCTACTCTTCCACATTGGCCAGACGCATTGGTAGAGATGAGAGTAACCACATTTTAGCCCACCACGCGCGACCTATCGGTCGACTTAACAGCGCCTCTAACCGCCGTGTGTACTGCTGGGTGGATGCAGTAATCGATCCTATGGGTTGTGCTGACCATTACGTCACGACGATTGGTTTAATAACACCAATCGCGGTATTGGGGTCTCCGTCACCCAACCCGAACGCCGCAACGCAGGAGGGGGTCCAATACATTCAACAACAGCATTGGAGCCTCAACAGGAAGAGTGTGTACACATTTCCTTGAAGGCCACGGTGTTAATTGTTACTGACACGGAACGCGTTGTGTAACGCTGTTGGTTTGCGCTTATGCACCGCTGCCAACGCAGCAGTAGCAGCAACAGCAGCAGGAGCAGCAGCAACAAAGGCAGCAGGAGCAACAGCAGCAACAACAGCAGCAGCATCAACAACACCAGCAGCATCAGCAGCATCAGTAGCAACAGCAGCAGCAACAACAGCAGCATCATATTCTTGGTTCTTTCGGTAAAGTCACGTTGAAGGGAAACAATAAAATAATAAAATATACATAAAACAATAAAATTATCACGACGTTTCTACTGCAACACAAGCAGTCATCATCAGGTGTGAAAACCAACGGCAGCATCAGCAATAGCAGCATCCGCAGCAACAGCAGCAGCAGCATCAGTAGCAACAGCAGCAGCAACAACAGCAGCATCAGCAACACCAGCAACAGCAGCATCAGCAGCAACAGTATCAGTAGCAACAGCAGCAGCAACAACAGCAGCAATAGCAGCATCCGCAGCAACAGCAGCAGCAGTAGCAACAACAGCAGCAACAACAGCAGCAGCATCAGCAGCAGCAAAGGCAGCAGGAGCAGCAACAGCAGCAAAGGCAGCAGGAGCAGCAACAGCAGCAGCATCAGCAACACAGCAACAGCAGCATCAGCAGCAACAGCATCAGTAGCAACAGCAGCAACAGCATCAGTAGCAACAGCAGCAGCAACAGCATCAGCAGCATCAGCAATAGTAGCATCAGCAGCAACAGCATCAGTAGCAACAGCAGCAGCAACAACAGCAGCAGCAGAATTTGTCTGCTTCAGTGGCGCTCCTCCGCTTCATGAGCTGAACTGTGTCAGTTGCGGAGTTTCCGATTACACGCGGAGACGAATCGACTCCACGCAATTTTTTTTGCGTTTTTTTTTGCCAGAAAGGGTACAAAAGAACAAACACCGTGTTCTTACTTCGTCACCATCTTCAATACCTGCCACGCAATGGCCTCCCCATAGATGCAACTGCTTAAGCTGAGCTGTTGATGCTTCGGCTGTTGGCATCGTCCTTTAATGCTGTTCGCCTTTTGGTAAGGCCAAAAGGGGCCATGGTGGTGGGCTGCCTCTGATGGAGGCCAAACCGGTCTCAAGGGCAATGCGCACGTTTGTGCGCAATGATTTTTACCGCGAGCGTGCGTGGTCAATGCGGACTTGATACCTTGCGACAATAAGCGTTACATTTGGTGTTTGACCATATTGATTTGAAGCTTTCGTGACTGCAGGAATCCATACTCTTTGGTTCTTTCGGTAAAGTCTTTACCGTGAAGTCTTTATGGTAAAGACTTCACGGTAAAGACTTTACGGTTTAGTTCATGGTGCCCCCCCCCCCCCCCTCCGTTTCACGCGGAGTATAGGGGCCGTCCATAAATGACGTCACGCACCTGGGGGGGAGGGTTGAGAAATGTGACGTCATATCAAAATGCGCAAATTTAAATATAGAATTGTTATAGCAACGTTAATTGTTATAACAACACTCCTACAACATCAGAGTGCAGCGCCACATTAAATACGCACTACAATGACAATAGTCTAAAGCGATTTGAAGCATGTTTTATATTCAAAATGGAAATATGTTTTTTTTTGGGGGGGGAGAGCTTTGTGACGTCATATTTGAGGGGGGGGGGGGTCTGACTTTTTGTGACGCCGTGTGACGAGCGTGGGGGGGGGTCAAAAATCGTCCAAAATCGCGTGACGTCATTTATGGACGGCCCCATATACCGAGGCTCACTGCCGGTGTGCTGCAACATAATGGGCGCCTCTCTCTCTGGCTGCCACAAAGGGTACCCAACAGAAGCGACTGCAAGGGACGCTCGCCCGTGCCCTCCATCGCGGCTGGCACCACAACGGAGCTGCGAAATCCGCCAGGTTTCGATTTCCCATCGTCCCTGAACGCGGCGGTTTCAGGCAACGGAGCGAGTTTGTCAAATCGCCCCGTGCCGCCTCTGTCCACCCAGCGCTATAAAAAAAACAAGTGGAGGCGCCACGATTAGTCGATAGGCACGTGGATGGGAGGAGGGGAGGGGAGGTGGGAGGGGTTGGGTAAAGTGTAGGCATCGCTACCTCTTCCAAGACGCCTGGCCAACGTGGAAGAGTAGGCCAAAGGTACCCTCGAGCAAGTGCACGCTTGTGGGGAGCCTCGCCGTTGGGGGGGGGGGTCAGTTCTGTTAGTGAGCACCTGCTGATGTCAGCACGGCCGCCTTTGTTTCTCCAGTACTGATGTTTTGTACACCACATCTGGCACTCATTTGTGGCTGAGTCGACCTACGGGGGGCCCAGGACCGGTTCAGACAATCGTCACCGGTGTCAGCGGTGGCCGTGAGCGGGGGGAATAAAACTCGGGGTCGCCGGATTTGTCGCGCAGCACGCTAACCGCTGCACCACCGCTCCCCACGGCACACAAAGACAAAGATCCCCCGTGTAGCCTTAACAGACTGTAGGAGTAAGTGCCGTTAGCGAGCACCTATGAATGCCGGCCAGCACCACGCCCGTCCGCCTTTTACACAGCGCGCCAGGCACTCATTTGAGGCTGAGTCGACCTAGGGGAGGCCCGGGACCGGTTCAAATAATCGTCACCGGTGTCGGTCGTGAGCGGGAATCGAACTCGATTCGCCGGGTTCGGAGCGCAGCGCGCTAACCGCTGCACCACCGCTCCCCGCGCGCACACGCTCAGGCAATCTCCCCGTGGCGGCGAACTAAACGCCGTCAGTGTACACTGCGGTCTCAGGGGTCCGTGTGATACACGACACTCAGGCAGAGGGCTACCCCCTTCACACGCTGGCATGTGTAAAATCCGGGGTGGGACCGTGCAGCGTTAAAGGAAGACGGCATGAGGCATTACGGGGAGGGGGGGGTTAATAAAGATGAGGAGAGAGCGAGAGAGGTGGGGAGAAGAGGGAGGCGGTGATGGGGAGAAAGGCGTAGGAGAGAGGAAGGGACGGAGGGATCGGTGAAAGGAGGAGGGGAGGGAGGGCAAATTAAATGAAGTGCAGAACCAAATGTCCTGAGTGCAAGTCATTGGTGACGGAGCCCAGACCGGCAACTCACCACACTAGAGAACCCGGCATAATCACGGCTCAGTCTATGTGAGTCGATGGGTCTCTGTGCGAGTCTATGGGTCTGCATGTGAGTCGATGGGTCTCTATGTTTAATTTTAATATATATTTTTTTCTTACCTCTGATGTACAGCGCTTCGAGATTACCAATTTGAAAGTCACGCTTCATAATGCCGAGTTCATCATTACTCCCAACGCCCCTCACTGCCACCACCGCGTGAAGTCACGCAGGAGGCCCGCATGGACCCACGCACTCAACCTTCAACAGTGTAACGTCACCACCCTGATGGCGGTGGTGACGATGTTGGTCGTGATGGTGGTGATGATGATGATAGTGGTGGTGGTGATGATGATGGTGGTCGTGATGGTGGTTGTGAAAATGGTGGTGATGGTGGTCGTGATGATGATGGTGGTGATGGTAATGATGGTGGTGATGGTAATGATGGTGGTGGTGGTGATGATGGTAACGATGATGGTGGTAGTGATGATGGTGGTGATGATGGTGTTCGCGGTGATCATGATGGTGGTCGTGAAGATGGTGGTGATGGTGGTCGTGATTATGATGATGGTGGTGGTAATGATGGTGGTGGTGATGATGGTAATGATGATCGTGGTAGTGATGATGGTGGTGGCGGTAAATGATGATGGTGGTGGTGACGATGGTGGTGATGATGATGATGACGGTGGTGATAATGGTGGTGATGGTGAAGCTTGGAAAGCCGAGAGGAGTTCACGAGAAATCACAAACAACAAACTCCTCGCGAGAGACGCGACGACGTAGAAGATCCCCTGGCCGTCGACCTCCGCCCTGAAGCTCATGGACAACGACCCCTTGAACCGCATCGTCCACTGCACATCAACCATGGCAGCAGCAACAGCAGCAGATGATGAAGCGGATAGTCGGCGGTGGTGGTGAAGATGAAGATGCACACGACGGGAGATGACAAAATCTCCAGAGCAGAACCACGGAGCGTGTCACGTGGTGGACTCGGTCACCCGACTCGCACAACACGGAGCAGCACGAGGAGGAGGCGGGGGGATATTGCCACGGCAGCGGTGATTCACCACTCGGCTACGCGAGAAGGGAATCGTCTGGCTCATCAACCACCACCTCGATGTGTGAGATCACAGAGGCTGTTCAACATCAGCATCAACACGAAGACAAAGACAGAGACTCGTAGACTCACACAGAGGCCCAAGGACTCACGTAGCTAAAACTCAACTTTATATTTTTTAGCAGGTAAGGTCCACTGAGTTTTTTTCTTTTTCAGAAGCGACCTGGCCACAAATAATAGCTCAACGAAGTGGCTTGTCACGTGGAAAATTATATCAGCCAAAATACTCAAAACGCATGCATTTAAATGTGAATGGGAAAACCCGGTAGGACGCGGAGAAAAATCGACACGACCAGGGCGAGAAACACCACACCCAAGTCGTCGAGAGAGAGAGCAGGAGGCGGAGGGGACCCCTGTAATTAGCGCTAAAGACTTCGTCGCGTCGCGTTAAAGTCACTGCGAGTCAAGTGTCCAACTGGCTGCTGGCGCTTGGAGCCCAATTATCCCCCTATCACGTCGCGGTTTTAACGATCCCCCCCCCCCCACACCCAGTGCCGTGTCAGCACGCCCCATTCTCGGCGAGCCTGGCAAGAGTTATGCGCGTGCTGGTAAATAATAACGCGTTGTGCGGGTGGTGGCATTTTGTGCATCGTCTAAGCGGAAAAGAAATGCAGTTTGGTAACCTTTTTTATTTAATGAAAAATCAAATGGACAAGCTTATTTTCATTCCACTCGTAACCTTTGTGCGACTTTAGGCTTACCTAAGCAGTGACTTACGCTCTAAATAATAGATGCAATGGTTGTTTTGATTTAAGAGTGGAGGGCGGCGGGGGGGGCAATGTGGGGTAAGTGTGGGGGGGGGGGAGATGAAGTTAGAGGAGCACCTTCGCCACTATCGGCAAGTTTGAGTCACAGGAGCTATGTCGGACCAAGCCGTTGCTTAATGGGAGACGCTGCTGCGTAATGGTCAGCAGCTCACCGGAGTTGCAGTCCCAGAAGTCGCCGGCTCGAGTCAATCTCCCGGCACGATTTAATCTCCCGGCTCGGTTCGATTCACCGACTCGATTTGATCTCCCGACTCGATTCGATTTCCCGACTCGAGTTGATCTCCCGGCAAAATTCGATCTCCACCGCCAACTCTGTCCACCCAGCAGCGTCGCTGGGCGCACCGCGGTTAGCAGTCAATCGGCGGCTCGGCGGTGGGCTAAAGTGTTGGGCGACTGTAAGAGCAAACCACGCTCCGACAAAAGGGGGCTCGCTCTCTCTCTCTCTTTCAGTTTTCAGTTTAATTTCATTTATTTGGTATAGCCCTGTGAGCCATTCGGCTCTTGAATCGGGTGCAACCGCGACAACCGAAAAACAAAAAAAAACATGAACGAGAAAACATCTTAAAGTGACTACGAGCAAACGGAAAAAAAATCCAGGAAAAAAACCAGCTAAATCTTCCAGAAAAAGCACCGTACACCGACGCCGTGTGCAGAAATCCCAGCGGGATGCAAGTCAAACAACAACAACAACAACTCTCTGTCCCTGTTGGATGCCCTTCCGCCAACAGGGACCCCGCGGGCAATCGTACGCAGGGCTACGCCCCCCCCACCCGCCCGCCCGCATCAGCCATTGCCGGGTGATCGTGGCCACTTGGCTCCGAGCGGTACTATAATGTGACCGTAATATCGCGGCAGAGGCCTTCATCGGCAACTCATTGAAAGGAGTCTCTCTCGCCCCCACTCCCCCCTCTCTCTTTGACACAGCTTGGGTGGGGTGGTCATTACCGACGTAGTCGACATACCACGGCGGTGTTTTTTTTTTTTTTTGCTCCGGTGAATGTCCGGCCCGACTCGGCCGCTAGCTTCACCATTCTGGAAACTTGCCCGATGATGCCGGATGTAATTGCCAGCGAAACGTCGCACTCAAAGTTGTAAATGATGGTGCCTCACTCTTCAACACACCGGTGGGCTAAAGTAGTGAACTATTTTGTCTGTTGTAAAAGTGACACTTTTTTTTTGCTGTTTGGCCGTGTCGGGTGGTGGAGGGTTACGACACATTCATAAATAACGCGATCTAACCCAAACACCTTTATTACGAGTTGACGCGGCTTAAACGATCGCCGGTGCACTCGAGATGACGGCGATAAGTGCCGTCGTGCGGCACGACGGGGACGGTAAATGACGACTCCTCCACCCGTGACCCCCGCCGTGACCCCCGCCGTGACCCCCACCGTGACCCCCGCCGTGACCCCCGCCGTGACCCCAACCGTGACCCCCGCCGTGACCCCCGCCGTGACCCCCGCCGTGTTCCCCGCCGTGACCCCCACCGTGACCCCCACCGTGACCCCCGCCGTGACCCCCGCCGTGACCCCAACCGTGACCCCTGCCGTGACCCCCGCCGTGACCCCCGCCGTGTTCCCCGCCGTGACCCCCACCGTGACCCCCACCGTGACCCCTGCGGTGACCCCCGCCGTGACCCCCACCGTGACCCCCACCGTGACCCCTGCCGTGACCCCCGCCGTGACCCCCGCCGTGACCCCTTGCGGCGATGATGACGGGTCCTCTCTCGCTGCCGCGCGCGCGAGAGCGAGATCCGATTTCCGTTGCTCCTTCTCCGCCGGCGGTTGGCGCTTCCCGGGTGCGCGTGTCCGTACTTTGGCTGCCATTCCATTGCCAGCCTCGTTCCCGGGGCCGTCGTCTCGTTCGTCGATGGGTCCCGTCCGAGTCACGCTCGACTTTTCTTAACAGTTAATAGGGGGAGGCGGGTCCTCTAACCTCCTGATACAATAAAGCATTAGGTTCTAATTAATGTGTTGTATTCCATATCTTAGCAATGTATATATCTCTTCGTCCATTAGTCTCTATTGATTGACTCTGCAGTTGACCACTAATCAGCGGAAAAATTCAAGGTAGCAAACTTGGGACTGGTTCGGCCCTCTCTGCGACTCGTCAGCAGAGTCAGGCTTAAATCTTGACTTGAAGCTTTCGTGACTGCAGGAATTCATGTTCTTTGGGTCTTTCGGTAAAGTCACGTAGATATGTTGATTTAAAGCTTTCGTGACTGCAGGGATTCATATTCTTGGTGACTGCAAGGGATTCATATTCACGTCGATATGTTCAAAGAAAAGTAAAAAATATCTTTGAACCTATCTACGTGACTTTAGTCAGGCTTGCTAAATAACCACCGCTGCTTTTACCAGACGTCATTCGTGAGCGCAACCCCTCCAACACAACAAGCAACGTACAGCAACAGCGTGGCGCGAGTTTAATCGCTGGTAATTTTATTTGTAATTGTTACTAATTGTACCAAATACAAAGAAAGTGCTGCGCCTCTGGGCGTGCTTCGGCAAAGGAGGCATCGCCTGCCGGGAATGACGCCGAGACACGGGAACGCGCGGATTCAGAGAACCAACGCACATCGCAAGTCAGAGACGTCCACTGGTGGCCAGCCGAGGAGACCAGAGTCGGGACTCGGGCAGGGCACAGCTTGCTCTGTCGGGGTCGGCGCAGGACACGGGCGGGAACCCGGGACCGATGCAGATAGTCGCTGTCACCGACCTGAGCTCTGCGGTCGGGAATCGAACTCGGGTCGACGGGGTTCGTCGCGCAGTGCGCGAACCACTTTCGCTGCCGATCCACGCCGTCGATGCAGTTGTACTGTCCATGATAGAGGTTCTTTGCGTTAGATCGCGTAAATATATAATTGTGGTGTCGTTAAACCGCCACCACCCGACGCAGACAACTAGTAAGGGTTGTCACGTAAAACAGAACGTGCCAATTCGTCACTGGTACAGCACACCGGTTGTGTGTTGTTAGAGCTAAGCCACAACATTTACAATCCGAGTACGACGTTTCGCCCGTAATTACAACTAGCTCCATCAGGCGACAGCCATATTGTACTGTGTTGTATCGTTACGCTCGTTAGCAATGAAGAGCAACGTGGCCATGTGCCTGAGAAGGAAAGTTATCGATCGGTGCATATTCCAGGCTCTGACGTGCATCAGAGATGTGGAATGGAAGCACGCGCTGCTCTTGTTTAATGCGCAGCTCCACTTTATCTTGATGAGCTCACCACGCCGCCCTGCCGATGGTACCCTTCTACGTAAAACATCCATCCCAGCTGCGTTCTGGAGGGTGGTCGCGCCTTTGCTGTGGTGGAACCGCGGATGTGGAAACTCCCGAACCTTCGAGATCAGTGTCGATATCTTTAAGCCCCGAGGGGCACGTGGGGAACGTGCGGAGGGGCAGAACGAGGGCCACGTGGGGAAAGTGCGGAGGGGCAGAACGAGGGACACGTGGGGAACGTGCGGAGGGGCAGAACGAGGGCCAAGTGGGGAACGTGCAGAGGGGCAGAACGAGGGACACGTACGGAGGGGCAGAACGAGGGACACGTGGGGAACGTGCGTAGGCTATGGGGCCCCCTCACGCCGACTGCAGTGAGCGCGTGGGCCTGGGCAGGACGCGTCCCTCGGAGGGCGACGAGGCCCCTCGGCCAAGAGTGACGAGAGAGACGAAGCGCGTTCCAGCATGGAGATGGAACGACGACGTTTGCGATGCCCACTCCGCCGCCGGCGTTGCACCGCGGCCAGAGGGGAATGGAATTGAGCGGCGCAGCGAGGGAGGGCGCAACCACCGCTCCCTCCCCACCACCACCCAATAAACTCGGCAGAGAGCCCAAGGCTGTACGCAGGCAACCTGTAGCCGATTGACGTCGCGGACCAGCCCTGACGGACGTCAGCTGGCAATTAGCAGAACAGGGTTCCCGTTGCCAAGACAGAGTTTAGAGACCGGAGTGGCTGCATGTTAATAATATAAACGCATACCGACAACACGCCCCGCTTTGAACTCATTCCAGCTGGCAGCAATGTCTCCAATATGCGTACACGACTCCCTCGGGTTGCACCCTCTGACAAAGATTCCCCGTTGCAGCCTCAGCAGGCTGTTGGGACAAAATGCTGTGAATGAGCACCTATGAAGGCCGGCACGGAACATGAAGGGGCGGATGGTCAGCACCGCGCCCGGCCGCCTTTGTCACACCAGTGGCGATGTTTACTACACAACCGCACCAGGTACTCATTTGAGGCTGAGTCGACCTAGGGTAGTCCCAGGACCGTTGCAGATAATCGTCACCGGTGTTGGTGGCCATGAGCGGGTATTGAACTCGGGTCACCGCGTTCGTAGTGCAATGCGCTAAGCGCTGCGCTACCGCTCCCCACTACCACACGCGCACAAACGCCCCGAATTCTACCATCACAAATCTGTATTGTTGCCGAATTTCAGATTAAAATCGAGAAAAATACCACGACGAAAAATACCACGACGTTTCGGCCACAACACAAGCGGCCTTCATCAGGTGAAGGGATAGGGATAGAACCAAAGAGTATGGATCCTAGCAGTCACGAAAGCTTTAAATCTAGAATAGATTTGACAAATTGCTGACGATCCCAATGTTTTGGTGTCGGGAAAATTTCGCATTTCTATCCACAAACCAGACGGCGACACACGACGTGATGTCGACCCCCACAATTCCACAAGAAGCGACGTCATGTTGAGTGACAAAATAACTCAACACGCTCGTCAATAACGCCTCCGCCTCTGTGGTCTTAAAAGGGATTATTGTTGTATTATTATTGTATAATAGGCGACGTTTCGGGCAGTGGCCCTTCTTTCTCAGAGCACGTGAATGTGTATTTTACGTCACTTATTTGCTTCGTTCACCCAAGGTGGGGTGACGTCACTACTGTTAGCACGAAGGCCGTGTTAAATACCAACTATCACGCTAAACGATCAGGACACCTCAGAGCCTTCGTGAAATTGCCCTTTAAAAAAATCAGGAAAAAAACAAAATTCGGTCAAGGTAGTCCTCGTGTAAGGCGCCAGATGCATTCCCGACAAGTGCAGCGTTAAGCGAGAAACGCGTTAAACGAAAACAACGTCCCCATGAATGACGTAACAATACAGTCTGGCAAGATACGATGTACCCCTACGCACACGCAGTGAAATGGCGCGTTACTGCGTCACTCTACTGCTCAGCCGCGCAGCTCAACAAAGTAGTTCGTCGTCGACCGCTCAGAAACGACGTTGTAACAATGAGCATTATAACAATGGCCATGTTCCCCGTGATAACAATGAGCGTCATAAGAATAGGAATGTTCTGCGTTATAACAATGGGCGTTATAACAATGGGCACATTCCGCGTTTAACACTGGGTATTATAACAATGGGCCTTATAACAATGGGCTTGTTCCACGTTACAACAATGGGCGTTATAGCAATGGACGTTCCGCGTTATAACAATGGGCGTTATAACAATGGGGGTTAAAGCAATGGGCACTTCCGCGTTGTGTGAATTGTTCCCAAACGGAAGAATCGCGATATGGAGCGTCTACGCGTACTCGAGTATTAGCACCACGCATTCAGCGAGGCCTCATAGTCTAAACACGATTTTTTGTTTCCAAGTCTGATACTCGTCCCTTATGCGTGCGCACTCCCTCACAGCGGCAATGGATTCCGGCTGGGCAACCAGTGAACCGGTAACCCTTTGCCCTTTCTCAAGACACACACGCCCTGCGTCTCTCCTCTAAACACGCTGCCCTTTCTACAGAATGCACTCCCTGCCTCTAATCTCGACCTGACCCCCCTGCTGCCCTTTCCACACCCAGCCCCAGCCCGTGGCGTAGCGACGTTGCCATGGGCCGCGATGCAGTTGCACCGCCTTCACACTACTCAATAGCCAAGTCACTGCACCAAGCCTACATCCAGCACCATCAGAGGGTGACTGATGATCAGTCAGGATGACTGATGATCCAGCACTCGCCAACTCACTCCAGTCACTCTCTCACCAGTCGTCAGTCACCTCCTCATCACACTCCTGTCGCTGCTACTGCTATGGTTACTGTTTCCAGGAACTCCGCTCGTTGATTCCTCAAGCCATGTTGAGGGCTCGGTCTGTACCAGGCAATGACTATTCTTGATTCTTTCGGTAAAGTCACGAAGAAAGGAAACAATAAAATAATAAAAAATATACAAAACAATAAAATTATCACAACGTTTCGACTGCAACACAAGCAATCATCATCAGGTGTGAAAACCACAGCAAGAAAATTTGAAAAAGTGTCGGGTTTTTTTTACGTTAGCACCACGGACAGCGATTTGGCAGTAATACAGATGGACGAGTCCATCTATGTTCGGAAAAGAGGAGGGGGGAGACGAAAATAATGGATGCGATCTGAAAGCCACCGTGTGAACAATCAATTAAGACCCGAAATGGTTTATCAAATCCTTCCAATGATTGCTAAGCCAGAATCCATTTTCTCGTTTGAAATTGTCTCTGTATATATGGATAGCCTCATGAACGAATCTCTCATGGTAGCCAGATTGATTGCTCACGCTTACGGTGGCTTTAAGACCGCATCCATTATTTTCGCCTCCCCCCTCCTCTTTTAAAAACATAGATGGACTCGTCCATTTGAATAACTGCCAAATCGCTCTCCGTGGTGCTAACGTTAAAAAAACCCGCCACTTTTTTCAAATTTTCTTGCTGTGGTTTTCACATCTGATGATGATTGCTTGTGTTGCAGTCGAAACGTCGTGACAATTTTATTGTTTTATATATTTTTATTGTTTTATTGTTTCCCTTCTACGTGACTTTACCGAAAGAACCAAGAATTTGAATTCCTGCAGTCACGAAAGCTTTAAATCAAAATTCAGGCAATGACTGTTGAGTCTCATCCTGCACACTGTGTTCAACCACAGCAACACACCCACCCACTCACCCACTCACTCACTCACCCACCTAATCACTGACCCACGTCCTCATTCACCCACTCGCTCACCCACTCAGTCACCCACCCACCTACTCACTCACCCACTGACCCACTCACACACCCACCTAATCACTGACCCATCTACTCACTCACCCACTAATCCACTCGCTCAACCACTCACCCACTCAACTACCCAGCTACTCACTCACCAACTGACCCACTCACTCACCCACCTACTCATCCACCTACTGACTTACCCACCCAACAACAACAACAACCGCCATTCGCCACTAAGTGGCGGTGACGTCACCACGACGCTTGTGCCAGGCTATGTGCACCCTGAGGCCACGTGAAGTGTCGAACGCCCGCTGGCAGGAGGTCACGGGGCAGACCCAGGTGCCACGGGTCGACTGACTGAGATGACTGGCTGATGCACCACCTGTGCCCCCTACTGTGCCAACCTGCTGTGCTTTAGTCACCCGGCGCTCCGCTCGCTGTTGTGAGCGTCGCTCCTCCGCCCTCCGTTGTTGTTGGAGGGCGACTGCCTCCAACTGCCCAGTAGCATCCTTCACGAGCCTCCTCCACAGAGGCCGATCTTGACACCGCTGGTACCAGTCATCGGCAAGTCCACTCAGCTCCACGTCCTCCTGTACCACATCACTCCATCTCTTCTCTAGCCCGTGCCGCGCCCGCTTAGCCCCCTCAATCCGGCCAAACAAAAGCTGTTTCGGCATGCGGTGGCTGGGCATGCGGGCTACATGACCCAGCCATCGCAGCCTTGCCTGCCGGAGGAGCTCACCGATGGGACCCTGCCCAGATCTTTCAAGGATTTGTGAGCTCCTCACACAATCCAGTCTGGTTAAACCCAGGATGGATCGTAGGCAGGCCAGCCTAAATGTTTATAACCGGCGAAGATGTTCCATTAGGGGGGTCCACGTTTCGCAAGCGTAGAGAAGGGAGGGAATGACCGTGGCCGAGAAGACCTGAAGCTTAGTGCGGAGCGACAGACCAGGTAGCTTCCACACAGCGTTACGCAACCGATGAAAAGATATTGCCGCTCGACTGATTCGGAGTGAGACCTCTGCTGTTAAACTGGAGCCAGTCACCACCCACCCACCCAATCACCTACCTACCAACTTACCCACCCACTGACCCACCCAACGGCAACACTATAGGTTGCAATGCTTCTTTCGGCTTACCCCCTATCGTCTCTTTTCCTTACCCAATTCAAGACACGTATCGACTCATAATCTATTAGACATTCAATAGTGCTGTATCTTGCTGGCCGCCTGGCGCTTTGGGCCTGTGCGCATGATCCATGCCAGCTATATCCTCCACTTCCTCCCCTACCCACCCACCCCCTCCCTTCCCCTTGCGCTTGGCAGTTCGTGAGGTTTTGTAATAAAAAAACCGCTTGTTTCAAAACCATTGGATCGGTCTCTATACCCCCGAATTAATTAAAAACAACAAAGAATAGGTCAACAAACGCGAGAACTTAATTAAATTGCGACAGGTGTTCCTCTGGCGAGGGTGGGCCACGAAGCGTGTGGCAGGAAACCGGGGCACCTGGGGGAAAATCCACGTGTGGCGAGGGGGCAACGCTCTATCCCCGTACAGTCGGAGACAGACGGAGAGACCACGTTTTGCTGTCCCGCCTTCTTCTGGCTCCTGTCTCGAAACCCACGAGAAGCGAGGGAGTTTCGCGACATCTCTGCGTGATGTAACCAACGCTCGCTGCTGCTGCCGCCACCACAGCGTCGGGCCACAGACGGCCACGTGCAGTGTTAGGCCACCGCCGCCCCAGCAATAAGGAGTGTGACCAACCGCGTGAGGCAGCTCGACTGAGTTTCTCTCCCATCACCGCAGACCCATCAATCAAGATCCTGGAATAATAGACTTGGCGAGGGCGAGGCGTTGACACATCCATCCCGCTCTCAGACGGCAAGGTCCTAAACAAAAACGCGATAACATATATATAGTATACAAATATATTAGTGTACAAATATAGTATGCATACATAGGGTTTATTTTTTTCTACAAATATAGTATACAAATATAGTATACACATATAGCAAGGCCGTAATTATTATATACTGTATATTGGGGGACACACATCCCCCCTAAAATTCAAATATGCTCAAAATATCCCCCCCCCCCCCACCAAATATATTGCTATAAAGTCGATGTATGTTTATATGATTGTGGTTATGGTTGTACTTTATAAATCCCTAATCTCTGCCATTACATACAATGAAACAAGAAAAGGTGAAAAAGAAAAAACAGAGCAATGTAATACAATACACGATTAGACATTATTGTAAAAAAAGTCCATCCAATGTGTTAGTGAATTTTTTTAATGTTTTAAATGAGTTTTCAAATTTAGATTTTTTTTCTGTGGAGGGGGGACCCCCAGACCCCCTGGAAGATTTGGTCCCCCCCCCCCCCAATGTTGACTCCATGGCTACGGCCTTGATATATAGTATACAAAAGCAATAAAAGCCAAGTACACTCGTACAATGACTACACTCACCGCAGGAATGAAGCGACTACGTTACACAAACCAGACGATGCCTGGCGGACCCAGGATTTCTGGGGACGGAGGGGGGGTATGGTGTAGATGCAGTAGGAGGGGGTAGTTTTGACCATACTTCACCACGCTGGTCAGTGGTGCAGTAACCGTACACAAGCACGTAGCAGCAGCAAGGTCGGGATTACAAGAAGCTGAAAGCCACGAGCTGTAATTATCAACATTTCGTAGAATCAAACCATGTTTATTTATTTAAACACCGACCGTGTGACCGCCAGAGTGGCAATGGGATGGGTGTAGAGTCGACACCCAATCCCATTGTCCCTTGAATGTGTACAATGCAGACGGACGTTAAAGTCGCCCTGTCGTGCATTGCTCCTGCAATGCACAGCTGTTGTACATAGCTGCTGATGAAGGTGAGCGTGTGAATGGAACACAGCTGGTGATGGTGGGGGGGGGGGGCAGAGATCTTGCGCAACTCACTCTTCTAGGGAGCCTTCCCTGCGCCAAGACTCGCCCACACCTCTCTCACCCGCGCATCCTCATCCACGCCTCACCCCACGCCTCCTCACCCTCGTCTCGCGCCACGCCTCCTCACCAATGCCTTCTTACCCACGCCTCGCCCATATTCACGCACGCGCAGCCGCAGATGATGCACATTTCTAATAATAATCTTACAACAACAAAATCAATGTTCGTCAATTAAAAGGAACTATCTGTGTATTTGTGTGTGTGTGTGTTACAGCTGACGTTTCGGGCAATGGCCCTTCTTCATAGGAGATTCCCGAAGAGCGTTGCTTAGATTACACCATACCCAAAACGAGGGTCACTTTGTAAGCCTGTGGGTCTCGATGCGAGTCCATGGGTCTCGGTGTGAGGCTAGGCAAGTCAATACAAAGGACAGACAGTTGATAGCAGTTGTAAACTTCACTTGACACCACCGTATACACCATGGGGCCCTGATAATACTTGTTAGACTTTTACCACTTTTAACCAATGTGCTGATTAATTAGTTGTTTTATTAGCTCGGCTTGTGCACAACTGCCAATGCAGCAGGAGTCCCAGAGTCAACAAAGCAATGTGTACATTATTTAATCGTTCAAAGGTGTTGGCACAGAATCACGCGATATGAATCCGATTCCTGTTGTTATTGCTCACCATCGTACACATTTAGCGATGGGTCTATCTGATTGAACGGGTGGCCCTGTGGGAGAGCGAGCAACCTGCAGTCAGAGAGGTGCAACTTAAAATCCTGGTTTTGGAGGGGGAGCAGGGGGGGAGGGTCAACTCAGCCCATCATCCCTCCCTCTGGGGTCGAAAAAAAAATAGGTACCACCTTGTCGAGAGGCCAACGGTTGTTTTCTTTTGAAGAGACTTATCTCCACGCCACAGGAATGTGGAATTCTGGCAACCGACTCAGGGCTGGCAATAGCCCGGAAATCGATTAAAGAAAAAGTAAAAACCCCTTTCCCCGTGACATCTTTCATAACGGTGCTGTTTGTCGCTTGCCGCTTGGCATTTTGGGGCATTTTCGCCTGCGCTCAGCAACAGTTTATTAACACAAATAGGCACGTTGACGTGGGACGCAAACAACATCAAAAACAAATATCCCCTGTACAGCCTTAACAGTTTGTTGGGACAAGTGCTGTTAGCGAGCACCTATGAAGACCGGCTCGGCACACGAGGGGGTGGGTGGCCAACACCACGCCCGGCTTGCCTTTGTCTCCCCAGTGAGGATGTTTACACACCGCACCAGGTACTCATTTGAGACCGAGTCGACCTAGGGGAGGCCCAGGATCGGTTCAGATAATCGTGACTGGTGGTGTTGGCCGTGAGCGGGAATCGAACCCGGGTCGCCAAGTTCGCAGCGCAGCGTAGCGCTAACCGCTACACGACCGCTCCCCCCAAATTAAACACGTGTATAGGGACAGTGTGGAAATTAAGAGAGAGAGAGAGACAGTGCGCGGCCAAGTGGTCACGAGGGATAATTACAGGAGGGAATCATGGGGGGATTGGCCGAGGAAGTTCGGGAAAGAGGGCGTGGCCAGAGGCGGGGGCGTGGCCAGGGGCGGGGCGAGGTCACGCCCTGGGGGAATATAAGGCGGGTGCTGAGAGAGCTCGATGCGGCCCTGGAATTGGAGTGGACTGTTGCGTCCACGCCGCCGTCGGCTCCGTGGCTTCGCTGTCTTCACGCGGTCGTTACTTGGGTGCTGGCATAGCCCAATGATCTGTCGTTATCCTAGCCCAAGTATCTGTTGTTCTAGCTCAAGTACTGTATGCTAGTCATAGCTAATTACTGTAGGATATGAGAGTAAGTTATCTGCGCGACACGCCCTAATCAATCAAGAACGAAGACAAGTTGTCGGAGAGCCATTTACACACGCACACACAAATAAAACAATTATAAATGCGTGAATCGATTTGTGATTGCGTATCTTTTGTACAGTATTCCAATTCATCGATGCCCAGGTTGGGTACAGACGGAGAATTGTTGTCAGTCTAAGCCTCCAAAACCTGCCTCTCTGATCACCGTGCCGCGAGGTTTGTAGTCAATCACACAAGATCGAATTTCTTGCGTAAAAAGGCATAGGCCGGGTCGGTTAGGGTTAGGTACATAATCCCTTGAGTCTACGTTCAAGCCGCCCGGAATGTGCCCGATCTCGTTAAGATCTCAGAAGTTAATCTGCGGTGAGCCTGGGTCGTGCGTGGATGGGTGACAACCATTCATTTGTGACAATTATAATCATCACCAAGAGCAGCAACAATTATCAAGCCACTGCTGGATTAAGGCCTACTCCAAAGCCATCACCATTACAATTATCATCACCATCAGCAGCAGTCATGATCAATCCACTGCTGGATGAAGGCCTACTCCCAAGTCATCACCATAATTATCATCATCGCTATCAACGGCAGCAGTCATGATCAATCCACTGCTGGATAAAGGCCCACTTCCCAAGTCATCACCATTATAATAATCATCGCCTTCTCTCCCACACACAGGACGTGCTGGACGCGCGAGCGGGTCTCGCGCCTGGCCGGACGAGCGCCATGCTCAATTACCGATTGGCAGTGCAGAACAATCCGATGTTGATCTCCACCCCTCCTCTCCCCCCGCCCCGACTCCCCGCCCCACTCTCTCGATTCGCATATCTTCATGTCACCGTTGGACGAGCTCGCTTGCACTTCCACCTCACTTTTTCCGGCGCTTCTTGCCGTCCTACATTTGTTCCCACCGCCCCAGCCCCGTGTTCCCTTGATGACTGTTCATTACATCTTGATTTGAAGCTTTCGTGACTGCAGGAATCCATACCCTTTGGTTCTTTCGGTAAAGTCACGTCGGTAGAAACATAATAGATCACGACGTTTCGATCGCAACACAAGCAATCGTCATCAGGTGGGACAACCACAGCAAGAAACAACTGCTGTTCATTACTTCGTCTGTGAGTTGTGCAATTTTTTTCAAGGACCCTGCTGTACTAGTCTCTGCAATACCGGGCAACTGGCTGAACGGGATTATCATCAATCACCATCAACCGCGTGACGAATCAAATCAACTCAAAACCTTCACCAACGGCGCACTGACCCAAACGTCCCCCATGACCGACACGGCAGCGTCGGGAGGCGTTCATCCAGCAGTGGATTCACACAGAGGCTGTACATTATTATTATTATTGCGGTTCACAAGAAAGCATGTTTCTATTGGAATAAAAATTAACTGTTACAAAAAAATACCAACAATTCATGATATCACAATGCACATAGCTGTAGACAATGAAAAAAAAAGAGATAACCCTAGTATCCCGGGAACGCAGATGTAAGAGTGTATTTTATTTTTGCAGACGAATGACAAAAAGACAGATCCCCCCATATAGTCTTCAATATGCTGTTGGAGCAAGCGTTATTCGCGTGCACCACAATTGGGCAAATTAACAAAAAATAGACGCGTGCATCATCATCATCATCCGTGATCCAGCCGCTGCTGGATGGAGGCCTCCTCCCCAATACCGTCTCAACCTCTCACAATCCCGCGATGTGACAATCCACCCAGCACCTGCTCTCTACATAGCGAGATGATTGTATCGCTCCATCTGCTTGGCGGACGTCCTTTGCTTCGGACGCGTTCCATGCCTTGGCTGCCAGCGCCGTTATCATTATTGACCATCGTCTTCAGTTCACGGCGTGACCTTTGCTGTATGCACGTAAACATAAACATCGGCTTTTTTTGCCTCGGGGCAAGTGGTGTTAGCGAGTAGCACCTACGAAGGCCGGCACTGTGAGACACGACAGGGCGGGGTGGCCAACACCACGGCCGCCGCCTTTGTCTGCCCCAGTGGCGATGTTTACCACACACCGCACCAGCTACTCATTTGAGGCCGAGTCGACCTATGGGGCAGGCACAGGACCCGGTTCGATTATTCGCCACTGTTATAGCTCGTGCGTGGGAAGAGAACTCGGGGTTTGTGGGTTCGTAGCGCAGCGCACTCACCGCTGCACCACCGCCCACCCATCAACCCCCCCCAACCACACACCCACAGAGCCAAACCGAGTAACCATAAACACAGAGGTCCGTGTTGCAAGGACAACCTGGGCTGCAGATTGCCTGCCCCGGGGTTGATTGTGGGCCGCGATAGAGAGTCTGGGCGAACGCAACGGACTCGCCTAACAGGATTGCTCTCGGCCCGGGAAGATTTCCCCTTCACGTTCAGTGGCCCAGCCCAGCCCAGCTCCCCTACGGGAGTCTGGGGCGGTTCACCCTTGCGCAGCGCCTGGGAGGCTGGGGGGGGGGGGTTGCTTCGGTTTTGTGTCCACAAATAAAAAATATATATATCGATTATTTTGGTCAAACAAACCAAATGCAGGATTCTCGTGAAAATAAGTCATGTGACCGAGGTTTTTCTGTGGGTGAACAGAAGATTGCTTATTGATTATTATTATTATGATGATGGCGGGTGATTATGCCGGCAAATGATGAAGACAGTGGTGATTGAGATGATGATGGTTATTTGTTATGACAATGGTAATCGATTATTGCAAGAATTAATTGAATGATTGATGGTGAAACATTGGAAAAGCTCACGATCAGCCATTAACTCTAAAATAATCATTTGATTATAGTGATGATAATGACTGCGGTGAAGATGATGCTGATAATGACCATGGTGATAATAATTGTGATGATAATGACGATGGTAATAATGCGAATCACTAAGGTGATGGTGACTAAGGTAGTTATGCGAATCACTAAGGTGACGATACTGGCTACAGTGGAGTCAATTGGTGGGTGCTGGCTCATCATTCACCCTCAAACCTGAGGTTATGCTGGGTGCGGCCATAATCATTGGCATAAACAATTGACTTATCGAGTAATGCCACACTTGATTCGTAAGACTCTCTCAGGAGGGCCTTGCTGCTGCTGCTGCTGCATTTGGGTTTTCAATTTGTAAGATGATGCGAGTCCCAATTAATTACGAGTTGTGTTTAGTACACACACGTGGAAGGAAAATCCACACACGGCTGCTGGACATAGGCTGAGCGCTGGCTGGACATAGCCTCGACCTTGGCCGGACGTTGTGGCTGGTTGCCGGTTGGCGCAACGGTCAGTGTGGTCCGACACGTGTCCTCCTGCTTGGTGACCAATAGAGTTTGAGGGCAACAGGTGGCCTTGCTCGGGCAGTGATGCCAGAAGAAGAAGAAGTCGTCGTTCCACGTTGACAGCCCCATCCCGAATTATCTGTCTGGCACAAAGCGCGGTGCACTGGTCGCTGGGAATGCGTCCGAATTGGAAGAAAAAAACTCCATCCGGAACAGGACATCGCGACACCACCGAGAGCGGCAGTAATCGTGCGAGAACAACCAACACAGAAACAAACCTCGGGGCGCCTGCACGGAGTCAGTCCTAATATTGATCCTGACTAGCGAGGCGGCCCCAGTCGCGGGTGTAGTGAATGGGTTAGAAGCAGCAGGAAGCCCCACGCAGGGATTGCAACCGGCAGCGAGCTCCGATTCGATTCCGACTCCCGGCGCGGTAGCTGAAATACAATGGGACACACATCTTGGATTGATGACTCAGTTCTTTAAAACAGTTTTTTTTTTCAGTTGTGTGTTTAGTTCGTTGTCCTTCCCCGCACTTCGGATTGGAACGGTTGGCTACTTACGGTGCGAAATTACTTCAATGTGCATACCCCCGTATTCCTTCGTTTGTTCTCTTTTCAATATCTGTCCGGCAGCTTTCTCATTTGTCACGAACCCCTCTCCCTCTCTCCCTCCCCCTCTCCCTTCCCACCCTCCCATACTCGACACCGAGGGCTGCGCTCACATTACGCGCTGTGGCGGAGCCTACAAAACGAGATCAACCGCATGCAGTTGGTTTTGTGGCTTCCCAGAGAAAGACGAGAGAGACGCATGTGGGGCACAGAGAGAGAGAGTGAAGAGCTACATTAGAGAAAGATCCCCCCCCCCCCCGCATAGCCTTAAAATACTGGCTGGGGAAAGTGATGAGATACAGACAAACAGACGGGCACGCAGACTCGGCGCGCAGCGAGACTGGAACAGAGAGACAAAATGCAGAGCGACACAGGTCGAGTCCACACGTCTGAAATTAGAATTCCCCGCAGTCAAAATGGTGATGTAGTGAGGCAGGAATAACTATTTCATTTAAAAAGGGGGGGGGGGGGGGTACGTAAAGCAAAGCATTGAAAAAAACACAAAAAAAACGAAATGATGAACGAAGCAAAGTGCCGACTTTACACCGAGCATCTTCTCGTTTCCTCTGATCGTAAAAAATAGACGCAGGGGGGGAGATGTGAGAGTGAGAGAGAGACCCAGGGAAAGAGGCAGGGGTGGGGGAGGAAGAGGCAGGGAGGGGTCCGCTCGTGGGTGGGGTGATGGTTCGTCAAAGGTGTCCTATTTCAGCCGACGGGAGCTACGCTTCGGCGTTGGTATTCAGGATCCTTTGGTGTTAGCGACGTAGCTGCTATCGAGTCGTGCGCAGGCGGTGCAACTGCACCGGGGTGGCACGCGCTGGAGGAGCCCAGGCGCCGAGCTGCAGGAGGGGGGAGATTGGGACAGGGCCCCAAGTAGTCAATTCCCTGCAACAGGGAATGCGAACCGCACGCTACGCTGCTGCTGCTGCTTCTGCTTCGTTGTGCGGCGATAATTGAATAACTCGCCCGACATTCTCCCAACGCTCGACTTATAACCACCCTATCAACACTCTCCAAACACCACTAATAACAACACCCCTATCAACTCTCACAACACTGTTAATAACTCGATCAACACTCCCGACACCGATTCAAATATGACGTGATATTTTCGGCAACTATTTTTCGGGTATGACGGTAACGTTGATACAAAACGGACAAAGCCCATACCGGGTATTAGCAGTATGATGAGTGTGGTATGATGACGAGTGCGGTGTGATACGTAGGGCATGATGAGTGTGGTGTGATGAGTGTGGTGTGATGATGAATGTAGTATAATGATGAATGCGGTGTGATGAGTGTGGTTTGATGGTGAGTGTGGTATTTTGATGGCGAGTGTGGTATTTTGACGGTGAGTGGTATGATGGCGAGTGTGGTATGGTGATGTTGAGCACGGTATGTTCATGGCGAAGTGTGGTATTGCGATGGTTAGTGTGCTGTGGTTATGCTGAGTGCGGTATTTTGATGGTGATTGTGGTATGATGATGGGAGTGCTTTATGATAGTGAGTATTGTATGCTGGCGAGTGTGGTATGATGGCGATTGTGGTATGTTGATGGTGAGTATTGTATGATGGAAATGCCCCGAGCCACTGCTTGTTCAGTGTTAGATGTGCACCGTCTTTGTTTGCTGTGTAAACGGAGATGACAAGAATGTTTTTTTTTCTTCTTCTGCTGGGCACAATTAGAGCCAACACCCTGCCACGAGCCACTGAGCTGCGTTGACGACCGCACGGCGCTTGTGGCAGGCTCGGCGCAAACGTATGGTGGTCGATGTTCCACCTGCATGCACGTGTATTACCTGTATATGGAGACCTCACCTCTAGATGTACCTACCTGCACACACCTGCATACCCGCAGTGGCCCTGATTATATTTACTCACCATACGTACCTGTGTACCTGTACACACCTGGTAGAGAGGTCTCCCCCCCCCCTCCCAGGCACCCTGTATGTGCATCCTTTCCAAGGCCCCTCCTCTGCCACGCACAGAAGAACAATTCGCTACAGGGGGCACTTAGCATCGGGGCCAGGCCCATCCATAGATTATCGGAGGCCACTGTGGAGAGATTACCTGGTGATGATGCTGCTGCTGCTGCTACTGCTGCTTTGTTGGCTCTGGTGCACAAACAACAACTCAGCACGTCCGTCAATAACAAACCTCTGTGCTTGAGGGACTTAAAAAAAAAAGTTTAAATAGGAGGCGACGGGCCATGGGTCTTCTTCGTTGACTTCTGTGCCATGAAGAAGGGTCATCGCCCGAAATGTCACCTATTATATATGTTCCTTGTTAGGCCACACACACGAATGCTGTTATTGAAGAATGCGTGTCGAGTATTTTGCGTATCAAATTGGGTAATTCGGAATATCGGTTCGATTCAATTAATCGCTGATTATGTGCAACGTGTTCATCGCTTGTTCTGCCTTACTCAACAGGCGCTCGCTAACAGCACCTGTTGCATGCATCTCCAAGGCTATACGAGAGTGTGTGAATGCGTTGCTTGTACAGAGAAAACACGTGCATACGTCATATCCGATGTGTGTCTATGTACATTGTTCATTGTGTACACACGGAACAATGCGCGCTGCTGCTGTATTTCGTACAGAGTACACCACACCGCCTTTTACGAGACATAGAAAGTCAAGATAATGCAATCATCATGAGCCATGGCCCATCCACTGCTTGACGAAAAGGCTTCCCTTCCCCGACTTTTTTGCCATCTGCATGAGCGGATTCCCGTCGCTCCATCTCCGTGGTAGTGGTGGAAACAGTCCTCTCAAGTTGCGCCCCATCCGCTCGCTGTCACTCGTTGTTATTTCGTGTCCCAATGTCTGCCAACGTTCCGTTCTCCCCGTGACCGCGTGTCCTACCCCAAGCTCGCGTAGATTACTTAACGTTCATGAAATGGCGCCTGTAACTTCGAGCGTGTTCTCTCATCCTTCCTCCCGTAACTCCTCTCGAACCACGTGTCTCTCCACTCCTCTTTTGGTGATTTACGATCCAGCTCTTGTTTCGGTTGATTTTCGTCAATGTTAAATGTTTTTGATCCACGAACCATAACTTACGCATCGCTATGGTTGAAAATGTCACTCTTTGGGGAGCATTGCTTGCTTGTCTTTCACATCAAACTCGCGGCCAGCAACAAGCGGCACAATATTAAAATCGAGCACGTTGTGGCATTGAGCAGGGCTCTGAGAACGTCGTGACCTGCAGTGTGGTGCGGTGGTTGAGCACAGTGTTCATGACGAGACTGAACACGGCTGGAGGAGGAATCGACGAGTGACGTTCATGGCGAGAGTAACCATGGTGGTTGTAGTGGTTGTAGTGGCGGCGATACAAAAGTGATAAGTGTAAGGAAGCGACTTGAACCGTCGGTTGAGTGAGTCACGTGGGAGTGAATCAACGAGTGCCTTTTTACGTATTTTAATATATATGTCCTTATAAAATACGCAAGCAGGCGTGTCTCCGTATGTATGCACGCACGCATGCACATACGCACACGCGCGCGTACAGAGGGAGCCGCGAGGCACAGAGGAGGCGGCGTGCTGCCGAGAAACTGCAAAGGTGTGGGAGTGGAACCCACCTTCCTTAGCGTGTCAGAGTTTACTTAAAGGGTTTAGCTCACCGCTGTGAATCAGTGAGCAGAGCAAGAGACAAGCGGCGGCACCGGTCAGCCGCCTTTACCATTAACACGGGCCCAATTTATACTGGGGCCCTAAACTACCACCCCTCCCCGAACGTTCTAAAACGTCGAATAAAAAATAATATAAAGTGTGTGGTGGGGTGGGGGGGGAAGAGAAGAATAAGAAGAGACCGGAGTTATAGCTGAACTAAAGACATTTAACGAAAAAAATATATTGCTGGCGAAAAAAATATATATTTATTTTGTGTTGGATTCTTTTTGTTGAAAGCTGTTCCAAAAGACGAGGGCGAGAGACTTGAACTTTTAACACAGCCGCGTAGGGGTCTCTGGGACTGCCCCAGTCCGGCTGTAAAAATGTCCCGAAGCTTCGGTCCCACCGTGAAGCGGAGGGTAAAGTTGATGCTCACGTTCCTGGAGATCTCCTTCATCATCACTGCAAGCGTGATGTCCGAGACTCAAGGTAAACGCGATCCACACTCCCACGTT